>NW_026294573.1:13766007-14401007 GCF_007827085.1 Peromyscus californicus insignis
GCTGGTTCCATTGGCTGGCTGTCGTGAAGAGGGCAGCAACAGTCACGGATGTGCAGGTGTCTCTGAGGTAAGCTGACTTGGTCTTTGCAGCTGTAGAGCTGGACCACAGAGCAGCTGGTTTGTTTTAGTTTTTTTGTGGAACCGCCATGCTGATTTCCACAGTGGCTAATACAAGTTTGCGTTCTCACCAGCTGTAGGTTCAAGCATGGACCCTGCCGGTCAGCTCCTCCTCAAAGCTCAGTGAGGCCTCCTGCCCCTCACTTGCCCTTTCGAGGGTCAGGGTTCTAGATGACTGCCCTACCAATTATGACATGTGCCTTTGACTTTGGCGTGTCCGCTCTGGCCTCACAAGCAGCTGGCTAAAGGCCGTGCACCCCATATTCTTTCCTCCTCATCCAGGCCTGCCAGGTTCTTATTAGCCCTGTTTACACGGCCAGGATGTCGAGCGATTAATTTTTAATGGCTTGGTTTATTGCATGTTTGAACGGTTTATTGAGTAATTCCCACATCTAAGTGATTAATTCCCCAGAGTTCAGAATGACTGGTTAGTTTTACATTAATCAGGGTTTTTGAATGCCAGGAGACAATCAATCCATCCTTCCTGCCAGGGAGAGTCGAGGTGGAGCACCCCAGGCACAATGAGGTTAAGGAAGAGAGTAATTAAAACCCATTCCCTCATGCAAATTTGATGGCATGCTCACATGTATTCCGCCCCCACATCTTCTCTTCGCTCTCCTCTTTCGAAGGCAGGTACTTCCGGGAGGCTCCATTCCACCTGGCCCTTCACAAGTAGGAATTCCCTGTTCTGAGCTCCCAGTGGATGGGAGTGGGCTCCACTGAGCTCTCCGCTGAGGACTGTGGCACTCAGGAGGGCTGCAGGGCTCTGGCCCCTGAGCCTTGCCTTGGTTCCTGGTTTGCAAGGAGCTGGATCTGGTCTGGCCTTAGGATAAAATGCCTACTTACACTTTGGGGGAGGACAAAAGACCAGAGGCCTCCGAAGACTCCCTAGGGAGGTCTGTGGTGGGGCTTTGCCTCCTGTCCCCAGAGCCCCATTGTTTTGTTCCCCATGAGAGGGAATGGGGCAGGGAAGATGTCACTTTTTTTTTTTAAACCTGCCTCAGCTTCCAAAGGCCTCTTTCATTCTTTGGTTCCTGGCCTCCTCTTTTCCACTGGGCTCCTCTGAGTCTGATGGTCAGGAACTTTTGTGCCACCTGTAAGCTTGCAAGTTTCCTTCTCTTGGTCATGTGACTCAACAGTCACAGGTTCCAGAATTGGGGGTCTAAGCATTTTCACGCCTTGTTCAACTTCCAGGCTCTTGGGTTCATATCCTAGCTCTTCACTAGCTAGCTAGCTGAAGAGACTTGGGGATGTCTAGCCATGCCTTGTTTTTCCTAGCAGGGAGTCCTCGTAGAGGTGTGCTGGGGAAGCCAGGAGGGAGGTGTGTGGTGCGGGGATTCCATAGCATGGCTGTGACCTTCAGCTGGGAAGGGAAACAGGGTGGGTGGCTCTGCCCAGTGGTCTGGCTTGAGAACTCACTTATGAGATAATGAGGATCCCAAAGTCAGATGGAGCTCAATGGGCATCCTCTGCGGAGCCTGTGTGGGAGACCCTGCATGCAGGTTCTTATGTTGTTCCCATTCAGAGGAGGGAATCCTTCCTTTTTCTACCAAGACAGTAGGCTGTCCAGTTTTTGTAGATTCTAGTTATCAGGTAAAGAAAGTTCTCAGCAGATTGAATTGTGTTTATTGATTGTTTGCATCTGTTGGGATGTTATTTCTTTTCTTCCCTACCCTGTTGGTTGCTGTTGATTTGGGAGATTGAACCAGCCTTGTATTCCCGGACAAACTCCTCACTAGTGGGTGTTACGTCTTTCGTATACTGCTTGGTTTGCCAACACTTTATCAGATACTTTTGATAACCATCTTCATAAAGAGCCTAGCCCATTGTTTTCTTTATTTTCCCGCCTGTCTTTTTTTCTTTTCCTTTATCTTTAGGTCAGGATAATGGTGGCCTCACAAAATAGTGAGGATGTTGCCCCCATTTCTGATTTCTGGATAAGAGGATAGATAGCTGTATTATTTCTTCTTTCGGTGTTTAGTAGAAAATTACCCAGAGAAATCACTTGGGCTTGGAGTTGGGGAGTTTCAGGTGGAAAGTCCAGTTTCACCCACACTGTCAGGTGAGTAGGCACCGAGTTGCGGCTGTCCCTTTCCTGTTCACAGGGTTGTCTTGTGTCAGCCCTGCATGCTGTCTCTGTTCTAATTCTGCTATAGATGCGTCAGATTTGTTGATCTTTGCAAAGAGACAGCTTTGGGCTGCTCGACAGGACTACTGGGCACCTGCTTGCAGTTTAAATGATCTTGTGATTTTAATGGTTTGCTTTCTTTGGGTTGTGTGCATCTACGTGTGCACATGAAGAGCAGAGAACATTGTGTGTCCTGGTCTGTCACTCTCTGTATTATCCCCTGCAGCATCGCTCACTGAACCTAGAGCTAAGACGGTGTTCACTCAGCCTGGGTGATCCTCCTGATCTGTGCCCCACGGAACTTAGGTTACAGTTGTACACATGGCCATGCCTGCCTTTCTATATGGCAACTGGGGATTTGAACTCAGGTCCTCACGCTTACATAGAAAGTGTTATTACCCACTAAGCCATCTCCTTACTGGCCTCAGATCACCATCAAGGGCTTCGGATGGCAATCACTGACCTCAGCCTCCATCAGTGACCTCAGGCTACAGTCACTGGCTGAGACCGCCTTCCTGACACACCTCCCTGTCTACTTCTGCTCTGGTCCCTCTGTTCTGCTTGCTCCAGCTGGTTGTGACTCTGTAGTCAGACCTTGGTTCACTCCCCATTGATTCCCACTGCTGGCTTCTTTAGAGTTCTCAGGCCCTGCTACGCCATCAATGCCTCTCATGCTGTGGCCTCAGGCTGTCCTGGAACACAGCCCCTTCAACCCCTTAGGGCTTCCCTTGCAGTTCCTTTGACACAGAATGCTGTTCCAGGTCTGCTCAGACATCACTCCACAGAGAGGCATTTGTGGTAAAACCTTGTCCATGTGGCTCACTCTTTCCTGCCCTCCTTCTGGGCTTTGCTTAACTGGTTCCCATGGTATCAACTGCCTGGTGTGCTGTTGGAGTGGGCACTTAAAAAACCATGTGTGAAGATATGAGATGCGTCCCTGTCCTTGGGGTTAAACCTTCTTATAGTCACATTCTCGTCAGAGTGGCCCTGCCTCTCTCCTGTGTTCTCAGGCTGGGCTGGTGGGGTCACCAGCCTGGATGGGCTGTCCCTCTTTCAATCCCATCAAGCATTTTTGTTTGTTTTCAAGATAGTCTCAAGTAGCCCAGGCTGGCCTCAAACTTGGTATGTAGCCAAGTCTGGCTTTGGCCTCCCAATTCCCTCTATCTGCCTGGCAAGTGCCCTGTAAGGATTTTTTTTTTTTTGATTGACAGCTGAGGCAGCGCTCACTCTGCCAGCCTCTCTTAGGAACCCATGTGCCAGGCTGGGGAAGCTGTTATTAGGTACCCCGCTACGGCTGTTTGGAGGAGGGTGGCAATGGCAGAACTCATTTGGAACGTCATCCTGGCACCCCGTTCTCTGTAATCGCAGCTGATCCCGTGTAGGACTCATCACTCAGTCTGTCAGTGGGTGAAGACAGACCATCCCGTGTCCTCCTCCTGGCCCTGATGTCAGAGCTCGTTAGCTGCAGGGAAGCCCTCTGTCTACCTGAGGGCGGTGACAGCAGGAGCCGCCGGCCAGGGCCTGATGGTGGCTCTCATGTTGGGCAATGATTGGCAGAGGTGACAACTTCTGGAAAGGAAGCAGACTGCGTAGCTGGTGGGTGCCAGCCTGGAGCTCAGTCTTCTGCTGTCTTGACTCCCTGGAGGCCCCTTGTGGGAATGCCTGTGTCCAAGCTTAAGTCACTGTCCGTGTGACAGTCTTTATTCCTTTCATGGGTGTCCAAACCCACTGTGGCTTCTCTTAATTAGTTGTGTGTATGTACATGGATTCGTGTGTGTGTGTGTGTGTGTGTGTGTACATGTGCATAGAGGCTAGAGGTCAGCATAGAGGGCCTTCCTCAATTGCTTGTCTTTCTCTCTCTTTTTTTTTTGAGGCGGTGTTTCTCACTGCACCAGGAGCTTACCAATTTGGCTAGGTTGGCTGTCCAGTGAGTTGCAGGGATTCCCCTGCCTCTACCTCCCCAGAGCGGCTAATAAAGATATGCACTTCTGTCTCCAGGCTCTTAATGTGCTGGGGACCCAAATGCCAGCCCCATGTGTACATGGTAAGTGCTCTACCAACAGCCATCTTGCCAGCCTGCCTTCAGGGGAAACTTAGAATAAAAGTCACTTGCAAAGGGTACTTTAGCCAGCTATCTTGGCACGTATCTCCAGCCTTGGCACTTGGGAGGTGGGTGTAAAGGGCCAGGAGGCTGTGGGCCCCTCTTTTCACAGACCCCGCACTGACTGGTCACTGCGTTTCTACTGTAATCCTGGAAATCGGGCTGTTGTGACAGATGCCTCTTGGGCATGGGCTGCCTGCCACCCCACCTTACTGGGGAGGGACCACCACAGCTTTGCTGGCCAGCTCTCCACTTGGACGCAAAGCCATGTCCTCTCCTGCCTGCTCTTCAGAGTCTGGTTTGGTATTCATCTTGACTCTGATTTTGGGAAAGCCATTTTAATCTCACCATGGCTCCATGTCCCTTCTGTAAAGTGGTTATGATGGCATTTGCCTAGTAGACTATGATAGAAACGGGCTCATCAGTCGGGCTAAAACATGTGAAATCACCAGTATGTGAATGATTTTGAGCAGCACATACTAGAAAGTTCTTTCTAACATTGGATAGAAGGTGGACTCTGGAAGTAGTAACTGTAGCCCTCCCCTGCCCCTCACTCCTTCTTGACCTCTGCTGTTTGCTCTCCCCCTCCTCCTCTTCCCCATCCCCCTCCATTCCACCTCTTCTTTCTACACCCTATCCTTCTCCTTCTCTTCCTTTCCCATCTCTTCCTTCTCCTTCTCTTCCTTCTCCATCTCTTCCTTCTTCTCTTCCTTCCCCTTCTCCTCCATCTCTTCCCCCCCTTCCTCCTCCATCTCGTCTTCCTCCTCCTGTTCATCATTACCAGAACTGCTCCCTTGACTTCTGTCACTGTGATGTCTTTGTTGAGGGTAGTGGTCCCCAGGCTGCCATCACTATGATGTCATCATCCAGGCTGCTATTTCAGGTGTCCCCTGTCCTGTGGCCAGACAGCTGGTGCTAGCCAAATGCTTGCATGTGACCAGCTTCTTGTGGCATCTGCAAAGACGATGTGCCTCAGGCTTTGCTGGTGTGGAGCCAATATGAGGATGGCATGATAGGCATGCATGCAGTGTGAGGAAAGAGCCTGGAGGGCAGGCCTGGTGTGGGCAGTATAGATCAGGCCTGTGCAGGGGCCTTTGGGATAGACAAGCCTGGAATGAAGCCTGAGGTTTGAGTCTGGGGTGGATGGTGTGAAGCAGCCTGGCATGACCCTCACCCTCCACAAGAGCACTAATTTGTCAGGCACCCTTGGGCAACACCCTTATGCACCACTCGGTCCACCATGGCCACAAGAACCTTCATCATTGACCTTGGATCTGGATTTCTGAAGGCCAGCCTGTCCCACTGGAACGAGCCACAGATGGTTTTGCAGAGCATTGTGAACTGTTTGCCATGTGCAGAGAACCCAGGCTCCAGTGAGGCCTCGAATTGCCCACAGATGTGCATTGACATTTCCCACCCTGAAACCTTCAGCTACTCCATGAAGCTGGCCATGTCATGAACTGGGAGGGTGTTGTCAATCACATTGGGTCATTTGCTTTGATGAGGTGCTGTGAAGACCAGAGAGGCTGTTCTGTGCTGGTCTCTGAGTCCCCACTGAGTATGTTTGAGGACCGCCAGAAGACCTGGAGGGTCTTGTGGTGCATGGGGAGCAGCTGGTATTGGGGGCTGGGTGTGATGGTTGCTGCTTAGATACCATGTTTCAGGCAGTTTTGTATCCTTTCCGTATACCTGGTGCATGCCCCAGCATAGTACTAGGATTTTATGGACAGACACTGAGCAGAATGCTCAGTGGGAAGGGCCCTAGCCAGGGGAGACATTGGGATTCCACATGTGCTCACAGACCAAGAGCTTTCATCCTAGTGGTTGGGGAGACAGTTCAGTCAGTAAAGAGCTTGTTGAGCAAGCATGAAGACATGACTTTGGGTCCCTGGCAAGCATGACAAAGCCAGGCATGACTACATGTGTCTGTAACCCCACTGCTGGGAGGCCAAGACCAGAGGATCCTTGGGGCTTGATGGCCGCCCACTCTAGCCAATCGGTGAGCTCCACATTCAGTGAAAGACTGTCTCAAAAAATAAAGTGGAGCGCAATAGAGGATGTCGACCGCGGCCCGCACACCCTCACACATAAACACACATATGCGTACAGCACATACACTTACAAACTTTAAAAAAACAACTAAATCAAAATGGATGGCACGTGCGGTCCTCTAGGCTTCACACGCATGTGCACTTGTGTGTGCACACACACCCACATACATAGACAGCTACGTATACCATATATGTACAAACGCAGCACACAGTGCCTTAGCACCTCCGTGTCTCAGATAGCGTCTAGGGCACATTTGCACTCGGATGTGTTTGCTTCTGTTGCAAACGTTTGCTTCCTCTCTCTGCTGGTCAGCCTGGCTGTCCCCGTGGTGGGACTTATACAGCAAACATTTACAAAACCCCTCTGGACCAGACTTGAGGCTCCCGGGGGCTCCTGCAGAGTCGCTCGCCAGGAACCCACATCTGAGTTTCCGTTTGCCAGTACTTAAAGGCGGCTGTGTGGGTTGAGCACGGGGTGGGGGTGGGGGGTGGTGTGATTGGTGTGAATCAGGTTTGGGAGAGAGGATGTGGCCGTTGGCCCAAAGAGCAGGGGGGTGAGAGGAGTCAGACCCAGGCCTGGGCATACCCCTGTGCCCGAGGGACATGAGCAATATCTTTACCTGTACAAGTCAGGACTCAGGGTCACACCCCAGCTGGGGGTGTGGGAAGGGGACTAACTAGGTTTAAAAATGGGCCCAGTGAGTTTGCCAAACTTGGAAATGTCAGCATTGCAGTTCTGCCTTGGCATTTACGAAGCAGACATCTAAAGAAAGGAGCGAGACTTGACATCTAGGCAGGCTCCTTTCTTTCTTCTTCTACTTTTTGGTACAGTGGTGACTCCTCCACATCACTTTCTTTTTGGGTGTCTTCTTCTGGCTAAGGTGGCACTGGACACTGCATATAAGGCCTTGGCTACACCCCACTTGGCTACATCCCCCGGATGCACACAGGGCCTGGACAACAGGTCTTCCCATCCATCCACCCAAATGGTCTGCGAAAGCCCTGGATCTGACAAGCTCTGAGAACAACTTCAGCCCCTGTTGGAGACATTCTAGGGCCCTTCCCTACCTTACCACCACAGTTCTGTGCCCAGTGGCCCCCAGTGTTCTGAGACTGTTCTCCAAGAGCCCAGCATTAGAATTTTCAACTCTGCTTATGGGAGCCAAGTGTGTAGTTTGATCTAGGGAGACACAGAGGGAGAGGCTGTTTGGGGCCGGTAACGATCGTGTTTGAGTCACTAAGCATGTCCTTGCTGCTTCTGCAAACAGCTGGAGATGACCCTGTGTGCCTTGGGCATGCTAAATGACATGGTCTGGACTCTGTCTTTGGCCAGACTTGTATGCTACCCTTCTGTCTAGGCTGTCTCCTGTCCTCCTTCAGGAAGACGTTGGAGTTCACCAGGAAGGAGCTTCCAGTCTATCTTTCAAAGAGCCTGTTCCCTGAGACCCATGACTCTCCCAACCTGCACCTGATGAACAGGGCTGCTGAGGTGCAGATGTACATGTGCTATGTGCCAGACAAGATGCAGGCTCTGGACTTTTGCATACAACCATACAGCCACCAGGGTGAGTACTCCTACCAGCTCCCAGATGGCACCTGCATGGGGCTTGACTGCCTGCAGGTCCTGGCCCCCGAGATGTTTCTCAGCCTGTGGGCATTCAGGATGCTCCGTCTCCACATCTTTCATCTGTAATGGATTCTCTGGACCAGGAGCTCTTGTCTCGTGTGGCAGCCTGTATCCTGGTTTCACCAAAAGTCTGTATAATGAGCTATGCTTGAAGGACGTCTCCCACGACAAGATCATAGTAAAGTGAAGTGGTAGCCGCAAGAACTTCGGTGTGTGGCTGGTTGAATCTGTGGTAGCTTACTTCTCTCCCTACGAGTCCTCAGGAGATGACCTGGGGCCAGGGGAAGTATATTGAAAGTAGGAGGCTGTCTGCTGGCTCCAGGGAGTCACGCTTGTCACATGGGAGCACATGGGTTAACTTCATGGAGTGTAGGGTGGCATTTGAGGCTTTTAAACTCTGAGGGATCTGTTAGGTCCTGTGGTTTTATTATTTTTTTTAAATCATGTATCAAGAGATGGATTTGACTTAAAGAAGGAGGCAAGTGTCTCTGCTGGAAGCCTTTGGGGTCACTTTTTCTAAGGCAGGTGGCACTGGGCAGGTGCCCGCTGCCGCCTCCATGTCTGGCACTCACTTGGCTTTGTCCAACATCTTCCTCAACTTATTCCATTCATAGCTGAGTGAGTATTAACTGGGGCAGGAGGAGTGGGGACCTCCTGAGGTTCCTGGCTCTCTGTTGACTGGGGGGTGGAATGGGAGGGGACAGCTGACATTTCTAGTTCCTTAGCCCAGGGTTGCTCTTCCTGCTGTAGGATGGCTCCCTTCTGTGTTGGAGCTTGTTTTATACTTTTATACATTCAAATAAACCAGTTCTTCTAGAAGCCTTGCTGGCTCCTCTGGTGGATGGCAGGTTGGATGGCAGCTCCTAGACCCAGGTGTGGGGCTTGCATTGGTTCTGAGGAGCCTGGGGCCAAGGATGGAATCTGTGAGTACCTACTGTGTGTTGGAAATCATTATAAGCACCGGGGCTCTGAAGTACAAGAGATGGGCTCCTGGTGGATAAATCTAGGACCTCCAAGGGTATTTGTACCTAAGAGTTCCTTAGGTGAAATGGTATGGCATACTTCATGCATGCAAGCTCCATCCTCCAGTGCTTTCAAAACCATCTACAGTGACTGATAATACCCAAAGCTCTGGGAGTAGTGGTGTTGCTTAGGGAATAAGAAAGAAGCCTGCCCATGTTGCCTATAGAAACAGTTCTGAGAATTTTCTGAGCCCATGGATGACGGGGACCTGTAGATACGGTATCTCAGACCATGGAGAATGAAATAGACCCATGTAACAGGATGATGGGATCTGGGCTGGAAGCGTGGTGGGGTGGACTGAGGTGGAGAAGCCTACACACTGTGAATAACAGAGCTGTCTCTTTCCTCACACACTGTGCCTTGGCAGTACACAGGGCTGGCATGACTTCCAGCCAGTTTAGTGTGCCCTGAATGTGAACCCTTCCCTAGTGGGCCCATGGGCTTCAGAAGACCCGGTGGATGCTGGGAATGCTTAGGGATGACCGAACAGTGGAAGGAAGGCTACTTGAAAGCATGGGGACTCGAGTTTGATCCCTAGAGTCCTTGTAAAGGCTGGGCATGGTGGCACATGCTTGTAACCCCAGGGGTGGGAGGCAGAGACAGACCCCAGGAGTTGGCTGGCCGGGAATGGTGAACTTTAGGTTCAATGTGATAGAGGAAGATGTCTAACATCAATCTGAGGCACACACACACACACACACACACACACACACACACACACACACACACGGTCACCTGCACACACATACACACAGCTGCACATACATGCATACATTACAGAGAGGTGGAGAGGAGTCACTGGGTAGAACCAATGTTCCCTGGACCTCACTAGCCTTACACATGAAGTCTCGCTTATGTCTGGCCATGGAGTTAGGGGATGTTTGTTACAGCAACCATTTTGCTTACTGACCAACACAGAGACAAAAGCTATAGCTAGTTTCTTGTTTGTTTTCCTGCTAAGATGACAGTACTTTGGTTCAAACCCATCCTGGGATGTCTGGCACTGAGTCCAACTCTTCCCGGAAGGCGCTTTTCACTGTTAGCATTGGGAGCTAGTGTTGAGTGACTTCTGTAGTAGTTGTGATGGAATCCAGAGGAAGCCTGGGGCTGTAGGCACAGGCAGGGAGCTGGGTGACAAGAGAGTCTCTCTCATCTTATCTTAGAACATGTGAGCCAGAGTTGCTCACACACAACTTTAGCCCCAAACTCAAGCCACTAGAAGTCCCTGGGGGACAGTGAGGGAGCCTAGAACATTGACTCCTTAGCAGAACTGGTACAGGCTTTAGTCTCCAGCTCCAGGTCAGTCCATGTTGAGCTGAGCTACTGTAGGCAAGTGGTGGGATGAGAGAAAAAACTCCCCTCTCCCAGACAGGGCTTGTGATACTCATTAATGTGAGAGAGGAAAGCTCCCTCTGAAAACAGTGGCTGAAATGTGGCCTCAGGGGCTGGGACTCTGATCATTGATAAAGTGCCTGCCTAGCATGCACAAAGGCCTGGGTTCAGTTCCCAGTTTACTGCATAAACTGGGTGTGGTGGTGCACACCTGTAATCCCAGCACTCAGTCGGTGGAGCCAGGAGGATCAGGAGTTCAAGGTCATCCTCAGCTACATAAGGAGTTCAAGGCCAGCCTGGGCTACGAGAGACCTTGTCTCAGAAAAGAAAACCATGGCTGCAAATGTTACAGTGTGATGTCAGCCCTGTGTTAATTAGAAGCATTAATATCAATTGTGGCTGGCACCACCTGGCCAGGCATTGTAGGGAGAGCTATACGTGTGGACTAACATATGCTCTCAAATGGGATGTCTGTTCAAGTCTCATGACTTGAAAGAAGAGGAGATTTGTAGGTTTTAAGTGAGTTGATCCACAGTGTCTGTTCCTAGGCTCTTCAATTCTTTAGGGCCCCCACAGGACTCATTGGCTTGAGAGAGGTAGAAATGAGGTTTTCTGACGCTTGGATAAAAAGCTATTTGGGGGTGGTAGTTGAGGTGGTATAGTTTCTTTTCTGTTGCTGTGATAAGTCACTCTGGCCTAAAGCAGTTTGGGGAGGGAAGGGTTTATTTGGCTTATACTTCCCAGGTCACAGTCCATCACTGAGGGAAGTCAGGGTAGAACTCAAGGCAGGAATGCTGATTTTTTTCACTCGCTGGCAGGGTCTCTCTCCGCTAGCTCTCTTATACAGCCCAGTCACACCTGCCTAGGGAATGGCACTGCTCACAGTGGGCTGTGCTTTCCTACCCCATTGGCAGTAAGGAGAACTCTCCATGGACACGCCCCAGGCCAGACTAGGCAAGTCCTCAACGGAGGTGTAGACTGAGATGACTCTGGGCTGTGTCAAGTTAACAATTAGAGCTAACTAGACAGGCTTTGACCCGCTGAGCCGTGCTGCTGCCCTCTGCTGTATTTGCTGTGCCTCGGAGCCTCCAAAGGTGGAAGGCAAGAAACTCAGACATGAGTGGTGGGGGAGGGCGTTCCGGGGAAGATGGACAAGGGGTGTTTTTCTTAATTATCTCTGGGCACCTGTCCTCACAACCTTTTTCCTCATTTGATTCAGAGTGTAACATTTAACCTTTCTGTTCAAGCATCCACTCGGGCTGCCTGGAGTGCAATTACCAACTTTCCTATGCCTGCTCTCCCCTCCCTCACCCAGAAAGCTTTTAAACCTCCCTGGCCCGGTTACCATCTCTCTCTCCTCCGACTCTCCAATTAAATTAAAAATAGCAACAACGCCCGGCTGCGCAGGGCCATCAACCTCCGCCAAGCTGCCATCACACCCAGCCTGGTGGGGTGGTGTGTGGAGCTCAGAACATGTCTGCCAACTCCAGCAAGGCCTGGCAGCTGCTTGGAACTGGGGGAGGTGTAGGCTCCATGGGGGCCCCCGGGGCTGCCTGCCAGGACAGCCAGGTGCAGGGGTGGGAGGCGGGATCCTGGCAGCTGGAGGGGTGTGCATTGGGCTAGCAGAAGGATAAAGGGAGAGGCCCTGGGCAGGCCAGCCCAGGTTGTATGAAGCTGGCACTTCCAATTCTCAGGGCCAAGGCCAGGCAGTGGCACCCTGGCACTTGTCTTTAATGGATTTGGAAACTCAGGATCCTGAGATGTCCTGGCGGAAGCTTTTGGTTCTGTTGATGGTGGACACTGGGCTAGAGGCAGCACCACCAAGCACGTGCTGGGGCTTTCGGGACCTCTCCCTAGAGTCGCAGATGGAGAAGTGAATATGGGTCCAAGCTCCCAGCCAGCTGCTAGGTTGGAACTCCTGTCCCCACTGCTTTCTGGCTCTGCTAACCTCCCTGTGCCTCAGTTTCCTCATCTGCAACAGGGGCATCCTAAGGGTGCCTCCCTTAGACTAGCTTTTATGATTATTATGGACTTTAATGAGTTCACACTTTATAAAGCACTTAGCCAGTGCTGGGCACAGTGAGGGTCTTTGTAGTAACTGAGGCTGGTTTTGAACTTGCGTTCCTCCTGAGTGCTTGGACTGCAGGCATACACTACCACATCTGGCTCCCAGACAAGCTAGAAGATCATCTTACTCTGTAACCCAGGCTCGCCTTGGATAGAACTTACTATATATTCCAGGCTAGCTTTGATCTCACAATCCTCCTTCCTGAGCCTTTCCAGTCCTAAGATGGCAGGTCTGCATCATCATGCCTGGGCTCCTGTACACACTATTCTCTCTCTCTCTCTCTTTCTTCCTCCTCTCCCTCCCCCTCTTCATCTTTTAAAGCTGGTCTTGGGGCTGGAGAGGTGGCTCAGCCGTTAAGACCACATACTGCTCTTGCACAGGGCAGGAGTTTGATTCCCAGCACCCATGTCAGCTGCCTGTAACTCCAGCTCCAGGAGGATCTGACGCCCTCTTCTGGCCTCCAAGGGTACTGCATACATGTGACATGTACTCACACACAAATAAAAATAGAAAAAAAAAAAAAAAGATGATCTCATTATATAGTTCAAGCTGGCCTGCAACAGAACTCATTGGGCAGCCTAGGCTGGCCCTGAACCCATGATCTTCCTGAGCACTGGGATCACAGTTGTGTGCCCGCACACCTGGTCCCTGTATCTAGCACTCTTTACTCAGGCCTGCTCTGCTTCTGGCTCATAGGCAGGCAGGTGCTCATGATAGAAAAGCACAAAAGACCAGAGCGCTGAATCCCTTACCAGAGGCAGGCCTTGTGGGACCATATTCCTCCTCTTGTCTGAGTGACTGGGGAGAATCACACTGTGTACTGCAGGGAAGCCAGGCAGGGCTGCTGAGTGGCGGGCTGCAGGGAGAGGTGACAGCACAGGTGTCTTTGTAGGTGATGCCTGAGATGGCTTTGGCCAACAAGTTGGACTTTGCCCGTGCTGTTCCTCCTGTGTGGGATGCTTGTCCCTGCATCATCCCCAGGGCCTTCTTTAAATGGAATGCTTCAGATTCATGGAGAGTGAAGGTGGAGGCTGCCATGTATAGCTCCTGAAGGACATCGAGTGACGACTGAGGGGTGGGGATTCCTGTCTCCAGGGTTGTGGGGAGACCTGTCAGAACCACAGATTAGAGGAACCAGGGTCCGGATCTGGTAGGAAAGTGGTTCACAGTGGGTTGGGCGGTCATTGATGGGGCGATGGGAAAAGGTGCACCCCCAGCTGCAGGCCAAATACATTGTCCTGTTTGGTTCTTATTAGTGGTAGACTAGAAATTTGGTGCTGACAGTGTTTGGGGTCCAGAGTGGATGGGAGGGACCAGTAGGTCTTCCTGCCACTGGATGTGGAGTGCACAGGGTCTGAATGATGCCAGGAGAGGGGTGGACCTGGAGCTGGGGAGCCATGGTAGTCAAGGTGGAGGGCGAGCCCTGCCCCTGTGACAGCTGTGCTCAACAGATACTTGGCTTCTTCATTTCAGCACCCCAGGACCTGGACAGCTTCCCCCCCCCCCCCCCCCCCCCCGCCCGTTCACCCTCTGTTCCAGGAAGCCACCTGGGCAGGGCACAGGGCTGTGGTGCTGAACTGCCCCCATCTGGGCAGCTTTCGAACATGGATTGTTCTGCTTCTCTTGTGAGGGTTGTCTGGGAATTAAGGCCAAGTTATTTCTCAGTCTGCGCTGCCTCTGCTCTGGGCTCTTTATCAGGTTCTAGCACACCGAGGGAAGTCTCGGGAGTTTCTTAGCACAGAGTCCGTGCTCGGTAATGGTTACTTTTCTCTTGGAGTCGGGAGATTCTCTGAGGTTCTGGGCTCCGAAGCTCAGGGAAGCAGGCAGCGTGGCTTCCACCCATTCTGACCTCATGCTTGACTTTCTCAGGAGGCACTGGGGCCCTGTGATGTCACCATGACAAACCGTTAGACTCTAGAGAGGCCCTGAAATCAGAGCAGGAGAGGTGGCCCATTGCTTTTTAATTAAGATGAAGTTATTGTATTTCGCCAACTCAGGTCACATCCTACCTTCTTCCATCATTCCCCTCTAAAGTGTCACCTCCCTCCAGAGAGAGGGCCATGTTCAACCCAGGATAATGATGAGGGGACCAGGCTAGTCCCTGTGGACACAGGCTGGGTGTTGCTAGGGACACAGAGGCCCCTAGGAGTGAGATGACCCCGGGGAGGGAGCAGGCTATAGACCTCTCTCCTCTGACACCCTGTGTTGAGGGTCACCCAGAAAACTGAGCCTCTGAGTGTACCCCACAGCCCCGCTCCCCATGGAGATATTCAGCAAGGGGAGGGCCGGCCATAATCTGCCTTTAATTTCTCCAGGGCCCGCATTATAAATTCTATAACTCTAGCAGTCAAAACATGACGAATTCCCGGGACCGCAGCCCTCACCTGGGAGTAGAAAGCCCTTTGCTGCTTTCTCTGCCTTTTATCGCTGCTAATAAAGGCCCGGCAGTGGGGATTTGGCTGCTGCAGGTGGGGGTGGGGGGGTTTCTGAGGCACGTGGGCCTCCCCCTCCCCAACAGTGATGCTAGCTCCACTATAGCCCCACTGTGGATCTGGGGGCAGCTTGCTCAGGGTTGATTGGGCCGTCTATGACCCCGACAAGGGTGGGATGCTGTGTCCTTTATGGAGAACGGACCAGGTTGGTGAGGGGAACCACAGCAAAACTGCAGGTGATGCTTGACCTGCTGAATCCCAAATGGGATGCCAATGCCATCTTCCATCTCCCCGCCCAGTGAGGTCAGGAGAACAGGCTCCTTGCCTCTGCTCTGCAACCCCCAAGCATAACCTTCTGAGCCCTGGTTCCCATGCTGGCAAAGTGATCCTGACCAGACACCAGCAGCTGCTGTGTAGTGAGTGTGAGTGTCTGTAACCAGTGCAGGGTCCAGCCTCGCAGGAGGCCAGCCAGGCATGCGGTGGGGGGGAGTCCCCTGGGACTGTACTTTTATATCTAAAGTCTTAGTCACTGTGTATTCGTCAGACACATTCCCGGAGGACCTGACTAAGCATCAGTCTGTCACCTTTGGGCCTTTCATCTCTTCAAAAACTGCTTGCCTGTCCTCACAAGGTTCATGTTCCAGGCGGGAAGTGGGTGGCCCTCGGCGGGCATCAGTGGGGGTGGAACAGATGGAGGGGGTAAGTGCTGAGTGCAGATTCTGCCCGTGAGGAGCAGGCTAACACCAAGGAGCCAGGGTCGTGATGTAACAGGTAGCATCTTTCTGGAGCTGTACACAGGGCCGTTTCAGGGAGAGCAGCTTGGCCAGGCTGGGCCAAGTGTGGAAGGGTCAGCCGCGGAAGTATAGGGTTCACACCTAGCTGTTGTGTGACCTCAGACTGATTGCTTGGTGTCTCTGAACTCTCATTCTTGTCTCTAAGCTGTGGGTGATAATGGTACTATCCCACAGTGTACGAAGGTTAGAAGAGCTTTTGCTGGGGCTGGAGAGATGGCTTGGCAGATAAGAGCACTTGCTGCTTTTACAGGGACCTAGGCTCAGTTCCCAGCACCAACACAGGCAGCTCACAACTGCCTTTAACTCTAGTCTAAGGGGATCCAGCACCCTCTTCTGGCCTCTGGAGGTACTGCAGTCATATGTATGTACTGTCCCCCTCCCCATAATAATAATAAAAAGAGCATTTTTTTCTTTTTTTTTTGAAAGCTCCTGCATAGAGAGCTCACCCTCATGGTGAGGACAAGGGAGAGCTGGTGGGTTGACCATCTCTGCAAATACCCAGGCCCAGAACCAGGGTCATGAATTGGCCCACTCCAACATCCACCACATCTTTGATTTGCTGGAGCATGTGAAGGGACCAGTCCTTCAGACCCAAAGCTGCAGGATCTCTATGACACAGGCCAATGGCAGGATATCCAAGAGGAGTTCCAGTGAGGGCCCAGCCTCATGGTGTAGCAGAAACCAGAGGCCTCGAACCAGACCGACTTTGCAGTGAACACTTGCAGGTTATATGGATCAAAGGGTTTACTGTGTGACTCACTGTGTCACATCACAGCTTCCATGATGATACTGGTTCTTCTTCTTCTTCTTCTTCTTCTTCTTCTTCTTCTTCTTCTTCTTCTTCTTCTTCTCCTTCTTCCTCTTCCTCTTTCTCTTCTTCGTCTTCTCTTCCTCCTCATCCTTCTTTTCTCTTAAATTTTATTTTATCTTATTTTATTTTGTGGGGTAGGTTGCAAGGGCAGAGGGCAGATACGAAGGGATGGGGAAATGAATGGGACGGAGATGCATGATGTGAAAGACACAAAGAATAAATAAAAAAGAAAGTTAAAAAGAAACAAAACTCCTGCACACAGAATGTGGAGCACTGAGCCTGGCTTGAGGGTCCCTCGGAGCTGGGGGGCTGCTGGAGTCTGAGCTGGGGGTGTGGCTGGTTGTGTCTGCACTGCCCTCCTCTTTCCAGTGGGGGGCGCCTCAGCCCTGCAGTGGTTACTATGGGCTGGCTGAAGGCTGGTCAGGGTGCTAAGTCGGCTGCAGATGGAAGGATACCCCTCTAAGGGAGGCCTGACACCCCCCCCCCCCAGGAGCTGCACAGCACAACCCAGAGAGGGCTCTGCAGAGTTAGCTCCCTAAGTGGCTGCCCCTGACCTGAGCTTGCCTCAGGTAGCCTGTGGGTCTGTGTGGGAGCCTCATCCGTGCTGGCTTCCAGTCTGTCACAGACTCTTTAGTACAGCCGCTGACCTGCTGACCAAGGCCTTGGCTATCAGTGCTGCCAGAATGGCAGAGAACCATCCTTCCTGCTGGGCTGGGTCCTCTTCCCGCTGTTCCACGCAGCAGGCTACCACCTCTCTCTGGAGACCGTAAGGACCTGCTGCTGCCTGCCCACCCCACTCAGTGTTCCCAATGGGTGGGTCACAGAGAGCTGGGGAAAGGCCACGGTCACTCGCTTGCTCGCTCGTTGGCAGCTCCTGTGTTTGGAGCTGGGGCTGGGGATCCACCACATCTCACCTCTTTGGCAGAGCTGTAGGGGCAGGGGATGGGACGGGACCCATGATGACGAGGACTCACTGTCGGCACCACCCTACCTCCTCTCTCGCTGTTCCCTGATCTCTGCTACATTGGCCTTTAATAGAATGTCTACGCTGGTGAGATGGTTCAGCGGGTCAAAGTCTGGCTGCACAGGCCGAGGACCTCGGTTTGATTCCTGGAACCCATGGTGGGAGGAGAGAAAAGACTCTAGAAAGTTCCTCCACACTCCAGCTGAGAGCCTGTCCATATTTACACAAACGTCGTACCTATACAATCATTTATAAAAGTAATTTTTTTCTGGTGTTGGGGATTGAACCCAGGGACTCTTGTACACTAGGCAAGTGCTCTGCTCCAGAGCTTTGTCCACAGTCTACTCTCATTTTTTACAAGGTCTCACTGACTTGTGCAGGTTGTGATCCTCCTGCCTCAGCCTCCAGAGTAGTTGGGATTACAAATGTGTCCCACCACGCCTGGCTGGACTGGCCTTTCGAGAGGGGGCTCCCTGGTCCCGGCACCCCATGATGAAGCCACAGCCTCATACGTCTGCTCTTCCTTCCCTCTGCTTCGTTTCTTCTTGTCTGTATGAGTTCTCTCTCCACTAGAACGCAAGCGCTCCGGAAAGGGGGCTTGGCTGTGCCCACTGCTAGAACCCCACCTAGGGCCCGCTCAGGCTATGTTTGCTGAGTGACTGAATGATGGACTCTCTTCCCCCAGAGTAGGTCTCTATCTACTGGGCAGCCAGCCTTTTCTGCTCTCTGAAGGCCAGACAGAAGTTCTCGGCTCCGCTGTGCAGCAGGATGTATTGAGGTCAGCTCCCGTAGGACTTCTTGGCGGTTGGTTGGCACTCGGTATGGTCTTGTGTTGACACTGACTGAGCCGACATCCTGGGAGGTTTTAAGGCTGTCACCGGCTGCCTGATAGAGTCTTCTGTTGTGTGCAGACTTCTGAAGGTAGATAAGGATGACACAGGAAGCGAGGGGAATACCTCAAGGTCATCCACAGCTCACAGCCTCCGATGGGCTCACCTTATACCTTGTCATTTACCAAGACTTGGATGTCCTGCAGCTGTACTGATGTCCTATCTGCCCTTGATCTCACCAACCCAAATGCATCCTGGGAGACGGTTCCCCCTTGTGCTGGGATGTTCCAGGCACACTTCCCCTTGCAACCTCCTTCCTTTCCTTAACACCTCAGGTCCCCCACCCCCACCCCAGCCTGCAATCTTAGATCCAGTGAGTCTCCAGCCCCAGGGTGCGTTGGGGCCTGAACCTGCTCTCCCGCTCTCCCTCAACTTGACCAGGGCTATGAGGGTCTCACCCCCGTCTCTGGACAGCAGATGTCCTGGAGAAAGCCGGACACTGGGAGCCTCAGGTTCTCATTTATGAGTGGGGTCAAGCAAACCCCTGAATTGTTGGGAGGAAAAAAATGAGCCATGGCAGTAGAGGCCCATCCCAGCTGCTCCTGTCACTAGGGGTGACAGGTGTGTCACCTGGAGCTCCAGGCCTGGACACACACCTTCTCTTTTCATTGTCCATTGCAGTCATTCACTCTTCCTGTGATGAAGTCAGTGTTTTGCTCCATGGGCTGTGGGAGATTCGGGGCTCAAGGGCAGACGCGCAACAATGTGTAATCTCACTGCTGCTGGGACAGACCCTGTGAGGCTGTAGGAGGAAAGAGAGGCAAAATACCTTCAATTTCCCTAGCCTACAGACAGTGAAGCTGAGGCACAGAGAGGGCTCCAGAGATATGAGTTGATACCTCCCAGACATGCTTTCCCTCAGGTCATTTTGCCCTCTCAGAGTGGGGCGCAGTGAGAGCATAAGCCATGTCCTATGTGCCTCAGGGGTGTGGTGCCCTTCTGGCCCTGTCTTGGAAGACCGGAACTCCTGTTTCATGCAACCTACCTTGTCCTTCTCCCCCAAATGAGGAAAGATGTCTGGGACCCACCTGTGCTGCCACCTCCCCCCACCTGCCAGCCCCAGACTCCGAGGATGGGAAGGCGCCTGCGCAGTCCAGGGACTCCAGGCCCTGATTTAGTGACGGGAGCTGCTGTGAGGTCTCGCATTACTGAGTCTTCATTACTTTCACAAAATACGTTCCAGTGGGTTCAGCCACGGTTGTAAAGTGCTGTTGTAAATAATTAAACTCCACTTGTCAAGGGGGCAGGGAGGGGGCAGAGAAACCACCCAGAAAGCAGCTTAGGGGGCATGTGCGGAGAGGCAGGAGCCCCAGGGCCTGCTAGGCTGTGTCCCACAAGTGACCTGGGCCAATAAAGTCACAGCCAACCCCCAGTTCCGAGTGCTCTCTGCCGGCCTCAGCCCTCAGCATCACAGCCCAGGGGAGATAAATGACTGAGGCAGGGACTGGGGAGATGGCTTGGTGGGTCAAGTGCCTGCTGTCCAAGTGTGAGGACCCAAGCTCAGGTCCCCAGCACCCAGGTAAAAAGATGAGCGTGGTGGCATGTGTCTGTGATCCTAGAGCTGGGGAGGTGGGAGGGCGAGGGTTCCAGGGTTTCCCTGGTCAGCCAGCCTGGGCTGTGTGTGAGCTCCAGGTTCAGTGAGCGTGTCTCAGAAAACAAGGAGAGCAATCTAGGGAAAGACTCAACATGAACCTCTGACCTCCCCATGGCAACTCACAGGGAGGCACACACACACACACACACACACACACACACACACACACACACACGCACGCACACATACAAAGGCATGCACCTATGCACGTGTGCACACGCACACATCTGCTTATACCACGCATGACCTAGCTCACAGTGAGAGGTCCCTCATATACTTATGGGGGAGGGGGTCAGGCCTGGATCTCCCGGAGAGAGATTTCTGTGGGTGGAAAGAATGTTCCAGCCAGATGGTCCAGCCCTTCTGGTCTAGCAGTTCCGCAGATGGGACAGTCAGGGCCAACAGCCACAGCAGCAGCTGGGTTCAGCTAGTCTTAGGACAGGAGTCGATTAGTTCACCCTCATGACAAAAGCACACAGTTCAATGCTCCCACCCTACCCTCACCTGAGGGCAGCGCTGGGCAAACACCCTCCCAGCTGCCCCTTTCTGCTCTGCCCTGACCTTGCCCGTTAGTGGCCACAGAGAAGCCATTTGCCTTTCAGAGGGCCTGGGTGAGCCGTCTGTGAAGTGTGCTGTGTCCTGGCTCAGCTCTGAGGACCCACTCAGCTCCCAGATGTGTCAGGGTCAGGAAGGCATCTCTTACGCAAGGGCAGCTGTGTTGATTTCTGCATGAATGCGCCCTGGGGGAGGTCGGAGACAGCAGGTGGCTCAAATTCCAGTGCAGACCTCTTCCAGGCAGTGGCAGGAGCCTGCTCTTCCCCAGCCACGGCCAGCCAGTGTTGAGGGGACTATTGTGTGTGCAGCCGGCGTGGTAGCGGGCACTGCACAGTCAGCTAAGTATAGTTCTTACAGAATCAGTCCCATTCCCAGAACCCCATGGGGCTGTTCCCTTGGTGAGGTGAGAGGCATCCAAGTTGCCTGGAAGGTTCTGGATCAGGCTTCGGATTGGCCACAGGTGATTGTGTTTTCTGCTTCTGAAAGTTGCCCAGGGCTCTGCCCCAGGGCCCCATGCACCCCCACCCCTTCCCTTGTTCCCACCTGTTTCCAGCCTCTTTCCTCCCAGGAAGAGGCTCTGTCTCCTGTTGGAGAGATCTGAAGGAATCCAGAGCACCTTTCTTCTTCAGTACTGGGAATCGAATCTTGGACCTTGCTCATACCAATGCTGACATTCCTAGGTCTCACTATGTAGCCTGTAGTCCAGGCTGGCCTTGAACATCAATTCTCCCGCAAAGATGCTTTTCCTAGCCCTCCTCATGACTCTTGCTTGCACATCTTGTCTGTCCTCTGGGGATGGAGACTCCCATTCCAAGGGCTGACAGGGAGCCCTGGGCAGTTAGTTCCCAGACACCCATCATTCGCAGGCAACATCTCTTGCGGTTGTATTGGTTGTATTCTAGCCATGCAGCTTCGTTTGTGATCCTGGCTCACGTGCCTTATTGATGGGGAATTGGACAGGGTCAGTGGTCACACATGGGCTTTCCGCCTTTGTCTTGTTCATGCATGCTCTGGGATGCAGCCCAGTCTTTGCCAGGCAGATGTCTGGAGCATGTCCTATGGTTTCTTTATAAGAGTTGTCATGGTCATGATGTCTGTTCACAGTAATAGAAACCCTAACTAAGACAGAAGTTGGTATCAGAAACTGGGGTGTTGCTGTGATAGGCCAGATCATGTGTTTGTTTGAAGGAATATGGACCTTGGGACTATGGATTAGAAAAGCAGTTGAATGCTTCAAGTGTGCTTAATGGGCCAGACGAGTAGGAGCATGGAAGTCAGAGGTGCTGAGTGTGATTTTGAACTGTAGGTGCCTGGATCAAGAAGTTTCAGTGGAGCCAGGTGGTGGTGGTGCATGCTCTTAATCCCAGCACTTGAGAGGCAGGGGTTGACAGATCTCTGTGAGTTCGAGGTTAGCCTGGTCTATAGAGTGAGTTCCAGGACCCCCAGAACTACACAGGGAAACCCTGTCTTAAAAAAAATAGAGAAGAAGAAGGAGGAGGAGGAGAAGAAGTTGTTTCAGAGGAGAAGAGTGTTAGTGTGTGGTCTAGAGACCGGTCTTGTGATATTTTGGTGAAGAATGTGGCTGCGGCTGCTTTTTGCCCTTGTCAGAAAAGTCGGCCTGAGGCTAAAGTGAAGAGTTTGGATTAATTCCATTGGCAGAGGAAATCTCAAAACAGCCCAGTATAGACTCTGTCATGTGGTTATTAGTGGTAATTCTAATGAAGATTTATAGTGAAAAGGAACAAGCTGAGCAAGGAAAAATATAAAATGTACAGATTGAGAAAAGGGGCACCAGGAAGTGGAAGAGAATTAAGTCCTATGTTCAAGGAGATAAACAGATTAAGAAATGGAATAAAGGGAGTGGTGACCTCAGGGCAAGATCCCACCCAGCTAAGTTTCCAACTTGTATAAAGGAATTAAGAAAAGCTTAGAGTCAGGTGTGGTGGTGCACACACCTTTAAACCCAGCACTTGGGAGGCAGAGGCAGGCAGATCTCTGAGTTTGAGGCCAGCCTGGTCTACAGAGCGAGTTTCAGGACAGCCAAGCTTAGGCAGTGCAGGAAACCAGAGAAAACAGAGAGCTGGTGAAGATGTAACTGAACAAGGGGGGCCGTGTTCCAGCCCCAGCAAGCAGCAGAGCTTGGCAGCTTTGGCCTCATTGTCCAGCAGTCCCTTGGTGAGGAGGGGAGTCTTTATTCTCAAAGCAGAGGCAGCGTGCAATTGCTCGAGTAACTGGGAGATTGGAATACCGAGGGTCCAGTGGCAGCACCTCTCTGCCGTGCTGGGGCTGGGCCGGGGTCTGCAGCTCTTGCTGGGGTGGAGGAGGGCAAGAAGGGACAGGAGGGAGCTCAGTGTCATGTGCTCTGACCCCTCCTCTCCTCCTGCTTCAAACTAGGCAGGGAGGGCAGAGGGCAGCCCCCCTCCCCCACATCTCTCCTGGCCTGACCCCAAAGTGGGAGGGTGGGCTTGTGTCCTCTCTTCCCCAAGTGCCTCTAGGATTCGCCATCTCTTCTTGCCCCTGTGCCTGCCAGGAATAGAAAGTGCATTGGGCATTCATGGAGCTCCATAGGGCAGAACCACAACTGTCACGTTCACAAAGTGTACAGCAGGTGCTCAGTAGGTGTGAGCCTTGCTAACTCAGGCTGCAGGTCCTCTCTACTTCCTCTAGGGGGCGTACTGTTAAAGCAGGAGGATGCTGGGCTCCTTTGTATGAGGACTAGGGAGGTGGTGCCCATTCTGGTGGGAGCCCAGGGACCTGCAACCCACCCTCTTGGCGAGTGTGTGTGTGTGTGTGTGTGTGTGTGTGTGTGTGTGTGTGTGTGTGTGTGTGCATGCGTGCGTGCATGCGTGTGTGCGTGTGCGTGTGCAAGTGTGTGTGTGTATGTTCATGCGTGCATGCGTGTGTGCATGTGTGTGTGTGTGTATGCCTATGTGTGTGTGTGCATGCGCGCGTGTGTGTGTGTGTGTGTGTGTGTGTGTGTATGTGTGTATGCCTGCGTGTGTGTGTGTGTGTGTGTGTGTGTGTGTGTGTGTGTGTGTGTGTATTCAGGGCTCTGGGGACCACAGGGTGGAGTCTTCAGTTCATCCATAAGCTAGTCCCCTGCCTGCCACCTACACTCTGACTGTCACCCTGCTTCATGTCACTGTAATAGGAGGTGGGAGCCTCATGCATAGTTCACGGACAGAACTGGCTCAGTGGTGGGTGGAGGTAATAAATGGAGGTGTCAGCTCTGTGACGAGCCCCTGTACCCTTAGAGGATGGATAGATAGCTAGACCTCCTAGGGAAGCTGACTAGCATGCGTATCTGTGTGCACGTGTATGTATACATGCATGCATATGTGCATGTACTTGCATGCCTGAGCATATGCTTCCATGTGCATGTGTGTGCACGTGTATGTGGATGGGTAGGCACATGTGTGCATATGTACACTGTTACACACATGTATGCCTATAGACTGTGTATATGCATATGTGTGTGTACATGAATTGTGCATGTATGCACGTATACATATATGTAGTTGTGCATATGTGCATGTGTGTGTCCTGCAGTGCTCTTCTTTGAGGCTGGGCTGTCCCCATGCCTCTCTGCGGTGGGGGGGGCAAGAACATTTGTCCCAGTTCACAGCTGGTGACCCCTGGGCTGGGCACACAGGTCACCCACTGTCCTCTCTCTTTAGTCTCTAGTTTCCTCCTGGTCCTGCTGGATCGCAGGGTCAGTGCTGTGTCTTGTGTGACAGTCTTTCTGGTGCTGAGGCCCTGGGTGGCCTGCATTCTCCTCCTGCTGTCTCCAGAGCCAAAGGCCTCCACCAAGGTTGTGGGAAACTCAAGCCGTCTCCAGCCCTGCGGGGACCAGCAAGGTACCAGATGCTCTACTGGAGTGATGGAGATGGCCGGAACCCTGGGGATCGGCAGGGGAGTGGGGGAGGCGGGCTTGGGGTGGGGAGTTGTCTGCTCCCGGAATGTTCTGGGCCCACAAGTCTTCCCAAATCAGGGAGCTCGTAACTCCCAGAGGAAAGGCCGTGGCTCTAGACTGAAGGGGAGGTGGGATGTGAGACACATGCTCAGGATCCCCCTGTGTTTGGGCATTGGATTTGTGGAGTCCTGGCCTCGGTTCCTTGACCTACAGGACACACACACACACACACAGAGTGTGGGGGAGATCGACTCACATCACTATGGAGGTGAGCAGCTCTCCATTTCGGTATGAGCAGGCGGTACAGACTCAAGCCCATGTTCCTGGGCAGGATGGCAGGCTGAGCACTCAGGGTTCTGAGTTACTTTCTTTGGGGGTGTGGTGTGGTGGTCTCTTTGCAAACCCCAGTCTTTAAGGCCCTCATGTGATTGGATGGGGCCCACCCACATTGCGAACAGTGATTTGTAAAGTCAGCTCACTGTAGTTGCTAATCACATCTCAAACAGCACCCACGGCACTTGGGGCCTTCTGTGTGTCCCTCCTGCCCCTGTGACAAGGGCTTTGTCCTCGGCACTCTTGGGAGGTGGTGGGAGACTTTAGTCATAGAGGGTGTGTCCTCAAGAGGCGTCTGGGACACTGGATCTCTTCCTCCCCCGTCTCTCATCCTGGCTGTGATGCGAACAGTCCTTCCTCTGCTGTGTGTTTCTGCCATGCCATGATGTGGTGCTTCACGACAGTCCCCAAACAGCCACCCGAAAGCTCCGAGACTGTGAGCTAAAGATCAACCTTTTGTCTCTTTAAGTTGGTGGCCTCGGGTATTTCCTTACAGTAACAGAGCACTGTCTGACATAACTCTGTCACAGCCACATCTAGATGAGTGCCCAAACATCTGGACCCACAGCCTGGTCACTGTGACACCTAAAATTTGTCATCATGGACAACATGGTCTGAAGGTAACCTGGACCTTTGTCCCGCTGCGTTCTGCCTCCCAGGCACTGAGCAGGCGACATTGCTGAGGACACCTGTTTTGGTCTCTGTTGCAGCCCACACTCCTGGCGTACTAGAGGCTCAGTGCATTCTGGTGGGGTAAATGCTCCAAAGGGAGGTTTATCTCTTCTGATGGCTGCTGTATGTGCATTAGCTATTCAATAGATGTTTCTGAAATGTCTGAGGGAGGGTTCCAGAGATGTCTTTAGAGCTGAGAGGCCCACGGAGATTTCTGCAGCGGTAGGCTGCTTCTGTGCATCTTTCCCCACCTCATCCAGGATGGCTCTCCCAGTTCACCCTGCTCCGTCCTCTTGGCAGACTCCACCCCGCTCAGTTCTTCTGGCTAACGCAGGAGGTTGGCTCCATGTGTGCTTGGCTCCTGGACTCAGGGTTGGGATTTGGCCAATGGGCTATGGTTTCTGAGGCAGGCAGCGTGGCCCATTCACTCAGCCTCCACCAGCCTCTGATGGACTTCTGATCCTTGGTAGTGTCCCATGTAGCCCAACTCATGGACATGGGACCCTCTCTGTGAGGGTCACCTCTTCCCTGCCTGCTAGATCCATCCCAGGCACTCCCAGACCATCCCCCGCCCTTGTGTCTCACACTCTAAATCACTGTTCTACTGCAGTGAAGAGACACCATGACCAAGGCAACTCTTATAAAAGAAAGCATTTCACTGGGGGCTTGCTTACAGTTCCAGAGGGTGAGTCCATTTTCATCATGGGGGGAGCAGACAGGCATGGAGCTGAGGCAGTAATGGAGAGCTTTATATCCTGATCCTCAGGCGAGAGAGAGAGAGAGAGAGAGAGAGAGAGAGAGAGAGAGAGAGAGAGAGAGAGAGAGAGATATTGAGAGAAAGATTGAGACTGGGCCTGGCATGTGCTTTTTTTTTTTTTTTTTTTTTTGGTTTTTTGAGACAGGGTTTCTCTGTGTAGCTTTGCGCCTTTCCTGGATCTCGCGCGGTAGACCAGGCTGGCCTCGAACTCACAGAGATCTGCCTGGCTCTGCCTCCTGAGTGCTGGGATTAAAGGCGTGCGCCACACCCGCTGGCGGCATGTGCTTTTGAAAACTCAAAGTTCACCCCACCCCCCAGTGACACACCTCCTCCGACAAGGCCACACCTCCTAATCATCCCCAAACAGTTCCACTGTTGACTAAGCATTCAAACATATGAGCCTATGGGGCCATTGTCATTCAAACCTCTGCATATTCCCTCTAATCCCAGGGCCTTTGCACATGACACACTCACTCTGGAGCCCGTTTTTTTTATCCCGTTCAAATGAAAAAGAAAGATCCCTCTAATCCCAGGCAGGCATCCCTCCTCCAGGAAGACTTCCTACCGTGCTTGCTCCACCACCCTAGTGATGTCTGATCTCCAACCGACACCTTTCCTCCCCTTCACTTCGGGGGATTGAAGCTCCTGCATGCTGAGGTAGCGTTCGGCACTGCTGAGGTAATCCAGCTCAAAGCCTCACTTGTCTGTGAGAGGCTCGTGAAACTCATAGATATTCCACATCCACACAGGCCACTTTCTACCTTTTTGTTTGTTTGTTTCTGAGGCAGGGTTTCTCTGTGTAGCCCTGGCTGTCCTGGACTCACTCTGTAGACCAGGCTGGCCTCGAACACAGAGGTCCACCTGCCTCTGCCTCCCAAGTGCTGCATGTTCCAACTTTTAAAAAAGTTTTTTTTGATATGTGTTTATTTGCACATATGTATGTGCACCATGTGTGCGGTGCCCACAAAGACTAGAAGAGGAACTGGATCCTCAAAAACTGAAATTATAGACTGTTGTGAGCTGCCATGTGGGTGCTGAAAACCACACCTGCGTCTACCCACCCATCCATCTGTTTACTACGTGTCCACCCATCTATCACCCATCCATCCATCCATCCATCCATCCATCCACCCACCTACTCACCTGCCCACCTATCTACTTACCCATTCACACTTCTATTCATCCACTCACTCATCCATCTATTCATTCATTTATCCATCTACCCACTTTTCATCTATAGATCCATCTACCCACCCACCTGCCCATCTGTCCATCCATCCACTTATCCACCTGCCTACCTATGAATTTATTCACTTACCCATCTCTCCATCCATCCACCTATCTATCTATCCATCCATCCTTCTACCCAGCTAGCCAGCTAGCCACCTTCCCATTTATCTACCCACCTACCCATCCATCCATCTGTCCATCCATCCACCCATCCATCCACTCATCCATACATACATACCTTTCCTTTCCTCTATTCCACTTGCCAATCCATCCTTCCATCTACCCACTTACCATGGCCTCACTCCCGGTACTAACATTTGCCTCCTCAGGCCAACACTTTGCCTGTGTCCCCAGCACAGCTCCTGTGTCAGAAGTCAGTGCGAGCCGAAGGTACAGTGAATGTCTACTAATGTGATGGCCTAATTAACCTCCATGTTCAAGGTCGCTGTGAGGACATTATGTGACCGTGTCATGAGAGGTGAGCACACAGGGCTCCCTGTGGCCATTCTGCTGTGATGGTGACTAGCTTCTCCTCTGTCTGCTGCAGAGCAGGCTACCTGGGGACCACAGCATCCTCCCCAGAGGCCCGAGAGAAGCCATCACCTGTCACCTTGGGGAGCTTCCAGGAGACTCGGTTGAGTGGAGAAAGCTTAGTTCTAGAGAGTAGAGAGATGGGAGGTACTTGGAATGAAGTGTCCCCCGCACAAGTGTTTAATTATTCTATCACAGGACAGTAACTGGGCTTTAGGATTTTAATAATTATTAATAGAGTATTCAATAATGAATTACTGTGAACAATTAAAATTAATTGCTGTTCTCAGAGTTAATTAAATTATTCCCTCACTAGGACAAGTGGCTAAGCACACATAAAAATTAAAGGCCAGTTCCACAAGTCTGCAGGAGCCCTGTGCCGCGGGTGAGTGAGGCAGGGTGTGCTTCCCTCTCTGGCCAGGGGAGGCGCTCAGTGAACAGGCTGGAGGCTTGGCGTGGCAGCCCATCAGGCCCAGCTCCTCCACCTCTCCTTCCCTCCCTCCCTTCTCCCCCCACTCTCTCTTACTATTCATCTCTTCTCTCTTCCCCAAGAGACAGGGCTACCCCTGCTGGGAACAGGTGAGTCGACACCCTGTCCCTCATGGAGTTCATGGTCCAGGAGACCTAGCACTGTATGTATTTATGAGAGCCAGCAGCTGGGGTTGGCTGTGCATGCATGTGCCTGCTTGTTTGTGCTTGTACGTGTGTGTGTGTGTGTGTGTGTGGTTGTGTGTGATGTGTGTGTATGAGTGGTTGTGTGGTGTGTGTAGTGTGTGTGGTGTGCATGTGTAGTGGTGTGTGTGTATGTGTATGTGTGTGGTGTTTGCATGCATGTGTGGTATGTGTGTGTAAGTGGTTGCATGTGATGTGAGTATGAATTGTGTTGTGTACCTGTATGAGTGGTATGTGTGTGGTGTGCATGTGAGTAGTAGTGTGTGTGAGTGGTGTGTGTTGCACATGTCTGTGTGTGTGTCTTACTTCTTTGACACTGGGTCTCTCCTGAACCTGGAGCTAGGCTGTTAAGCATCCGGCTTCAGTGACTCTGGAAGTTTTCTTCCTACTGAGCTGTCTCCTCAGCCCTAGACTCTGCCAGTCACATGACCTGGAGCAAGACTGGCTCTCCCAGCCCTTCCCTCACCCCTGAAGGGCAGCGACTGTGGAGCTTTGGGGAAACTGAGGCTCCCAGAACCATACCGCTGGGTAGCAGTCATGACTGTCATCATCCATGTCCGCTGCTCAGGGACGTCACACCTCGGCAAGGAAAGCACACACTTCAGGTCTGCTAGGGTTGGAGCAGCTTTGCAGACCCAGGTGGGATGAAATGTGAGGGAAGAGCATTCTGGGCAGAGGGAACAGCGTGTGCAGAGGCTCAGAGGCTCAGCTGTCCTTTGTTCCTGCAATGGTGCCAGAAGACTGTGAGGTGGGGACAGCTTTGGTCTGAAAAAGTGTGGCAGTCACCCACCATGATGGTACCATGTCCTGTGTCCCCTCCTGCTGTGGTCTGCATGCCTGTAACCCCAGCACTCTGGAGACGGAGGCAGGAGGATCAGGAGTTGAAGGTCAATCTTGGCCAAATAGTGGGTTCAAGGCTAGCCTGGGCTACATGGAACCCTAGCTCAAAAAAAAAAAATGACGTTTAGAAACCTGACTATCTCCTAAGACTAGCTTTGAAAAGGCACTGTGGCTTACCCTTTGCTCGGGTCAGTGGCCCTGAGGGAGCCAGCCACCATGCTAGACCACCCTGTGGAAGGACCACGGGAGAAATGGAGGCCTCTTGCCAACTGTCAATGGGGTCTGAGGTCTCCTACTAGAGGGCACATGAACGAGCCGTTGTAGAAGCTGGAATCAAGCTTGGAGACAACTGTGGCTGGGACATGGTGACTAGAACTAAGGAGACCTGAGCGGGCTGTTCTCTGTGTCCTCACTCACATCTCAGAGAGGCAGGTGGCATTTCTGGTTTTAAGCCAGTGCTGTGTTGGGGTCATTTGTCACTCAGCGTTTGATGACAGGTACAAGCATTCGCAGAGCCGGTTGTTGGGGAAGGGGGTCCTGGTGGATGCCTTGAGCCTGGAAGGTCAAACTTGCGGTTTGGAAAGCAGAGCACAAGGAGGGTGCGGGGACTGATGAGGATCTCACATTACCAGTCGTTCGTTCATTTATTGCATCCCAGGTTCAGGGCCAGGGGCGGCTCCGTGATAACTCATTGACTCCTTCCAACATCCCTCAGGTCGTACTATCATTATGCTAATTTCAAAGATAAGAAAATTGAGAAGGACTGAAGACCCAGCTTCATATCGCACGGCTAATAGGTCAGGTGCAATGGAGCGGTTGCCTCAGATCTCTGGAGGAAGGTGGGAGGTCTGTAGGTTCCGGGAGAATAGCATAGAGAGAGAGGAAGAGGTGGTGGGGAGCCGGGTGTCTGGAAGAGCACATGGAGAGCAGGAACCTGGGGGCTCCTGGCCATGTTGCTGTGGAGCCCAGGGTGGAAGGTGGTTCCCCTGAGCTGGGGAAGCGATGGTTGGGGCAGGCTTGGGGCAGAGGAATGAAGTCTTTGGGGGATATGTTGGGCTTGAGGTCCTGGTGTGTCCTAGATCTTGAGGAGGTTCTGGGTAGGGACCTCTGGGGTTCCTGCGCCTCTTGCCTACCCGACTCCCCTCTGTTCTCATCAGCAGCATGGTTTTCCACAGGCTTGCCTTCTTGGCATTCCTGCTTCCCTGGCATTCCTCAGATGTGGCTCAGGGTCTTTGCCCATTCATTATCCCTGCCGTGATCAATGTCCGCTTTGGTATCTCTCTCCCCTGTCTCTAATTCCACCGCACTGTTCCCATGACAAGTATGAACCTGATCTGTCCCATGGTACAGGAAGGAGAATCAGGGTCAAGTGGGCATCCCTCCCCCCACCACCTAACCCCCCATCCCCACCTCCATCCACTACATCCTTAGTTCCTAATGTCTCCAAGTATCCAGTGCACATGGCTTGGTCCACAGTGGTGCCCCAGGATGTCAGCAGACAGTCTTGAGCCCGAGGTACAGCCTGGAGTGGGGAGCTCAGGACTGAGGTGGACCCAAAGCTGTCCTCTAACCAGCAGCCTCCTGCTCTTTGTCCCACCCGTGACCCCAGGCCTGGCCAACTGTTAGCTGCTTTCTCACCAGGACCACGGCACATAACTGAGGCCCAGAGCCCACGGGCATCCTGGATCAGGCTCTGCGTCCCCCACCAGGTTGAGTTGCCTGCTTTTGACTCTGTCTCTAATCATTTTTGAAACTCTGGGTCCAGCCCTGTCTGGCACAGCTCCAGTCCATGTAAGGATCCCAGGATGAATTTATTAGTTAATTCCACTGTTTCTGTAACAAAATACCCAACAAACGCCGTTAAAGGGAGGCAGGGTTTGATCTGGCTCACAGTTTGAGGGCACAGTCCATCATGGCAGGAAGTCATGGCAGCAGGGATGTGAGGCGGCTGGTCACATGGCATCCACAGCCAGGAAGCAGAGAGATGGAGGCTGGTGCTCAGCTCGCTTCCTGCTTTTGATTCAGTCCTGGACCCCAGCCCATGGGATGGTGTCGCCCACATTCAGGGTGGATCTTCCCATCTCAACTTTATCTGGAAACTCCTGCTCAGGCGTGCCCAGAGGTGTGTTTCCATGATGATTCAAAAAGCCTGTCAAGCTGGCAAGATTAACCATCATAACAGATGTCCAGGCCAGGTGGGCACACCCTCACCAGTGCTGGCAGAGACCGGCCTGCCCACCCATGTGTCACAGCTGGGTCTAGAGAGCTTTCAAATAATAGCGTGAAGGCAGGTCAGCCTTGGAGCAGAGCGTTAGGAGGCATTTGACCGTGGTGGAGACATTCTTGTGCCCTATCGTTAGGAGTAAGATGTAGTGACATTTTGTGGGTCAAAGCCAGGGAGACTGCTGAACCTTGCAAAACACAGGATGCCCCCCACCACCACAAAGCGTGACCCCACCCTAAGCCCCACAGTGCCCAGGCTGGAAAGCCCTCTCCTGAGGCCCAGTTCCTCTTCTAGGTCTTGGAGATGCCCAAGGCTTTGTGGTTGTGGCTTCCCCAGCCCTGATGGTGGCACAGGATCCCAGGGAAAAGAAGACATCTAGTAGTGGGTGGTTGGGGGTCGAACACTGACATCCACTCCCCCCTACCCCTGTCCTCAGCTGGGTGTCCTGTGAGTGGGGCAGTGGGAGGCTTAGAGAGTGGTGTCCAGGCCACTCCTACCTCCACAGGCTCTTTTTATTATTTTCTCATCTGGGGTCTTTGGATCTAGACAGCATGTGCGTTCTCACCACGTACTCTGGTGTGTCAAGCATTGTGACTTCATTTTGCTACCCGGGAGTTGAATTTCTGTCTCCAACTCCCTTTCTGCCCGAGGGCAGGAAATGTAATCTCACACAATTCCAGCAGAGCTCAGTCATGTCAGCCTAAGCTCAGTCCAGGCAGACTTGGACTTCCCTCCCTTCTTGTGTTGGGGGTGGGCAGGTCCATGGTAGCCCCACACCTGCAGGCAGTGCATGTACCTGTCATCAGCCCATGTCCCATGAGCCTCTGCAGATGACAGGATCCAGGCCAGCTCTGAGGCAAGTCCTCTCCAAGGTGCCACATACCTCTCTGGTCTCAGGGTATTAGGATGTGCTTTGTGTCTGTCTCCCAGAACAAGACTGGAGGAGGGTTCCTCCCTGACCTCTCCAGTCCCTCCTCCCCCACCTCTCCAGTCCCTCCTCCCCCACCTCTCCAGTCCCTTCTCCCCCACCTCTCCAGTCCCTCCTCCCCCACCTCTCCAGTCCCTCCTCCCCACCTCTCCAGTCCCTCCTCCCCCACCTCTCCAGTCCCTCCTCCCCCACCTCTCCAGTCCCTCCTCCCCCACCTCTCCAGTCCCTCCTCCCCCACCTCTCCAGTCCCTCCTCCCCCATCTCTCCAATCCCTCCTCCCACCTCTCCAGTCCCTCCTCCCTTGTTCTTCCTCCTTCTCTCTTCTGCCACCTGTTCTCTTTTCTTCTTCTTCTTCTTCCATCCCCTCCTCCCCACCTCTTCCTTCCTCTCCTTCTTTTATCTCCTCCGCTTTCTTCTCCTTTCCCCCCTCCTCCTCCATCTTCTTTCTCTTTCCTCCCACCCCTTTCCTCCTTCCCCTTCCCTTCCAGCTCCTCCCCCACCTCCATTTCCTCTCTCGTCCCCTCTTCCTTATCTTCCTTCTTGGGTCTTTCCCTTCCCTCACCTCTTCTCCTCTCCTCTCTAGTTGCTCCCATCCTTTCATCGTCCTCCCCTCCTCCTCCCTCTCCCCAGTTTCCTCTTGCCTTTGCCCCACTTCCTCTACCCCCTCCTTTTCTCCTTCCCCCCTCCTCCATTTGTTCCCCTCCTCTTCTCCTATCTTCTCCCCTCCTTTCATCTTGCTCCTCCCCTCCCTCCTCCCATCATTGCTCCTCTTCCCTCTCCCTCCTCCTTCTCTCTCCCTCTCTGGTGCAGAAGCCCAGACTTTAACCCCAATTCCGGAGGGGCCGAGTTGCTCAAGCTGTATTTGCAGACAGCTTCAGATCTCTCTACTGGCTTCAGACATCACAGGTGAGCTTGCAGGCCAGAGCTGCCAGCCTTTGCATACTACCCAGGAGCTCTGCCTCGACCACACCCACTCACCATCTAGAGGCTCCAAAGAAGCCCTGCCCAGGCTGGCCTGGTGGCATGCTGGGCCTGCCAGGAGACCAGGGAAACACTGGCGTTTCCCTAGGAGGGACAAACAAGGCTCGGAGAAAGAGGACGTTTGTGAAGGCTGCTCAAGGCACAGAGCAGTAGAAGACAGCCAGCACTCCCAGATGCTGGGAAAGGGAGAGGATGGATGGCCTCAGTGGATGTATGCAGGTAGAACCTGGTTGACAAGAGTTAGTGCCAGCTACAGGGCAAAGGCTCCCTCCTCCCCCCTCCCCATGCTCTGTTGGGAACTACTCTGGCTTGATCCTCACAGTGAGCCTGTGTGGAGACTCTGAGGCTCAGGCTGAGATGAGAGTTTTATTTTTTTAATCATTTTTAATTATGTGTTTTTGGAGACAGAGCCTCATGTAGCTAAGGATGACCTTGAACTTCTGATTCTCCTGTCTTCATTCCTAGAGTGCTTGGATTAGAGATGTGTGCCGCCATGTCTGTTTAGTGGGTGCTAGAGAACCCAGGGCCTGTGCATGCCTGGCAGTCACTCTACCAACTGAGCTACATCCCAGCCACAGATGAGGTTTTCACAGTACTGTGTCTTTGCTTTATAGATAATACTCATGGGAACAACTTAAACATTGTAGTCTAAAATGTCATCATTCCTTCTTTGCATTTATTGCCTGCCCCTACACTGTCCCCTCACTCAGATAACCAAGAGCCAATCACACCTATAGATACACAGGACATATGCACACACGATGAGGACCCCTGGGGGAGACGTGGGGGCTGCCACACGTTGGCAGCTTTCCCACTCCTTGATAGCTCCTCTTACACAATACCTGCCACACTCTCCACTCCAGACATTTCAGGTCAACCAGACCGACGTGAAGTTGTCCTGTTAATGACTCTCCACTTTCAGTGGCGTGGTACCTGCATATTCAGTCTGTCCCCCTTTGATGCACGCTCCAGCGATTTCAAGGTTTCTGCTCTTACAATACCTTGACAGCTGCTGTGGTGTGAAGGTCCCTGGGTAATGGTGCCTTTCCATCCGAGGATCGATTCTGGAAGCATGGCTGTGGGTCAGGGGTTACAAACGGTTTGTGTTTTCATAAATACCAGGAGCGGGATTGGAATCTAAATATGTCTGACTCCAAATCCCCAGAAAGACCGGGCAGAGGATTGCGACAGGACCCGGGCTCTGCCCAGTCTGTCTGGAGTGCCCAGCCTCAGGGTTGGGATGCTGGTGTGACTCCCAGATGGTGGGAATTCAGTGTAGACTCAACATTACGCAGTCTCAGTGGTCACCTTCCAGGTAGGGAGGGTAGGGCGTCACAGACGAGAAATCCCAGGTCACTGGTGATGGAGATCTGGGGAGAACTTGAAATAGGAGGCCATGAAGAGCAAGAACTCTGGGTGCTTTATGGACAGACAAGATACAGGAACCCTCTGTCCTCTATCCAAGGCCTGGTGCAGGTATGGGTACCATCTCATAAAAGGAGGGGTCAACTGAGTTGTCCCTCTGTCTCTCTGTACCTTCTCTCCTTACTGTTCCTGCTATCTGGAAGACAGAGGGTCTTGCATGGTGCCTGTTAAGGAGAGAATGGATTTGCCATATGCCAGGAGGGAACAGAGCCCTGGGAGGGGACTGGGGAAGGGACAGTGGGAGGACCATATGCCAGGAGGAGAAGGAACCCAGCAAGGACATCATTGACAGATGGAGGGACAAGGAAGGCAAGACAGCACAGGAGTAAAAGAGAATTCCAGTCTGATGGAGGAGGCAAGGGAACTCCTAGTCTGATGGAGGAGGCACAGGGAACTCCTAGTCCAACAGAGGAGGCACAGGGAACTCCCAGTCAAATGGAAGAGGCACAGGGAACTCCTATTCTGATGGAGGAGGTACAGGGAATTCCCAGTCTGATGGAGGAGGCCCAGGGAACTCCCCATATAATGGAGAAGGCACAGGGCACTCCTAGTCCAATGGAGGAGGTATAGGGAACTTCCAGTCCGATGGAGGAGACAGTTTCAACCTCAACCCTAAGGAACCTGGAGACTGAAGTGAGTGGCACTTGTGGTCCTTGGGACCTCCAAGTCTTGTGGAGAAGATGAGTATAAAGCTCTACTTGAACCACTAAGAGTGGCCACTGTACCAAGGAGTGACCTGAAGTGACAGGCAGTGTGGCACAATGGAAAAGCTCATCTGCAGTCACAGGGACTTGGGTTAGAGTCCCTGTCCAGCTGTGTGACCTTGGCTATGTTTCTTTGCTTCTCTGAGCCCAGTTACTAAGTACAGGTTTTGTGGTTTGAGGAATGGCATACCACCCTCCACCCCCAATGCAGTGCTTCGCTGTGACCATCCAGACCTTGGTAGATTCCAGACTAATTGAACTTGGGTAGGTTTGAAGCTAGATGGTTCTTATGGGAGAGCCTAAGCCTGGGACACACCTTGGCATTTTTTCCCCAGTTCCCCTGGAGGTGCCTCACCACCATGGGCCTCATGTATTCTTGTTCTATCTGTCCTGGAGAGCAGAGCCAAGCTGCCCAGGAGTCAGGGTTGGCCCAAGAGCAAGCAGGTGCCCACTGCCTGGGCTGGATGAGATGGGAGAGGAGGAGGAGGGGAGCCCTGGAGACTCCAGCTTGTAGTGGACAAACTAATGTCTGAGTGACTCCATTCTCCCCAGTCCTGAACACATCTACCCCTCCAGTGGCCTGCCTCGTGATACAGACAATGTGGGTCTGGGGTCTGAGGGGCAGAGACTGTTCGCGGACAGCATGGAGAGAGCGGTACATGGCAACCTGGAGGGTGGGACAGCCCATGATGCTCTGGGTCCTCGGAGTGTAGCCTCTGGGCAGAGCCCAGCTGCTGGAGCGGCTGAGGTTAGACAATGCTGGGTCACCTCCCCCACTGGCTTCTCTGGCTTCAGTCTCCATCTGAACTCTCCCTCCCCCTGGTCAGTTAGGATGCCCATCCCCCACCCAATATGCATTGTTGACTGTGAAACAAGGGGAACCAATTAGAAGCCCTGGGAGTTTGGAGGGCCAGTGACCCAAGCCCTGGTTCAGCAGGAGGGACATTGCAGGGGTGACAGCGGGCAGGTGGGAGAGTCACCTAGGGTACTGTAGCTGATATCATTTATTGAGTGATGGCTTTCCTGTCACTGCCAACCCTGTGCACCATCACGTGGAGTCCTCCTAGACACCCTAGGTGAGTATATAATTATATCCCCACCCTGAGCTGATGGAACCAGGGCACTCAGAGACTGAGTCACACTCCTCAGCTGCTCCGCAAAGCAGCCAGGAGGTAGATGCAAGGTTGTCATCTGGAAAGCACTGTGCTGGGCAGGAGGGTCCAGGAAGACTCCACAGGCAAAGCAGGGTGGGTCTGTCCCTCCCAGGAAAATGCCACTGCTCATGAGCTGGAGGTCAGGAAGAGTGTCCCCCTTGGGCAAGGCTCATCCTCATCCTCACTCCTGTAGACCTAACACTGGCCTCTCTGATGCGGTCATCTGGTTGACAGGTGCCACCCTTTGGGTCCCAGAGAACCTTCCAGGTCCATCTCATTCTTCTGTCCATCAGCCTTGGCTCTGTGCTTTGGAGTGCTCCAGACCTGGCTAGTTCTGCAGGTCATGGGGAAGAACCTGGCCAGGGCCTCCACTATCATCCAGTGTGGGGTCCATGCTGGGTTAGCCCCCATAAGCATCCTTGATGTGAGACCTGGCCCTGGCTCTCCTTCCTGGGCTGACTTTTTCTCCCTTTTGTTCTTGACTTCAGATCCCTTCTCCCGCCTGTGCTCACCCCAGAACCTGAGAATGAATGAGCATCCTGCCCACGATGGTACCAGAGTCCATCTTACCAAAGAAGCTGTGTGTCCTAGTTTTGAGACTCTGTTGACAAGAGTAGTAGCCAAGAGGGACATGACAAATGTGGTGCACGGTAGAGTATGTGCCATGCAGAGAGAGAAAGGAGGGAGGGGGGGAGGGAGGGAGGGAGGGAGACAGGGTGAGGGAGAGGAGAGGGAGGGAGGAGGGAGGCCAGGAGAGTGAGGAGGAGAGAGAGAGAGGGAAGGAGGGAGGGAGGGAAGGAGGGAGGGAGGGAAGGAGGGAAGGAGGGAAGGAGGGAGGGAGGGAGAGGGGAGGAGAGAGAGAGAGAGAGAGAGAGAGAGAGAGAGAGAGAGAGAGAGAGAGAGAGAGAGAGAGAGAGAGAGAGAGAGATCTCCTTCTAAGCCCCAAGCTCAGCTCCGAGGACAGGCTGCTCATAGGCAAATGGGTGAAATAGCACACAGTGATTTCAAAGTGATTATCTGGGATAACAGTAATTACATACAAGAACAGAAAAGGTCATGGCCATGGGTCCCACTGCTCTACCACAGTCAACTCTGCCAAGCGGCTGCTACCACAGGTGGAAGGAACAGGAGGAGCTGATGGAGGCCCAGGCATTGCCCAGCTCTGTCGTAGTGACTCCGCTGAGGCCACCCAAGGCTTGTGTTCCTGGAGAAAAGTTTGCTGTTGGTCCTCAAGCTGCCCAGGCAGCCTTAGCTCTGGCAGTTTCTTGGGCACTGTGAAAGGGCTTCTCTTTTCACGTGAGGACCTTATGCTGTGCCTCCACAGGGGACGTGGCCTGGGCCTCCCCCTTGGCCGTCCCCCGCCCCCCGTCACTTCTTTCCTCTACCTTTCCCTTCTTTTTCATTGTCCCGGCACCATGGCTCATCCACTGTGAAACATTTTCACCCACATGCCCATCCATTGTCTCACATGCCTGACCTCCATTGCCCTCCACTGCCTCACCTCCCCGTACATGGCCACTGTGTAGCATCCACCTTCCTAAGTTTTAGCCTTGCAGTGTCTACAGCCTTGCACAGCCCCCTCGCACATTTCCTCACCCACTCATCCCGTCTCTTACCACCTCCAGTCAGGGGCCGTCCATGCTCGCTGCCTTCCCGTGGAGCCATCTGCCTGGTATTTCTTTACTCATCTTCCTTCTGTCTCCCGTTTCTTTACTCATTCACTCTCCTTTCCATGCATATGAGTGACTGCACACCGTCTGCCCACATGCCACCTGTCACTTTTTATCATCCACTATCAAACATTATCCATCCACCCATCACCCACCACCTCTAACTCATCCACCCTTAACCAGTGACTCACCCATTAGCCATCTATTTCCCCACTGGCCATCACTTTTTACCTACCCAACCATCACAGAGCAGCCATCCATCTATCTTCCCATCACCCATCCATCACCTTCCCACTACACACTCATCCATCACCCATCACACAACATTCATCTACCCACCCACTCATCATCTATCCACCATATATATAACCAGCACCTATGACCCATCTGCCAATCACTCATCACCTGTCACCCAATACCTAACTACCATCCACCATCTATCAACCACCATACCATCACCTATCCACCTATCATCCATCCACCATCTAACCACCACCCATGATCCATCCACCAATCATTCATCACTGACCATTCACTCTCCCATCACTTATCACCAACCAGTTCCCAACACATATTACCTGTCGATTCATCACTCACCACTCATCATCAATCCATCCTCTATCACCCATCTATTCATCCATATTCTTCCATCACCAATCCACTTATTGCTCATTTACTCATCACTCATTCCCCCATCATTCATCTTTCACCACTCTACCCATCACCTTCCTTCCATTAATCACTCACCACCTATCCACTCATCACCCATCTACCCATCACCTTCCTTCCATTCATCACTCACCACCTATCCACTCATCACCCATCTACCCATCAGCCTTCCTTCCATTCATCACTCATCATTTATCCATTTGTCATCCATCTACCCATCATCTATCCATTCGCCCATCACCCATCTACTCATTACCTTTTCTCCTACCCACCACCCTTTCTTTCATTCATCACTTACATCTATCCACTCATCACCCATCTACCCATCATCTGTCCATTCACCCATCACCCATCTACTCATTGCCTTTTTCCTACCCATCACCCTTTCTTCCACCCAGCACCTATCTAGCTACTTATCACCGCACCCATCCCCATCCATACACTCTTCTCCCTAGCTTCCTTGTGTTTCCACATCCATCTCTTCCACTTGTTCTCCCATCTATACTTCATGATCAGCCTCCACCTGTCCACTCTTCCATCCACTACTCCTTTTGGCTCCCTCTGCCACTCCTTCTCCTTGGCACTCTATTTTTGTCCCTGTGACCTCCTATCCCTGCTAGGTCATTTTTCCTGTGTGGTCCTTCCCTCTCACTGCTCCCACTAACCCCATCTTTTCTGTACCCATCACATTGTTCCTACTCTTTCCTTCGCTCCCAAGTGCCTGGCTGAAACCTGCCTGTTGACATCTGTCCCTCTTTGAGGTTTATTTTAGGATATCTGTCTCTAGCAAGCTATATACACCATACACAGACACCAGTCTTCAGCCAGGGGGTGTGAGTTCAAAACAACCAGGGTGGGTCATCAGGTACACAGGCGAGACTTCCTCCTCTCTAAGGAGTTAATACCATCTATTTCTGAAGTAGTTGAAGAGTTAAGTGGGATTGCCTATCAAGTGTCTGGCAGCATATCTGGTGTCTTAAGGGTTTCTATTACTGTGAAGAGACACCATAACCATGGCAACTCTTATAAGGAAAACATTTAATAAAGGCAGCTAGCTTATAGTTCAGAGGTTCAGTCCATTATCGTCATGATGGGGAGCATGGTGACATGCAGGCAGACATGGACCTGGAGAAGTAACTGAGAGTCCTACGTCTTGCAGGCAACAGGAAGTCATTGGGCAGTATCCTGAGCATAGGAAACCTCAAAGCCTACCCCTGCAGTGACACACTTCCTCCAACAAGGCCATGCCCACTCCAACAAAGCCACACCTCCTAAGAGTGCCACTCCCTATGAGATTATGGGGGCCAATTACATTCAAATCACCACACATGGCATCCAGGTAAAGTCTGCTAATGGAAAGCTCAAATGAAGAGGCAGTACAGAGTGGATGAGAGCCCTCCTGTGTGGGTGAGGGGCACTGTCCCCAAAGGTTGGGGACAGACTGGCATCCTGTGCTTTTGGTTTCTTGTATCACAGGGCCTCCATTCTAACCACTGTCGTGTACTTCAGAGATATTAAAAGCAGATTCAAGAGTGGGTGGTGTAGACAGCAAGACATGGTTAAATCCACTTCATCCCAGCAGGGGCCTAGGACTCGACAGCAGGGACTGTACCCACTGCTCATTAGAGACGGGACCTACTGTGGCATGTGTAGGCCTGAGCAGAGTCTGTGGTCATAGAGGTTTCCTGCCGAGAGGAACAGGACAGCAGACCTCCAAGGGGATGTATACCAAGTTCCTGTTCCACACGGGGCAGCATCACTGCAGAGTTTCAAAGCTCAAAGCTAGCACGGTGTTCTGTAATGTGACATCCTTTTCTGGTGGGATGGCTGTTTTTCAGGATAACTATGCTATGCAGAATGACTGTCTTCATTCTCTACTGGCTGGAAAGTCTTTTTTATTTATTTGTTTTGATTTAATTATTTCGGACATGGTTTCATATAGCCCAGGGTGGCCTCAAACTTGCAAGTTTTTCTCTCGGCTCCCTGATTCTCAGGAATGTATAAAGAACCATCCTGATTTCTACTTCTATTTCTTTTTAAAAAGATACAAATATTTATTGACTGACTTATGGTGGCGCATGTGGGGGTGTCATACACATGCCGCAGCACATGTGAGGGGCTCAGAGGACAGCTTGCAGGAGTCAGTTCTCTCTTTCTATCATGTGGGTTCTGAGGATCGAGCTCCAGTCATCAGATTCGGCCTCAAACACCATTATTCATTGAGCCATCTCGCTGACTCTTTCTATTTTTAAATACCTGTCCCTGGTCTGGTCTCTGCTCTGGAACTCAAGAGTCTGAGCTCTCCAGCAGGAGTCCTCTGGGATTCAGATGTGACATTGGGATTATAGGCAAGCACTCTACCAACTGAGCCCACAATGGAGAATCTTAAAATCATGTTCTCTGATTTGTGATCATATCCTGTGGCATAAATCACCTGCAACCTGCCGATGCAGGGTGACAATGGTGTGGTCTCTGAGAGATCCTTAAAGCAAGTCCTGGCTTCAAGCATTTGCCCATTTTCCTGATGGAAAATGCCCCCTTGGTAGCTGATACCAGGTCACCAAGGTGACATTCTTACCCACGGCCTTGGGCAAGGGTGCCGGAAGGTGCCATCATGGACAGACAAACTGGAGAGTGCACAGGAAGACAGGTTCTCGGTGAGGGCTTCTGTGCGTTCACCATCTCTGTTCTTAGTGTTAATTTTTTTCTTTGGAAGTTAATATTCTTTGTTAATAATGGCTGCATTTAAACACTGACTTAGGATGCCCTGAGATTTAAACACCAGTTCCCCCAAGCCCCGCAAGCCAGCTCAGCAAACCGCTTTTCGTAGTTCAGATGCACTTGTTTCCACAGAGCACTCTTCTCCAGAGGTCTGACAGGGTCTGATGCAGAACAAGGAACTGGGAAAACAAGAAACCATCTTGACTCTGAACTTATGCTGGGCGTTTTCCAAGGCAAGTGATCTGCAGGGCTGACCCGGAGTCCCGTGCCTAAGAGAGATGGAAAAACAGGATGTTTTCCTGAACGGTTCAGATGAGAGGCCGGTGGTAGAGTGGGCACTGGGCATTCTGACATGAGTTCACATTCAGATTTTACCACTTGGTAGTGGTGTGACTCTGAGCTGGTGACTCAGCCTCTCTGAGCCTTTGGAGTAAACGAACCTCTTTTTTTTTTTTCTTTCATTTTTTTGAGACAGGGTTTCTCTGTGTAGCTTTATGCCTTTCCTGGAACTCACTCTGTAGCCCAGGCTGGCCTTGAACTTGCAGAGATCTGCCTGCCTCTGCCTCCGGAGTGCTGGGATTAAAGGCGTGCGCCACCACCGCCCGGCGATTAGCAGACATTTATTGAGCGCCTGCTGTACGTCAGATGCTAGAAATAGAGAAGTAAATGAGGACACAAAATAACTGTCTCTGCCAATGAACTTAGATGTGTTGTTCTGACCGGACAACTTGTTCAATCACTTGTCAAACAGCAGGCCTTGCTTCTCCTCCCTCCCTCCCTTCCTCCCTCCCTCCCTCCCTTCCTCCCTCCCTCCCTCCCTCTCCCCCAACTCTCTGAGTATTGCTGTGCAGCTCAGGCTTGTCTATAACTCAAGATGTAGCCCAGGCTAGTCTCAGATTCGTTATTCTCCAGGCATGGTCTCCAGTGCAGGAATTACAGTCATATGCTACCACACCCAGCCAGTTGGCATTTTTCAGCAGAGCCCATCATTATCCGTTGTCTGGATATCGCTGCTTCCCGCACTGTGGAGGTTGGATGGCGAGTGGAGGCTCTGATGCTAATCGTTTTCTAGTCGAGGACATAGTGCCACCAAAAGCACAGTCTTTGTTTCATCGTAAGGGGTTGGCACCTGCTGTTTTCAAAATTGAAATTGATTCTATGCCTTAGTCTGGTATATCTTACCTGGAGTTCACATTATTTGTTCATTAATAGCCTATCCATTCATTCATCTATCCACACACTCATCCAGTTCATCCATTCATCCACCCACCCACCCACCCACCCATCTATTTACCCATTTACCCATCCACTCATCTACCCACCCACTCACCCATCTATTTACCCATTTACCCACCCACTCATCTACCCACCCACCCATCTATTTACCCATCCACCCATCTACCCACCCCCACCGCCCAGGAGATCTGCGTCAGCAATTCTAGTGCTTCTTCACTTACTGTTCAGTTAGTTTAATTCTTAGGCCCTCTGTGCTCTGCCCCGGGAAGCTGGACTGACTTGCTTCACTGGTGAATTTGGCTCATGTACCCTAGACATTGAACTTGGGTGTTGATGGAATGAATATAGAGACCCTTGGGAGCTTGGAGCAGAGAAAGCATAGATGATTGAGTCAGGGCTGCTCATTCTGGGGCCCAACTGAATGGAAGGGGCTCCGGGATCCCTCACCAGTGGTCCAGTCTCCTGTGGAAAGACCCAGTCTGGAGTTGTGGCGACCCTGTGGCTTCCTTCCCAGAAGGTACCAGAAGCATCTAGACCCAACACTCGAGCCTGAGACTCTGCTCAGTCCTCCTCCCTCATGTCACACTAGTGAGCTAGCTGCATTCTCCCCCGGCTCCACTTCCGGTCTCAAGCCTTTCATCTCCCACTTGGTTCCCTTGGGCAATTATTTACTATTTCCTTCCACAGAGTGCGTCTGAGACATGGCTCTTATGAAAGATGTTCCACGAGATAAAGTGGGACGGCGTCATAATTCACCCCGGTTCCAGCCAAAGCATTTGAACGACAACACATTACTGTCCAATTTCGTCGCTCTCAGCTGCAGATGGAGAGGTATGACCCCCCACTTGGGCTCACAGCAGAACCGAACAGAAAGGCTTTGGCTGAAGGGAAAGCCATGAGGGTGTGTGTGTGTGTGTGTGTGTGTGTGTGTGTGTGTGTGTGTGTGTGTGTGTGTGAGAGAGAGAGAGAGAGAGAGAGAGAGAGAGAGAGAGAGAGAGAGAGAGATCTCCCTATAGGGCTCTGCTGCCCAAGTTCCTCCATCAGACTAGGAGCTCCCGCAAACTGAGGGACAACTGTCTCTCCCTTGGTGTCTTCCACAGTCCACGGTTCAGGTACCAAGTGACACAGAAGGACATAGTTACAGAGTTGAGCAGGCTGAGTGTAAGGCCCAGTGTTGTTCTTAATAGCTTTCAGTTCCTTGACCAGAGCCTTGGGCCTTGGTCTCTGCATCTCTAAACGGGGACTCAGACATCTACTCAAAATGTTGGCCCTGATGATCACCATGAGGTAAATAATGAGCATTGGTTATTCCTGGCTGTGGAGCAAATGACCCTAAAATCAACACTTCAAAGGAGCAGATCAATACTAGTGCATGCTGTTCCTGAGGCTGGGGGACCCAGGAGCCATTTATCTGGGTGATTCAGTGCATCACGAAGTGTCCCAGTCAAGATGTCAGCTACCATCTGTCACGACCCGAAAGCTCGCCCGAGCCTGGGAGATCTCCGCATGGCAACCAAAGCTCCTTGTTTCCTCACTGGCTGGTGCCGAGGCTTCATGGCCACAGGGCTGGTGACACGGAAGTCGGAGGAGAATGAGAGAGCCATTAAGAGAGCACCACGTCCTGCCTGATCCTCGAAGGATTTTTGTTTTCGTTTGATTCTGTATGACAGGGAAGGGTGTGTGTGCGGAGGTCAGAAGACAGTTTCCGGTAGCTGGGTCTCTCCTGTGATGTTGAGGGAGGGTCTCTCTTCTCCTTTTTGCTATTCTTCATACTCCCATATCTCTAGCCCCTGAGCTCCTGGGCCATTTTCCTGTGTCTACCTCCCATCTCATTACGAAAGTGCCGCTGGAAGCACAGATGTGCACCACCCCATCTGGCTTTTTACCTGGGCTTCGGAGAGCAAACTTCAGGCTTGCATTGTAAGCACTTGACCAGCTGATCCATGCCATGATGGTCTGTCTGAATGGCAAACTTTAAAGCACAGGGTTTTCAAAAACGAATGACATCATACTAATTTAATTTGTGTGTGGAGGTCGGAGGGCAACTTGCAGGATTGGACTCTCTTCTTCCACCGGGTGAGATCTGGGAATTGAACTCAGGTCATCAGCCTTGGCAGCAAGCACCTTTACCCACTGAACCATCTCATCCGGCCTACAGTCCAATTTCAGACCATTTCATCATCCCCTGAATTTCTTTGTGCCCAGTTTCACCTAACATCCTCCCCACCGTCAGGCAAGTGTGATTATGCCTTTCTCTAGTCTTCCCGTCTCATATAAATCATAGAATGTTTCCCCTGGGTTTCCTCTGGGTTCTTCCACTCAGCAGCATGTTTTCAAGGCTCAGTTACGTTGCAAACCAAGTGTCTGCTCCTTTTTTGTTGACTAGCGGCACTCCACTGTATGGACGTACCACATTAGCTCACCATTTGTTTGTTGATAGGCTTTTAAAGTGTTTCCAGTTTGGGTCTATGTCCAGTCATATGGCTGTGGATGCACATGTGGGCGTCTTCATGTGGACACATTTTCATTCCTTTTGAGCAGATTTCTTGGAGCAGGCTTCTTAGGTCTTGATATGTGCATGTCTCTCTTCATAACACACTGCCCACAGTTTCCAGTTTCCATCACCAAGGCCCAAGGCTCCAGCTCTCTGTATCCTTAGCCCAGGGCGGTGTCTGTCTCTGAGGAAAGCCTCTTGCTGGTGACCCTGAGTATTTTCTTCTGTTTTCTGTGCTCGTCGTTTTAATAGCTCTCTGATGAACCGATCCTCTGACGGGCTGTCTTGCCAGGTCATCTACGTTTTATGTATTCAGAATACAAGCCTGTTACCAAGCGTATAATTTACACATGCCCTCTCCCGGCCTGTGGCTCGCCACTGCAGCTCCCCAGCAATGTCCCCTAAAGCATACAAGTTTTGAATTTTGATGAAGTTAATTTATCAATATTTTCTTTCCATCAATCACACTGTGACTATTACACACATATCTTTGTCCAACCCAAGGTTGGAAAGACTTCCTTTACATTTCTCCCCCGAAAGATTTAGTTTCAGTTTCACTTTTTGGGGTGATGGTCCATCTCAAGTTAATTTTTTTTTATGGCGTAAGGTAAAAGTCTAACTAGTTTTTATTGTCCTTTTTAAAAACACATGGATATGCAGTTTTTCTTGAGCCCGTAGTTGAAGAGATAATTGTTGCTCAGGTGAGTGCTGCAAGAGCTCCGCTGAGCATCAGTAGACCGCGAATGTCACCGTTCACTTTTGGTATTTCCGTTGTTCTGGGGGTTCTGATTTTGTGCTGATATCACACCAGATCAGGACTGGCCTGGACTAGTCACCTGGCCAAAGTAACTAAGGAAGTCAGGGTTATCTCGGTTCTCAGTTTGAGGGCATGATCGGTCATGGCAGGGTGGGCGTGGCAGCAGAAGCGTGAGCCAGCGGGTTAGGTAGCATCCTCAGTCAGGAGACAGAGAGGTGGATGCTGATGCTAGGCTCACTTTCTCCTCCTCATTCATTCCAGGGTCCTGGCCCCTGGGATGGTGCTTCCCACGTTCAGGAAGGGTGTTCTTTGCTCAATTAAATCTCTCTGGAAACACCTTCAGAGACCTGCCAGGAGCTGTGTCTCCTAGGTGATTCTCAATCCGGTGGTATTGACAATGAAAATGGACATTACATACTCCATCTCGACTATGTCTTTCAAGTCTACCTCGTTTGTGGAGTCATTTGGGCTGCTCTGTATCCATGCATCAGTTTCTACAGAGGAGCCTCCTAGGTTGGGTATGGATGGCACTCTCTTTTATTACTTTTCCCTTTAGTCACAGAACATGTGTGATGTCATAATCCATGTATCAGGCTATCTTTCTTTATTCCTGTGGTGCCAGTAATGAAACCTGGACCTCTTCTTACCTGCTAGGCAACTCCTGTACCACTGAGCTGCGCACCCAGATCACCATCCACGAATGAGGAATGCCATGCTGTTGTTGGCTCATGTCACATGGACATGGACCACACTATCAGAGGTGACAACAGAGCACCTTAGGGCCTGCTCCCTGGGAATGGAGGAGGCCATCTTCTCAGAGGGAAAATTCCGTGGGTGCTCCAAACGAACCCACCAGCTTCCCTGAGGCCTCTCATCCTCTGGGCAATATCATTGGCAATAACTGTGGCCCAGAGATGGGATGAGGACACGTGGAGATGGGAGAAAACCAGGTTCTCAATTAAGCCCCAGTTTGCCTGGTGGCTCGGACATCTGTTCTCTTTGTTTCCTCGGAGTGGAAAGTGTATGTGCAACTGCTTGGTACCTAGAGACTGTCGGGCATGGCCTCTGAGAGAGAGGGCTGGAGGACCCCAGATGGTTCAGTTGGTTGAGGTACCATCTCTTATTACTGACAGGAAGTTACTGACTATGTCATCATTGGGCCCCCAAACAGGTCATGAGGAATGTCAGACAGCGGGTGGCAGTTAATGAGCACCTGTCCTCAAGTTCCTGGGACTAAGGCTTCTGGTTGAGATGGACTTATTCATCCTCAGGTCAGAAGGCTGGGCTCTGGCTTAGATTCAGCACAGGCCCACCTCTCAGGCTCCCACTGGGATTTGGCCAAAGGCCGGTGGCTGCTCTTTTTGGCCCAGATTAGCAAAGAGAAGGAGAGTGGGCAGAAGCACAAGATGCCATCGAGGCCTAGTTCCAGAATGGTCACAGAATTCCTTTGTCCACAGCTACTGGCCAAATCAATTCACACAGCTGTGCCCGACATCCATGAGCACATGCGCAGGTGTGGGTAGGATTCACTTGAATCTTTCTAGAAAGTGGCTCTGCAGGGGCCTAACACAAAGGAAGTGTCTGCACGGTTGTGACCAGAAAAGGGTGTGAGAATTGTAAATTGAGTCTGATCTAGCCCCAACTCCTCCTTAAGAATCTCTGGTGGACACCGTCCTGCCCTAGTGGCATGTCTGAGGGACTCTAGCACTGGTCACCTTTCTGAGGGAATGGTCATGTCCGGTGGACTTAGGGGTGACACCTGTAACATCCATGGCCTCTTTCTTGGACTAAAAGTCACAGGGCCACGTGTGGTGACGAGGTGGTGAGGACAGGAACCCCACTGGCGCTTGTCACCACCAGGGCAGCAAATACCACTGAATGTCTGCTATGGCCAGCACTGTGCTCAGTGACCAGCTCTGGAGCTCCCTGAGAGGTAGGTGACATCACCTCCATTCCACAGAGGAAGAAAGCAAAATATGGGAGCTAATGTCACTGCCAGTCCCCAGCTGGGGTTGGTACACAAATGATAACCCTGTCTGTGCACAGAGGTTTCTTTAAAGTGTTCTTCTGTTTGAGGCAGTGTCTCCTTAGCACATGTTGGCATCAAATGCCCTGTGAAGCTGAGGATGGCCTTGAACTTCTGGTCCTTCTGCCTTTATCTCCCTAGTGCTGGAATTCCAGAGCCTGGTTTTTAGAGATACTGGGGATAGAAGTCGAGGCTTCCTGCTTGCTAGTGATGTGCTCACCCAACCAAGTCATGCCCCTAACCTTGAAAATGGATTTGAACTTGAATCTACAGAAGGGTTTACAACTTGTGGAATCACCCTGCGTGGGATGAACACCTTCCTCCCAATGTGGGGGATTAAACCCCTCATTCTTAGAGATACTTAAACAGAAACCTAGGCGGTCAGTTTCCAGAGATGCTGGGGAGGGGCACAGAGGAGGCAGAGGCTGGCAGCTGAACCAGCTCATGCCGAAGACTCCTTCCAGCTATGGGGAATGTCTTAGTTACTGTTCTACTGCCATGAAGAGACACCATGACCATGGCAACTCTAAAAAAGCATTTAATTGGGGCTGGCTTATAGTTTCAGAGGTTTAGTCCGTTATCATCATGGCAGATATGGTACTGGAGAAGGAGCTGAGAGTTCTACATCCGATCTGCAGGCAGCAGGAAGACAGAGCCCCTGGACTTGGCATGGACATCTGAAACCTCAAAGCCCACCCCCAGTGACACACTTCCTCCAACAAGGCCACACCTCCTAATCCTTCTAATCCTTTCAAATAGTGCCACTCCCTGCTAACCAAGCATTCAAATCTATGAACCTATGGGGTCATTCTTATTCAAACCACCACAGAGGGTCAAATGGTGACATTCAAGGTCAGCTGACACAGGGCCACACTTTGAACCTAAGTCTTTGGCTCCCAGGTTTAGTAACTGTGGCCTGCTACTTCTAGAAGGCTCCCTGTAGATGTGTGGTGTAACTTCTCTGTTTTGTAGAGGTGAGAGCTGATGGAGGTACACAGAGGTTGCCATGCAGGACACTTCCATGCTGGGAGTTGGACCTGGGTCTTAGTTGGCCATCTGTCTGACTCCTGTGGAACTATGGGCTGGGAGTCTGCTGCCTCAGGTGCCAGGCCAGAGGGAGCTCACGAGACAAGGAGTGACAGCCACCATCCACGGCTCATTTTCTCATTTAGAAATGCAAATGCTAGGCGGCAAAGCTCAGAGCTTTGTGTTTTTCACACCACACAAATGATTTCCTTCTCCCAGCCCTCCAAGACCTGTCTGGGATTGTTTGTATTGTTTGTAGGGAAACCAGTGGGAATTGAGCTGTTTGCTGGAACAGCCTTGTCAAACTCAGCCTCTGGGGCCAGGCCTGGTTCAGCAAGGAGAGATTTCCCCGACAGCCTTCCTCCTGCAGGAGGGACCAGTGGTCCAGTGGCTGTCGGGACACAGTCTTGGCCCTCTCTGTCTTCTTCCTGCAGAGGCCAGAGAGTTGGGGGGAGAGCAAGCTTGGCTCGGATGAGGCAGCAGGCAGGCGACACTGCCTGACCCGAATCCCTGTCACTTTAGAAGACAAGGGCAAGGCTCCAGTTTCTAGCCACTGGAGAACTCTTCCTCCTGTCTCAGTCCCCACCGCCCACCATCAGCAAGTGGCTGAATAAGCTGTGCCTGGGGCAGCTCATCTGCAGTTACAGCTTAATCCTCACTACGGGCTCATTACCCCGACTTCAGAAAAAGCAAACTGAGGCTGGGGAGATGAGGAGCTAGGAGGCAGGAGAGTACTTGGCATGTAAGCTTGAGGACCTCAGTTCCACCCTCAGAATGCACATCAAAAAGCTGAGCATGGTGACACTTGCTTTTTCCCAGTGCTACAATATACAGACACACACACACACACACACACACACACACACACACACACACACACACACACACATCAATACATACACACATCAACACACAGACATATATCCACACAGACACAAAAATCAACATGCATACACACCAACACTCACACATCAACACACAGACACAAACATCAACACACAGGCACACATACAGACAACACACACACATCAACACACACAGACACAAACAACACATACAGAGACACTAAGATCAACACACACACACACACACACACACACACACACACACACACACACACACACCCCAAAGGGTCAGTTTGAACAGCATCAAGTCGCCACTTTCGTAGGACAGCAACAATGGCTGCTTGCTTGCTTCTGAGGGAGAACCTCATGTCTTCGTTCACGGCTCTCTCTCTTTAAGCGCAGCAAACCCACTCACTGTGCTTGAGTCCATCCTTTCTCCAGACACATCCTTTCAGCTCAGTCATTTGCTTCTGTGTGGATGAGGAGTGTGAACAGGGTCAGTCAGCCACAGCCCCTCAATTCAGCTGTTTCTCCACAACAGGCACCCAGGCTCAGTTAACTCTGAAGGAGAATTCCTGGCAAGAACTGTGTCTACAAAAGCTGAGTGAGAAGTTGGGATGTTGCAAGTCGAGAGCTGTTGGAGCCCACTGAGGTTTCCTAGTGGCTTTACCCAATAGGGCTGCATAAGAGGTCACAGGCCTGGGCTCCAGGTGTTTGGAAGGGTCTACACTTGGTTGTATCTAGCAAGGGGGAGGTCTTTTTGCCCCGCCCCTTAGCACTGTAATAAAAAGTCCTTTGGAATAAAGTTCTGGGCTGGTGGGTTTTGACCCATGCCCTCCCAAGGCTATCCTGTGTTTCTGTCTTTCCTCTAGTCATCTAGGTATCTCTTTCTATCTAAATATTTCCCACTTCTCCCTGCTCAAGAGTACCCTGGTCATAAAAGTGGGGGCTGGTCTCCCACAGGGAGCCATTATCTTGGGACTTCTTTAGTCTCCTTAATAGCCATGTATTACCCTCAAGTGTGTAAGACCTAACATCTTGTATGACCACTAGAGAGATCCTTCAGAATGTATGAGCAGACTCTTAGTTTTCACCAGCAGGGCATGAATGGATCAGACAACATGTAAAGCCGATAGCCAACCGTCTCCATGTTTCCGTAACCCACCTACCTAATGGACTAACCGGTGTGTTGTTTTATGACTTCCTTTCTTCTGTTACTGTAAAGATTTCATGGAATTGCTATCTCATTGGAACATGGAATTTGAGATAACTTAAATCTGAGTTCCCAGACCATGGTCACTCATATTTGGTTCCAGAATAAACTATGTCTTCTGGTTCTTTGAGGTGAAAACTTGTAGCCATTTGAATGAGAATGTCCTCCACAGGATCATAAGTTTGAGTACTTGGTCCCCAGCTGGTGACACTGTTTGGGGACATTAAAGGTGTGCAGCCTTGCTGGAAAAAGTAGTCATTGGAGTGGACTTTGAGATCACATAGTCTGTCCCCACATCTGGTTCCTGATTGAGATGTGAATGCTCAGATTCTTGCTGCCATGCACATCTTCTGAGCTGACTCTTACCCTCAGGAACCACAAACCCAAGGCAACATTCCCTTCTGTAAGTTACACTGACTATGTGTTTCTTCACAGCAACAGAGAAGTCATTAATACAGGGATACGCTTTCATCTACACAGCCCACATCCACAGGTTCTCGGGGGTCACCTGGAATGATACTCTTGTCTCAGCATTAGTACTAGATAGGGTGTGACAAGAGACTCAACATTTACTGGCTTAAAAATCACAAATTTGGGGGGCTGGTGAGAAGGCTTGTCTGGGGAAGTATCTGGTGCAGAAGCGTGAGACCCTGGGTTTGAGTCCCCAGCACTCATGTAAGAAGTCAGGCATGGCGGTGTGCAGCTGTAACCCAGGACTGGGGAGATGCAGATGGGAGCTCGTTAGCCTCCGGATTCAGCAAGAGACCCTGTCTCAGAAAACAAGATGGAGAGAGATGCAGGAAGACATCAGAAGTGGACCTCAGCCTCCGTAGGCATGTGTACACACACACACACACACACACACACACACACACACACACACACACACACACGAACTCGCAGTGATTGTGACAGCATACACAAATCCCATGCAAGCTCAAGCCAGACCAAATCCCAGGATAAAGAGGGGAGGTGGACACGAAGTTCTACTCCTGGCTGAGTAGCTATTGGGAATCGATAGATTCTGGGAGAGGGAGAATTGGTGTTCTTTTAGAGTGGAGGACCTGGTAAGTGGACCACACTCCAGTGGAAGGCATCACGTCCAGGAATATCAGGGCAATACACACTGAATTTGATGGATGGACAAGAGTACACAAAGTTGGGGTGGTAGGGAGGAGAGTGGATGGGGGCTGGATATAACCAAAACACATATGGAATTCTCAAAAAATTAATTAAAAAACATCACCAACAGCAAAGAGAAAATTTAATATATTTGACAATTTATATAAATGAAAAAGATCAGCGGGTGTGCCAGCCTTACAGTTAGGCATGTTAGCCACCCATGGAACAGAGATGGAGGGGGCTGGCTGGCTGGCTTGCTACTGAGCCTCAGGTTCTCTGGATTTGCAGCCTGTCCAATCAGAGACTACATTTCCCAGCATCTTTTGCATTTAGGTACAGCCACATGACCAATTTTCACCAACGGGGTGGTGTGGAATCGAGGCAGGGGTGAGTGAAGGGGGGGCGAGTACGGGGAAGAGTGGGACTCTGTCCACCTGGAAAGGACCATCCTAGGGCCTTAGGGAGGGGACAACCCTAGGTAGAAGGATCTTGGATCCTGAGTCAGTAGAAAGATCCACATTAGACCTTTAGAAGGACACATTTGGGAAAGCTATGGAGATCTGGGATCGCTTGTTTAATAGTGGCGACTGTATGACTGACTGATGGAGTCTGGGGCCACTGTTCCCAGTCACTTCTTTATTCTCTGTGGGTTTCTCCTTACTTTCCACAGAATGTCTACAGGCACCCCTAGACCAAGAAGCACCCTGGAGGGTCCCAGGCTCACGGCCAACAGACAGGACCATGTCGCATCTCTTGAATAGTTTGATAAGGGCCGATGAGTAAATTGGTTCACTGAGAAAGGCGCTTGCTACCAAGCCTTAGGACCAATCCCTGGAGCCCACATGGTGGAAGGAGAGAGCTGATTCCCACAGCAGATTCCCCATGCCGTAGCACAAGCATACCCCCCACAATAAATAATAAATTAATGTAATAAATTTTGAACAATAGTTTGACCAAAGCCCCAGGCTGCCTACTTGTGAGTCTGTCCTAGAAAATGAGCAACTGTGCCCAGGTGTGACAGGGCACACCAGGGTCAGCCAGTGGTACCCTCCTGGTTCCACACACCCAGGCTGTGGTAGGAGGAGGGATTGGATGGATGCTGGGCATCTTGCCTGACACCTGAATGTGCCCAGTTCTCATAGCCTCCCTGGCAACAGTGTCCTTTGCTATCCAGTGAGGGGATTGGACATATGGGGGTTGTGGAAGGGGTTTCTTTAGAGAAATGACCTTGGACTATTGTGCAGATCTGAGATCTGGTGAGGCGCAGGCTTCCATGTGGCATCCGCTAGCCTGGGTTCCAGATTGACGCTCCCCGTGGAGCACCTTGCCTGTCTCTTTCCTTTTGTTCTCTCTCACATCCACACAGGGTGTTTTCTGGAAAGACATCAATGCTGGGGCCTGACATGCGCGGTTTTGAACATCACTTGCCCGTCTCGCCTGCTGCCGGTCCTTAGGTTGGTTCAGTCGCTGACCCTTTGATCAGAACCGGCCCCTCCTGCTCCCGGGCAGCTGCTTCAGCCCTGGAGGCCGAGTTTCCACATCGTCACCAAGAAGCTGGTCCAGCCTCACCTCATGGGAACACTCACCACAAGGGGCCCCGAGCATGGAGGGTCATGTGCACTCTGTCACACACCTCCTCCTCAGTGCCTTCCAGGCTGCTCTGAACTCTGGGGTGACTCCTGCTGCGGCAGCTAATTAATTGTATTTGGTTCTTTAAGTGAACGATTTCCTACTTCTCTGACTCACATTAAGTCCTTCCGAGCAAGAATGCGTTTTCTGCTCTTGCATTCTCCACAGGTCCTTGGGTAGAGCAAAGTCAAGGAAATCACATCAAATCATGATGACATTTATTTAATGTGGGCTAACCATCAGGCACCCCACTGGGGGCGTTGGCATCTCTCTCTAATTTGCTTCTTACCAAGTGGCCCTGAGAATGGAATAACTGGACACACATTTTTGCACATAAAGAAACTGATACAAGATAGACTTCATGCCAAGACCAAGGTCACACAAAGAGGAAGGAAGGGGTGACATTTCAGTTGTGTATCTTTTGGGCTCTTATCCATCTAGCACCTATTTGTAATTAAAAAAAAAAACAACTTGTGTGCCTATGTGTGTGGATTTGTGCATGCCTGTTGTCGTGCACACGCTATAGTGAGTGTGCGGAGCTCAGAAGACAGCCTCAGATGTTGGCCCTTGCCTTCCATCTTGTTCGAGGCAGGGTCTCTTGGTTGTTCATAGCTGTGTACACGGGCCTAACTGGCTCAAGAGCTTCTGAGGATTGCTCTCTCTCCTCATAGGAGTGTTGGAATTCCAGACATGCACTACAGTGTTCCCGTTCCAGCACTTGCTTCTCTGGGATTCGAAATCAGGTCCTCATCACTTTACCCACTGAGCCGACTTCATGGCCCTCATGAAGCATTTTGCCAAGCCAGGGACTGAATTCCTGGCTGTTGGAGGCGGGGTTAGGGTGGACAGGGTGGAAGTGTGTGTCGGTGTCTCCAGAACAGAGCGGTTAAGGGCAAAGACTCTGCAGTCTGGATTTGGGGCTTCAGATCCACATCCTAAGTTGAGCTGTGTTCTGTGCCCAAGGCTGTCTCCCTCTCTCCAGCTGTGTGGGCAGCTATTAGGATGCCAGCCATTGCTCCTTCTGCTTCGTTTTCCAAACCCTCGGGCTGCACTTACAGAGTGCTTACTGTGTACCTGAGGCCATTCAGAGTGCTTCCATTTGTAACTGGTGTTTTGCTGGTTCAGCCCTCTTTGGTAATTGCAATTATTATTATTTCTGTTTGGCAGGAGGAAACCCAAGTTCAGTGCCACTGGGATTCAGACTCAGTCTGCATGGCTCCAGAGCCCTTGCTTTCTTCCACACCTTGCTTACTGTGTATTTGATAAATAGTGATGGGATTAACTGAATCACACAGGCAAGCATTGCCAGGCTCACTGGGGTGAGCTTCCATGAGTCCTGAGGGGCTACTTCAACCATGTCCATCTTTCCCTTGGATTCTGATTCAAAGTTAAGTCATGCTCCCAGGAAGGAGACCCTAGGAGCCACCCCTGGCCCTGTCATGGAGAGAGGGCTACCCAGTGTGATCCATGTCTCCTCACTGGGTACACTGCTCAGCCCTGTGGTTGGTGGATCCCTCTTCCTCCTCCCCCACCTCTTCCTCCTTTCTCTCCTCCTACAATCTGAAAGCAAAGGGCTCCCTATGGAAGTAGCCCAAAGTCAGGGGCTCAGGCACCTGACCGGATTTCAAAAGTGTCTTATTTGATCACATAGGCCTCTTTATCTCTCTACTTGACTGGAGGCTGGTGGTGGCATCCTTATGCCACCTCTGACGACTCTCCACATTGCCAAGCCATCCCTAGCATGATCCAGGCTGGCAGTTGAGGCAGAGGAAACAATTTGGTAGCTGGAGTGGCAAGGCTTTTGGACCAGATCCAAAAGCGCCTTTGTCCTTTGTGCCTTTCTTTTCTTGCTTTTTCTTTGCTTCTCTAGCTGTTTGAAATTCAAGATGCCCTTTGAGGAGGATTCTGTGTCCCGAAGGAAGCTGAGGTCTGTCTGGGTTCCAGGGCTGTGCCTTGATGCTCTCAACGATCACATCTCCTCTCTTCTCGTCTTTCTCACACTTTTATACAAATATTTCTGCACACAGAAAGGCACAGGGGAGCTGGGGGTGCGGCTTAGTTGGTAGAGTGCTTGCTAGTGCACATGTAGTCTTGGGTACCATCTCCAGCACCTCATAAAGCAGGCAGGGTGATGCACTCCTGTGATCCCAGCATTTGGGAGGTAGAGGCTGGAGGATCAGGAATTCAGGGTCCTCTGTGTCTTGAGTGGTATTTTGAATATGATGACCACACAGATTGGGGCATTAAATATGTGGTCCTAGGTGGTGGCACTGTTTGGGGAGGCTTGGGAGTGGCAGCCTTGTTGGAGGGTGTGTGTCAATGGAGTAGAGTTTTGAGAGTTCAAAGACTCACGGAATTCTGAGTGTTCTCTCTCTGCTTTGTACCCCAGCCACCACGCCGGATGCAGTGCCGCCCCTTCCCCTAGAAGGTGATGGTTTCTGTTCTTGCTGGAACTGTAAACCCAAATATACCCTTCCTCTTTTAAGTCGCCTTGGCTATAGTGTTTCATCAAAGTGACACAAAGTAACTAATACAGCTACATGGAGAGTTTGTTGCCAGCTCTGGCTTCATGAGACCAAGTCTTAAAAAAATAAAAAAGAAAGGTGCGAAGATAGCATTGTGGTTTGAATGAGAAGTGTCCCCCACAGGCTCAGGTCCCCAGTGGGTGACGCTGTTTGAGGAGGTTATGGAACCTTCAGTGGGTAGAGGCTTATTGGAGGAAGTTCATCATTGAGGGTGGGCTTTGAGGATTTACAGCCTCACTTCACTTCCTGTTCACTCTCTGCTTCCTGTGTATGGTTGAGATGTGAACCACCTGCTTCCCGCTCTGACCACCCAATGCTGTGCTTTCTCTACTACAATGAACTCAACCCTCTGGAAACATAAATCGAAACAAACCCTTTCTTTTTAAGTAGCTTTTATTCAGAATACTTTATCCCAGCAACAAGAAGGTAACAAATACAGATGGATAGGGAAGAAGCCATTGTGATGATATATTGTGTTTCAAATAAAGCTTGCCTGAGGATTAGAGGACAGAGCCACCCACTAGCTTAAACATAGAGGTCAGGCAGTGGTGGCATACACCTTTAATCCTAGCACTCAGGAGGCAGAGATCTGTCTGGATCTCTGTGAGTTCAAAGCCATCCTGAACTACATGAGATTGATCCAGTCTAGGAGAGAAACAGAGCCAGGCAGTGGTGGCACACACCTTTAATCCCAGTACTTGGGAGTCACAAAGCCTTTAATCCCAGCACTTGAGATCTCATGCCTTTGCTACCAGTATTTGAGAAGCACACACGCCATTAATCCCAGCACTAGGAAGGAAGTGAAATGGCTGGGCAGAGAAAGGCATATAAGGCGTGAGGAGACAGGAACTAGAGGCCCCTTTTCGGCTGAAGACTCAGAGGCTTTTGGTCAGAGGATTCGTGGAGATAGGATCTCGCCTTCCATTTAGCCTGAAGATTCAGTAGTGATGAGAAGTTTTCTAGTAGTTTGTTCCTTTGTCTCTCTGATCTTTTAGCATTTACCCCAATATCTGGCTCCATTTTTTTTTTATTAAGACCATTTAGGATTCATGCAACAAGTCATTTCTCACCATAAAGCATTTGTCTAACCTTTCAGAGGCACAGACACTCTTATCTGTGCTCAGGTCCATGTCCACTCACCCTCCTCCATCAACAGAGACTCTGCCTGTGGGACACCAGAGCCCCCAGCAGTCTGCCACCTCTCATGCTTGATTTGAAGAGGGTCACATATGGTAAGAGCCCCGTCTTACTGATGAAGCATCTGATGCTCTTGGGCGTGAGCTGGAACTGGCCTTTGCTCACACAGGTTGAGACTGTGGTGCTATGATTTCAAAGCAAGTCCCGAGGCAGTCGGTGTCAACTGCACTGTTACTGACTGCTGTGCAAGCCAGGAATGTTCTCTGTGTCCCCAGTCCCCTGACACCCACTGACTGTCAGCAAATAATGTCTGACCCCCACCCCTCCCCACAACCCTTGCAAAGAAGTAACATGCAACACAAAATGTGGGCAGGGAAGTTTGCTCTTGAATCTGCAGATTTCTTGAGACCTCCCTAACTGACTGGAGGGCTTCATGTGACATAAACTAGTTCCTCCATCCCCATGCTTCTGGATGCTAGCATTTCCAAACTCCCTCTACAGGCTCTAGGGGAGAACCCTTCCCCCTCTAGCTGCTGCTGGGAGTGGCTGGCACTCTTTGGCACTAGTTGACTGGCAGATGTACCATGCCAACCTATTTCTACTGTCGTACGTCTTCTCCCATCTCAGCACCACTGGGATTACAGAAGTGCACCATCTGGCTTTTTACCTGGATTTCTGGGGATCCAACTCAGGTTCTCTCACAGGCTGCATTCTGAGGCTCCAAGAGGCATGGGTTGGGGGGGTACACTGACCCACACAGGTGCTAACCCACCCCTTGCCAGGTGTTGTTTGAGGAAGACATTTACCTTGCTGTCACTAATGGCCTTACTGGCCATGCTGCAGGCATCAGGGTCTAGGAGCATGGGACTCATGAGACAAATGTAACGCACACACTGGGCACCTGGCAGTCTGCCGACTGCAAACAGAGCAGTGATTCCCTTGTACTGTTCTCTCTGTCATTAAATGGACACGAGGCGAGTGTGGGTGGATGGCAGTGTTTGCTTTTGTAATGGAATATATTTAGCAGGTAACGGATTCCAATAAGCAAAGCAAATGTATTCATTTATTTATGCATTTGTAATTACTGGGGCTTAAGGGATGATGGCAAATGCCTTGCTCTGTGCCCAAGCTTGGAACCCAGTGAGGAACAGGTGCCCAAATCAGCCAGGAGGAAGTCGTATGCCATCCTGACTGCAGATGAAGCTGTCCGCAGGGTGTGGCCTCTGGTGGCTAGGCCCTGGGCAGAGCTGCCCCAGGCTGGCCGGGAGGTATCTCCTGGCTTATCCTGTTCCTGGCCCAGGGAACACTGTCTGCAGGCAGAGGAGAAGGTGAAGTGAGTCATGTGTGCTTGAAGCCCCTTCCAGACTCCCCTGTGGGAAGGCTGGGGGAGGGGAGAAGCTACAGGTGGGTAGTGGCTGGTGAGGTGTGTGTGTGTGTGTGTGTGTGTGTGTGTGTGTGTGTGTGTGTGTGTGTGTGTGTGTGTTGGGAGGGTGATAAACCTTCATGAGGAGTTCCTTTCCCAGCTGTAACTGCAATCCTGACAGTTAGTCCTTTCTGGCCATAGGTCCAAGCACCAATGGCTTGGCCTCCTTGGATCTTGGTTTTCTCACCCGGGAGCTGGAGATACTGAGAGATCTTGGCTCATGAGCCTATGTGTGAGCAGAATGATTTACTCCCCAGGAAGTGCTGCACTGTGTCTGACTCACAGTCACAGCTTCATTTGTCCAGGCTTCTGCTCATCATTCAGTGCGTCTGTGTGGTACTCAGGGCCAGAAGAAGGACAGGAGATGCTCTAATTGTCTCGTGGATGAATTGGCATAGTGATCCCCCATCCCATGTAAATGACTGTAGAGTGTCATTGGAGGTTGTCAGCCCCCAACTGCTCTCTCTTCCTGAGGTTTGGTTTGGTCAGTGCTAGGAGCCATGAGCAGGTGGGGGACAATTACAGGGAGGGCATTCTGTCCTGCCACTGGACAGAAGAGAGTGGTCATCTCCAGTCCCCCATCTCTTTATGGCTTGGAGGTGAGGGAAATGGAGGGAAGGAGGGAGAGAGAGAGTTCACCTTGGCCAGATGGCTCTAGGTTTTTATTTCCTCTGAGGAGTCATTGAGTGCCTACAGCCCGGCAGGGCAGAGGCAGGCATGGGTTCCTTGCGAGGCACTTGGCAGCTCAGCTAGCCTGGAGTTGTCCTTGAGCCCAGGCAGGCGACAGCTCAGTGCCCTGACCTTCAGGGTCAAGTCCTGGAGTGTGACAGATACTGTGCCTCTGGCCTTGCAAGACATCTCAAAGTCAAGCAGAGGTAAGGTCATTGTCACACGGATTTTCAGTTATCCAGACTCTTCCACTGTTCCCAAAGCGGTATAAGCAGCTTGATTCAAATCACTTGGCCAGTGACTGAATCTCTGTGAGCCTCAGTTTCCTCATCTACCCAGAAAGGACATGAATGGAAAATGCTTATCTTCATGAGTCATTACAAAGGTTAAGGGAGATAAGAGTGTGATTTGCTTTGAATTGCACTCTGCATACAGTAAGAACTTGATGAGTGGTAGCCATGATGACAGAGTGTGGGTGGTGGTGATGGATGTGATGGTGATGATGGTGATGGAGGTGCTGGTGATGATGGTGGTGCTGTGCTGGTGATGATGGTGATCGAGGTGATGGTGATGGTGGTGATGGAGGTGATGGTGATGATGGTGGTGCTGGTGATAATGGTGATGATGGTGGTGATGGTGGTGGTGGTGCTAGTGGTGGAGGTGATGATGGTGGCAATGGTGATGGTGGTAGTGATGGTGCTAGTGGTGGAGGTGATGATGATGGTGATGATGGTGGAGATGATGATGGTGGTGATGGTGATGGAGGTGATGATGATGGAGGTGATAATGATGGTAGTGATGGTGATGATGGAGGTGATGGTGATGCTGGTGATGGTGGTGATGTTGGTGGTGGTGCTAGTGGTGGAGGTGATGATGGTGGCGATGGCACTGATAACATAACACAGTGGGTGCAGCTGGGACAGAGGTAGTCCAGAGACACTTGACTTGATCTGCACTCAGATGGGGAGGTGGGGACAGTGAAAGGTCTGGACACATAGCAAGGATGATATTTCCTTCTCACTCTCTAAGGGACCTGAGCTGGAGGACTGGGGGCCAGGAGCACACTGAAGTCTGATCACCAAGTGGGCTCTTTGTTTTTTGCTCAGTGCCCTGGCACTAAAGACATCTATAGATGCTCCATTACTGTTCTGAAAGTGTTGGCTCATGAGCCCTGGCTGTCCCCTAGCCAGGGATTGGACAGATAATGAAACTTGGTGACCATCCATTCATTCTGAATCTACGTATTGAGTATGACCTTGTGCTATGTCCTAGGGATTTGAGTTGTGAGAAAACAGACGGTACTGCTCCACATGGTGTGTCTGTTCTGGGGTGTGCTTCCCCTTTCCTCTACCCAACCCTAGTACAACTGATCCCTCTTGGGCATAGATAGCCTGACCCTCAGTGGGAGCATCACATGCAGCCCCTCATGTTTCCTTTCTTCAGGCTCAAGTACTGTTGTCCTTGCAGCAGGTGGAAGGAGAAGATGCCTAGGTCTCAGGTGGGGAGATGTTTCCAAGGCTTGTTTCAGCATCATGCCCACACAGTGTAAAAGAGGGTAGCCTCTGTGTGTGTGTGTGTGTGTGTGTGTGTGTGTGTGTGTGTGAGAGAGAGAGAGAGAGAGAGAGAGAGAGAGAGAGAGAGAGAGAGAGAGAGAGAGAGAGAGGATGAAGAGAGGGGACCTCAAAAGCCAGCGGATGCAGACTTAGTCCCAAGGAGAGAAGCCAGGCTCCTTCAGGCCTGGAGGTGGGAAACCCTGATCCTTTGTCCCTTAAAATCAGGCAGACTGTGTCTATGGCCACCAGCATAGGGCTACCTCCTTCATAAAGCGTGTGATGCCCATCATGCAGACTCCTGCTCATTCTCCTCCAGTCTCATTCTTCTGTTCCTTCACATGGGAGGGTTTAACCCCACTGATCCACTGTCAGGTCCTCCCCAAATGCTGTGTGCTCTCTCTCCCTGGACCTTTGCACAAGCTGTTCCCCAGGCCTGGAACACCCTTTGTTCACCTCTCACCTTTCTCACCTCTCACTGCCAACTCTGACCTAGCCCTCAGACCTCCATCAGTGATCACCTCCTCTGCCTCCTATGCCTCACCTCCTGTGCGTCCTCTGAGTACAATGATCACACTGATTACATGTAGATTGTGTCTTTCTGGAGAATGAGATGCATAGGTGCATACATATGTGTGTGTATAAATGCATGTATGTATGCATGGATGGATGGATGATGAATGGATGGGTGGATACATGAATGGTTGGATGGATTAATGGATGGATGAATGTGTGTGCATGAATGTATGCATGTATGTATGTGTAGATGACCAATGGGTGAGTGGATGGATGGATAGGTGGATGGATGCATGGATGATGGATGAATGAATGGGTGAATACATGCATGGATGGTTGGATGGGTGGATGGATGGATTTATGGATTCATGGATTCATGGATAGATAGATAAATGTCTATGAATGTATGCATGTGTACCTGTGTGGATGACTGATAGATGGATAAATGGATGCATGTGTCTGTATGTATGCATACCTGGACACACAGATGCATGTGTAGATGACTGATGGATAGATGACACATATTTTTCCATTCATGAATCCATGAATCCACCCATTGTTCATCCACATAGGCATGCGTGCTCCCTGCATTGACCACCTCCCTCCAAGGGCAGTAGCCCACCCAGTCCCATTTATACACTTGGGCTCCTCTGAGACCTTTGAAGGCTCTGGCAAAGTGCAATATCCCAGTCCCAAGGACATTGCCACCATCTAAAATGCTTGTACAACCTGGGGCTCCTCCCCTATGCTCAGCGAGCTCACTGTACACCACATGTCTCCTTCACACCGTTCCAGGCTCTCAGAAGAAGCCGAGAGGCCTCTGTCACACAGGCCTAGAGAGGAGGCGCAGACAGGAGCGATCCCACTAGGAAGCACTAAAAATAGGATTTAGCCCAGGGCTGCCGGTCTGAGAGTCCCTGCTGCATAACATGAGGGGCTGGGCTAGATCAGAGGTTTGTAAAATGTTTGTAGTGGAGAGCAGCTTTGTTCAAACAGAGCGGTACACGGAAACTCTCAGTAGAATGCGGATAAAAGCAGAGTGGGTCTGATTGAAGCTGGAGCCTGGGTGGGTGGGTGAGAGGGAGGGGCTGGCGGGTCCTTTCCAACTCCCTTCCTCTTCTGCACCTGGCAGGGATCTGTTGGATTTCTCAGGTCTGGAGTCCCTGAGAGGGTGAATCTCATCCCAAGGGATGTCATGACACAGGCTAATTGGGGTCACTTGGAGGATGCTGGGGACTTGAAATTTCCTAGGTCCATCAGCCTTACCTGGAGAAAATCCTGCTGGGTTTCTAAGGCTGCACACGAATCAGGCCATACCTGTTACTGGACCCCTCTCTGGGTCCCGTGTGACCCAGCCTGGGTATCTCTCTGATGATGCCTTCCAGAAGGGCTGGGCAGGGGCAACTTGGAGTCTCTCTGACCTTTGACTGCAGGTTGGTGGGAACAGGCGAGGACCTCAATTCTGCAGCTTATTCTGGGACCCACATCCAGAGTCTGTGCATGGCTCAGCACATACTGGGATGTATGCAGAGGGAGACTGGGCAGGATCTGGAAGTCCCAGCCCAGCTCCAGCGTGGTTAGAGTTGTGGAGAGCTGTTTCGGGCATGGCTGGGGACCTGGCCCTTGAGGTGCTAACAGTCCCCCAAGTCTGGGTGATTTTAGGCTGTAGGTGGAGAGTCTTTTGTGCTGCTTCAGAAGACCATATCACTAGGTCCTAGGGATAAAATACAGAAGAGTCCAGGAGCTCAGGAAAGGGGTGTATGCCTCAGCTTTCCCATTCATCCCTTACGGGTGTTGGATGAGATGATCTTGGAGGGTCCCTGGAGCCAGGCTGCTCCAGAAGGCTGAGATTGGAAACTGAGCTCTGTACCTCCCCTGTGTCCCTCCCTCCAACTGCGGTGAGCCAGGAGTGAAGGAAGCCGAGCACCTCCAGGATTTCACAGAAAAGGCCGTCAGTCTCTTCAAGTGGACTCTGGGAAGTCCATTTGGCTTATTAGCAAACACTCTTGGCACAGCTCACAGGCAGCAAATTGGATGGGAGTTCACGGAAGTCAGGGGACATGTTTATCACCTCCCCTCCTTCACCTGTCACTGCTCCCAGCTGCTGAGGACAGCCAGCACTGGTCTTGGGGAGGAGGGGTGGGAGGAAATCATGAATCACCTCTAGAAAGCCGCTTGTGCTGACATCAGGCTGCCCTTATTCTGGGTACAGGGACCTGCTTTGGGCTCCGAGCTCTATGGCGGGTTGACCACAACATGACCTTGGCCAAGGTCTTTGGGTCTGGGCCTTGGCAAGTAGGGTGCAAGGTATTTTCAGCTGCTGAGTGACTGCTCACAGCTTTCCTTAGCCTCCTGGTCCTGAGCCATATCGTTCTCAGCTGTCAAGTAGGGACAGTCCCCCACTTCCTGTTCACTGAGCACTTACACAGAACCTTATCCTGTGCTAAGAGGAGCACTGGGGACCGGGGCCATCAGGAGCAGTGTAGTGGTGAGCACCTGGTACCCTCGACCCCCCACCCCGACTCATGCATCGCCCACGTTGGGAGTCACTACCAGGCAGCTGCAGATCAGCCCAGGCTGAGACACCTGCTTTACCTCCTTCCTTTCTTCCCTTCTCTTCTTCCCCACCCTTCCCCACCCTCCTCTCCCCTCCCTGCCTCCTACACTTCCCTTACATTTCCCATTCCAGCTCCCACTCTCAAGTCACTGGGTCAGAGGGGGCAAGCTGCACCTGCTCAGCCTTCCTCTGTAAAGAAGAGGGTGCATAAAATGTAGGCAGGGATTAGCAGGGTAGAGGTGGGGTGAGCTGGTGAGCACGAAAGAGGTTCCAGAAAGGCTATGGTGGTGACTGTGTCCTCCTCTAGAGCAGGGACAGCACCTTCCTGTTTGTGTTCCTCCCAGCACTCACTGGTCATGCCCCTGTCCTCTGCTGAACTGGGTCTTCCCCAATATCAGCCTCCAGGTCATCCCAAGATCTCCCGTCTCAGTGTGAAGTATCCATGTCACAAACATGGGCTCTGAGGACAGAGAGGTCTGTTTGCCCTCATCCTTCCAGGAGGACATTTTGGTAAGTGTCTGGGTGTCACCCTCCCCTTGGAGAACCATAGCTCTTTCTCCAAGATGACACTGAGGAGACAGGACAAGAAGGATGGTGCACTTGGCCTGCTCTCTGAAGACAGAAGCTGGTGCTGCCTAAGGCCCTTTCAGTTCTTGAAACATAGGTTTTTGCATGCATTTGAGTGTCCATGCATGCCCATGTGTGTCCATGCATGTCTGTGTATGCACATGCATATTCGTCTGTGTCCACACATGTCCATGTATGCACATGCATGAGGAAACCAGAGGTCAACCTTAGGCATCACTGCTCAGGAGCGGTCCTTTGTTTTTGAGACAGAGTCTCTCACTGGCCCGGAGCTTGACAAGCGGTCTAGGCTGTTTGTGGCTCATCCTGTCATCACACCCAGCTTTTTTTTTCTTTTTCTTTCAGAGCTGAGGATCGAACCCAGGGCCTTGCACTTGCTAGACAAGCACTCTACCACTGAGCTACATCCCCAACCCCACACCCAGCTTTTTACGTGAGTGTTGGGGACAGAACCCAGGACAACATGGCAGTTGACTGAGCCATCTCCCTACCCCCTGCTGCATATATTTTCTTTTCGTATCTTGGGTTAGACCACGCAGAGTCATAGAAATCTCTCCTTGGGCTTCGTTTCTTACCTAAACCCCAGAGTTTTCCAGAACACTCGAAGTCATTACCCAAAATCTGTTCTGTGAAACAGAACAGGACATAGCCAGCGCAGTAAAGAAATGAGTCTGTTGGCTCCTGGCTCCTGCCCTAGACTCTGGTGCCCCCAAAGCAGGAGCCCAGAAACCCATCTGCTCCCTGCTGGGTGTGTCCACTCACAGGCACCAAGGTGAGACCCAAGGAACCCCACGGCTCCCCATCCATCCTCTTCCACTGCTACCTGGCGTCACTGTCCTGAGCCCCAGGGACTCCAGCTGAGGTCACAGCTCTGGTGGAGTCAGTCTGTGAGGCGATTCTTTAATTTTCCAATCAGCGGGGAGCTGGCTGCTCTCTCTGTCTCCACAGGGAACAGTGAAGCAATTGAACAGCGAAAAGCATGATTTCCCGAATCCCCGAATCCCCGCGACAGCGGTGGTGAGGCCTGCTCCCCGATAGCACCACAGGTCCGTTCTCCTGACCCTGGGGGAGTATTCTCTCCCACTCTACAGTCCCACTCTACAGAGAGTAACCGAGGCTCAAGACACCAGATGACAACAGTCTTGTCTGACCCCTCAAATGGGGACAGTGATGGCACCAGGATCCAGGCTTCCTGGGTCCCGTGTGGAGCTGTGACCTGAGGTCACAGACACCCCAAGGAGTCAGAGCCTCTCATCGCTGGCATCTGTCACTTCTCTCTAGTCCCTTCCACAGCTGTCACCTTCCCGAGGTGGCCCGGGAGATCTTGTTGCTATGACTGCCTGGCTAACTGCGTCTTGGTCAGATAATGCAGCCTCTCTGTGCTTCTCTCTCCTTGTCCAGCAAATGCAGCGGAGAAGAGTTCTTTCCTCATGGGGTTGGTAGCGGCTGTTGGAGATGTTCTTGCAACTGCCAGCCCCCACCCCACCCCACTACCTTCCAGGAGTCCACTTTCCTAGAGGTCACCCTGGCCACTGGAGCTACTTGTCAGGAGAGACTGGGGTGGCCACTGGGCAGCAATAGCCTGGTGTGCGTGTGCGTGCATGCGTGTGTGTGTGTGTGTGTGTATGTGTGTGTGTGTGTGTGTGTGTGTGTGTGTGCGCGCGCGCTCACAGGGGTGTGGAAGTCGAGCCCTCTTGTCTTCAGGTGGGACAAACTGCATTGCCGTTTCTTCCCCTGCTCTCCTGAGGCCCAGGTTGAAGCGAGCCTTTCTCTGGATGGCATCTTTGCCCGGACCCTCCCTGGCTCCATTCTGTTCCCCTGAGGCTCCTCTCCTAAAAATCACTCACACACGTGTCCCTACCTCCAGTCTGCTTCTAGAAAACACAAGATAATCGTTGGTATGTCTAAGGGATGACAAGATGACACACCCTAATCACTCCTATAAAGTGGGTGTCATGAGCAGCCGCCCATGCCACATGGTAAATATTTTTAAACAGCCCATTTCAATCACTGCTGGGTCAGTCCCTGTTGCTGGCTGGTCTGCTGGGACTAAAGAGGAAGTTGGAAATGGAGCAAGAGGAAGGAGAGACAGAGCTAGACGGCTTTATTTTAGAGGGCTCTAGAAGGTGGGTATGGTGGCACACACCTATAACCCAAGCAAGCCCCTGAGAGGTGGAGGCAGGGGCATCAGGAGTTCAAGATCACCATCAGCTACATGAGACCCTGTCTCAAAAGTAAAAAGAGAAGGTGCAGGGGGTCTTCAACCAGAAGGCGGATATTCTAGATGTTTCCAACTGGTGACAAGGTATCGAGATAGACTAGGTGACAGTGTGACCCCGTATCGTGCCAAATAATTGAAGGAACAGTGGTTGAGGACATGACTCCATGGTAGATTTTTTTTTTTGTCCAGTGTGCTCATATTCCTGGGTCCCATGCCCAGTAATGGAGAAAATAAACTCAATAAACAGCCGACAGACTTCATCCCAGGGCCCAGCTATGATGGACACACTGGTTACTTGGAATGTTCCAGTGAAAATAGTCAATCCTGAAGGAAAATGGACTGTGATCTACTGGTGATGTCTGCATGGGGTACCAGACCAGGGAGTGATGGTGGCTGTGCAGTGTGATCCACTGGTGATGTCTCCACGGGGTACCAGACCAGGGAGTGATGGTGGCTGTGCAGTGTGATCCACTGGTGATGTCTGCATGGGGTACCAGACCAGGGAGTGATGGTGGCTGTGCAGTGTGATCCACTGGTGATGTCTCCACGGGGTACCAGACCAGGGAGTGATGGCGGCTGTGCAGTGTGATCCACTGGTGATGTCTCCACGGGGTACCAGACCAGGGAGTGATGGTGGCTGTGCAGTGTGATCCACTGGTGATGTCTCCACGGGGTACCAGACCAGGGAGTGATGGCGGCTGTGCAGTGTGATCCACTGGTGATGTCTGCATGGGGTACCAGACCAGGGAGTGATGGTGGCTGTGCAGAGTACCTGCTATTGATGAATGGTTGAGGTTGAAGGTTCTTCTCTCCAGCTCTGATAGCTTGTGATGTGATTCTAAGGCTCTCCTTAGAGAGCTCTGCCAGTATGCTGAGGAGGCGGTGGAGTGAGGTCAAGTCAAGGAACTTGTGAGGAAAGCCATGCTGAGAGGATCCGAGGCCTCCTGCTGAGAGCCTGCCTGGGCTGCCCCTAACCTGCAAGGGCTGCTGGCTTGGCATGAGGTCTAGCCTTCAGCCACCCACAGCCCCAGCCAGCCCCTGGCCTGCAGCCACCAGGTAAGGAACTGGAATTCTAACTTGGAAAATAGAAGGCTGGGCACTTCTTTTTTTTTTCCTTTTTTTTTTTGAAGCCACTGTGGTTTGGGAGGGTAATGAGTTTTGTTGTGGAACAGTTCCTGCTGTGGGTGATTGGTCCCTAGATCCCGTAGGACTTATGAGAAGCAAGGAACATGACTCTCCAGATTGCCAGGGAGATGGGAAGTGGCTCCCCACTGGCTTCCATCTGCCTCTGTCCAAAGGCCTCCTGAATCACCCATTCATTACTCCCTACACCTGTGTGTGTGTGTGCGCGCGCGTGCGTGCATGCGTGTATGTGTGTGTGTGTGTGTGTGTGTGTGTGTGTGTGTGTGTGTGTGTGTCTGTGGAGTATCTCTAGGGGCACACCACATCACCAAGGGCATGGGAAGGGCTCTAAGACAAAGCAGAGGATTTGGTGATCTGATTGAGCCCAAGCCACAGTGTTCATGGTGGCACCAGAAAGAGATGGAGCTGAGCTGTGACATAGGAGGCGTCTGCCACACTGAGCCCCGGTGAGGCTGAGTGTCCGTGCAAGCAGACCCCGGCTGAGTGTCTGTCTGTGCAAGCAGCCCCTGGCTGAGTGGCCCCTGTGGGCAGGGGAGAGGGTGGCAGGTGGTGGTGTCCACACTGGGCAGGTCAGCCCCCTTGGTGCAGCACAAGAGAAGCTGTTCTCTGTCCTTTGGTGTAACTGCAGAAGATCAGGCCCTGGGCCTGGAGGAGGGGAGAGCATCCTGCAGAGCCCTTCCAGGCAGGGGCTCATTCTGTTCGGCTCATCTCCTTCCCATCCTCCCTGTAGAAGGAAACCCGAGCTGTGTTGAGCACCATTGGAGAAGAAGGGAGAGAGAGGGGGGGGAGGAAGAGAAATGGAGAGAGACAGTTGCTTGGCACTGACCCCAGCAGGTTGGGTCCTGGCACATGGCACAGCACTGGGGACAGCCCCTGGCCCCCTTCCTTCCCTGTGGTGTCTTGCTGGAGCAATCATCCCATTCTTTGGAAGATTAACAGAAAACCCCCACGCCCTGGGGCCTCACTTCTTGGAAACTGGACCAGAACAAGGTCCTTTGTGCAAGGAACACCAGGCCGAGCTTCTGAGTGGGGTCTCAGGTCTGCGATTACATGATTACAGCATCAGCCTCCCCCCACCACCGCCACCAGAGACCTCATGACACCCTTGTGTCCTAGCTAAGATCACTATTGGCCCCATTTGACAGATGAGAAGGTGAGGCCCAGAGAGGTAAACTGCTTGTCTGAGGGCAGAGACAGACAGATGCCAGGAGAGGGTGCGATAGCCCAGTTTTTAAATGCCCCCCCCCATACTAACTGATCTACGAGAAGGAGACTGTGCTGGAGTGGGGTCTTGAGTGGTGGTTGGAGTCATAAACCAGAACCCTGGGGCCTGGCCTGATCCCAGGCAAGCAGGTTCTCACTGGAGGGTCAGCTTTCCTGTTGGATAGGAAGGGGCTGGAAGTGGGAGGCTACTGTCCTGCCAGCAGGACCCTGACTAGGAGTCAGAGGAGATGATCTGCCCACACCTCAGGCAACGCAGGTATGCTTGTAGACAGATTTGCTGGTCCCCAAACCTGAAGGCTGGCATGGCTAAACCCATTCCACAGAGGAGGAGACAGAGGCTCTGAGGAGCTGGTTAACCTCCTCAGAGATGCAGACTTGAAGATCTGGAAGCAGTATTTGAACCCAGGCACATGTAGCCACTAGGCCCAGCTTCCTGAGGTTTACTTCTGGTGGCTTTACCTGTGGCCATTGCCGAGCATCTCTCATTTGCCTGGTGTGATGGCAGGTGATTTGATGAGAGGTGTCTTTGCACCCACAAAGCTCCTTTTATTCGCAAGTGAAGAAAACCCTGTATCCGTTTCTATATTCATCACTGTGACAAAATACCCAAGAAAAGCAACATATGGCTCACAGTTGAGGGTGAGGTCCATCATGGTGGGAAGGCACGGGCAGCCGGAGCAGGATGCAGCTGATGACATCACACCTGTGTGTGGGGAGCAATTGATAGGACGTGGGGGTGGGATATCAAAACTCAAGGTCTGCCCCAGTGACCCTTGGGTCTGAGTGAGCCCACCTGATCACTTTAAGCTGGACCTTTCCCATGTGACTGCCCCCAGACTTCTGCTCATCCCAGTGGACAGCGACCACCTCCCATCTGAAGGCTGTGTAGTCAGAAGGTCTCTGATTGGCTCTCCTCTCACATACACTCCACTCCTGGGCCAATCAGTGCTTCTAGGGTGATGGGATTCTGTGACTGGCCAGGCATAGGTCGTGTGTGTGTGTGTGTGTGTGTGTGTGTGTGTGTGTGTGTGTGTGTGGTGAGCACCTGTGGCGGGCAGTCCAAGTCACAGGAACCCTCACACACCTGGAGAGAGTTACAACAGTGTCTTAGATGAGGACGCAGTAGTCAAGTGGTGGAGGGGACTGTCCAAACCACAGAGTGGGGAAGCCACCCTGCATGTGTAATGAGGCACCTTGGCTGTGCAGGGCTGTTAAAAGAGGGAGACCCTACCCTTCCGTCAGGGCAGCCACATGTGCCTGGGGATGGCCAAGTTTGAAAGGAGCAGTGAGTTTGAACAAAAGTCACAGGCAGTGACAGAGAAGCTGGCAAGGGCTACGGCAGTTAATTGCTGAGTGTGTGGTACAGGCAGAATTGCCCCCCGGAGTTTACTGCAGAGTTCTGGTGTCAGGCAAGTGGGTCTCAAAGTGAGGCTCTGAACTTGGCCTTGAAGGGCAGCCAGGAAGTGCTGAAGAGAGAGTGAGGCAGGCCCATGGACACTGGCGGCTCTGAGATTCTGTGGCGTAGAAGAGTTTACAAGTTCAAATCTCAGGTCTGCCACTGAGGAACCGTGCAGTCTTGGGCAAGTTACCTCACCTCTCTGATCATCAGGGCTTCCAGACATAGATTGGAAGAGAGGTTCCCTGACTTGCCTACCTCGCTTGGTCACTGTGAAGAAGGAATGAAGTTATGTGAGTGATAACAACTTTTAAACATAAGCCGTGGTTACCCATGGCCAGCCGCAGTGCATTTGTTCCTAGCCTGGGCTCCCCGGGGTCCGGGAAGACTTGCATCATAGCTCCTCTGTCAAAGCCCTGTGATGCATCCTAAAATGGATTTGTAGCCCAAGTCACCTGCCACTTACCTTGGCAGCCTTGTGTGTTGAAGCCGATTGGTGGGGACTCAAACATGGCACTCATACAGGAACCCAGTCCAGTGCCTGGAAATGCTCCTTCCTTTCCAGGATGCTCTTAAGGGCAGGATGGAGAGGGGGAGGTCCGGGAAAGTGGAGCATTCTGATTGGCCAGATTCTGGTCACATGACCAGCAAGGGTTGAGGGTCTATTGGTTCTTCCTGCCCAGTCAGCCAATGCTGCTCCTGGTCAGATCTGGCTCTGGACTTACTTGAGAGCTAAAGGTGGTGTTGCCACTGATAAAGGGTCTTCTTTGGGGAAAGGCCCATCTTATCTACAAGTCCCAAAGACCTCACTTGCTGATTCTCAATGGCCATTTCTTCTGATCTGGTTTGCTGTAATGACCCCTGTCCTAGTTCCTTTTCTGTGGCCATGATAAAGTGCCCTGATAAAAAGTAACTTGAGCCGGGCGGTGGTGGCGCACGCCTTTAATCCCAGCACTCGGGAGGCAGAGCCAGGAGGATCTCTGTGAGTTCGAGGCCAGCCTGGTCTCCAAAGCGAGTTCCAGGAAAGGCGCAAAGCTACACAGAGAAACCCTGTCTCGAAAAACCAAAAAAAAAAAAAAAAAAAAAAAAAAAAAAGTAACTTGAGAGCAAAGGGGTTTATTTCAGCTCACAGTTTCAGGTTACAATCCTTCATTGTGGGGAAGTCAAGGCAGGAACTTCCATCAGCTGGTCACATCATGTGTCACACCCGTAGTCAAGAGCAGAGAGAAATGAATGCATGCATGCTCCCTCAGCTCCATCCCTCCACCTTTCACAGTCTGGGACCTGCTGCCTAGGGAATGGTGCCACCCACAGTGGGCAGTTTTCCCACATCAATTAAGATGATTTCCCACAGTCATGCTTACAGGTCAACTCAGTGTAGACAATTCTTCCTTGAGACTATCTTACCAGGTGATTTTAGGTTGTGTCAAGTTGACAATCAAAGCTAGCCCACAAACCCACTCTTCTGTAACTCAGTCTATGGTGAGTGGAAGGGAGCTTTTCAGAGAGCCACTGTAGCTAGCGAGTTTTCTCACCGCATCCCGCCAAGTCCCGCCAGTCCTGGAGCCCACTTATAATAAAATAAACATACAGACACTTATATTATTTAAATTGCTCGGCCATTAGCTCAGGCCTACCATTGTCTAGTTCTTACTCTTTTACTCAGCCCACTTCTATTAATCTATACTTTGCCATGTAGCTCGTGGCTTACCGGTACCTTACATCTTCCTTGTCCTGGTGGTGGCTCTCAGTGTCTCCTCCTGCCTTCCTGTTCTCTCAATTCTCCTCTCTGTTAGTCCTGCCTATTCTTCCTGCCTGGCCAGTCAGTGTTTTATTTATCAATTAATCATCCACAACATTTCCCCTTTTTCTTTTTTTTTAAAAAGGAAGGTTTTAACTTTAACATAGTAAAATTACATATAACAAAACAATTATCAAGCAAGAATTACAGTTACAATATTAAAGAAGATATCCTATCTAATATTTGTGAGTCTAAGGTTTTATATCTAACTTATCTTTTATCATAACTGAGGAAATTATAACTCTAGTCTTCAACTACATCAAAGACCTCAGAAGGATATAATACTACCTGAGAAATGGGAGAAGGATGCATGCAACTTTCGGGAGTCTTGCAGGGTACACAGAGACAGTTGGTAGCCTGGACAGTCATCCAAAGTTCTCTTGTAAAGTTGGGGCATCTGTCTTTGGCTACCTACTACAAGTCACAGGAGGTGTCTTGTGGTTATGTAAAAGTTTGGGGTGTCCTCTCTTTCCTGGGGTCAGCCTTCCCTCTGTGTCTGAGGGTTGCCCCCAACAGCTGCAACCCATGTGGATGCAATGTTACTTGAAAACAATACCACATCAGTGTTGAACACACACAGACCATTTCCTAGATAATAAATACACCTGTCAGTGACTGTCCACACTGAGTTTACACCTAGTTGGTATGATATATCGGCTAGAGATGATTTAAATTATACTGGGAGATGCAGGATTTATACAAGCACCTTTCACACAAGGTGTGAACATCCATAGAGTTTGGTGTTCTGTGTGAGTTTCCTGGAACCTCTTTCCTTCTTCTATCCCCTCCTTTAGGACAGCTGGATTTAAAATGCAGGTGTGTGTATGTGTGTGTGTGTGTGTGTGTGTGTGTGTGTGTGTGTGTGTGTGTGTGTGTGTGTTGGAGGTGGGGTAAAAGTGTACAATGGACTTCACCAAGGACTTGGCACACATGGGTGGTGGAATTGAGGGACGATCTGATGCTGGAGAGAGTCTGTACTACTCCTACACTGTAGAGAGTGGAGAGAGGTGGTGTTTGGAGTCCAAGGTGTTGAACAAGGTGGGGAAAACTGGACCATGACATCTGGATGCTGTTCCGCTGCTGTGTGGAACACTGGCAGCCACAACTGTCAAAGATGTATGCCAGTGAATAAAGACTTTCAGCTCTTCTGCTTCCAGTGGGGTCTCCTATTGGCTAAGTGTTACTAAAGGCTGCTTACCAGACTCTGGAACCGGCCTTCTTGGGTAGGTGAGGAATCAAGGGTGGGTCCAGGCCAGTCATTAGCCAGAGGTCATAAGCAGATTCTGTCCAAAGTCAGTCCCTCTGATGGCCCTGGACAAGTGTGCATGTGTGTGTGTGTGTGCATGCACACGCGAGTGCACATGCAAGTATGTGTGTGTTGTGTGTGCTGCGTGCACACACATGCAAGTCAGGATTCAGCCTCTGTTGCTCTTCCATCTTGTCTTTCAGTCAAACCCAGAGCTCGCCACATTGGCTAATCTCCCTGGATCGCTTGCTCTGGGGACTCCCTGTTTGCCTTGCAAAGTTGGAATTTCAGGCAGACTGCCATGCATAGCCCACATTTACGAGGGTTCTAGGAGTCCTGACACTTTTATGGCAAGTGCTAAACCACTGAGCCATCTCCCCCAGGGCCCTAGACCTCACCTTTTAAAGGCACCACACCCTTCAAAACTTCCAAACCTCCCAGACGGGAGCCCTTGTGGGACCAAGCCTCACCTGACCATGACACTTAGCTGTCACTTCAAACTACCTCCTTGACTTTCTGCCACGTCTGAACACTGCTTGTACGGCTGTTTTCTTTTCATTCAGTCTATTTCTGAGCACACTAATACACTTAGTTACTAAGAACACTCCCTCTCACGGCTGTGAATAGAAATCCAGGATGAGCTGCCATCCACAGGAATAAATCCCCCGAGGAACCGTGTTAATTAAGTCCTGGCAAGACCCTGGAGCTTGGGCAGGCTGTGAGCACCAGGCTGCTGCTTACAAAAGGAAAATAATGAAAACAAGTAGAGAGAGAAAAGCACCAGGGAGGTCCCTCCTCGATGTCATCAGAGAGACTGAAATAGAATTGCAGAGGGATTAGCTCCGACCCCGTGTGACTCCACGCCATCTATGACACCTCTCTCTTTCTCTCTCCACCTGGAATCAGATTGGAGTCACGCGGTAGTGCTCCACAAAGATGCTGCCACTCCTAGGGGACCGGACGCAGGGCTTTCCTTACCTGAGAGTTCTGTAATCTCTTCTGGACAGCTTTGTTCTCCTTTTGTTCATGTACATCCACGTTTTCATGCTTCTGGGGACAGGCAAACCTCTGATGTGCTAAGCCCCAGTGTGCGTGTGTGTGTGCGTGTGTGTGTGTGTGTGTGTGTGTGTGTGTGTGTGTGTGTGGTGTGTGGTGTGTGTGCATATGCCTACTTGTAGAGATTCAGAGGTTAGTGTTGGTGTCTTCCATCACTCTCCACTTTGCTTTTTGAGGCAGGGTCTCTCACTGAATGTGGAGCTCACTGATTGGCCGGCCAGCAAGCTCCAGTGATCCTCCTGTCTCAGCCTTCCCAGGGCTGGGGTTACGAGCACACAACACTGGCTTTTATTCAGGCACTGAGGATAATCTCAGGTCCTCAGACTTGTACAGCATGCACTCCCCTCTCCCCCAGCCACCCTCACTACTCCACATTCTTTTGATTAATTAGGCCAACACCCGGAAATGAAGGCCATTCCCACAAATACTTTATCTGCTGAATAAATGCAGAGACAGCCTGTGTGGATGCCTCCACCTCACTCGGGAAGATTTTTGTTTGTTTTCTTTTTTAATGATAAAGCACTAACCGTTACTTATAAATAGTTACGGCGTACCTGTCAGCCGTAAGTGTCAACATTTATGACTTAATGACATAGTTTTATACTATGACTGATACTTATGGCTGTTTATCTGCTTGCAAGCATGTGTAGCTGAATTTGAGGTAAATATATCTAAGTTGGGTGTATATGATGTTACATTACATGTTACATACGATCTACTTCATAGTGTGTGTGTGTGTGTGTGTGTGTGTGTGTGTGTGTGTGTGTGTGTGTGTGTTTCTTTAGTATTTATTACATGTCAGACTCTGAGAAAAGTCATTTCCATGACTTTAATTTTCACAACAGCTCCAGGGGACAGTACTGTTACAAAAAACAAACAAGTGAAAACCCCTCCCCTTTTCCAAAAGGAAACTGTATCTCAGAGAAGTCCAGCTACTTGCCCAAGATTGCACAGACTATTGGACATCAGAATTGAGATTGTATTTTCATGAGTCCAATGCCAGAGCCCATGAGGTCTGACTGCCTCCCACAGGGAAACTGAGGCCAGAAAAGGGAAGAGGCAGGACCCACTTTGCTGTATTTGTGTTCACTGGGAGTCTGAGAAAAGGTCACCCTTGCCCCTGACTGCCCTTTGCCAGCAGCGTCTGGCTCCTGAGGTCCCCTGCACAGGCCATACCCTAGGCCACACCCCTGTCCTCACTGTTGAACTTTCTCGACTTTCAGCTGATAATCTGGCTGCCTCTCCTCCAGGCTCGCCTGCTCTTTCTTCCACAGGAGTGCAGATTGTGTTTTCCTCTGCCAGTTCCAATGTGATTGTTTGTGCCGCAGACAAATGTACCAGTGAGGTGACATTGAATGATGGGGTGCGCTGACATGGGGTTGTGTTTAAGGCAGTGGCTTTATCACTCGAGGCTGAGGGGCCTCCTGCCTGACGGGGCCTGGGGAGCACTCCTGACATGGAAGGCTGATGACCTGCTGTTCTGATTCGACTGATAGCCATCCATGGGTGTGAAGTATGACGTTCAAGCCTGAGTGGAGGGCCAAGGGAGAGGCAGAACAGAGAAAAAACAAAACTTGCAGGTGAGGAGACCCCCTGCCTCCCTCCCCGGAGCTCCTTTTCCGCTTCTTTCTTTTCTTCTCTCCCTCCTCCCTCTTCCAACGGCTGCCCTTCTTATTCCAAACTCTTCTGTTACTGCTCTCGGCTTTGGGCACCCTGCTAAAACGTGTCAGGATTCCCCTTCATGACGGAACCAGTTGTCTTCAGAGTGCAAGGTGCCTGAGCTGGCACAGGACTTTACCACAGGATGCCTCTTGCTTCAGAATTGGATAAGCCATGACCAGAGCAGGGCAGTGACTTCCCAGAGCCATATAACCAGAGGGCAGCAGCCATCAAGGGGACTGCTGATAATTCTGGAATTGTCCCACACTGTGGTTTTTTTCAGCTTGGTGGAGAAATGGCATCAGCAGCTACGCTGGTACTGAGGATTCAAGTGACCCTATGTCTCAGAAAGACCTGTCACAAGGAAGGGGACAGACAGGCCCCAAAGGGCTCATAATGGACAAGTTGGATGCTAGAGTGAGTCCAAGAATCATCTCTTAAGAGCTGAGTGATTTGGGCCAGTCACTCAACCTCAACTCCGTGAGCCATGCCTGTGGCCATTTCTTCAAAGCCACCTAGAATAGCTACAGAGCCTATCTCCAAAGGCTGCGGCACAGCCCAGCAGAGGTGCAGCACCCGGAAGCACTTAACGAGTGACAGATGCTTCTGTCACTGCTGACCCCTGCATCAGTGACTTGGGTCCTTTACGGTGACAACATACCCAACAGAATCACCTCAGGGAAGCGAGGGATTCTTTTGGTTCCTGATTTGAGGGGATTTCAGTTCACTGTGGTGGGGAAGGCAGAACACCTCGTGCCAGTGGGAACGTGTGGCAGAGTGCCCCACACGGTGGACGGATCTGGAAACAGACCTGTACTGTAACCAGGGGTGGTATGCCTTCACGGCTGGACCCTAGTGTCCCTGTCCCACCGGCAGGGCTCGCTTCTTAAAGGTTCCTCTAGCTGAGCCACCAGATAGGGACCACGGTGGAACATTTCACACCCAAATCATGATAGATACCTTCATTAGGAATGCCATATATCTCTGTGGCGGTTGTCCTGGCCAGGACACCTTGGGGGCATTTGGAGTATGTCCCCAGCCATAGGGATTAACTCGAAGGTAGGCGAGGTTGAGGTGGCTTAAGTCCCTGCTCTGAGTTCTCACTGTAACGCTGTCCTGTTGCTGAGTAGTGAGAGGGCTGTGTCCAGTGCTGAGTCAGATGGGAGGTGGCCGAGCGGAGATGCGGTGTCATCCTGGCTGTGGGCACTGTCAGCCCACAGGCCAGCCAGGGTTAATGACTCTCCCTCTCTGTGATAACTTGATCAATGACTTCCCTTCACCCTCTTCCTCCTTGGAACTTAGGTTGTCTCTTGGCTGATTCCTGTCTGGTGGAGACCTTGAGTGAGCCATTAGTGCTTAATTACTGGCTAAACGGTCTCATTTCTTCTCCATTTGTTAGAGGCGAGGCCAGGCCACGGAAGCAGAGAGAAAGCTGCAATTTCTCATGGAACTTTGGCTTTATGATAATAAATGCACCGCACCAGCCCCTTTCTTCCCTGCCAGGCTCTGACGTGGGGCTGACCATCTCTCCATCACGGCCTGAGCCCTTCCTTCACCCTCCTGCTGGCTGGCTGCTCCTTTCCTCTCAGCCTGCCATTGTCTTGGCCCCTCTGTGGCTTTAGCCATGCAAGACAGAACCGAAGTGACTCACTGACTCTGCAAATAGGATTTGAATCCAGTCCCCCTCTGACCCGATGGGTGACTGATCTTTTAAGATCCTCGGGGCCCCTGGATAGAGATGAAGTGAACCTGACCTTCACCCTTTGAAGGATGGCGAAGATGAACCCAGGTGACTAGGTGAAATGATATCCAAGCACAGTGGTGTGCACACAGAACACAGGCATGTGGTTCCCACCAGCCCAGGGTGCTCTGAGGCTGATGAGCCCCTCTTCACCGGGAAGAGCCGGTGGAGGAATGCACACCATTCTGATAGATTCTAAATTACTATTACGGAAAAGAATGGATGCAGGAGGCAGGAATTAACTTGTGAATGGTTTTCTTGGGAACTTGAAGCGGGTTGAGAGACAGACATTATCTTGTGACAAAAGTCTCCTTTAGGTGTGACTGCGTTCCTCAGCCCTCTCCTGGGGATAGATAATGAGATCTGAAGAGGGGAGGGATGGCTTCTAAGCTCCAGAAATTTAGGCAGGTGAGGGAGTAGAGTCCTTCTACATGTGTGGGAAGAAAGACCAAGAGAATCATGGGAGCCAAGCAGGGTGCTGCACACCTGTGACCTTAGTGCTCAGATGAGGCAGGGGGATGATGTTAAGTTCAGGGTTCAAAAGTCCACATCCCAACAAAGAGAAGTCAGGGTGGAGATGTTAGAGGCCTTGATTCTGAGACTATCAATTCAACAGGTCAAAGCGTCCCATGTCGGGGTGCCACTTTTTGAAGCCCTAGCACAAGAGAGGTGTCTTCACTGTGTGCACTACAGGCTACTGGATGGGGGACTCCTTAACTATGACACCCATGAAGGGACAGAAAGGAAGCAGGGCCACATGGTGAGAATCTGAAATGGGACACAGTCTTACCCTGACCTTGGCCAGCCACTCCTGACCCGTGGAACTGGTGAGACTCTTCACAGTCTGCCTGAGTCAAGGTGAGGGCTGGGGGCTCACACCTATAGCTGGCCACAAGGCCTTCTCTAGAAAACAACAAGATTTGCTTATGATGGCTTCCTGCAAGTCCATCCCTGAAGGAGGCTGGAGGTTCAAGTCTGTCAGTAGGTGACCTTCCATGTAGCTGGGACACATATAACGTGTGCTTTTGGAAGATCCTGAGTAGTCTGTTACGAGACCTGGGGCAGAGAGTCCAGAGCCATCTGTGCTGGCCCAGTCTTGCCCCAGGCACTCGGGCCTCAGATCTGCTTCTCCCTGAATGCTCCAGGCATCATTTCTCACACCTTCAGCTCTCATCCTGTGTCCTCATCATTCGCCTACAGACCCAACCTGGCTACCAGAGGCCTGGGAACCTCCTCTGTTCTTGGTGGGGTCCACTGTGACCTTGGTATATTCCTTCTGTAGAGGGAAGATACAAGTCCCTCTCTTTACCAGCCAGCTCCTGGGAATGCGGCATCAGTTACGTTTACCCCCTCAGTTTCATTATGTGCCTGCAAGGGGACAGAAATGTGTGGTGGACGCTGGATTCTGCATGCCCAAGAGGATGCCTGGGCTCCCCACTACCCAGTTGTGTGACTTGGGCAGATGAACTTCCCTGTGCTTCACCTTTCCAACGTACAGGAAGAGGAATTATCAGTGGGCCCTGCCTCCCGGCACCTGCCACTTCATGCCCTGTCCAATCCCGAGAACAATGGCGGGAAACACGCACAGTACCAGCGCAGTAAGTGTGGGCATTGACGCTTACCTTAGTTTGCTTCTGTGGCTGTGATAAACACTGTGACCAAAAGCAACTCGGAGAAAAAAGGGTTTATTTTTAGCTTATCATGAAAGGAAGTCAGAGCAAGAACCTGGAAGCAAAGACCATGGAGGAGTGCTGCTCACTGGCTTGCTCCCCATGGCTTGCTCCGCCTGCTTTCTTATAGCACCCAGGACTACCAGCCCAGGGTGGCACCACTCACAGTGGGCGGGGCCCTCCACCCTCAGTCATGAATCATGAAAGCGCTCCCACAGACTTTCCTACAGGCTGATCTGGTGGAGGCATTTCTCAGTTGAGGCTCCTCTTCCCAGATGACTCCAGCTTGTGTCAAGTTGACAAATAACTAACCAGGACAGGGCTGATGCTTGGTAGGTTTTGATAAACCTTGCTTGTTCTCTGCTTACTTGGAATTGACCCAGAGAAGAGGCCATGCCAGAAAAAACAGTCCTGACACTCAAAGCACTGCCATATGCTGTCACCAAGCAGATTATCCTGGGTGGCTAAAGAGGGGCTGCACCCTAAGATATTTTATATTATTTGGGGCTATTGTGAAGGGGATTGTTTTCCTTGATTTCTTTCTTGGTCCATTTATTATTTGTATATAGCAGGGCTACTGATTTTTGTGAGTTAATTTTGTATCCAGTTGCTTTGCTGTTAAGTGTTGATCAGCTGTAGGAGTTCCCTGGTGGAATTTTTAGGGTCACTCATGTATGCTATCATCTCATCTGCAAATAAAGATACTTTGACTTCTTCCTTTCCAATTTGTAACCCCTTAATCTCCTTCATTTGTCTTATTGCTCTAGCTAAGACTTCAAGTACTATATTGAATATGTATAGAAAGAGTGGGCTGTGGTGATACTTTGTATATGCTCTAACAAATAAAGCTTGTCTAAAGATCAGAGGGCAGAGACAGCCACAGAGTTAGCCATAGAAGCTGGGTGGTGGTGGCACACACTTTTAATCCTAGCACTCGGGAGGCAGAAGCAGATGGATCTCTGAGAATTCAAGGCCATCTAAGACTACCCGAAATTAAACCAGTCTAAAAGAGACACAGGACCAGGTGGTGATGGCTCACACCTTTAATCCCAGTACCTGGGAGTCACATGCCTTTAACCCCAGCATTAGGAAGGTTGAGACAGGAAGTGATATGGCTGGGCAGGGAAAGGAATGTAAGGCAGGAGGAGACAGAAGTTCGGCCTCTTTCAGCTGAGGACTCAGGGGCATTCAGTCTGAGGATTCATGGAGACAGGATCTTCCCCTTTTGGCTGAGGACTAGGTGGGGTGAGAAGTAGCTGTGGCTTTTTTTCCTCTGATCTTTCAGCATTTACCCCAATATCTGGCTCTGGGTTTTTATTATAAGACCAATTAGGATTCATGCAACAGTGGACAGCCTTGTTCCTGATTTTGGTGGAATTTCTCCCTATTTAATTTGATGTTGGCTATAGGCTTGCTATAAACTGTCTTAATTATGTTGATATATGTCCCTTGTATCCCTAATCTCTCTAGGACTTTTATCATGAAGGGGTGCAGAAAAATGTAAACACCAACCCAGCCACAAAACCTTTGACCAACAGTGTGCCTGCCTGCAAGATATGCTACAGCAGTGGTGGTACAGAACTGTGGGAGTCACCAACCAAGCTCGGATTTGACTTAAGGCCCACTGCCCAAGATAGAACCCACACCTGACACTCATCAGGTGACCAAGAACTGGAGACTAGATAGCCCAGAGACCTAGGGTAAAATCCAACACTACTGGTCTAAAAAATAAAGAAAGTATCAACAAAATGACTCCTAATGATATTCTGCTATACTCATAGACCAGTGCCTTACTCAATCATCATCAGGGAAGCTTCCTCCTGCAGCAGATTGGAACAGATGGGGAGACCCACAGCCAGACATCACACACACACACACACACACACACACACACACACACACACACACACACACATGAGTCCTTAGAACACACCGCTCTAAATGGAATGTCTCCATCAAATCCCTCTCTTCGGAGCTCAGGGAGCCCCACGGAAGAGGAGGCAGAAAGAGCCAGAGGGGATGGAGGGCACCAGGAGAGCGGGGCCCTCTGAATCAGCTGAGCCAGATGCAGATGAGCTCATAGAGACTGAGGCAGCCAGCCCGGGGCTGACGGGGGCTGCACCAGGTCCTCTGCATGTGTATCACAGCTTTGAGCTTAGTCTTGTTGTGGGACTACTGAGTGTGTAAATGAGTGTGACCCTAATTCTTGTGCCAGCTCTTGGGGCTCTCTTCCTTCTGCTGGGTTGCCAGGTCTAACCTCGATGTGATGATTCTTGTTTTATTTTACTCTATTTTATTGTGTCAAAAAAAAGAAAGAAAAGAAAAAAGAAAAAAGAGGGTCAGCACCAGGGACAGTTCCTGCTATTCTGTGACTTGGTGGCAAGGGCACCCCCCAACCAAATTGCCTATTATCCCACAAACTAAAGGTCCAAGGACTGAGCTCAAAGTGTTTATTATCCTCAAGCTTGGTTTACTATGTTTTGTTTTTGCTTGAAGGAGCCAGAGAGAGGATCTGGACTCCCTCGCCCGGTACGTGTGCTCGGGGTCGGGGAGTGACAGTAGCATCCACTTCTGCATCAGAATGCTCTCTCTCACCCACAAAGCAACCACATTCATCCTTCCAAGACTTGCCAGGTCTTTTCAGGCTGTGGGTCCCTGGTGGTCTTCTGGGCATGGAAACCATGGATTCTAGGGGCCAGCAGATGGCACCCTCTGTCCTGTGTCCACCGTGGGGTGAAGTTTTCTAGCTGGAAGCTCCCACTGACTCTCTGGTCCTGTCCCAGTGAGTGGAATCACTGGCAGCAGAGCACACCTTCCCTCCCACCCCTGCCTCCCCCTCCCGAGGACCTGACTTTGTTCACATTGCCACGGCAGCTGTCAGAGACTGTGCCTCTGACACAGAAGTCTCTCTGCATTTTTGTCCGGCCTGTGTCACTGTCTGGTCTTCCCCTACTCCCACCTTCAGAAGGTATGGGCTACAGAGTCTGGGGAGCAGCAGAATCCATCCCTGCTACCTCCCACAGGACACTCTGGGCTGCCCCAGGCGTGTGGTAGGGCCGGGTATAAGGGGCTGAGCTTAGCGAGTGAAGTGCTTGCTACAGAATCATGTAGATATGAGTGTGAGCCCCACGACGCACATAAAAAGCCAGGCATGGTGGTGTGCATTGTAACCCAAGCTCTGAGGAGACTGAGTCAGGCAGTCTAGCTTATTTGGTGAATATGAACTAATGGGAGACCCTGTCTCAAAAATATGAGGAGGGAAGCTCCTGCAAAAGAGCGTTCAAGGCCGACTTCTGGCCTCCAAACACATATGCACACAGGCAAGCACACACACAGGAGGCAGAGGAGGGCGGTGTCCAGCACTGCGTCTGACATGTGGTGTGTGCTCTCTCAACCCAGGGTGACCCTAGGGTAGCTGGGAGTGTGTGATGATGATCTGTGAGTCTGATTGAGGCAAGCTATGGGACAGAGGTCCCTGGACAAGACTGAACACCCACTGTGTGCTTCACAAGCACCTACTGTGTGCTGCATACACTTTCTTCCACAGTGTGGTACAGAGAGTGATAAGTTTTCAGTGTGTGTGTGTGTGTGTGTGTGTGTGTGTGTAGGCCAACCTTGGGTGTCATTCCTCAGGAGTTGTCCACCTTGTTTCTTGAGGTGGGATCTCTCCACTGACCTCAGGCTCACTGGTTCTACCAGGCTGGCTGGCCAGTGAGCCTCAGGGATCTACTTGATCTACTTGTCTCTGCTTCCTCAGTGCTGGGATGGCAGGTGCAGGAAATGTGGGTTCTAGAGATTGAACCTGGGTCCTCACGCAAGCACAAGTAAGCTACCTCTCCCACCTCTCCAGCCTCTTTGGGTCTGACTGTGTTTGCTTAGGCTGGCCTTGAACTTACAAAGCTCCCGCCACAGCCTCTGGAGTGGCTGAGTCTGCAGTCATGCACCAAGTCCAGCCTGCAATCTTACAAATCATGTCACCGGGAGATGGCAGACCAGCATCAGCCCAGCCTACCTGACTTCAGAGCAGATGGGTGCTGGAGGGAGGCTCCGTGCATCCAGCAGTCAGCTACATTGGGTTCTGACCCTGACTGTGTACATGAACTGCATTTGTGCAATCTTGAGAAAGGATTGTCCTCAGTTTCCCCATTTGAAAGCACTAGGGTTGGACTAGGGTGCTATCTGACGATCTGCCGGCCTCCTGGCGTCTGTGAACAAACTCTCTCCTCACACGGATGTGTGGGCTGGCTTAAGTGCAAACAGAGTGGGCTGAGGTGGGGAGTGAGAGCTGCTGGGAGGGACCCTGGCCCGAAATATCTCAGTGGCCCATCCACTGCCAATACATTTGGAGCCTCGGCACTCTGGAGTGCTGCCACTATGGGTCTCGATTTCAAAATGCCAGTGTTCGGGTGACATGCTGGTCCTCCAGGGAGGAAGGTTAGTTCTCATGGATGGTGAAACTGGTTTGTGTTTCCTCAGTCTAAAGCCTCCCTCTGTGAAGGTCGCTGCCCATGGCTAGGGAAACAGAGGCTTCTCCTCAGCCAAATGCTGGTGAGGGGAGCATTGGAGACTTTGGCTCTGGGGGAGACCTGGATTTGAATCCTGAAGCTGGGTGGCTGTGGAGACACACTCTGATTTGCCTCTGGGAGCCAAGTGCCTCACTTGTCTGGGCTTCCCACGCACAGGCTGTTGGAGTGTTTTCTGGAAGAGGGGGGCTGCAGCCCAGCACCAGCAGTGCCAAGTGGGCAGGTTCTAAGGGGAGCCCGAAGGCTGGCACTGGGGAAGCATCCCCAAATCCCCCTCCTCTGAGGGGCCCAGCTTTGCAGCCTCGGGTCCTTTGCAGCCTTGAATGGCAGCTGCCACTGTATTAACAACCCGACCCGAGCAGGAAGATGTTGTGAGAGAAGCCTCATGTGCCGTGTACCTGATGCAGCTGGGTGGCATCCTACCCCTCTATCCCCAAGCTCTCCGAATTTATGGACGTCAGGTGAACATTGAGGGCCACCTGTTGGAACATCAGCCCTGGAGACCTCACCAGTGGGCAGCTGTCTCAGAACAAAGTTTCAAGGATGCTGCCTGGCAGCTGGTTGGACCATGTGCGCACAGAATAAACTAGGTCCTTGCTGCGCATGGAGCCTCTGCAGGCTTCACCTACCCCCAGTAGCCCCGTGAGCTCAGGTTTTAATTCTTTTTGAAAAAAAGTTTTTTTTTTTATTTTACATGCATGTGGGTGTGGGTAGGGGTACCTTAGCAACATGTGGAGGTCAGAGGACAATGTGTAGAATCTGGTTTTCTCTTTCCACCGTGTGGGGTTCTGGGAACCGGACACAGGTTGTCTGCCTTGACCTGGCCGTGAGCCCCCTTGCCGGCTGGGCCACCTTGCTGGCTTGAGCCCATCTTTTGCTCTCTGCCCTGTTGCTCTAGCACTTACTCCTCACCTGGTCTACTTGCTCATCACCAGGGTCTATCACAGAGGCGCTTCACAGTGAATGCCTTCCTGAGTACCACTCTGCCCCTAGCACCCAGAGCAGTACTAGGTGAATGTCCTGCATGTAGTAGGTGCTCAGTAAACACCCGTAGAACGAATGAAGCCTGAAAAATGACTGACGGGGAGGGAGAGCATTTGCTCAGGCTCAGTCTTTCAAGTGTCCTGTTCACACGGCAGCAGACAGGAGGGAAAGCAGGATTCGCCCTTGGTACTGCCCTCCGTGACCTCATCTCCCAGCCAGGCTCCGTCTCCTAGAGGCAGAGAGTGCCGCAGGCTGAGTTGAAAACAGAATCAAGCCAGCACAGGAGAAAGCCTAGCTCTCTGCTCTAGGAAAGCCTGGAGCTGACAATGAGGGAGGTGGGCTAGCATTTGGATGTGTCCCCTGCTGTTTGCCTCGTGGCCAATGAGGCTAGATGCCTCCTGGATTTGGCAGAGATGCCTGGAGCTAGGAGAGGACTCAGACCCTTACAGTAGAGGCTCCACAGAGCATTTGGCTCACACATGCCCACTGCCTTCTGCTATGAGAGGGCCCAGGAACGAAGGGACATGGGAATGGAGTTCTGTGTATGAAGCATGAAGCCCCTACCCCGCAGTGCTTCTGTCTGGTGCCTCCAGAACTATGGGAGAATTAATTTCAGTTCTTTACAAATGGTCCAACCTCAGGTACTTTTGTACAGTAGCACAAGTGCTTTCATGTGCCAGGCCCTGGGACTTGGGTTCTAGGAGGGACCCATGTCTGTGGCATGGGAGTTCATGATGCCTTTGATGAGCTGGTAATTGCATGTGTGTGTGCATATGTGCATGTGTGTATGTGAGTGTGTGCATGCACCTGTGTGTGTGTGTGTGTGTGTGTGTGTGTGTGTGTGTGTGTGTGTATGTATGGAGGTGGAAGGTGATCTAGGCTGTCATTCCTCAGGAGTTGTCCCCCTTGTATTTTGAGCCCCAGGGAGTCTCCTGTCTCCTCTCCAATGTGGAGACTGCAAGACTGCAAGCTTGTTCCACCATGCTTGGCTTTTTCCTGAGTTCTGGCTATCCACTCAGGCCCTTGTGCCTGCAAGGCAAGTACTGAGCCTCGTCCCCAGATTCATGGTGACTTCTGTAAGTGACAGCCTCAGGCTCTTGGCTTTCTGACCCTTTGTCCTTGTACAAGCTAGTTCTGCCTCCTTAGGACCCCCCCCTCCTCAGCCCACCACTTGATCCTTCATTGTTGAAAAGAGGTGTTTGCCTGGGATGGCTCCACACTTTCTGGAAAGAACTTGGGGAGACTGAGGCATGTGGGGAGGCAGGCCACTGGGGACCAGATGAGGACACGGGGCTGCAGGCTGTGGAGAGGCATCCTCCCAGCTGCTTCTGAGTGGGGACCTGCTTCTCCACCAGCGTCCTGACTTGGCACACAAGGAACCGATTTCCTGTGAGCGGCAAGAGCCAGGCAGAAAGCTAGATCCTCAGGAAGGGGGTTCTGCATCCTCTGGGAGCTGGGGAGAAGCATGGTGCTGATGCCATCTGGGAGAAGGTGATGACAGTCTCCTGTCCATCAGCCCTCAACCTGCTGAAAGGAAAGAGAGGACTGGGAGCCCGGAAAGGCAGGAGGGGCCACCGTGTTTTCCAGGCACCAGCCTTGGGGCCGCTCGCCAACGGTTGCAGGATGGGTTTTCAATCTTCTGGAAGAAGATACTCGGGAGTGACAAGTCTGAGTGGAGGTCAGGAGGACAATTTAACAGGACAACTGGTGACTGTTTCTAGAAAAGCCCACCAAAAAGAGCAGGGAGGATTTAAGTGAGACACTAGGAAGAAGTCCAGTCAGGGCCATTGTCTAAAACAGGAGAGTGGATACCTACCTGCGAAGGGACTGCCGTTTCTGAGTTCTCAGCAGGTTTGGAAGACTCTGCCCCTAAGGTGCCTGTGAGTGTAGGCTGCTAACACCATCAGAGAGGGAAAAAAATCTCAGAACCCCGAGCCAGGTAGTCACAGCAGGATGCTGGAGGTGATGGTGTCTGCATCGGGCCTTGGGGCTCCCAGGGAAGTGGGTGATGTGGACATAAACCCCAGTGTCTTGAATTCCAGGCTCTGGACCAGATAGTGCTAGCTTGGAGGCAGAGGCACGCACCTTTCATGACAGACATCTGGCAAGGAGAATTACCTGACCCGAGCCTGCCAGTCACCATAGTCCATTCTCCTGGCTGTGTCCATGACTGACTCCGCAGTGGCATGGGATCCAAGATGGTACAGAGAGAATTGTCCAGAGTTTTCTAAAATCACTCCTGTCCCAGAGTCAGTTACAGCCAAGAGGATGACTGTGCACCCTACTCTTACAGGGCAGAGGTGGAGGTGGCCGGATGGGAGCTGTGGGTCTGAGCTAGCCCGCCCTCAGTTTACACCGTCACTGTCATTGATCTCAGCACCCAAATCGGTACAACAGAAACCTGAGATCGGTATCCATGGAGGTCCTCCCGGGCCATTCTGCTACAAGCTTCCTAGTTCCTGCTGCTTCCCTGTCCTCGAAGCCACTATTGTGCACATGTGTGCATGTGGACACACGTGTGTTTGTGCATATGTGCAAATGCCCAGTCACCAAGGAGTGCTGGAATCCTTATCAACTTCCTCTCTCGACTCCTGCTTGAGGCTTCCTAGCTGCTGTGGTCATGTCCCTTTCTTCTGGAAATATCCACCCAGTAAGGCATTTTCTGGTCCAATTTTGCTACCTTCATTCATGCATGAAGTTGCCTGGCTGTCATGTGATGTCTCTTGTTCTGGAGGCTCTTCGAGGCCCCTTGCATTGGTCTTACTTCTCTCAAAATTCCTCTGAAGTGTTGGGGAAAGTGTGGGGCAGGACACATCTCCCGTGACCTCCTAAGTGCAATGGGTGGGACATGTGCATTTGTGCATATTTGTAGGTGTGTCCACCTGTGTGCGGTATACATGTGTGCTATGAGGTCAGTGTGTGTGTGTGTGTGTGTGTGTGTGTGTGTGTGTGTGTGTGTGTGTGTGTGTATACATGTGTATGCATGAATGTTTTCACAGGGGTGTGTATGTGTGTGTGATGTGTATGGTATACATGTATGTTTCTATGTTCATATGTACATTTCTACCTTTATATGCAGGTACAGCTGTGTGTATATGTGAATGTTATATATGCATATATGTTCCAGTGTGTGTGTGTGTGTACATTTTTGTATGTGTAAGAATGTGTATGTGTATGCCTGTGTGTATTTGCATGTAGATTTGTATCTTTGTGTGCAGTAATATGTATGTTCCTTCTGAGTGTGCATGCATGTGTGTGTGCACTTGTATATGTGTGTGCTGTCTGAGCCCATGAATGCAAGCACATAACCAGTCATTACCTGTTTGTCTTCATCTTGCCTCATTCCTGTGTGTGTGGTGTCTGTATTGCGTATTTGTGTGTGCACGTGTGTGTGTTTGGAGGCCAGATGTTGATGGAAGGTGTCTCCTTCAATTCCTCTCCTGATCTTTTGAGACAGGGTCTCTCACTGAGCCTGAAGCTCCCTGTTGTGGCTGGGTGGCTCCGGGGACCTCCTGTGTTTTTCCCTTCAGCTCTGGCATAACAAACAAATGTGCACTACCATGCCTGGCTTTTGCATCAGTACTGGGATTTGAACTCTGGTCCTCACCTAGCCTGTCCCCACCTCCCTTTGTTTTAAGAATCCCTTGGAGATTCTGGGGCTTGCAGCAAGCAGCAGCCATCCTGGCACCAGAGTCTCTGCATTGCCTCAGGCTCAGAGAGGGCGACAGCAGATCCATCACACCACAGCCCAGCTTGAGCCCTGACGCCGAGCTCTCCCGGCTTCCCTGTCTCCATTCTCCCTGACACTTGGGAAGTTCATTATTTCCCTGACTGGCTTTTCTGGCACGACTCAAATTAATTTTCCATCTCTCCCCCTCTCCCAAGCCTCACAGTCATTAAATGCCAAGGAAAGTTAAATAAACAGCTGATTTACAGAACGTTTTTTCTCCCTTCTTTCTTTTTTTTTTCAAAAGCAGTAGCTTCTATTAATCAGCCGAGCCTAGAGAGGTCTGATTAAGCAGTTGGTACACCCTTCCCAGGATCCGGGGTCAGAGACTGCTGGGCCTCAATCAGGGATTGAGAGAGCGCAGCACCCCCACATCTCCCTTCTCCACAGAGGTCTGTGGTCCTCAACCTGTGGGTCATGACCCCTTTGGAGTTGAAGGACCATTTCCCAGGGGACACCTAGGACCATCAGAAAACACAGATATTACAATGTGATTCACAGCAGTAGCAAAACTACAGTTATGAAGTAGTAATGATAATAATGTTATGGCTGGGGGTCACCATAGCATAAGGAACTGTGTTAAAGGGTCGCAGCATTAGGGAGGCTGAAAACCCCTGACCTAGAGGCTTCTGCCTCGGCTCATAGTAGGTCCACCAGAAGGGAGGGCCAGTGGCTTTGTCAGAGAGGAGGTGAGGTAGCTGACAGGTGCACTGTCTAGCTGTGTGGTGTCTGTGATGAGGCAGAGGCTGATCAAAGGGCAGCCTGGGCTCTGGGATTTCCAGCCCTTTTTCAAACAAACCAGCCTGTCTCAGGCATTTTGTTACAGTATCAGAAAGTGCCCCCAGGCCTAGCATTCGGCCCCTGGGCGTTGCTGAGCAGTTCCGAAGACCAGGAGCTAATGCAGGTTCAAAGCTGCATCTCCAGGGACGGAAGCGGAGGGTGGGGGAGGCAGTCACACAAGACACTCATTCCTGCTATGGCAGAAAAAAAGACCTGCTTCAGAAATAAGCCCCCCACCCCAGCGGTGACCTGCAGTGGTTACAGTTCCCACACAGGGCTTTGTGTGGTGAGGTGAGTGCTGACCTCGGTCTCATTTATGGATAAGGGAGGTGAGGCACAGAGAGGGGTGACTTGCCCCGGGTCACTACACAGCAAGTAGAGACACATGGGGGGAGGGGGCAACTGATTCTTAAAGAGGAGTGTGTGTGTGTGTGTGTGTGTGTGTGTGTGTGTGTGTGTGTGTGTGTGTGTGGTCTCCAGAGTGAGACTTCTGAGGTGTATCTAAGTGCATCCTCCCCTCTGGCCTCTGTTCTCACCTCCTCCCCCAGGATGTTAGCCTTATACAGGGCCCTGTGGGCAGTCATGTGACCCTCCAGCCCTGACTGAATGAACAAGGGGTTTGTGATTTAGGATCTAGGAGTGCAGCCAGGGTAGGGGTGGCGTACGCCTTTAATCCCAGCACTCAGAAGGCAGAGCCAGATGGATCTCTGTGAGTTCGAGGCCAGCCTGGTCTACAGAGCGAGATCCAGGAAAGGAACCAAGACTACACAGAGAAACCCTGTTTCGAAAAACAAAAAACAAAAATAAAAATAAAAAAAAAAGAAAGAAAGAAAGAAAAAAAGAGGGTCTAGGAGTGTACTGTGTGGGTCCCCAAGAAAGAAGAGCAGAGTGAGGAAGGGGGAAGTCGAGGCTATCCCAGGAGGAACCTGCCTGGGTCCAGCAGCTCTGACCAAGGGTAACTTAGCCCTAAGGCCTTCCTTAGGAGCCCAGCTGCACTTCCTGCTCCTGGGGCCCCTGGGCTCCCTTGCAGCCCCACCATGGCATAAGGCAGGCCGGGTGTTGCTGGGACCAGAGTCAGTCCCTTTGCCATGCTGCTGAGGCCTCGTGGCTCATTTTCAATCAGTCCTGTCCCCACACAGGAGCAGAGTTAATTAAACACAGCCTTCCCTACAGCAAGGAAAGGGAGCATCCTCCTGGAGAACAATTAGTATTTCCACTCCACCTCCTCACTTCCCTCCACACCTCCTGCCCAGGCTAGAGGCATCTCTGCTGGCTGTCCGTAAATTAGCCTGAAGAAGTCAGGAGAAAATGCAGAGACCAGAGGCATCACGTGGCCTTCCTCCAGCAGGGAAACAGTCTCTGCACCCTGACAGCACATGTGTTCAGTGGAGGAGCATGCTGAGCTTCTGGGAGCAGGTGTCTCAGCCCCTCTGTTTTCTTGTTCACACCACAGGGATTCAGGTGGCTTATCTGGTAAAAACTGTTGATTTCAAATAAGAAAAGGTGTTGCCAAGTGAAGTACCTGGCCTGGTCGTGCCCTGGGTCTCTGTGACAGTGCATGTGCTTATGTGTGTGGTGCATGTGCATCCGTGTGTATGTGTGTGTGTGTGTGTGTGTGTGTGTGTGTGTGTGTGTGTGTGTGAGCACACACATGTATTCAGGTACACACCTGTGTGCACAAATGTGGAGACCAGAGGCCAATGTCATGTGCCTTCTCAATTGCTCTCCCTCTTGTTTTTTGAGACAGGGTCTCTCCCTGAACCTGGAGCTCACTGACTGGCCAGCAAGCCCCAGGCTCCTCCTGTCTCCACCTCTTCAGAGCTGGGGTTTCAGGCGCATTCTGCTCTTATGTGGGTGCTGGGGATCCAAACTCAGGTCTTCATGTTCGCACAGCAAGGCATTTTATCCACTGAGCTGTTTCTCCAGAAAAAAAAATATTTTCCCTAAAGCGGCCAGAACCAGAGACCTCCAACAGCTGGGCCACCGCTCTGCTGTGTGGCATCAGACAGGTACCTTGCCTTCTCCCAGCCTGTGTGGGAAGGAAGGCTGGGCCTGGGCCTGGGTGTAAAGCTGGCTTCTGGGAGAGCAAGAGGGCACAGAGTGCTGTAGGGGGACAAGCACGGAACTGAGAAGATTTGGGACCCTGCTTCCTTCACTCTACAGCCTGCCTCATGCACCCAGACAACCTTTTTAAACGTTGTGCCTCCATTTGCCTGTCTGTAAAGTGGGCGTGCCACTGTGCCTCCTTGTCTAGTTAGTCAGTCTGGGGTGGGGAGTCTTCGGTGTCAGTGCCAGCCCCTTTTCAATGAGTTGGCAGCTGCTTCCAGCAGACTGAGGCCTGATGGCAGGGGCTGCTCCGAGAGCAGGGGTTCCCAGTGCAGAGCCCCTGTCCCCCTGTGGCTAAGATGGGGGAGGAGAGGATTCTTTTTTTTCTTTTATTAAATTTTCTATTCTTTTTACATATCGACCACAGATCCCCATCTCCTCCCTCCTCCTGCCCCCCACCATTCACCTCAACCCACCCCCCATTCCCACCTCCTCCAAGGCAAGGTCTCCCATGGGGAGTCAGCAGAGCCTGGTACATTCAGCTGAGGCAGGTCCAAGCCCCTCCTCCCTGTACCAAGGCTGCACAAAGTGTCCCACCGTAGGCACTAGGTTCCACAAAGCCGGCTCATGCACCAGGGACTGACTGGTCCCAATCCTGTTGCCTGGGGGCCCCCTAAACAGTTCAAGCTAAACAACTGTCTGGCCTATCCAGAGGGCCTAGTCTAGTACCATGCGGGCTCCACAGCTATTGGTCCACAGTTCATGCATTTCCACTAGTTTGGCTGGCCATCTCTGTACGTTTCCCCATCATGATCTCTATGTCCTTTGCTCATAGAATCCCTCCTTTCTCTCATCGATTGGACTCCTGGAGCTCGGCCTGGCACCCGGCTGTGGATCTCTGCATCTGCTTCCGTCAGTCACTGGATGAGGGTTCTATGATGACAGTTAGGGTACTCACCCATCTGGTCACCAGAGTAGGCCAGTTCAGGCACCGAGGAGGGAATTCTTTAGTGCCTGGGTGCAGGGTTGTCAGGAGCTGACCCTCCAGAGAGGCGGGTGCTGCTGAGCCTGCTCCAGGCTTCCTTCTGGGAAGACCTCTTCCCATACCTGCCCTCACCGCCAGCTCCACACATCCCCTACATCCAAAAGTCAGTGGTAGGAGGCCACGGAGCTGTGAAAGTAACAGCCCTGAGTGCCACCTCCATAGAGCAGGGACAGCCACCTCCATAGAGCAGAGACAGTCACCTCCATAGAGCAGGGACAGCCACCTCCATAGAGCAGGGACAGCCACCTTCATAGAGCAGAGACAGTCACCTCCATAGAGCAGAGACAGCTACCTCCATAGAGCAGGGACAGCCACCTCCATAGAGCAGGGACAGTCACCTCCATAGAGCAGGGAGAGCCACCTCCATAGAGCAGGGACGGTCACCTCCATAGAGCAGGGACAGCCACCTCCATAGAGCAGGGACAGTCACCTCCATAGAGCAGGGAGAGCCACCTCCATAGAGCAGGGACAGTCACCTCCATAGAGCAGGGAGAGCCACCTCCATAGAGCAGGGACAGCCACCTCCATAGAGCAGGGACAGCCACCTCCATAGAACTGGGGACGTGGCCCAGATGGTAGAGTGCTTGCCTAGCATGCACAACATGCCCTGGGTTCTGTACACACACCTATAATCCTAGCACTTCAAGATCAGAAGTTCAAGGTCGTCCTTGGCTACATTAGTGATTTAGAGGCCATTCTGGGCCGCAGAGACTCTAAAATAGAAAAGAAAAACAGATAACACTCTTTACACACCAGCCATTAGTGCACAGCCTCTCCAGGATTCTCCCAGCAGCCAGGGAGGGAGGAGGGAGGAGGGAGAAGGGAGGGGAAGGGAGGAGGGGGGAGGGGGCTCAGTTTGCGGAGGAGGAGACTGAGGCTCAGGCAGTTTGTCCCAGGTCATGTTGTGAGAGAACAGGACTGGGTGAGAGCCACAGTGTACAGCGGCCTGCTCCTCGTGCTCTGCTGGTCCTGCTCTTCACCGAGTTTAAACAGTGGGTGAGTTTGGCTTATGTCCGTGAATAGACCGCATACTAGCACCCCCTGTTTGCTTATTGTTAAATTGCAGTCCCCACTTCCTTCCATGACAAACCTTGGCCACTTATGTACAGGTGCACTGAGCCCTCAAACGCCCCCACACTCAGCTGGAACAAGCTTTCTCCCATGTGACCTGGGTGTCCCTGGAGGGGATTCATTCTTTGGAGTTCCCACTGAAATAGTGATGGAGGTTTGCACCATGAGCCCCTGGGTGGGTGACGGACATTTATTGTCATGTCTGGGCTCACAAGCTGCACAGGTTGGTGGGCTTGCTGGTAGCATAGTAGATATGCTCACATCCGTGTCACCACAAACATGTGTGCAGCTGTTACACTAGCTCTACTATCACTAGGCAACAGGCACGTTTCAACCACATCCTTTCATGGGGCTATGGCGGAATGGAGTCGCGTCATTGTCAGGGACCTCGTGGCTTAGGCACTTGATTTCCTAAGAGGGGCTGGGAAATCACCTCCTCACTTTAGGGAGGAGGAGGGAGTTGACCCCAGAGAGGGAAGCCACTGCCTCAGCTGCAGCCCAGCACTGAGGCCTCCTTCCCACATTGCTCCGCTCTGGGTCTCTGGGGGAAACTCCCATGCTGCTCTGCCTACAGGAGGAGTGACCAGCATGCTGTCACTTCCCGAACTGTCTGAGCTTCTCAGAGGTTTGAGGTGGGGGGTGTTGGTCCCCGCCTGCAGCAATAAAATCTGGTCTTGCTCAAAGACATTCATGGAAATCAGCCATGGGACAAATGTGAGCAGCCAATGGATGGCCTGCCTGTTAGTTAGTTAGTTACCTGTCTCCTCGCTGTGACAAAACACCCAAAGAAACAGCTTAAGGAAGGGAGGATTTACTTCAGCTTACACGTCAATGGTACACAGTCCATTGCGGTGAGAAGACATAGAGGTAAGAGCATGAGGTGGCTGGTCACATCGCATCTGCAGTCAGGAAGCGGGGGGGGGGGGGAGAGAGAGAGAGAGAGAGAGAGAGAGAGAGACAGAGAGAGACAGAGACAGAGACAGAGAGACAGAGACACACACACACACACACAGAGAGAGAGAGAGAGAGAGAGAGAGAGAGAGAGAGAGAGAGAGAGAGAGAGAGATGAACGCTGTTGCTCAGCTCGCTTTCTCCATTTTATTCAGTCCAGAACCCCAGTCCAGGAGATGGTGCTGCCCACATTCAGTGTGGGTCTTTCCCCCCATGGTTTGGCTCTCTGGAAGCACCGCCACAACAGAGAGAAGTACGTGATCCACTAGATGTGGCTCATGCTCCTCACTGTAAGGTAAAGTACCCAGTGTGGAAACCAGACCCTAGCTGCCTCTGCTTCCTGGGGAGCCCCTAAAGAACCCCTTACAGCAGAGGACATGAAAGGCCATGATGACAGGGCTCTTTGTCCCAGCAACACTGATGGGCACTGGGCCAAAGGTGAGCTGTGATGAGGGCGTGAGAATTTCAGGGCTCAGAGATCATGCCCTTAGATGCACATCCCATGCCAGGACCCAAAAGGCCTTCGATGGTAGTCATAACTGGCCATGGAGCCACCAACTTCTCCATGCTGTGTGCTCAGGTGCTGTGGGATGGTCTGTATGTCAAATGCTCTGATAGTCAATAAATAAAACACTGATTGGCCAGTGGCCAGGCAGGAAGTATAGGCGAGACTAACAGAGAGGAGAACTGAGAGAACAGGAAGGTGGAGGGAGACACTGCCACCATGACAAGCAGCATGTGAAGATGCCGGTAAGCCATGAGCCACGTGGCAAGGTATAGATTTATAGAAATGGATTAATTTAAGATATAAGAACAGGTAGCAAGAAGCCTGCCACGGCCATACAGTTCGTAAGCAATGTAAGTCTCTGTGTTTACTTGGTTGGGTCTGAGCAGCTGTGGGACTGGCAGGTGAGAGAGATTTGTCCTGACTGTGGGCCAGGCAGGAAAACTCTAGCTACACTCAGGCTCTACAAGGTGGGTTCAGATGGCCATCCCAGCTCTAATCAAGACACATCATGAACCTGTCGCCCTGGCCCACGAGCCTCGGCACATTTCTTTCTGCTTGTCTTCCCGTCACTCCCATGTCACTGGACTTCCTTTGACACAGAGTGGGGCATCCTCTCTTGCTGACACTGCAAGGGGTCTTATGGGGTCTCATGCAGGCAGGTGGCCCCCTCTTTTGCTTCTACCCTGGTCAGTGTTTGCTTTTAAAGACATGAGTAAGCTGGGGCCATTTCAGATTCTTCAGCCCCGCAGGCTGCAAATAGTCCAGGTGTATCTGCAGTGGAGTGTGGACACTCTCAGTAGGGTGTGCCTTTGGAGGGTGTTGTCTTGGTGTGTGTGTGTGTGTGTGTGTGTGTGTATGTGTGTGTGTGTGTGTGTGTGCTCTTCTATGTGTGTACATGTGTAGAGGTCATAGATCAACTTGGGGTGTTCTCCTTTATTACTCTTCACTCTATTGTTTTGAGACAGGATCTCTCACTGAGCCTACACCTCACCAACTGGGGACTAGTGAGCCCCAAGGATCCTCCTGTCTGTCTCCCCAGTGCTGGGATTGTGGGAACACACTTTTGTGTGTCTTTTAATGCCTGTCTTTTAATCTGGGGGCTGGAGATCTGAACTGGGGACCTCATGCTTGCACAAGAAGCACTTTGCCCACTGAGCCGCCTCTCCTACCCCTTTCCGTCTCTCTCTGCTTCCTGGCTACTCTGAGCTGAACCCCTGTCCCCATGACATTCCCTCTCACCACACACAGGCCCTGAAGCAGCAGAGCCCAGTGACAGACTGAGAACGCTCCAAAACCAAGAGCCAACGTAAATCCTGTCTCCCTTGAGCTTTCCTCTGGTGTTTTGCTACAGCAGCAAAGACTGGCTGACACAGTTACATAACAGCTCCATGCCTCAGTTTCCCCAAGTGTGAATTTTAGAGAGTGAGAGTCCCAACTTTCATAAGGAGAGTGTAAAGGTTGAACTTGTATGAGGCCCTAACATGTGAGCCACCATGATGATCAGGATTCCTGAAGACATGTGCAAGATCCAGTGCTGAATGAGACAGGCTGGAAGCCCCAAGGTTTTGCTGCTAGGTCCTGCAGAGCTTCCCCAGCCCCCCTCAGCCTGATGTGACCCTTCTGAGCTTTTCTTGCTGGATTTCTAATGCTTCTTCAGAGACGGGGGCTGGTCCATCTTGTCTCAGATGTGTGGCTCTCTTTGCATCCTCTGGCATCTCCCGAAGACCCTCACCGTGCCCCGCAGGTCTGGAGCTCAGCCTGGTAGCAGCCACAGGGAGCTTCTGGTGCCTCTCTCCTCTTCTGAGCCTGTTTGTGGTGACCTGCCCATCAGAGGCATGGGCAGCATGGCTGTGGTATTACATGGCTGAGCCGAGGGATAATTAGCTGGTGGATCATGTGGACTAGGAGAGCCAAGTTCTGATCTGCCACATCAGAACACACTCTGTCTCTCTTCCCCTGTCCTGCTTGGACTCTGTGTGCTGTAAGAGCCTCTGCAGGAAGAGCTGGCCTTCAGTGAGGCAGGGAGGAGACAGAGGCTGGGGAAACATCTGGCCTGGAGGTTAACACACCTGGTTCCCTCATAGGATGTGTGACCTGGGCAGGTCGCCAGCCCTCTCTAGGCCTGGTCCTTCATTGTTTTGATAATGGGACATGACACCATGTGTCCATTTGGGTCAGGGTGGAGACTTGGGAAACCTTGTCTACATTCATAACATCAGGGGCCCAATCACAGTGTGGCAGATAATAAGTGCTCAGAAAGTGTTTGCTGAGTGAATACAAGAGCACAGAGGCCATGCAGCCTGAGTCCCAATCACCACTGTCACATGGAAAGAATGACTTTGCTCGGGTGGTCTGATTGGCCAGATTCTCAGATCTCTTCTTTGCCCAGTCTGTGGAGAGATGGAGAGAGAGAGAGAGAGAGAGAGAGAGAGAGAGAGAGAGAGAGAGAGAGAGAAAGAGAAGTATGACAGGTACAAAAGACAGACAGAAAGATAGATTGTCAGGTAAATGGGCAGAAGATGAGACAGTGGCCAGTGAACAGACGGGTGAGTGACAGCAGTGTCCTGGGGGCCTGTCCCTTCTCTCCATCCTCCATCCCCCCACCTCTCCCCCTCCCCCTTCCCACCTCTCTTCCTCTCCCTTCCCCCACTCCCTCTTCACTGCTACCCATTGGAGTGCCAAGTGGGGAAGTGGAGGTTGGAGAGGACTCAGCACCTTAGGGAGTCACATTTTAGGAAAACCCCAGGTATCGGGGTTATGGCACCTGAGCCAGTAAGGGACAAGAAGGCAACATGGCTGGAAGAGAGAGACCGACCAAGGCCAGGGTTAGGCGTGAGTCTCTCCTGGTCACTATCTGACCTGAGACCTTGAATAAGCTCTGTCCTGCAAGCCTGCAGTGGTGGCCCCGAGGCCAACAGGTACCTGTGGCTGCTGGGGTGTGATGAGTACTGGGGTCGTGGAGTACAGGACTCAGAGCTTCAGGAAGGGAAGGCAAAGGTCAAGGTCACCTGTTAGCTGCATGGGTCACAAGGACATGGAGGGATCAACATCCCAGTTACAGACATACAGCCTGCCTCATATCATAGGGGCCTAGGTTCCCTTGTGTCACAGCTGGGACCATCCATGACAAGCTACAGGGAACAGGTGCAGACAGGACCCTTTTTATCGTCACACTACAAAGCTGTCTTGACATCTGCACGTAGATCAGCTGTAAAATTCCAGAACCCATGTGAATGAAAACGTGGGGCCTCGGGAACAGTTATAACACTTTCACGGTGGAGACAATGGCAGAGTGATAAGCCAGGCTCCATGACTGGAGGCTTGTACCCTGCAAGAGCGGTCAAGCCCAGGGCTCCTGACCCTTCGGCTACAGCGTGCATGCCTGGGAAGTGGGAGGGACAGGAGCCACTGAGCTGGGAGAGTCTGTCTATCCCTCACTCATACAGCTAACTAGATTTAGCCCATGCCCCAGTTTCCTTGTCTTTAAAATGGGATACTAACAGCTTGAAGAGATGAATGAGTAAATGAACAAGTGAGTGAATGAATGAGCTTGTCCCGGGCCCTGGCAGTGTTGGCGTGTGGAAGCAGTGGCAGACATCACTGCTGTTGTCCCTCTGCAGGCCAAGTGACAAGCCAGGGGGTGACAGGGTAAAGCCAGAGTTCCCCAGGACACACTGTGAAACTGGTCCCTCCTGGGCTCTGTAGCCAGATGGAACCCTTGAAGCAGCTCAGGGCTGTCCCTGGGGAGACGTGACACCTGCTCAGGGCTGTCCCTGGGGAGATGTGACACCTGCAGGCCTGGCCTTGAGACTACATTTCCCGTCTCTGGAGCCCACTCTTTACAGATTCCTGTCTTCTGGTCCGGGTGCCCCTGGCATTTTTCTGACTTCGTTTGGGTCTGAAGGTCTGAGCTGAAGGGGGAGAAGGAACACAGGGCAGGTGAGGGCTGAGGAGAAGGCCCCCCAGGGGCAGCAGTGAGCTGAGGAGGGGAGCTTGGAGCAATAGGTGATTCTCTGGCATCAGCTGTGCTGAAGAGCCTGCCTTTGTGCTCAGTGCCTGCCTTCCTCCGACTTCACACAGTAGACTGAGGCACATGGAAGGACTATGGTATGAGACAGGGTCTCCCAGTGTAGTCCAGGCTAGACCTCAACTAGAGATCTTCCTGTGTCAATCCTCCCAAGCACTGGGATTATAGGCATAGAGTCATTGTTCTTAGAACAAACTGAGGTAACCCCTGGGTGTATTTCATGCTGCGTAGGCTGGGCTTGGGTAAGAGAATAACAAGGACACCCTGGGGCTGAGAGATGACTCAGAGGTTAAGAGCACTGGCTGCTCTTGCAAAGGACCCAGGTTCGATTCCCAGCACCCACATGGTGACTCCCAACCATGCACAACCCCCAGTTCTTGGGCATCTAGTGACCTCTTCTGGCCTCAAAGGGTGTCACACACATGTGGTATGTATATGCAGATAAAACATTTAACTCACATAAAAAATAAAATGAAATTACAAAATTTAAAATGTTAGCAAGGACACTTAAAACTGGGCTGATTGGGGAGGACTCCCTGGAAGAGCCACTGTGTCCTCCTGCAGGTCATGAGGGGTGGCATTCAAATCCAGCCATGCAGCCTCTCTGGCTCAGGTAGAGCATATCACCATGACAACAGTAGGCTCTGAGCAGTGCATTCCTCTGGCCTCTAGGGGCCAGAGACAGGCAGGTAGGTGGATCCTAGGGTGGACTATTTGGAGGAGGGTGAGGTGGGAGGGTGGTGCTCTTAGGCTGGCCCAGTGCCCTATCTACTTTCATGGTGAGTGACAGCTGGTCTTTCAGGTTGTAAGATGGAAGTGTCTTAATTTGATGGACAGTGCAGTCCTTGAGGTACTGAGGAGGGGCTTACAGCAGAGCCTTCGGGAGGTGGTCTCCATCGAGAGTGGAATGCACTAGGTGGTGGGGATGGAAGTTTGCAGATTCCCTGCACAGATGGTGACCCAAACAGGCCCAAACAGATTTTGAGGTGGGGCTTTAAGAAGCGGGGGGAGTCAAGGATGACTTTTGGGGAGGAAGGGGCTGATGAAGAGGAGGAGGAGGGGGAGATGAAGAGACCGAGATGCTTTGTGGAGTTAAGGGTGACAGCCTCATGACATGGGCTACTGATGAGGGGAGCCAGGGGCTCTGAACATGCAATAGAGGAAGCAGACTAATTTCTTTATTCCTTGATTCTCTTTTGCCGGTCCCGGGGTTGTCTGTTGTATGACTTTTCCTAAAGAGATGTGAACTAGTGTCTGTTCACTCCAGACAGGGCATTTATGAGCAAAGAAATTTATCTGGGTGCAGCTTTGGTGACCCAGTAAGTTTCCTGGGTTGTTTACAGGATCACAGATGACTCAAAGGCAGCTGTAGCACCCCACACCCACCCCAGCATGGGTGACTCAGGAAAGCTTCTTCCCTGCAGCCCCCTGCAGGCAGCTGCACCCAAGGATCCCCAGTCATTGTTGCTGCTTATCTAACATTGGGAATCTTGTAAGTTTCAGGAGCCTTCTGGACTTTGTATGTTTCCTTTCCTTACGGCGGCCTGTGAGCCTTCTTCCCCTCTAGGCAGGAGTGCTTCACTTTGGAGGGGACAGCCTCATTACACCATGGCTGCCACACTCTCATCCCTCCAGAGAGACACAAAGTGAGGATCCGGGAGCAGAAGTTGGGGGCAGTGGGCTAGTTCCACTGATGCCTTCCTGGGGGCTCACAGTTCCTCACTGTGAACACTCCCATGTGCCTCCTGAGAGGGGAGAGAACTATGAAGCGAAGGATTTCATGGAGTCTGGGGAGAGAAAGAGGAATGAAGACAATAAGGCAGCTAGAACCAGAATTGGCTGGGGTGGAATTAGAAAGATGGATCTGGAAATAACAGGGCAGGAAGATGCAGCAGCCTGAGAAGATGGGGCTTTGGGGAGGGTGGGGACCAGACTGTAGGGACAGAGACACCACCATGGAGATGGTAAGCCCCTAGTCAGGGTCCCAGGGGCACAGCCAGCACTGTTGGGCATAACAGAAAAGACACATGGGAGGTAGAGGGAACAGGATCAGAGTGGGCCTGTGGGAGGGACAGTCTTCATTGCTCTGTCCCCCATCTCCAGAGTTCCTGAGACCACTCCAAGATCAGGGGAGACAGGAGAATCCTCAGTAACTCATCTACTCCATGCACAGAAGGGCAGGGTTAGAAAGGGCAAACCTGATCTCAGCACAGAGGAGAGGATGTGGAGAATGATGGGTCTGGGAGGGAAGGGCCTGGGGGGGGTGGAGTGTGGGGTGGGGGTGGGGGTGGGGGCAGGAGAGCTGCCAATGGGAATGGAGACAGAGACGGAGGAGTGAGAAACCTCAGGCTGTGACATTCCTTCCCAGTTGCCTGGTGTCCTGGATAAACTCTTTGGTGCCTTCAGTAGGGTCTGTTTACTTAGGCAGAGGTCCTTTCCTTCCATAGAGGAGCCAGCCCTTCCCTGGATGCAGGGTGGGGTTAAATGGTACTGAGTTTCTTCTCCATAGTAAGCTAACTCTGGGCATCGCTGCCCCGTCTTGCAACTCCTGCCTGAAGCTGGGATGCTGTAGGGTTAGAATGCAGCTGTTCGTGAATATCCAGTTCCAGCCAGACGAAACAGGACTGAATTAGAGACAGGCCAGGCCTCTCTCATGGAGGGTCAGTGTGCTGGGGTTTAGAGCAGAGGCCCAGTGCCTGGTCAGGTAGTTCAGTGGGGTGGGATAGTTGGTTCCCAGGTTCATAAACCAGACATCCCTGGGGCTGAAGAGGTGGTTCAGCAGTTCAGGACACTTTAGGACCAGAGTTTAGTTATCAGCACCCACACAGTGTCACTCACAACCACCTGTAACTCCATGTCAAGGTTATCTGGCTCCCTCTCCCACATAGGCACAAACACATATGTGATGCAAGCATGCACACATATATATTTTTAAAAATCAGAATGAAAAGCACCCAAACCAGGTAGCCCTGGTGACATGGCATGCTGCCACCAGGCTCTCTTCCTGACACGAGGAAGGAAAATGTCTCTCTGGATTATGGGGCTTTGAACACCCTACTGTAGGACTTTCCAAAGACAGGGGTAGGCAGAGTTCACAAGGCTGAGCCCGGAAACGTCATGAGCTTAATGAGCCAGTGACACCATATACGTCCCTCTTGGGAGGCTGTGTCTTTCTTCTGTAGCAGGCCAGATAGCCACCTTCCTCCTCAGAGCAGCCCTGATCTGGGTCAGTGAGAGAAAGAGAAGTCATAGATCAGCACCAGGAGACTTAGTCAAGAGGAGAGAAACATCTGGGGTCCAAACTGGGTTAAAGTCTGGCGCTGGCCCTGCCTCTGGCTAACTGTATATCCTTGAACTCAGTGTGTCTCTGTGTCTGTTCTAAAGGGCTGTTGGGAGTGCTGCAGGGTATCTGCATAAGCTTTTGTGTTCTTTGGCCCTTCCCTGACCCTAAAGTGGGATTCTATTAGAGTCTCTATTTTACCAATGAACAAAGCAAGGGGCATGAGGGGTGTGGTTCCCCCACTGTGAAGCCGAGGAAGGCATGAAGCAGGACACACATTCCATTTGACTCATGCCCAGTCTGAGGCTTTTCTTCTGCCCATGCCTGCCCTGGGTACTGCCCAAGCACAGAGCTAAGCAGGGAACATGGCTGTCCCTTGGCCCCCAAAATCACTTCACTCAGGTAACCCAGTGACACACCTCCAACTCATGCTGACAGCCCCATCCCTCAGTCTCAAGGTGGGCCAGCCGGGAAGGGCAAAGCCATCTCTTGCAGGTTGTCCTTCAGATGCCCCTCAGCTCGGAAGGGGCAGCAGCTGGAATGAGGCTGACCTCTATCATTAGGGAGCTGCTCCCAGCTCCTCTGACAGGTGACTCAGGGCTTCATGCTTTGGGGACAGAGAAGCTGGCTGCTGGGCACAGAGGGTGATGCAAGGAAGTGATGGTCAGCTCAGGTGCCTACAGATAGACTCTCTGTCTCAACAGCTGGGTCTGCTCTGGCTGCCCTGGCTCTGAGTACCATGAGTAGCCCATGGAGTGAGTGGGAAGGGATGGCCAGTATGGGGCTTATGAACAGGACATTGGAACAAGGATGTTGAAGCTTGCCTCTGAGCTGTATCCTCACTCCACTAGGAACTGCAACTGCCGACTTGGACTCTCTGAGAGCTGGGGGCAAGAGAGACAGCTCTTGATGGATATCCTGCTCTACAATGGCCCCTGACCTCCTGATGGTGACAAAAAAATAGCATGGAGGGGCTGGGGAGGTGGCTCACTTGATGGAGTGCTTGCCTAGTATGCACAAAGGTTCACGCTCAGCACCGAATACAGCCAGATGTGGTGGTGCATGCTCATGATGCCAGCACTTGGAAGGTGTTCTTCAAGGCCAGCCTGGGCTACGTAAGACCTATTCCAAATAAACAAACATCCAAAACCAACAAAACCAACCAACCAACCAATAAGCAACAATAAAAACGGAAACAGTAAACTGGAGTCTTAATGGAGTTGGGCCCTCAGATAAAGTCTTGACTATTGCACCAACGAATAGCAGGTTGTTCTCAACCTGTGGGTTGCGACCCCTCTGGTGGTAGAATGACTCTTTTATAGGGGTTGCCTAAGACCATCGGAAAACACACATATTAACATTATGATTCATAATAGTAGCAAAATTACAGTTACGAAGTAGTAACGAAAATAATTTTGTGGTTGGGGGTCACCACAGCATGAGGAACTGTATTAAGGGGTCGCAGTTTTAGGAAAGTTGAGAACCACTGATCTAGGGGCTGCTGTGATCTTATATGGTAGGCTAATTATACTGAGCTCCCGCAGAGGCCAGCTGCTCAGGGTCTGGCTCACAGCTGGATGAACTAATGTCTGATTCCCCTTTCTGCTCTCTCCATCCCTGCCTTTCCCCTTCACTATCATCTCTGTCTTACCTCAGACTGGAAACTCTCTGATTCCGCCTGTCTCACACTAGCCCCTAGAGCAGGATCAACCTGACATCACCCCCAGACTCCCAGACCAGGGCTCCCCAGCAAGGCTGAGGAAGCCTGAGCTCGGAGGGAGCTGACCATGGTGCTGACTCTGCCTCTGGCCCTACAGATCTCAGACTCTGCCCAGGGAGAACAAGTCTCCAAGTGTGGAAAGCTCTGTCAGACTCAGCTCCAAGGGCTTGGCTGAGCAGAGATACTCTAGAGCCGTCAATGAATCAGGGGACCCATCAGGCAAGGAGCACCAAGTCCTCCTGTCACTGATGGAGGAGGGTGGAACATAATGAGCAGGAAGCTTCAAGATGCACAAAGACGGCCATCATGAAGCCACCTCCCTAGACTCTGTGACATCATCTTTCTTTGCTGTAGCCAGATTTTTTTTGGAAACTCTCACTGTTCCCTGAGATGGAATTGCCAACACAACACTAAAAAATAACGTGTGTGTGTGTGTGTGTGTGTGTGTGTGTGTGTGTGTGTGTGTGCGCGCGCGCATGCGTGTAGAGGCCAGAGGTCAGTCTCATATGTCAAGACCCATGTGCCTGTTTGTTTGTTTGCTTGTTTAGACATTCACTGGCCTGGGGCTCATCAAGTAGGCTAAGCTGACTGGGGAGTGAGCCCCAGGAATCTACTCATCTCTGGGATTATAGTACAAGATGCCACACCAATTTTGTTTTAGAAACATGATTCTGAGGATGGAACTCAGTTTGTCACATTTGGACAGCTGAACTTTACAAACTGAGTCATCTTCCCAGTCCCTGGAAGGAAGTTCTGGGGCCACCAAGCTCACCTTTCTCACTGTATAGATGCCAGACTTGAGGCTTGGTGTAGCTTAGACCTTGGTATGGCTAAAGACACAAAGATGATCAGAAATGGGGCCCAGACTCACGGGGCCTGAACACAGTGTCTGCTGCCTGTGCAGAGCTGGATGGTGCTCATTCCTCTTTCTCATTAATGACGTCCTGGCCTTTCTTTCCCTAGAGGCTGAGTCTGGTGCATTCTATGTGAATGAAGTAGCAATATCACCAGCTCTCAGTCCTGAGAAGCAGCAGAGGTCATGCCACCCTCTCCCCCATGAGACATTGGGGCAGTGGGGTTTTTCTCACACTGCCCACAGGGTCATGACAGGTCTCCCAAATCTACATGCTGTCTTCCTCCTGGGGCTTTCTCTCCAAGCCTTGCTGTGCCTCCCCATTGGCCTCTGAATAATCATGAGACTCTTTGTCCTAGGGACTTTGCTCTTGGGAATGTGTCCCTGTATTTGTCCCTTTACTGTAGACTGGAAGCCACTGACCTAACCAGGCCTCTGTCTTCGCTGTCCTACACCCACGTGGTCTGTGTTCTTGACTCCTAGGTGACTCTCTCAGGCTGCAGGCTTAGCTCTCAGTGCAGGCTGCGGCTCAATGAGTGCCCGGAAGGCCTATGGGGAGCAGGAGCTTTCCCCCTCCACGGTCACCCTGTCAACCTTCTCCAGCCTGATCTGGTCACCAGACCCACCTCTTCTAGAACTTTCCCCCAAACAACCCAGTCTCCAGCAGTGTCTCCTTTTCCTAACTTCCTACATCATGTGTGTATGAGTGTGAGTGAGTGTGTGAGAGTGTTATGTGTGTGTGAGTATATGTGTGTGTTGAGTGTGTGAGATATGTGTTAAGTGTGTGAGTATATGTATGTGTGTGGGAGTATATGTGTGTGAGTGTGTGTGTGAGTGTTTATGTGTGAGTGTGTATGTGTGAGTGTGTATGTATGTGAGTGCCTGTGTGAGTGAGTGTGTGTGAGTATATGTGTGTGTTGAATGTGTGAGTATGTGTATGTAAGTGTGTGTGAGTATATGTATTTGAGTGTGTATCTGAGTGTGTATGCTGCGAGTGTGTGTGCATGTGTGTGAGTGTATTATGTGAGTATGTGTGAGTATGTGTGCATATGTGTGTGCCAGGTGTCAGCATCAAGTGTCTTCAAGCCCTCTCCACGTTAGCTTTTGAGATGGTCTCACTGAACCTGGAGCTCACTGATGTAGCTGGACTGGCTGACTCAGTGACGACCTCTCCAGAGCTGGAGTCACAAGCATGTGTCACTATGCCTGACTTTTTACATTTGTGCTGGTGAATCACACTTGGTTCCTCATGCCTGCATGGCAAACACTTTGCCAACTGGGCATCTCTGGAGCCCCAGAGGGATCTTGCTAAGTGGGCAACATCTCCGGGCCACCCCCTGCCTCAGCCCCTGCAGTATGGGCACCTTGGGTAAGACTTCAGGCTTCTTACTGTACCTCCTGTGTCCTCTGCAGCCCACCACTCACCTGTGTGTCTCATTTTGCCCTCCTGGCTCCAGCTCTGTCAGTGACACCATGATGACTTCTTCGCATGTCTCTCTCCCATTACTCACTGATATCTTTAAGTAGCTTGACCACCAGATGTCCCTTATCACTATGTCTTCATAATGCCTCCACCAGAAGTCCTCTGTGATTACTACATCCTGGTCTGGTCCGGGCAGATGGTGGCCATGAACTCTCCCCAAGGGGCAGGCTCTTCTTTTTTGAATCTGTCATGTCCTTTGACCCTTGCTTGGCTGACAGAGTGCTGTTCGGTAGCATTCTGGGATTTTTCAAGGCTGGCTCATATGCAGCTTAGCACTCATCCCTCAAGCCCACCTGAAGATGCCACAGTGTGAGGAGATTCAGTCTGGCTGCCGGCGGGGACAGCCCCACTCCTCCCTCTGCCTGCAGATCTGGTCATTGGAAAGATCTTGGATGGTCAGTTGCCATGAGACACAGCTGCTGGAGAGAACATCTGGCTGAGCCCAGGCCCCCCACAGCACTGTGAGAGATCGGTGTCATGGTCCTCTGCCTGTCAGGGCAGTTCATTTCATGGGAGCAGGAACCCACCAGGACCCCCACCCCCCCGCCAAGCATCTGCCATGGGCTGCTGCGATTGTCTGTCCTGGTGATGAGGTTGGCCACCCACCCAGGCTACCTCCCTCTGTGGCAGCTTTCTGGTGAGCAAGCATCCCCCAAGCCTCTGGGCTACAGCCAGTGGGTCAGGATCCTGAGTGTGGCCCAGTGGATTGTGGAAGAAGGTGATGGAATCTTCTAGTCCTGAATGGGCGAAGTGTTCTACTGGCTTCCTGCTGCAGGTCCCTAATGTATAACTCAGGGGCCACATGTTGGACATGAAGGGGGCTTGCTAGTGAGAACCGGTCCAGGAGAATGCCCTCTGTCTCCCACCAACTGACCTCTGTGAAGGAGACAGAGACAAACTTCAGCTCACTGGGTACAGAATGGGAAGCGGGTCTACGCTGTGTCCGTGCCATATGCTGCCTCTCTCCCTGGCTCAGGGTCTCTTGCCATGATGCCTGGAGCTGGTGGACACTGGGAAACCTTGGTGTGTGGCTGCTGGAGGGCTGCCCACTCACTTTTCTGCACAGGCTCCAGTTCAGTGCAGTGGCCCGGCTCATGCTCAGCCTGTGGTGTACTTAAGATGGACGGTGCCCTGCCTGTCACCACCAAGGCAGTGGCTGCTGCCCCACTTCCCATAATCCTCCTCTGCTGTGGCCTGATTTGAAGGCCTGATATTTTCCAGCGTTTTCTCTTTCTGGCAGGGGAGGGTTGGGGAGGGCCAGGCGGCAGCTTCATTCTAGTCAGGAGCTAAAAGGCTCGTTGGGTTTTCTGATAGCCTTTGAATGGGCCCTTCTCACAGACAGCTCCTCGCAGCTGCGAGCGCTTCAGACTCTGCGCGTGGAGGGGGCAGAGCAGATATGAAAGGCTCCTCGGCTGCTACAGAAGAAGGAGAATGTGGAGTAAAAGCGACAATGTGCCTGATACATGAAACGGAGAAATTCTGGCACTCGCCGTATCATTAATCTGTCTAAAGTGGCTTTGATCTCTTCTGCTTTAATTAACTTGTAATTATAACATGATGATTTCTGCGGCAGGCAGGATCTGGGAGCCGGGCCTGACAGCACCTTCAGGTTTCAGGGGGACTGTCTCATCTGCCTTTCAGAGAGCACCCCATACTCTGTCCACACACGGACATGTATGCATGCTCACACATATGCCTGTACATGCACACCCACGCATGTACACACTCATACACTTGAACATATCACATACTTGTTCACTTGGGTACACATGCACACATGTACACACAGGTTCATGTGTGCATGGTCACATGCCTGTACACATGTATGTGTACATATGTGCTCACATGTACACTTATACACCTACACATTCACACATGCACAACCACACACCTAAACTGACCTGTATTCATGCTCACAGACACAATCACTCACTTTCACACACCCATGCACTCACATACACCTACATTGACTTGTATACATGCATGCTCACTTAACCATCCATGTACACACACACACACACACACACACACACACACATACACACACACTCACACACTCAAAATCTCACTCCCAGACTTACCTGCCACTGTCATCGTGGAGTAGAAGCCACATGCTCATGTAGCTGCCAGATTCCACCCCAAGTCATGAGTTATTGGCAGTGGCTACCTGAGTAGTTGGGGGCAGCAGCAGACAGACATGTGACATGCCCTGGACACCCTCACAGGTGATCTGATCTGTCCACTTTCCAAAGGAGGCGCCATGAGCTCGGCTTGGTTGCCTGAGGTCCCCAATCAGGGTCAGATCGTGGTTGTGGTTGACTGACCTGCGCTCAACTCCCAACCTACCCTGATGCATGCAGCTTCCCCGCCCCCTCCCCACCCCCTACCCTCCCACGCCCACTCACAGGGAGAGGGGCTCTACTGCTACTCTCTGGTGTTGGGTTTGGCTGTGAAGCCAATTGCTGGATGGCACACAGCGAAAGCATGAGTGAGCGTGGTTCACTGCCATTGCTGGGAGGGTGTGTCAAGTCAAGTCTGTCTCTGGCTCTAGTGGGGTTAAGTGTGATGCAAAGCAGGCTGGCAGAAGCCATCTCATATGTGTGATACTAAGAGAGTGTCATAAGTTAACATGCTGAGTTCCTATGTTTGAGACAGGCCTTGCTGTGTAGCCCAGGCTGTACTTGCTGTGTAGTCCAGGCTGCACTTGCTGTGTAGCCCAGGCTATACTTGCTGTGTAGCCCAGGCTGTATTTGCTGTGTAGCCTAGGCTGTACTTGCTGTGTAGCCCAGGCTGTACATGCTGTGTAGCCCAGGCTATACTTGCTGTGTAGCCCAGGCTGCACTTGCTGTGTAGCCCAGGCTGTACTTACTGTGTAGCCCAGGCTGTACATGCTGTGTAGCCCAGGCTGTACTTGCTGTGTCGCCCAGGCTGTACTTGCTGTGTAGCCCAGGCTATACTTGCTGTGTAGCCCAGGCTGTACTTGCTATGTAGCCCAGGCTGTACTTGCTGTGTAGCCCAGGCTGTACATGCTGTGTAGCCCAGGCTGTACTTGCTGTGTAGCCCAGGCTGTACTTGCTGTGTAGCCCAGGCTGTATAAACTCCTCCTCCTCCTCCTCCTCCTGAATCAGCCTCCCAAGTGCTAGGATGACAGCCTTGCACCACGCTGCCCAAGTCACCTTGGAGTTTTTGGTAACGTGTCATCCACGCACTGGTGGTGTTGGATCCTAGCCGTGGCCCATAAGCCCCTCTGCCCTTAGACCCATGCTCTTTACTCACTGCCATGTGGGCTTGGAGCCGGGAGCCTCTGGGGCAGCATTCAGTCTAGTGAGTGTGGGGAGAGGAAACAAGCCCCTCTTTTGGTGGGGTGGAGTGAAAGCCACAGGCTGTGGCGAAAACACCCCCACCCCAGGCATCTGCATCCCTCCTCTGCTCTCCAGGCCTCTTCCCACCTCACTCCTGTCCCCTGCACCCCACTCTCCTGTTGTTGCACCTCTATCAATCTGAGAGTTTCACAGAGCAAGGTCCATGGCAAGCCCAGTCCCCCACAGACCACCTGAGCCCCAGTTCCCCGAGGTACGGTGCCTTGGTGTTCCAGCCAGGCATCTGAGACCCCCTCACAACTCCCCAAATTATCCCCCATAAAAGGCAGCCTCATTCTTCCAGCCTGGTTGCCAAGTCCCATGGGGGCAGAACTCTGGTTTCTATCCTGCCCCCCCTCCAGCATCTGGTTCAAGGCCTGGTACAAAGCCGGCCCCTGGTAAGCTACCCAGTGACACTCTGATCCCTATAACCTTCAGCACCAGGGTCGTTCATGACCTGTAGACTATAGGGAGTTCGATGGACAGAACTCACAGTGAGTGATGGTGAGCAGGATCTCATTTAATTTCCTAAGTGACCCATGGAACATTCATTCATTCATTCACCATTCATTAATTCATTCATTGTTTACCATTCATTCAGCATACATTTGCTCATTCATTAATTCACCTTTCATTCATCATTCATTCATTTATTCTTTCATTCCTTAGCCCCTGGCATGCCCACACTGCTTCCTGGGCACTGAGCACAACAGGTCATGTGTCTTTCCACACCAAGCTTAGATGTCAAACATCCTTGGTGTGTGTCCAGGGGCAGGATCCTTGCTGTCTTATGGGAAGAAGAAGCAAAGCCCACTTGCTGTACCTGGGCCAGTCAGGTGTTCTTCCAGATATGGTCAGCCCAAGCAAGGGGACGGCCAAAAGAACACAGGGAGAGACGCTGGTAGCCCCCAAAATCAGGAGCAACATGGCTGGTGAATGTTGGTATTTTGGGACAGGAAATAAGTGATATGCAAATGAAATGCAAAAGTATGCAAATCATGGACATTCAATTCCAGTCCTAAAGTACTTTGGTAATAAGTCTGTGGCAGGGCTGGTAACAAAGAGGAAGGCATGTGACTTTGGGGATGAGCTAGAGGGGACTGTGGGCTTGCTGAAGTATTGCACTCTCAGGAGGCCCCCATGGCTGCTGAGGAGTCCTGATGGGGCCAGGCAGTGCTCAACCATGAGGAAAAGGCAGAGAAAGAGGCAGGCCTACTCCTGAGGGGAGAGAAGAGCCACAGGTCATCATGGGGGGACAGGAGAGGCCGGGAAGGCTCCTGGGACCCGAGTCTTCTCCAGGGCAGGGACAGAAACTCCAAGGACCCCAGAGGCCACTGCTACTGTTGTTGCAGGGAACCAGGTGCTGTCTGCGGTAGCCAAAGTGGCTCTCCCCTCCACAGCAGCCATTGGCTCTCATTTGGTGGACTCCCCAGGCTTCGAGGTCTATCTGCTGTTTGCCGGCTTTTGGCAGTCACGTATAGTGTCCTCCAAGACCTGCAGTGATGGTGACCGTGCTCAGGGCTCAGTATTGGGAACTGGAGCTGGTTTGACAGAGTACAGACATGCACAGCATTCTCCAAGACGAGGAAACAGAGCATGAGACCTGTAGTGACAGTGATGATGCCTTGGGGCTCAGCACTGGCAAGGGGAGTTAGTGGCAGGGACAGTGTCCAAGATTGGGGACATCACATGGTCCTGTCTAGTGACAGATTCTTGAGCTCAGAAGACCAATGTCCTATGTTATAGGAAATGGAGATGAGAACCTCTAAGCTTTCAAGAGACACACCAATTGACTCAAACTCTTTTTAATCTTTTTTTCTTAACTTATTCTATATACTTTAAAATAACACTTCTAATTGTCAGGTGGTGGTGGCGCATGCCTTTAACCTCAGCACTCAGGAGGCAGAGGCAGGTGGATCTCTGTGAGTTCAAGGCCAGCCTGGTCTACAGTGTGAGTTCCAGAAAAGGCACAAAGCTACACAGAGAAACCCTGTCTCAAAACAACAACAACAACAACAACAACAAAACACTTCTACATACTATATTGTTCAAGTGGATATCTGCATGACTCTATGGTATTAACATCCATTACAATCTTATGAGTAGAAACATTTGATCACTTAATAGCATTTATATTTTTATTTATTTATGTATCTATCCTTCTCTCATACAATACAACCCAACCACAGCCTCTCCTCCTTTCCTTTCTCTCAGTCCCCCGCCTCAAACTCCCCTCTCCCCCGTATCCACTGCTCCTGTTTCCCTTCAGAAAAGAGAAGGACTCCCAGGGTTATCAACCAAACACAGCATAACAAGATGCAATAAGGTTAGGATTTATACCTTCATATCAAGGCTGGATGAGACAACCTAGTAGGAGGAAAAGGGTCCCAAGAGCAGGCAAAAGAATCAAAGACACCCCCACTCCCACTGTTAGGAGTCCCACAAAATCCCAAGCTGGAGAAGCAGAGCATGCATACAGGGGGCCTAGTGTAGACCCATGCAGGCTTCGTGATTGTCACTTGGGCCTCTGTGAGCCCCTGTGAGCCCTGCTTAGTTGAGTCTGTGGATTGGTTCTCCTGGTGTCCTCGACCCCTCTGGCTCCTGCAGTCTTTCCTCCTCCTCTTCTTCGGAGTTCCCTGAGCTCCATCTAATGTTTGGGTGTGGGTCTCTGCATCTGCTCCCTCCCACTGCTGCAGGAAGCCTCTCTGATGACAACTGGGCTAGGCACTGATCTATGAGTACAGCAGAATATCATCAGGAATCATTTCATTGACTTTTTTTGTCAGTCATGTTTGGTTCTATCCTAGGTCTCTGGGTCATCTAGCTTCCAGATCTAGGCAGTGTTGGGCTTTTAATTTTAAGTTTTCTGGAGAATTTCTTACACGAGTATTTTATTTACATCAGTTCTACCCCCCCCACCAATTCCTCCTATGTTCCCTGATACCTCCTCAAATTCATAGCCTTTTCTTTAATTACCATAATTGTATATATGTATACATGTGTATACACACACATAAACACTCATGTGCACACACACATAAACTCTCATGTGCACACACACATAAACTCTCATGTGCACACACACATAAACTCTCATGTGCACACACACATGAACTCTCATGTGCACACACACATAAACTCTTATGCACACACACATAAACTCTCATGCACACACACATAAACCCTCATGTGCACACACACATAAACTCTCATGCACACACACACATCATTTGCTGAGTCCATTTAGTGTTGTTTGTGTGTCTATGTGTTTGGGGTTGCCCACTTGGGATGGAGTAACCTATCAGGGGTTTGGTTTTTCTATCTCTCCGCAGCCATAGATTGCCTGTGGATCTTCATCTAGCTTTGGGGCCTTGTGACATTTCCCCCAGCCACATTGTCACCCCACTGATGTTGTTAAAGTGCAGGTGACCTTGTTCTTGAGATTTCATGGGTTCAGTTTGCTTCCCTGTCGGGTCTAGATGACTGTTTCACAGTAAGTGTCCCGGTCCTCTGGCTCTTACAGTCTTTCCATGATATTCCCCTGAGCCCCAGGTGTAGGGGTTACATTGTAGATGAATCAGTTGTGGCTGCGGTCCCCATGGACACTTATTCTCTGCATTTTGACTGGTTGTGGATCTCTATCATCATCTCCATCTGCTGCAAAAAGAGGCTTCTTTTGTTTGGGAGGCATCCTGGCAGTGGGACCAGATCTTGTGCTCATTGCATGAGTTGGCTGTTTGAAACCTGGGGCCTATGCAGGATTGTTTGGCTCGGCCTGGGAGGAGGGGACGAGACCTACCTGGACTGAGTCTACCAGGTTGACCTCAGTCTGTGGGGAAGGCTTTGCCCTGGAGGAGATGGGAATGGGGGGAGTTGGGGGAAAGGTGAGGGGGATGGGAGGGGGGAGAACAAGGGAATCCGTGGCTGATATGTAGAACTGAATTGTATTGCAAAATAAATTAAAAAAAAAAAGAGGCTTCTTTGATGAGGAGTAGGTATAAAGATAAGAATTTAGAATGCAGTTAGAAATTATATTGGTCTAGGGAAAGGGAGTACTAGTTTCTTTCTGTTCATTCATGCTGTCCCTGTCCTCCTAGACTTAGCTGAGGACCTGAAGCCTGTGCACTTAAATACCACAGAAGGGGGTGGGGTGAGAAACAAAAGGATTGGGGAATCTGGAGGCTGAGTCCCTGACTGAGTCCCTGGGATAGAGAGTGGATGAGGAAGGAGAGGAGGCTGTCATTGCTCTGTGAATTTGGGTAGCAGGCAGCTCTCTGACGTGAACGGGCCCAGGAGAGCGTCCCTCCTTTGTCCACCAGCTGCAGACCAGCCGAGAAGCTTTGCAATCTGTCTGGGCATGGTGAGGACCCCCAGGCTCTCTCCTGCAGCAGCCAGCCAGCCAGTGTACTCCCATTGCAGGGGGCACAGGTACAGGGTGGGCCAGTCTCACAGAGCACTTGCAGCAGGGGACTTCACTGAGGCTGCCATCCATCCTGCTTGGTGACCTGCGATGAGATGGTGTGCAGGATCACACTTGCTGCTTCGCTGACCTGGGACCTCCCGTGTCACCAGCAGCAGAGGGGAAGGTCTTGCCCTTCTTCTGTTGAGTCCAGGAGATGCCTGCCATGGGTCTCTGGTGTATTTCTTCAGGGATCAATAGTTGTTCTGGTTCTCTAATGGGCTCTGGGTGGCCCGCAGTTCTGGCAGAGCTGTAGGGAGATGCATTAGCCCCCATTGTGTCCCCTAGGGACGTTCAGCCTTAATGGAGAGAAGGGCACGGCCGATCCAGTCTCTCCATTGTTTGAGATATTAATGAGGCTTTTTACAAATGTCACCTTGCTAGGGAGGAACAGAGAGGACAGTATTGTTTCTATGCACAGAACTCTGCTTATAAGGCATCTGGTGACCCACTCACTCACCACCTCCCCATCATCCAACTCTCCACTCATCTATCCACCCACCTCACTGATCCATCCATCCATCCTGTCATCTACCCATCCATCCACTCGCTAATCTATCCATCCACCCACCCATCTACCACCCACTCATCTATCCATCCATCCAGTTCATCCAGCCATCCACCCATATATTATGTATTCATCCATCTATCCACCTACCTACTAATCTATCCATAAATGCACCCATCCTCCCATTCATTTACCTACACACCTACCAACCCACTGATGCATGCATTTATGCAACATGTGTCCATCCATCCATCCATCCATCCATCCATCCATCCATCCATCCACCCATTCATCTGCCCATCCATCATCCACCTAGCCACTCACTCACCCATCCATCCTCTTAACTATCCATCTTCTTAAGGTCTTTTATCTGTATCAAGCCAAGCTCAGAGTATGCAAAGCTAAACAAAATGGGGCCAACACACCTGGAAGGCAGGTCAGAGCCTCACCCATCACAGACTGGCATCTAGAATGTTGACCCATGAGGGTGATATAGGATTGTGGCCCTGGGTCACTAGTATTGAACTCCCAAGACTCTCATGTGTCCTGGGCTCCAAACAATGGTCTTTCTTCCAGCTCTTGTTCCTGTTAGGTATGAATAAGAATAGTGACCTTTCATCTGGCTGTCAGTGTGGTAAGGGCTGCCAAGTCACCAGTGGGTGATTCTTCCATACCTGACCTCCAGTCTTTTCTCTGAGAGCAACTGGTCCAATACTGAAGAGTCAGTTGGATAACTTTGTAGATGTAACTGTGGCCCCAGATACCACAGTGCTAGGAAACCAGCCAAGGGGAGACTCCATAGCCAGTCCATTTAATGCTTCTGGAGAGATGCATCCCATGGTCATTTTAAGGGGATCCCAATCACTACTCTGTGTGTGTGAGTACATGTTCGTGTGTGTGTGTGTGTGTGTGTGTGTGTGTGTGTGTGTGTGTGTGTATGTGTGTGTATGCGTGCGCATGCACGCTAAAAGTTGATGTCAGGTGTTTTCCTCAGTCTTTCTCCACCTTATCATTACTTTTTCAAAACAGGTTTCTCACTGAACCAGGTGCTATCACAGTTGGCTGGGCTAGCCAGCCAATGAGTTCCCAGAATCTGTCCATCTCTGCCCGCCCAGGGCTAGGGTGTCAGATGTGTGCTGCCACACCAGCTTTGTTGGTGATTTTGAGGGGTCCAAACTCAGGTCTTCATGCTGGCATGGCAAGCACTTCACTCACAGAGCCATCTCTGCAGGCTCTAAAGTCTCCTTTTGAACCCCAGGTTAAGAATCTCCAACTTTAGGGACCGGGGAGACAGCTCAGTAGGTAAAGTGTTTGTTCAACCCACACGGGGACCTGAACTTAGATCTTCAGGACCCCTGTAAAAGCCAGTCTCAGTGGTGTATACCACTAACCCCAGCACTGGGGATGAGGGGACAGCAGGCAGAGACAGGCAGATTCTGGGCACACACAGCCAGCTTGTCTAGCCGGTCGGTAAGCTCCAGGTTCAGGGAGAGATCCTGTCTCAAAAAAGGAGATGGAGAGAGAGAAAGACACCTAACATCAACTTCTGGCTTCATGGATATGTATACTCATGGACACACATGCACACACCTGTATACATATATGATGTGTACATGCACACAACACACACACACACACACACACACACACACACACACACACACACACACACACACAGCCGCACTTAGATCAGCTCCACAAATTAAATTTCTATCTCCTCACATCACCAGAGAACCCTGGTGCCCAGCACCCACCAGCAGAAAGAATTTTGACACCCAGTGGCTCTGCCCCCTGGGAGATGTAGCCACTGGGGAATATGAAGGCAAGCCACCGTTTCTTGTTGGAGCCAGAATGCAGAGACTCCGGGCAGGGAGGAAGTCTCCATCACTCCCACCCCCCACCACATCTCTTTGCCATAGAGAGCCTTGGGACCAATTCATTAGTTATTCCTTCCCCAGTTCTGAAGACGGATTGTGTAGCTATGTAAAATAAGTGTAACAAATAAAGGAAATACATTTAAAATGTACAAGAATTGGCCAATTTTGCAATATTTCACCTCAATTTTATAGGCTGTCAAATATACTTGCGATGCACGTGTGCTGAGCGTGTCAAGTATATAGAAACCAAAGCTCCATTATTTGGCTGCGATGGGCCGGGGGAATAGCGTGGAGTAATGTTCTGTCTGCAGTAACCACTTTTCTCTGAAGCTGTCTTCATACAGGGAAGGAATCCAGAGTCCTCCAGGAGCTCTCATCCAATTATTGCCTCTCTTAGTGCCCTTCTGCTGTGATGTCTTTGACAGTCAGCCAGTAGGTGGATGAGGCCTGCACCCATGATGCACTGGGGTGAGGGGAGGATGAACCCCTGGCCCAGGTGGATGAAGTTGTGGGGGAAAAAGAATGCAAGAATTCACCACAAGAACCATGACTCTGGGTGGTAGGCATATCATGCCAGTGCCCATTCCCCTGGAGACATCACACAGTCTGCTAGCATCTCCACTGGGGTGGCTAGCCTCAGGTAAACTGAGTCACACTTGAATCAAGGAGTGACCATCCTGCATTACTGAGGCATGTTCAGGCACATTACGTTATAATTACAGATATACTCTGTCACTCGCTGGCTGTGCTTTTTCAGGTCACATCACCTCTCTGAACTTCACTTTTTCTGGCTTTGAAAAGGGAGCAGTGATTCCAGGCTCATAGGATTATTGCCATCCCATTGAACAACTCCAGGGGGAGTTGATGACATTGTCTAATGGATGATGGTCCTGGGAGTTGTGCAGTATGCTACCTGTGCATCTGTACATGACAGCTCTGCATGATGTAAAACCGCCAGCACACGGCTGATAAGTGGGGAGTAATAGCTGTTATTAGCATGGTGGTTCTCACTCCTGTGCACAGCCAGCCCTAGGATGCTGGATCTGGGGGGTCCAGATGGGCTCGCTTTACAGAATGATATAAAGATAAGAGATTGGTATCAAGAGAATAGTATCTCGATTCAAATGTGTACTCTGCCACTTCCTAGCTGGGTTACCTTGGGATGGTTGCCTGACCCCATCTCTGTCTCAGCTCCTCCTCTGCGAATAGATTCAATAACAGAGCTCCTACAGGGGTTGCTGCCAGCCCTAAGCCCGGCAGTTCAAGAGTCTATCACACAGCAGGTGCTGAATGCTGGTGTTCTTGGGAAACTGGACAGCAGCATTGGGCAATGTGTCCACTGTGGGCTCAGAGCTGTTAGGAGCAGTGTGCCCCAAGTACCCACAGCAATATGGATGAATGGCAGAGAGCTGGCACTGGAACACACACACACACACACACACACACACACACACACACACACACACACACACAGAGGATCCACACTGAACCCACACAAAGGCTTCCTGTGGGAGTGAAGGGAAGAGGCAGAGCTAGAGAGAGAGGGCTGTGTGGATGGGTGAGAATGCAGCGTGACTAAGGCACAAAGAATTGGTGTAGGGAGAGTTCCTGTTGGCAGGGTTGACTGACAGCCCACTGTCCCTAGTCTGCCAGCCACTGGTCTGGAGCCTTTGCAAGGTACCAGGGATATGGTCACCTGCATCCAGGTGGCACCAGGTAGGGTGAGCCAGAGGACCCTGGGTTCAAACTCAAGCTCTGCCTCTTGCCAGCCTCAGGAAGGACTCATTTCCCTGAGTTGATAAGAGCTGAGGAGGGGCAGAGAGACCCTGATCAAGTCCTATCCACTTCAGAGCTGGGAGGCAGCCATTATGCTGGTTGCTGCCTCCCACACAGGAGATGAGAACAACTGAATGGCCAGCGTGCTTAGTGAGCTAGTGGTCATGCGGACGTCTAGATTGCAAGGGGTTGGAGGTGGCACTTCACAGGTACACTGAGCCTTTGGAGTTGCATCTGCCCACTTCATTACCCCATGGTGGCATGGGAGGCAATGTGGGTGCATCAGTGTAGCTGCAGGGAGCTCAGAGAGAGCAAGAGTTGACACAAAGAAACTCGAGTGCTAGAAGGGACCATGCCCACCTGCCCCTAGCAGGGCTCAGAGTATGCAGGAAGACATCAGGCAAGCAAGCTACGGGGATGGGACGAGGGAACTGAGTGGATCCCAGTTTAGTGAAGAGGCTAGGGGGATCACAAGGGATCACAAGAAGGTGGAAGTGTAACTGGCCTATTAGTCCATGGAGTCCCCAATGTGTTCCAGGTGAGTCACCATCAACGATGTCTAGGGAGTAGACAGGGAGGAGCAGGAGGACCTCGTGTATTCTAGATCAAGAGTAACTGGATGGATGGATGGATGGATGGATGGATGGATGGATGGATGGATGATGGATGGATGGATGATGGATGATGGATGATGGATGGATGGATGATGGATGATGGATGGATGGATGATGGATGGATGGATGATGGATGATGGATGATGGATGGATGGATGATGGATAGATGCAACATGGCACAGGTTTGTGGAGTTGTTTTTGTTTGTTTGAGGACAGGGTCTTATAGAGCCTGGGCTGATCTCAAACTCATTGTGCAGCTGAGGATCACCTTGAACTTCTGATCCTCAAAACTCCACCTTCTAAATGCTGGGATTATAGAAGTATGTCATCACATCCAGTTCATGTTGTGTTGGGTATCAAAATCAGGGGTTTGAGTATGCTAGGCATGCACTCTACCAGCTGAGCCACACCCCCAGCTTTTTGGGCACATGGCACTCAGCCTTCCCCATTGCTCTCAGCTTCCTGGTTACTGTGAGGTGAGGATCTGTGCTCCATCTTGCTCTCTCTGCCATCTCCTCTGTCCACCATGACATCCATTCCTCATGTCCAGGCCTGGAAAGAAGGGGTGAGACATCACAGCCTGAGGTCCCTGAGACCATGGGCCAGAGCACATCTCCCCCGCCCCCATTTCACCTGGGCGTGGTGACTTGCATCTTTAATCCTTGCACTTGGAAAGCGAGGCAGGAGAATTGCTGCATTTTTTTTTTTTTGCCAGTCTTGGCTACAATGTGAAAGTCCTACTCAAGCACATACACAAAGATAACAAAGCATCCCCCCTTTCTAGATTGTGTCCCTCAGCTTTCACAGTCACCCGAGGCCTGACAGATACACAACTACTTAACGCAAACTTCCAGGACCAAATATTATGGAAAGAAATGACACAGAGGAAAATAAAGTGTCTGGAGGTGAGGAACCTCAAAACCACCCAGTGGCACCTGTCACAGTCACCACCCCCAGAAGCCTCTGCTCATCCCACCTCCTTCCAAGAGACTGGAGGATGCTCTAACAAGCAGAGGGAACACAGGCATGAGGTGAGCAGTGCCTGGATTTGAATTCCGATCCTGCCCACTACTGCCCATCTGACCGTGCACAGGTCATTTCTAGCTACGGCTGGTGGTCAGCATCCTCAGGCTGGGGTATAAAATACAGAACACTCTGTTGGGCATCTGGTGTGTAGCAGGCACTCAATAAATGTCATTGTGCCATGGTAACACTGAAGTTCAGGTGGCTTTGTACAACAAATATTTACTTCTCACTCATCAGTCAGGGTGGTGGTGCTGGTTGTCCAACTGTGGAACCTGAGGTCTCCATGGGATGGAGAAGGATGGGGGTTGTTTCCAAACACCTGCACCTGCATTCCTCTGGAAGACATGGTCACTCTTGCGGGGGAGGATGGAACATGTCATGTACCACCTGACCTGGGGAACCCAAGATGACGTCCCAACCCCATGCACTCCGATTGCAGCTTTGCAGAAATACTGACTCTGCCCTTGTGTTCTGTGTGAGGCTCGCCCAAACTCTCTGAGCCCCAGTTGTCTTGCCAGCAGGGTTAATGGCTCTTGTTTTATCACTCTGCGTGTGCGAGGGAGGTTCAAGTGCCTGGAAGATGCTTAGCAATGCCATCATCTTCCTTTCTTCCCTTTCCCACCCCTCTCCCCTGCAACCTCCTTCCTTGCTCTCGACCATGCTCCCTTCCCTAGCATGGAGTAAGTGACAGCTGGCAAGGTTCTCGGTCCCCAAACCTGCCCATTTTCAGAAAAAGGGGTCAAATAACCAAAGAACACCCCGAGCGTGGAGAGGGGGTGGTACAGGGAGGGTGGACAGAACCATGCCCCTGCTCTCCAACACTAAATCTTTAGGGAAGCCATTAGCAGGCCCTGTTGTTCTCAGACAAATTATGAGGGGGATCAATGTAATTTTTTTCACGTGCTGAATTCATAAGGGTTTATGGCAAAATCAATGCAGATCTTTATGGAGAGAGAGGGCAGGTGCACAGTTCTGAATTGTGAGGGGTGGGGGAGAAGTTCCACCAATCAGCAGTGGAGGTGGGGCCTGGGGATGGAGCTGGGGACATCTGCCACGATGCTTCAGGGATGGATCTTTCCCTGGAGACTGAGCCCAGTAACCTGAGCGCCCTCAGGGGTACTGGACCAAGGACAACAGAGAGTACACCTGAGCTTTGATTGGCATCTTCACAGCTTTCGTAGAGCCCCACAGACTAGAAGGTGGATCCTGTCAGTGACTCATTTTACAGCTGAGGAAACTGAGGGGTAGAGAGGCTGGGCACCACATGGCTCACAACAGGAAGTCCTCGGATGCAAGCCAGGAGCTCCCCACTCCACCCGCAGCCTCTCTTCTGAGTTTCTGTGCTGGCTCCACACACTGCTCTCCACTTGTGTGCCGGTTAGCCTCTCTCATGCAGGAGTAGTTCCAGGTCAGTTCTCATGACACAATCTGGAATCTGTGATGCCTGTGCTGTCCCCACAGTCCTTGTGAGTTGCAGGATGCATGCACAGTGCAATTCTGTGACACTATATTTGAGTGTCTTACTCTTTACCTGGCTGTGAGCCACCCAAGACTCTGCTGTATATCTTACCATCTCTCTTTCAAAACCCACCTGAATATCAGCATCAACATTCATTTGTCCATCCATCCACCATCTTTATCCACTCATTTACCTGTATCCATCCATCCATCCATCCATCCATGTACCAGTCTACCCATCCACATATTCATCCACTCATTAATCTATTCATCCATCTGTGTATCAATATATTCATCCATCCATCCACCCACCCACCCATCTACTCATCCATTCATCCATGTGTTCATCTGTCCATACCTACCTACATACATACATACACCCGCCCACACATAATCCATCTATGCATGCATCCACCATCACCCTCTGTCTATCCATCCATCTGCATACTCATCTACACAACCACAATCTGTTCACTCATCCACACTCATCCATGCATTCATGCATCATCTATGTATCCATTCATCCATAAATTTATGCATACATCCATCTCATCCTCTATTCATACGTCATTAATCCATGCATCCATCTATCCACCTATTCAACCACACATCTAGTCATCCATTTATCTATCCACCTATCAACCCACCCATCTACTCATCTATCCATTCACAAATTCATGTTTCCAACTAACGACCTATGCATCCATCCATCCATCCATCCATCCATCCATCCATCCATCCATCCATCAGTCCTTCTGTCAATTCATTTCCAGATAGCTCATATCTTAGTTTCTCTTCTTCTGCTATTGTAAACCACACTGACAAGAACAACTTGAAGGAGAAAGGGTTTATTCTGGGTCACAGTTCAAGATGCAGTCCATTATGGCAGAGAAATCAGGTGACAGGCATGTGAGGCAGCCGTCCCATCCCATTCACAATCAGGAAACAGAGACTGATGAACACTTGCTGCTTCTCAGTCCCTTTTCTCCATTTACACAGGCAGGGATCCCAGCCCACAATGGGTATGTTTTCCCACCTAATTAACATCATCCAGATTACCACCCCCAGGCATGCCCATGAACCTGATCTGGATAATCCTTCACAGGTGTGCCTGGAGGCTCACCTTGTAGGTGAGTCTAGATCCTGGGAGCCGATGGCACCAACCATCACAGATCACAAGACTTGCAAAATATGGGAGTTCACCCTGATACAAGTTACAAGGACACATTTGGAAGACACTAGACCAAGTGAGAATAGCCAGTCCCAGCCAGAAGGACAAATGCAACCTGGTCACAGACACAGGAGACATCTGGAGCTCTCACAGTCACATGATGGTTTCCAGGTGTGGAGAAGAGGGGAGGTAGGGGCAGAACCTCAGGGAAGATGGAGGCAGAACCTCAGTTCTATGGGTAGGAGTAGTTCTGGAGGAGGATGCAGTGCTGGCCTGCTAGCCATGGAGTAGACAGACTTCTGCCACTCTCTTGTACCCTTAAAAATGGCCACAGCAGTACATTTTATGCTATGCCTGTTTTACTACAATTAAGAATGAAATATTTTTTAAGTATCAGTCTTTGCAAGGAGGCCGTGCCCTCCTTGGAGTCCTTGTGGGCTGTGCACACCCACTGTGGTGATACGATGTTCTCTCGAGCACCGTTCTCCTTCTGGCTCCTTATCTGAGCTGTGAGTCACCCAACGGTTACTCAGCATATCTCACCATCTCTCTTTCAATCACTTGACTATCAGTTTTGACATCGTCCTGTCATCCATTCATTCATCATTCCTCTATCTGTGGGTACATGCATCTAGCCATCCTCCCACACAGCAATGCATCATCCTTGTACAGTGCATCAGCCCTTCCGTTCCAATGCATCCACATGGGACCTCGTGACCTCCTCCTGCTGGCAGTTCCAATGGCCACTTCAGCCCCAATCACCCCCCTTCTCCAAAGGCATCAGGTGCTTAGGGCTTTTACATGAAATCACCATCCTGTTCACAGCAGCAGCTGATGCTTGCCCAAGGATGTCTTCATAGAGCCTGTCATTGCCCACCTACCCTGGGAACAGGGGCTCGTCAAACTACTCCCATCCTGTGAGAGGGAAAACTGAGGTCCAGAAGATAAAGTAACTGGTTCACATCTCCTCAGCAGATAAGCTATTGAGAAAGATTGGGGGCATCCTGACTACTGGGGTTTTCTGCCTGAGGCCTCTCTCCTGCCTTTCTCTTAAGAGGATTCAGCCACTGGACTTAGGACCCACCTGGATACCCCAGTTGCCTCTCCCATCTGAATGTAGTCTTTTCTATAAGCCTTTTCTCCCAAATCAAGTCATTATCCCCAGGCTGAGGGATTTTCTTGTGGATTTCTTTGAATACTGTTCCTTCTTGAATGCTAACCTTCCAAAGAGTGCTTTTGAGCCCATTTTACCCACAAAATGCCCAGGCGTAGAGAGGTTGTATCCATTTCCTGGGAGAACCAGCTGGTATTTAGTGGAGCATCGTATTCAGAGGCAAGGAATGGGAACATGTCCTCAGCAGTCTTTCCAAGCAATTAAGCCTTTAGAGGAGGGGGATATAAGAGGTACCCTGCTCAGCAGCCTCTCCTGGAAGGTGGGGGCAGTAACCCAGGGGACTTTGCCAGCTACCTGCCAAGCCCAGAGGCTCTAGGTCTTCTCCCCTTCTTTGGCCTCTTCCTCTTCTCTGTGAGACCCCGCCCTTACCAAGGCCCCAGAGCTAAGTGCCAGCCTGTACGTGACATCATTTAATAGCCCTGGTTTTGTCACTTTTTGTTGCTGTGATAAAACACCATGACCAAGGCAACATGTGAAAAAGAGGGCTTATTTTACCCTTATGCTTCCAGAGGGATAAGAGTCCGTCATGTTGGGGAGACATGGCAGAACCTGAGAGCTGGTATCTTCAAAGGCAAGCAGGAAGCAGAGATAGCGAGCTGGAAGTGGGATGGGACTATATTATCTCAAAGTCTGCCCCTAGTGACATATTTCCCCCAGCAACCAAATAGCATCACCAACTGGGAAGTGTTCAAATACCCAAACTAATGATATTTCTCATTTGAACTACCACAGACTTTGAGCAACTTTAAAGAATTACATTGTGTGTGTGTGTGTGTGTGTGTGTGTGTGTGTGTGTGTGTGTGTGTGTGTCAGAGAACTTACAGAAGTTGCTTCTCTCCTTCCACCATTGTACTCTAGGGATGGAGTTCAGATTAGCCATCTGCCTTGGCAACAAGTGTAGTTAACATATAAACCAGTGGTTCTCAACCTGTGGGTCGTGACCCCCTTTGGCAAACCTCTATCTCCAAAAGTATTTACATTTTGATCCATAACAGTAGCAAAATTACAGCTATAAAGTAGCATCAAAAATAATTTTATGGTTGGGGGTCACCACATCATGAGGAACCGTATTAAAAGGTCACAGAACTAGGAAGGTTGAGAACCAGTGATCTCAGTCATCTCATTCACCTGGATTTCCCCCCAATTTTTAATAGTTTTATTGAAACATAATTAACACATAAGAAGGTTGACCCTCCTCATGTATGCGTACACTTCCCAACACATCACAGAATGTACTTGGACTCTTCAGAGTGTCTACAGCCCCTTCATGTCTCCTCTGTTCCTTCATAGTAATAGCCTTGTGGTCTCCATCCAATGCTCCACGTGTAGAATTTGGCAATGAAGGCACTCATTCGTTCATTCATTCACTCATTCATGAATTCATTCATTCATTCAAGGATTGCTGGATTCAGATGGCTACAGTGACAAGGAGCCCCAGACCGCACGGTTTTAAATGACATAAATAGATGGCCCTGGTGTGGAACGCCTGAAATCCCAGGACTTGGAAGGTTGAAGCAGGAGTCACGAGGTCAAGGCTTGTGCATGCTACCTAGTAAGATCGAGGTTCGCATACACTACACAGCAAAGGTCTGTCTCAAGACAACCAAACAAATGAACAAACAACCCACCACCCAACAAACAACAAAACCAAACCTGGCCACAGTTCTGGAGAGGCAAGAACCTAAGATTCAAGTGTCGGGACCATGTTACATGTGAGTCTCCGGGTAGAACCCTCCCTTGTCCTTCCTAATGGAGCATGGATTCTGGGGGTGCTTGTGGTATGGTTTGTCTGTGTGTTGTGTCTCCCTGGGGAGGCATGAACAGATGTCCGTTTACCCTAGATATGGCACCAGAGACAGACAATGAAAAAGTTAGTGAGTGAGTATGCGGGCCGGGGTTGTTTACAGTGGTCTGGGTGGTCCAGAGACAACTGCCTCACTGAAAAGCCCCACCCCTCAGCAAGAGGGACCACTCTGGAATTCTGCATCCCTGCGGCCACTCCCCTCCACAGGACTTGATGGGAGAACCTCCTCTCCCCAGCGATTGTTACTGTTGATGTAAGCTTGGGGAGGGGCCCTGTGGATCTTGTAGGTTTCAGGAGCTTCCTAAGACTTATGAGTTTTATTGTCTTCCTGACAGGAGGACAGGCTTCATTTGGGAGGAAATAGTGACAAAGCAAAATGCCCTGGTGCATGGGCTGGAAGTTTGACCCTTGGTGTGATAGTGTGAAAGATATGGAAGCTTCATACCGTGGGTAGAGGTGTACAAGATCTCTGGCCTCAGAAAGGGGTTGATGCTGGTATCTAAAATGAGTTATTTCTCACCAGAAACAGTTGTTATATGTTGCTGGGTCCTAACAGCTCCCTCAGGGGAGGGGGTGAGAGGGCATGGTGTCAACAGACACAGACACTGGGAGTCAGGTGAAAGGCAATCAGCAGACTCATTTATTCAGTAACAGGGAAAGCCTTATATACCCTCCTCCCAGCACCCAGGCTGTGTCCCAGTCTGGTGACATTGCATGGTCATCTCTCATTGGCTGGGCATGAGATCAGGAGCTCTGACAGCACCTGTTGCTAGGCCCTCAGGCAGACTCCAGTTTGGCTCATAAGGAAGCACATTATGTGCATGCCTTGGCAACAGGTTTGAGCCAATTTCCTAGACCCTATGGGCCTGTCCTACTACGGTTATACAGCAAAGCCACTACGTGTCTGTACCCACTCTGCTGGCACAGCTACCATGAGGCCATCTACTGTGACATGACATAGCCAAGGGGCCCCCTCAGAGGCCAGGCAGACACAGGCACCTGATCTTGGACTTTCAGCTTCCAAACCCAAACCAAAGAAACCTCTTTCCTTATAAATACCCCAGCTTGGAGCATTGAGTTACAGAAACAGAAAGCACATGAAGATTACTTGGTGTTCTTGACCCTTAGCTGTGACACGTGAGCCCTGCCTGTCACCACGTGACTTCTTCATGTGTGTCTAAATTTCTTCTTGTAAAGGTGCAAGCCATATTGGGTGAGGGGCCACCTTGGTGACTCTGTGTTGAGCTGGATACATCGGTAGACAGCATTTCCAACAATGGTGACATTCACTGGTGTTGGGGAGCAGGACTCCAACAGAGCTTTTGGGGCAAGCCATTCAGTCTCTGACACCTTTGGGTGCCAGGCTAGGTGAGAGGTGTGGGACACCTATCCCATGGAAGACCTCATTCCCACACTTTATCTCAATCTTCCAAATGGAATGAGGCACTCTTTGTCCTTCACGAGAACCTGGGCCTGTCATCTAGCTGCCTCACCCCACCAGCCTCAGCCCCACCAGCCTGGCTCAGCCTTGAATGGGGGCCTCCACAGCTCATCGGCAACCATAAGAGAGCAGCGGACAGAATAAATCTCACTCCGAAATTAATGTAGCTCAGGAAAAAAAAGTGCATTTACTCATTCCAACTTCTTGTTGCAAGACTCATAAGTGAATAAATTCAAAATAAATGTATCTGGGGCGAAGGGAGAAGCCACGATAAAGCAATCGCGTCACCTTAAATGAAGACAAAGGCTCTGAGGCAATATTAAATTCCACCCCCGAAGGCTCATTTCATTTCAGACCCAGATTCCCACAAAATCGAGTTTCCTAGCCGAGCTGAGCCCCTTTCTGCTCCCACCCACCCCTTTGCCCACACCCTCACCTGCCAACAAGTCCCCGATCCTACTTCCAACATCATGCCTGCAGGTAGCCAGCTCTGTTCATGTGCCAGCTGTACCCTCAAACTCTGAAGATGCCACAGCTTCCCCCCTTCCTCAGAGGGAGAACTTCCACTGGTCAGAGGATCGGCAACATCTGCTCAGTGTCTAGAGGTCCCTTCCCTCCTCTGCTCCTTCTACAGCCCAGGTGCCTGTGAGCAACGATGCTCTCATCCGTGTGTCTGCGGATGCTCAGGGCCTGTGGGCGAGCGGCTGCCTCAGTGCCAACCTGTTCTCCAGCTCCAGTGCTTGTCAATGGGACTATGGTTCAACATCTACCGTGGTTGGAATGTGTCCCCCAGCGGCCATGCACTGGAAACTAAAGGCCTGACCAACCATACGGAGGCCACTGTTAAGAGGTGGCCAAGTCCCCAGGCTTTTCCTCATGCACGGATCAATGCTGTTCCCAAGGGAGTGGCTGAGTGCCCCCAAGAGTGGGTGGCTTGCTAGGATGAGTCTGGCTTGGAACATTCCTTGTGGGTGCTCCCATCTCCCTCTCTGTGTGGGAAGATGTAACACAGGCATCCCCGATGCTGGCACCTTGACACTGGCCTTTCCAGCGTGCGCTGCCCGTTAGAAATCTCTGTCCCTTCTAAATTCATCAGGGCCACGCTGGGACACCAGGCCTACCCTCTCTTGTCTTTGGTTTCCCGTTAAGATGATAACTAAATTACCATGAGTTTTGTCCCTGGTGGGGGTGCCTACCGGCGGTGAAGGCAAAGCAAGAAGTCTTTCTTATTCCAAGTCCCCATGGGATGGGGGTGGGGAGATGGCTTCCGGGTTAGGCACTTGCTCAGCAACCATCAGGACCAAAGTTTGGATTCCCAGAACCCAGGTAAATGCTGGATGGATGTGGCAGCCACCTGTAATTCCAGCCTAGGAAGGCGGAGATGGAAGATTCCCCAGAGCAAGCTGGTTGGTGACAGCTAACCTTGCTGGTGAGCATTTGACTGAGATACCCTGCCTCAGTGAGTAAGGGAGAAGAGCAACTGAAGATGGGTCCTGATATCAACCGTGGGCCTCCACATGCACACACACACACACACGCACACACACACACACGCACACACTCACACACGCATGCACACACACACGCACACACACGCACATGCAAGCGTGCACATACACACTTGCTTGTACAAAACACACATGCAAATATGCATATACACACCTGCTTGTACAACACACACACACAAATATCCATATACACACCTGCTTGTACAACACACACAAATATGCATCTATACACCTGTTTGTACAAAGCACACACACAAATGGCAGGTGTTCCAATGCAAAGTCACCTTGCCTCCTTGCACTGAGAGTCGCTGTGCCCACAGCAAGAGAGCGTGTGTTCACAGTAGACCCCACCCATGCTTGGCTCAGAGACAGCACAGGCAGGTGTCAGGACACACTTGTCAGATGGACTTGTCAGTGGCCCTAGATGGTGTCACCAGTGGGGATCTGGGGTAGATTGCCAGTCTGACTTTACAAGCTAGCCTCCAGGTTTTGTTGTCTCCATGCCTAACCAGAGCTGACAGCAGTGAACACGTGCTGAGAGGTTTTTCAGGGAACCTGATGAGCTGCCTGACGGGGCTGACAGATGTCTGTCTCTTGTGCCAACAGTTGTGGCTTCACGTCAGACAGAGTCAAAATCAAGAACCTCGCTGCCTTCTCTCACTCCCCACTGATTGTCAGGGATCCTGCTACTGCCCAGGGGGATGAGGCTGCTTTTAACCACAGGATGGCAGCCATGTGTTGACACCTACTGGGTGCCAGCCCTTCAGCAGGCTGGTCCCACGGGTGGCTCAGCATCTCCCATGTAGACCCTTGCTCCTTGCTGTCTTGATACTGAGACCAGGGTGGAAGATTCTATTTTACTCTATTATGTTGTAGTGTGGGGAGTTATAACATTGATGTATTATACAGAATTTATGTTATTTGAAATTTATTTTATGTTATTTCATGTCATGTCCTCTGATTCTCGTTTAATCCTCCTGTCAGCCTGCGGGGAGCAGGTTCCATCTAGGTTTACAGCCAAGAAGATAGGCCTAGAAAAATGAGTAACTTGCTTAGTGCCGAGCCAGCCAGTGGGCCAGTGGTGCTCTGGGAATGCTACAGAGCCAGCCAGTGGGTCAGTGGTGCTGTGGGAGCACTGCCGAGCCAGCCAGTGGGCCAGTGGTGCTGTGGGAACATTGCTGAGCCAGCCAGTGGGCCAGTGGTGCTGTGGGAGCACTGCAGAGCCAGCCAGTGGGCCAGTGGTGCTGTGGGAGCACTACAGAGCCAGCCAGTGGGCCAGTGGTGCTGTGGGAGCACTGCCGAGCCAGCCAGTGGGCCAGTGGTGCTGTGGGAGCACTGCAGAGCCAGCCAGTGGGCCAGTGGTGCTGTGGCAATGCTGCAGGGCCAGCCAGTGGGCCAGTGGTGCTGTGGGAGCACCGCTGAGCCAGCCAGTGGGTCAGTGGTGCTCTGGGAATGCTACAGAGCCAGCCAGTGGGCCAGTGGTGCTGTGGGAACATTGCTGAGCCATTCAGTGGACCAGTGGTATGTGGGAGCAGTGTAGAGCCAGCCAGTGGGCCAGTGGTGCTGTGGGAGCACTGTCGAGCCAGCCAGTTGGCCAGTGGTGCTGTGGGAGCACTACAGAGCCAGCCAGTGGGCCAATGGTGCTGTGGGAGCACTGCAGAGCCAGCCAGTAGACCATTGGTGCTGTGGGAGCACTACCGAGCCAGTCAGTGGACCAGTGGTGCTGTGGGAGCACTACCGAGCCAGCCAGTGGACCAGTGGTGCTGTGGGAGCACTGCAGAGCCAGCCAGTGGACCAGTGGTATGTGGGAGCACTGCAGAGCCAGCCAGTAGACCAGTGGTGCTGTGGGAGCACTGCAGAGTCAGCCAGTGGCCAGTGGTGCTGTGAGAGCACTGTAGGCAGAGCAGACTTTGGAATGGAGCTCTCTGGATTTGAATCTGAGAGTGAAGAGTTTTCTTTAAGCCTTGGTTTCCCCATCTTTACTGGAAGACATCATGGACTCACGTGTGTGCTTTGCCTGTCTCAGCTCCTGAGATGACTCTGGTACCTTCCTTGTAGTGGTGGCCATGGTAGTTACAGGCAAGGCTGCAAAACGGCGCCCTGGAAAGCCCCAGGGCTCTGGCAAGCCTGGAGCTGTCTCAATATGCCCCTCTCCCCACTTCCTGTGAGAGGGACCAGGTGAGTCCCCAGTGCTCAGTTCACTGCACCCTGGGTGGAGGGCAAAGATGAAGGGCAGGCCACTTCAGCTCACTTACTGGCCATCACCTGCTCCAGGGTGTCAGGAGAGACAACAGATCCTGCCCCCAGCCCACCACACCGCAGTCCTGCTCGAATCTCACAGATCCAATATGGTGGAGCAAAGCAGCCAGGGGAGGCAGGGCAAGCTGGACTGGTCACCTTTTCTCTTTCCTCCTTTTATCTCATCCCACCCAGGCCCAGCCCATGGGATGGTACTGCCGACACTTAGGGTGTGTCTTCCCTACTGGGTGACCCTCTCTGGAGACTCCTGTAGACACTAACACAGCTGCTGATCTCTTAGGCACTTCTCAATCTGGGATGGGGGCAAGATACCCTATACCTTATTTTATTGTGTGTGTGTGTGTGTATGGATGTGTGTGTTGGGGAGTAAGCTGTGTGTATCTGTGCATGTGCGTGTGAAATCCAGAGGCCAGACATCAAGTGTCTTCCTCAATCTCTCGTGACTTTAATTTTTGAGACAAGGTCTCTCCTGAACCTGGAGTCCACCATTTTAGCTAGGCTGACTGGTAACAAGTTTCTGAGACCTCCTTGTCCCCACTCTCTACCAGCTCTGGGCTTATAGGTACATCCTACCAGGCCAATTTTATGTGGACACTGGGAATCTGAACTCAGGTCCTGCTGCTTGCACATCAGGAACTTTATCCATGGAGCCATCCTTCTAGTCTGGAATATTCTATCTTCGTCTATTATAGTGTAGTGTATTGATCATCACATCTGGATTGTCTGTGGGGAGGGGTAAGCCCACCCAAAGTCCTGGGGCAGAGCCTTTCCTGTGGAGGGAGCTGGGAAGGGGTGGTTAGTGTTAGCCTGTGGTATTAGCAAATTTCATTGAGACAGGCCTCCCCTTCCTGAAGAGAGGCTAGCTTGGAGCTTGGCCAGACAGGAGACACTTTGCCCATCGTAGGGAATTGCAAATTAGCCTTGAGAGTCAAGTGACAGGAGAGATGTACTTGGTCAAGGAGGCCAAGAACTGGGCCTGTTTCATCCTCCCAGCTCTCGGCAGAGGACCCAGGACCTGAACTTGACCCTCAGTCCGTTCTCTTGCCTCCAAAGGCCCCTGGTTGCTCACATGAGACAAGGGTGGTTGCTGACTGGAGACAGCTTCCAGGCTCACAGCCCTAATCACTCATTTCTAGCTCATTAAGCCAGGCTGACATTTAATTTTTAACTTTTTATATATTTACAACTCAGTAATTTTTAGTATATTCACCAAGTTGGGAAACCATCGCCACAGTCAGTTTTAGAAGATTTCAATCCTCCAAAAATAAACTCTGCACTGCTTAGCTGTCACCCTCCTGTTCCTGTCCTCTCAGGCCCTGACACCCACTGATAGACTTTCGGTCTTTGTGTAGAATGCTGATGGATGGACTCACAACCCCAAGGTCCTTATGACCAACTTCTTTGGATTCATTTTATAGACTCCCATGAGGACAAATATAGGTGAGGTCTCCCAGATCTTCAAAAAAAAATTTTTTTATGAGGCCCAAAAAGGGGTGGTCACTTCAGCATGGCCATTGTTAAGATCAGAACTCTTTTCTCTGGGCATCTAGTCTGATCCATTCTCCATCTAACCTGTGTCAAGAGCAGTTTAAAGACATGAGCCCCAAGAAGATAATAGCACCCTTTGCAGGACAGTGAATAGGCAGTTGCACCTCCTCCTACCCATTCACCTAACCATGCACCTTCCTATCCACCCATATGTCCTAACAATTTTCTATACATCTACCCACTCATCCATCTGTCCTACTACCCATCATCCATCCATTTATCCACCCATCCATCTGTCTATTCATCCACCCATCTGTCTATCTACCCATAATCCACTTATTCGTCCATCCATCCATCCACCCATCCATCCATCCATTCACCCACCCATCTGAATATTCACCAACCCATCTGTCCTTCTACCCACCATCTATCCATCCACCCACCCTCCTACCCACCTATCTATCATCCATCCATTTATCCACCCACCCATCTGTCTATCCATCCACCCATCTGTCTATCTACCCATCATTCACTTATTCATTCATCCGTCCATTCACCCATCCATCTGCTTATTCACCAACCCATCTTTCCTTCTACCCATATCCATCCACTTATCCACCCAACCATCTACCCATCCACCCACCCACCTACCCATCTACCCATCATTCACCTATCTAACTACTTATTCATTTATCCAGTCAGCCAGCTACTCTTCACTCACTCATTCACCAATCTGTCCATCTACCCACCCACCTGTTCATTTAACTATCACTTATCAATTACTCATTTATTCATCTGTCCATCCATCCATCCACTCACCATCCATCTGCCCACCCATCCATCATCTATCCACTCTTCATCCATCCATCTACCTTCCTATCCATCCATCTGCCCATTCACCCATCCATCCATCTTCTCATAGACTCACCCACCTAGTCATCATTCATTCACCTATCCACTCACCCACTCACCTTTCCACTCATCCACTCACCTTTCTATCTACCCACCCATGCATCCTTTCACCAGAAAATGTTTACTGTGGACAAAATCATGCCAGGTCTGCTGTGAATGGGAGGGCAGAGAACAAGGCAGCTGGGCAGTCCTTGCAGCTTAGAGGCAACACTCATACCACACAGAAAAGAAACACTTTACTGGCTACCAGTGCGGACACAGAAGCTGGATGGGCAATGGCCTGGAATGAGGGGTGCAGCCTCTTTAGTTCTCAGAAGAGGGTTTTTTTTTTTATGCAAAAGAGGTAGTTTAGTGAGATCTAGGATACAGGAATCATAGAAAGGAGTCTGAAGACTGATGAGGGGCACATGCTTATGGCTGTCACACGGTAGAATAGGAAGAGAGGCAACTCGCTGCCCCTTTGCTCCCAACAATGCCTTTCTCTATGGTCACTCAGTTATTTCCTTGTGCAGTGTGTCTTCTTCCAGCTTGGAGGGTGGCATCCAGGTCTTAGTGATTCCTGTACTCCTTAGTCCTGCCTGAGGTGTGCTTCCCACTCCCAGGGTTGGCATTGATATCTCCCAAGAGCCCTGGTTTGCACAAATCAAGGTACATGTGTCAGGGAGCAGCTGGGGTCTTGGAGGTCAGGATGGAGGTCTTTGCTTTGTCCTTCCTGCCTAGCTGTGTCCTCCCTTCTGCCTCTGTGGTTTCTCCTTCAGAGTTGAGTTGCTTGAGGAAGAGACAACCCGCCGCGTGTATGTCTGTTGGCAGGGGTGTTCTAATTTTAAAAAATGTGTCACTCTCCGAGCTCTGTGTCCCTTAATCAGGCAATTACTTTCTGATGTAGTATAGTTAAGAAAGAAGGAAAAGAAAAAATAGCCACCAGCCCCTGGAATCTCAAACATTTTCTTGAGAATTAATTTGGTAAATGTTTGACTCAAGTTCCAGAATGTCCTTTGTTTCCATTTCTAAAAGACAAAAGGGACAGGGAAGAAAAGTAGTAATTGCGTGTTAATCAATCTTGCTCATTAAAATTAGCTCCCCAGCCAAGGGTGTCATGGAAACAGCAGATGCTGGGAGAAGGGCTGGAGGGCCCAGCAGGGATGGGGTTGAGATCATGGAGTGGGCATGGCCAGGGGACACAGTATGGGACCAAGTGGCACTGGAAAGAGCAGCCAGCAGAGACTGCCACCACGGTCCTTGTTCCTATCTCTGTAGGTTTCCTAGTGTCTTTCAGAACAAGCCAGTGACCACGTTGGGTGGTGGGGGTGGAGGTGCTGCGCCGATTGTACAGTTGATGACCCTGCCAAGTGCTGCTGGGGAGTTCAGGAGAACTCATCGCTAGAAACAGCAGAAGTGGCACTTGAAATTAGGTTTCCTGACCAGTGACCTCGCTGTGGCACGGCTCTCTTGTACCCTAGTGGCCTCTGTTAAGGCTGGAGGTGGGTGGGGCAGGGCCACAAGCATGATGGCTTCCAGGAGCCTTGTGGGTGGAGAAAAACGTCACTTCTGTCAAGGTTACCCCAGAAAGATGTGGGCACACAGATGGGATCCGCACCTCGAATCCACTTATGTCCAGAAGCCCGAGGTACCGTGGACCCCCCAAGCTACTTGTTCTTCCAGGAGCCCTGCATTCTAGATCTTTCCTGAACATCTCTCACTCCCCAGGCCTTGCTGGTCTGGTTGGGGTGAGATAATGTGCCCTTGTCCTCTGTGTCACCTGCTGGTGAACCCCAGGAATGTAAAGCTGGTGACCTGAGCCACCGCCCTCCTGTGGGTAACAAGCATTGCAGATGAAAGGCAGTGGAGGGCGGGGACAGGTTGGCCACCACCCACCATCTTTACATTCATGCCTTTCCAGACCAGGCTCGGAAACCCCACCTTCCTGCTGCCCATCTCCCGATAGCGTGGAGCAGTGGACAACGCTGTCCCAGCTCAGTCCGTCTGTATGTCTGTTCTAGGCTGCAGACCCAGGGCCAGCTCTCTGAGGGGAGAAGTAGCCTTAGATGGCCAAGCTGCATTTTCAGTAGAGGAAGGGAAGGCAAGGGGCACCAACCCTTGTTCCTGTCACAGAATCACATGACACAGAATGCTCATCCCTAGAGCCAGAATGGCCTCTTGGGTGCTCTAGTCCACCCGTGGGCTGATGTCCAAGGGTAGCACGATGTTCAAAGGGCTCAAGACAGACAATTTCCCCAAGAGGACGATCAGCCACTAGAGGCAATGGGTTGTGTGGGTCAGTTTCCACCACTGTCACAAACTACCACAAACTCCCACCTCCTAAGGGCCCAGGCTAGTAATAAGTCTTTAACACATGAACCCCAGCGGACCTCACAGCCTCTGACCTTCAGAGGTAAGACATCACTATTCTGAGTAGGCTCCATATTTGCTTCTGGATGCTAGCTTCAGGAGAACCTGGAAGATGGATGGTCAGCCTGCCACTCCATGAGATACACAAGGGGCTGGGACACCAGCAACAACAGATGCCACCCATGAGGCTCCCCAGTGGCTTTCCACCTGGGGGCCAAGAAGCTAGCTTGGACTTCTGGATGATATGGGGACAGTCCTCGGTCTCTGAGTCATACTCAGCTTCCACCCCAAACTCCCCCAGAGGCTCTGTGGCCACCCAGGGGACAACAGAGAAGCCACAGACTGGCCAGCATGGGCCTCCCCTCTCCCCTTACCCCAGGTCTGTTGGGGATGGATGCTGGACGAGGGACATGGGCATGCTTGCTGGCTGGGGTGCTGGCTTTTCCCATGGCTCCCCCTAACTGAGCTCTGCCTTTCCCACTGAGTCTAAGGCAGGGCCTGATAACTCTCCCGTACTAAGCCCCCTGTGGCTCACCCTCTGAAGAAGGGCACTGGTTGGTTGCAAATGAGCATTATTGTTCAACTCCTGTGCCCTGCAGAACCCCACAGGGGAGCCATCTGCGTGTCCTTGCTGGAGACTCTAATAATCTCTGAGGGCTTTTTTTTTTTTAAATGAACTGGTAATGATGATGGTGATCAGGCTGCAGTCTTCTCTCTCCTTGGGGCAGCCGGGCTCAAAGCACCCGGTAAGATGGGCCTGAGGAGGAAATGACAAGTCCAGTAAAACCACCCAGGCTGTGGTGGGATGAGGCCCATTCACCTGTCCCCTTCTGTGATTTCTAGAACTCTGTTAAGATTACACAGACAAAGAACGCCCTGTGTCTTTAAGGGAGAGCTTAGCAAGGGACCCCCACACCAAGTCTGAGGAGGCTCCCCAATATGCTCATGGCCCCCTTCTTCCTTCCACTGGATCATGAGAGCTTTGCCAGAAGAGGGAGAGGTCTTGGTAAACACGGCCCCTGCTCATAGAGAATTCATTTGGGAGCAAGTGTCAGAAAAACATTGAAGTACCTGAAGGAACCATCTAGATGTGTGATTTGATAGACACATACATTTGGATGACAGCTTCAGGTCTGGCTGGATCCAGGCAGCTCTGAAAATACTGACAACAGACATATGTACATTTGCATGATTTGTTCCTAATGGACATTTAAAAAATATTTGTCTCCATCATTTGGCTCTGCCTTCCTCTGTATGAACGTCATCTCCTGCTCTTTCTTCACGGCAGCAAGATGGCTGCCAGCTCCCCTAAGCTTGCTCCCTGGCCTCCTGATGAGAAAGTGTGGTCATCAGACTTCTCATCACTGGGGCACATACGTGAAAGGAACACTTTAAAGGGAGGAAGGAGCTGTTTGGGCTCATGGCTTCAGAGGATCTGTCCAGGGTTGCAGCATCCATTGACAGCAGGCTGAGGTGAGGCAGAACATGATGGGCAGGAGTGTGTGGTGGAGGCTGCTCACCTCACTGTGTCCAGGGAGCAGAGAGGAAGGGCACACCTCAATAATTCACCCCCTTCTGTAAGGCTTGATATCGTCATCAACTCCAGTACTGCTGTCATATGAACCCAGGGTGGATTTGTCCATTGTGAAGGATGCTCACGTCCCTGATGCCCCTGGAGTGCAAACCTGCGGACATCTGTTATTAATACCCCTACATAAAGCATCCCTCCTTTCCAGAGGTCAGTCACTCATGTCAGGAACCTGCTTTCCTGGATGCCTATTGGCCAGCTTGGATCACATGGGCATCACCGAAACCGGTCACTGGCCAAGAGGAGGAATGATTTTTGGGCAGCCCTGGAAAGGGAGGAACAGACTGGCAGACACTTCTGTGGTGGATGCACACTCCTCCCTCCATCTATCTGCTTCCTCCTCTCCCCTAAAGACTTGGAGTCTGCTTGGATCCCAGTCCCTGAGCAGAGGAGGCCTCCAGCCAGGGTTGCCCCCAGCCACAGCCACAGCCACAGCCACAGCCATAATTGCCTCCATCCACAGTCACTCCCAGCCACAGTTACCTCTGGTCATGATCACTGTGAAGGCACTCAGTGCCCCCCTTACCCCAGACCCCTCACCTCAGTGGACTATTGCAATCGGCAGCCAGCACTCTGTGGGCCCTGCCTCTAGGCCCTCACTGGCTTTGCAGGGTCACTGCAAGGCAGTAGCTGGGTAGACTGGGTGTAAACAAATAGCTCTTCTAGATGGTTGGCTCTGACTTCACACTCATTCTCCTTATCTGCTTTTGTTTAGCACAAACTGAGTTTTCAGGGACTCTGGTCATCTGGGTGGGACCAGTCATCATCCTTAGCACCTCCAGGGACATAAGTCAGGTGTCTGGAGAACACCGCCATCTCCTGCCTGCATCCTGCCCATCTCCACTGGGTTTCCCAGGACCCCTTCCTTTAAGCCCTTCACACGCCACAGTAGGGAGTCCATCTCCCCACCCTGGATGCTTGCTCCACACCAAGCTCCCCTCGACGGTTGTCTTGACCCAAATGAGGCAGCACTTGTCCAAATGCGGGCATGCTCAGAGCGTCATACAGCACAATCAGCTCCCACTTGCTATGCAGTCTATCTCTGTGACTATGGTCCGTGTCATCCCCTGATTGCTGGGGTCCCCATATCTCATTAGAGACTCACAGAACACTGTTTCCCCAAAGCTTTGTTCTCTCTATGTGCATCCTATACCAAGGCTTTCCCTCCAATGTTTGTGAGATCGACATTTTTCGAGACTCCTGGTAAAAAGAGAAGAGAGTAATGTTGAGAAGCTGAAGGGGAGGGCCACTTACCGTATGCCGGGCACTTTACCTACTCAACTGTAGCTGCTAACAGCCCTGTGAAGTGGGTCTAATTGTCCCCAATTTATCGACATTGAAACCGAGTCCAGAAAAGTTCTTGATTGTAAAAGCCTCACAGTTGAAGGGGGTGCTCTCAGGATTTGCCTCCAGATCTGCTAGCCCCCAAGCCCAGGCTCTTAGAATGGCACAGAGAATCCCTCCCAGTGACAAGGTCTGAGCTGAGGCCATGTAATCAGATTGTCCCCAAGAGGACTTCACTGTATGAGGGAGGTCTCCTGTCCCCCTGCCTCCACACCTCCAAATCCATCCTGTTGTTCTCCTTGGCTCCTCTTCCACGAGGAGGAGAGTTCTGCAAGAGGCCAGAAGTGCCTGGAAGTTCTCTGTGTCCATCTGCCTGGCGGGCGTGGCTGCATCCACAGGGCAGTTCAGGAGGTGAGTGGGGTCAGCGTGGCTGGGGAAAGGTCCGAAAGAGAGGTTAAGGCCAGGTCAGATGATTGCGTGGCTGTCTTCACTCACCAGCTGTCGAGGGGGTTGGCCGATTAAGCGGAAGCTTAAGGCTTTCAAAAATCACTAATCAGACCTGCCAAAGTCTTTAAAAGGGCTTTCAAAATTTTTCTCTTCATTTATTTTTTTTAAGCACACTAAAAGCTTCATTAAAGACCCGCCAAGGATGGAGAGACCTCCTCTCGCTCCCCATCCCTCCCATAGTAATTAAGACCCGGCTCTCCCCATCAGCTTCCCTGCCTCTTGGGTTGGCAATGGATGGGCTGAGAGTGCAGAGTGACTTCTGAGCCATTCTGCCTTGTAAAGAGCTGCCAACTTCTCCCACTGGGCTTCTCCTGCCCAGCCCGGACCCTGCCTGCTTTCCATGTTGTGTTAGAGATGAGGAGGCACTGACATGGTCCTCAAAACACCCATTTTTTCAGCCAAGAAAATGTAATCTCAGAGCAGCGGAGAGATTTGTCAGTGGGCACAGAGCTGGGAGGCTGAGTGGGATCTAGGCCAGGGGTCTGTCCTTTGAAAGGTACATTTTCATTGAAATCAGACCCCACCGGCAATCAGTGGAGGTCTTCCACAAGAAAACACTGTCTGCCTGACCAGCAAGGCCTCCTGTGCCAGCCAGGACACAGATGGGACTCTGGAAGAGATCATAAACTGGCAGGGTGGAGAGACAGGGCACAATGGAAAGGTGGGCAGAGGCCAGCATCCACCCCAGGAAGGTAGAAGGCCTGACCTCCAGGAGACAGGCCCAGCACCATCCTGGCAGACTGAACCATATCCTAAAAGAACGGGAAGCATCATGGAGGGGAGGAAAGATGTTAACAGCTATCCATGACCATCCATGCTGGCCAGCAAGCCTACATACATCAGGCTCCTGGCAGTCCTACATACATCAGGCTCCCAGCAGCCCTAGTGCTGGCATGAGACTCATCCCAGGCTTCAGCTCTGTCTTAGTTAGGGTTTCTATTGCTGTAAAGAGACACCATGACCACGGCAACTCTTATAAAGGAAAAACATGTAATAGGGTGGCTTACAGTTTCAGAGATTTAGTTCATTTTCATCATGGTGGGACATGGTGGCGTGCAGGCAGACATCTTTTTAGGCAGGTGATAAGAGGTGAACTCTCATTGAGCATGGCTTGAGCACTTCCTCCAACAAGATCACACCTACTCCAACAAGGCCACACCTCCTCATAGTGTCACTCCCTTTGGGGGCCAGTTTCTTTCAAACCACCATAGGCTTCCTGCACTCTGCCCTCATGGTGAGATGCAGGAATACTGCAGCCCTTGCTGGTTGAAGTTCAAGACAGCCACACCCCTGCCCTTTCTTCTCCTCACTTTCCATGAGAACCTCCAGCACTGACCTGATAATACCTTGCCTCAGGGTTTTATCCTTCAGTTTGGATCTGAGGTCCCTAGTGGAGATGGCTCTTTTCTGCCCCATCTGTTGCTGTGGATACCGTTCTGTATAAATAAAACATTGATTGGCCAGTGGCCAGGCAGGAAGTATAGGCGGGACAAGGAGAGAGGAGAATTCTGGGAAGTGGAAGGCTGAGTCAGAGAGATGCTGCCAGCTGCCGCCATGACAAGCAGCATGTGAAGATGCTGGTAAGCCACGAGCCACGTGGCAAGGTATAGATTTATAGAAATGGGTTAATTTAAGATATAAGAACAGTTAGCAAGAAGCCTGCCATGGTCATACAGTTTGTAAGCAATTTAAGTCTCTGTGTTTACTTGGTTGGGTCTGAGCGGCTGTGGGACTGGCAGGTGAGAGAGATTTGTCCTGACTGTGGGCCAGGCAGGAAAACTCTAGCTACAATCTGTCCCTGCCTCTGGCTCCTGACCACTCACCTCCCTGTCTTTGTAGCTGTTAGCATGGCCCATGGTGATTGTGTGTTCCCCTCCCTTCCCAATTCTATCCAGGTTCTCTAGGACAGCATCCGGCTCCATCTGCCTGCTGTCCTCTCCAGGATGGTCGCCATGGGTCATCATGGGTGACCGGTGGCCCCGCCAGGTCATGACGCCTCCTCTGGGAGCTTAGTTATGTTCCTGGGTTGTGTCATCAATCAGTAGAAAGGACAGCTAATCCTGAGACACTTCCCAGTGGGATTGTGCCACTTGGAGGGACTGGTCTAGAGCAGTCTTGGCAGGTGGAAAAGAGGGATGAGAGTACAGAGGAAGATTCAGGGCCAGGGCCACCCACACACAGCAGCCATGTCCCCTGGACACCCTATAAGATGACCACTGGGTGACAAGACAGTGGAGGAGAATGACCTTGGCCCTTGGGCAAATCACCAGCCGCCTATGTGAGACCAGGGATGGGGGCAGCCAGGTGGCAGGATGGGAGAAACCCCGACCGCAGCTCTTACCTGCTTACCAGATGTTCCATACCCCAGCTGGGCAGGGGAGGAGGGAAAATAGACAAAGAAACTCTTCCTGTCACATCATCCCCCAGTGTCCATGTGTTCCAGGCTGGGAGCCTCCAGCTGTAGAGTAGATGAAAAGCCACAGGCTTTCCTCAAGAAGCTGGAAGGGAAGGTGACCCAGGAATAGTCAGAGGATAAAAGCATCAGTATCCTGTGGTCATCCTCACCTTGGTGAGATCAGCTTCTCCTCTAGAGGTCATGATCTGATCAGTCAGTACTTCCAGCATATGACATAGGACCAGACACATGCCACTCACTTCCCTGGCCCAGCATCATGTGGCCAAGTAGTCAGAGCCAGAGGGTCCTCCTTACAACTGATATGGATTGTCAACTTGGGGGCATAGTGAGAAGATAAGGCAATATCATGAGGATGAGGGTGAGGATGAGGTTGAGGATAATGGCAACCACATTTGTGACCCCAAGTGGCAAAGAGGCACTGTCAGATGTGTGGAGCCACAGGCCAGCTGTCACAGTTAGTTCTCTGTTGTTGTGAAGAGACTGTAACTTACAGAAGAAAGCGTTTAACTGGGGGCTTGTTTGCAGCTTCAGAGGGTGACTCTATGATCATCATAGTAGGGACCATGGCAGCAGGCAGACAGGCATGGGGGTGGGGCTAAGAGCTTACATCCTGACCCACAGGCAACAGGCAAAAAGAAAAAGACTGGGCCAGTCATGAACTTTTGAAACCTCAAAGCCCACCCCAGTGATAAACCTCCTCCAGCAAGGCCACACCTCCTAATCCTTCCCAAACAGATCCACTAACTGGGGACCAAGTATTCAAACATATGAGCCTACAGGGTAATTCTCATTCAAACCACAGGGGCCATCCATGATGAGCAAAGAGAGCCGTGGTGACAGCTGCTGGCACTGGGTGTCTGGTCTGCTTGGAACAAATTGTCAGGAAAGACCCACCTTCTAAACCTTGGTGCTCTGTCTCCATCAGTCTTTAGCTAGCACTTGTCACGTGGTAGCAAATGTTTCTGATGCCACTAAAGACTTCACAGAAGACCCTGGAGACAGATGTCATCTGGCTCTGTTGAGAGAGTCCTAGAAAGCCACATACACTGGGCAAAGAGGGAGGGTGACGGTGCGCATGGGAAATGGGTGTGTGGGAAAGGTCAGAACAGGAACTTGAAAAACTTGGGGTATTAGTTACTTTTCTCAGTGCTGTGACAATAAGCATAAATAAGAATAAAGCAACATAAGGAAGGGATGGTGTGCTCTGGCTCACAGTTTGAGGGTCCACAGTCCATCACGGCAGGAGTGTAAGGCAGCTGGTCACATCCCATCCTCAGTTGGGAAGCAGAGAGAGATGAACATCAGCACTCATCTTGCTTTTTCCTTTTCATTCAGACCAGGTCCCCAGCCCATGGGATAGTGCCACCCACATTCAAGGCGTATCTTCCTTCAGTGAAACCATCCGGGAAACACCCTCATAGACACAGCCAGAGGTCAGTCTCTTATCTAATTCTAAATCCATTCAGGCTGAGGGTGAAGATGGGCTACCACATTAACCTTCTAACTCCAAAACCAGAGAAGCCCTCCCTGATTGACCATCCCTTCCCCGAAGGTGAGCTGGGTTCTAATGGTCTGAGCCTTCCCTGGTTTCTCACATGGGAACAAAGTTTCTAATGACTGATTTTTATGCATACCTGCCTCACAGTCTGTCCCCTTCCAAGGCAGAGACTAGGCTGAACCCAGGGTCTGCAGTAGCAGGATTTTATTTATGTAATTTTTTTTGAGGTGAGGTCTCATTACATAACCCAGGATGGCTTCCAATTCAAGATCCTTCTGCCTCAGTCACAGTGCTGGGATGATAGACATGTACCATATGACCTGGCTTTTATATGTATGAGGGTTTTAAAAGGTGAAGTTCCAGTGTGTGTGTGTGTGTGTGTGTGTGTGTACATGTGCATGCATGCTGTTAGGGGAAATGTTTTTGGCTGGCTGGCTGGTCACAGGGCATGGGGGGTGTCTCTTGACTCCCACGGGAGTTGCCAGGGAAACCTTGGCGGTGGCTGGTTGAGCAGGATAGAACTTGGCAGGCACCTGGCAAAGTCCCTGATTAACAGATCAGAAAGACCCACAGCTGTGCACCAGTGCATCCTCTCACTGGTCTCCGTGACCTGCATCTCAACCGGAAATTGCCATGGTCATTCACTCCCCTGATCTGGTCTGACTCCTGCATGCAGGCTGTCCCTCTGTCCCCATGCTCGACACCACAGTGCTGCAGGGGCACGAGCCTCGTGTCCACTGGCTGAGGGAAAGACACCCCATGGGTACTACTTAATGGATCCCAATGGTGGCCTCACCGTGAGGCTGGCCATCTGTTTGCTGGGGAACTTCCACACACTCAGTTGCTGTGTCTTTAGGGACACCTGACCTGAAGCCACACACATGTGATGATCTGGCGAAACTCAGAGAACTAGCCACTGCAAGTTCCTTCCCGCGGGGCAGTGGAAGCAGAAAAGCTTAATGTTGTTTTTTACATTCGCTTTATTATTTCATTTATCCCAGCAGGCGGCGGGGGGCGGGATATGAGCCCCATTCCCCAGTCACGAAGAGAAGTCAATAAGAGAGAGGGGCTTCCTTGCGTGGGGTCATCGTAGACAGTGTTGGTGCCCAGACTCAGGGTCTGCTCTCAAGCCCAGGGCTCATTCCTGAGGCCAGCCACACACACCACCAAGATCCACCCAGCCTTCTTTCATGCTCCCAGAGGGCGGCTTGGGTCTCGAACGCTCTCTTCTGACTTGTGAACTGTGTGTGTACTGTCCGTCATCCCAGCCTCATCCCTGGGCCTCAGTTTCCTTACCTGTGATGGGCAAATGAACATATTCATCTCCCTGCTTCCTAGCGGCTAGTCACATGGGCTTAGGACCCTCTGTGGGCGGTGCAGACGCTCAGCGGTCTTTGCTGACATCCCAGTGACAGCCGAGGGGAGGGCTCCCCCCACCAGCAGCTCTGACCACTTGGGTGGGAGGTAGAGGCAGCAGGTGACGAGGTGACAGGGAGTGAGTGGTGAAACCTAGAGCAGGCCTGTGGGGAGCAATGAGGATGGTGTGCATGCTTGTCATATCATATAAATGATAAACAATAATAATAACATGGCTTCTTGTGTAATGAGAAAGACTACGGAGACTGAATTACCTCAGTAATGGGCTGCGGACGTCAGGGAGCTATTTGTTCTTGAAGGAAGAGCTGAGGGCTGTGTTTGTGTCCCCCCTGCACCCCCCTCCACATACCCACTGCTTCTCCAGGTGGGGAGGTGACTCAAGCCCTCACTGATGCAGATCGGGCTGGCCTGGAAGAAAACAGGGGCTCAGAGGAAGGATGCGGTCATCATTGGGGATGCTTGTTAATACCCACAGCACAAAGCAAGCTTGTGTTTCCTGGGCTCGTGGTGGTTTCTAGACCACTGAGTTATCAGGCAAGGGCTATGCATGTCTCTCCCAGCTGCAGCCCCTGAGGTCAGGTGCAAGGGCCCCCACATCTGGACAGAGGTGTGGAAGTGCAGTGACAGTCTGTCAGTCTGGGGCCTGGGATGAAGCAAAGGGGGCATAAAGGTCTCTGTGCAACAGAGACGGGGAGGGAAAGTGAGAAGAGTGAGGTTATGCAGCCACTTTGAGCCACTGAGGTCTCATATCATGTCATTATTATTAAAAAGTCTTATCCTGATGTCCCCAGGCTTCTCTCTTTCAGAACAATACCCTATCTTTTAGACCAAAGACTTGTTTAACTGCCCCAAACCACAGCCCTTAACCCAAGACTTCCCAGGTCAGACAGACATGGCCTTGAACTTCTGTGACAAGGTGAGGCCAGGCCTGCGGGCTCAAGCCTGTAATCTCAGTACTTGGCAGGTGGACAAAGAGGATTCCTATGAGTTTGAGGCCAGCCTGGGGTAACAAAGTGAGACCCCATTTCAAAACAAAACAAAAGACCTGTGTTCCCAACCAGCAAGCTCTGTGCCAGAACTGGCAGCCATGGAGGAACCTCCCCCCCACATCCCCCAGGAGGCGTTCCCATTGTACCATGGTCTGGTTAAAATCCTGCGAAGGTGAGTGGGCCACATTCCGCCAAGAGGCACTTGGCCTCCAGCCCACATAAGCTCAGGCGCCTGAGGTCGCCCCTCAGTGTCCACCAGAGATACAACACCAGACCCAAGCAGCAGTTGCTGCCTGCTCAATCCACTCAAAATGAGAGCCCAAACAGGTTCCAGACAAGCAGTGTGGGGGTCTAGGGGGCTTTAGGGACCTTTGGACTGAGAGGTGAGAGATTAAAATTAGGCAGGGAGCCCCCAGAGCTCAGAATCCCCTCCTCAATGACATCCATGCAACATTAAAATTAATCAGCTATGCAGTGATTTTTATTATATAAGCCAATAAAACGGGAAAATTACAATTTCGCTGGTAACTGTTGGGCTGAGGGTTTTGATCCTTGTATTTTATAGCCCCATGGTTCTTGAAGTTATATATATATATTCTTTCACATTGAGTGAAATCTCTCTGAAGCATTCTGCATGGCTGGCTCAGCCGTACCCCCCCCCCCCACACACACACACACATGCACTCTTCCTTGAATGCACAAGCATTGTAGCTGGGCCATGTGGGTACCACCATTCATCTACATCTCACCCAGGCCTGTTCTGTGAGCAGGGCCTGCGTGTCCAGCCCTGGCTAGCACTAGGTGGCATTAGTGTCCCCAGTTGCTCACTGATTCACCTTCCTCTTTGCCATGTGGCTTTCCAGCGAGCACTTGGTGTTCAGCCCCTGCACCGTTGACTTTGCTGGTGGCCCCTGGGTGCTGTGAGATGGGGACAGATCATTTCTATGGGGGCCTGGGGAGACTGATGGGTCAGTAAGTAAAGAGCCTGTGGCGCAGCACAAGGCCTGACTTTCAACCCCAGCACGCACATGGAAAAGGCTGGGCAATTATAATCCTAGGGCTTGGAGGCAGAGCCAGGTGGATCCCTGGGGCTTACCGGCCAGTCAGCCTAGCCTGCTTGGTAATCCCAGGTCAGCAAGAGACCTTGTCTCAAACAAAAAGATGGTCCCTATGAACCACACCCAAGATTGTCATGTCTGCCTCATGATCATCTCCCTCTCTTCTTAAAAAGGGACTTTACTTTTATTTACATGTATGTATGTGTATTCCCATGAGGTATCCATAGTGGACAGAAGAGGGCATTGAGTCCCCTGGAGCTAGAGTTATATGTGGTTGTGAGCTGCCAGACACAGGTGCTAGGAACCAAACTCAGGTCCTCTGAAGGAATAGTATGGCCGCTTAACCAAGCTACCTCTCCAGTCCCTCACACAGTCATTCCTGTGCTTTTTCTTCTTGTCCTCTGTCTGTCCTCTGTTGTGTACAGGATTTTCCCCCAAGTTGCCTGGTTTGGGGGTGAGAGGCATATGGAACATACCCTTTCCTATTCTGCAGCAGGAACTCCAAACCTAGAGTCCTGAAACACAGGAGTGTAGCTGGTTTACAGGCTGGTACCCAAGACCACAGCGACCGGCAGGCAGCATGTGGCTTTACCGAAACAAAATGTGACCTTGGCTAACCCATGTCTCATGGATGGGGAGGGTGTTGGTGTCTCAAGTCCAGAAAAAAGCTTTGTATTAGTAACAACCATTGTTTCTCAAGGCTCAGAGAGAGCCGGGCTCAGGGGCTGGTCACTCACATGCTGTTGCATTTTCTGTCAAGGAAATGGAGGCTCTGAGAGGCAGGCAGCTCTCCAAGGTTGTTGACTAATCAGTGGAAGAACTGAGATGTCAACAAGTCTGATGGCCCACAGGGCCCCACTCAACCATGCTACCCTCGCCTGTGAAGCCACCCCAGACCAAGTGACTTCAACTCATCCTCTGAGAACCTGCTGTAGCTCCCAGACTATGGTGGGGAGGGGGCTCTTCATTAAATGAGGAGCAACTGAGCTCCCCAGAGGGAACCCCCCTCCCCACCTCCCAACAGTTTCTTCACAGAGAATTATTCCTACAGAGCCAAACCTAACTTCCCAAAGCATCGGTGTTAGGGGTTCCCTCTCTTTGAGATAATAGTTGTGAAGGGTATCCTACACCCTGGCATCTCAGACACGGCAGGGCGTGTTCACACTTGCCATGGTTGCTCTTGAGAGTGACCCTCAGCCATCACATTGCCCCAGGATTGATAGGTGGACCTTCAGAGAGTGATGGAGACACTATTGCACTCAGAGCACTGTCCCTGCGGGTGGACTGACCCGTCATGCATTATTGGATCAGTGTGTTTCCATAGGACCCCCGGGGTTTGTGTGTGTGTGTGTGTGTGTGTGTGTGTGTGTGTGTGTGTGTGTGTGTGTGTGTAAAGTGATCTCTCTCTGATTTGCTAGCTCTGCAACACTGTGTGACCATGTGGCACAGAGTCTTCACCAGATAAGGAAGTGCCAGAGCCATGAGCTTGGACTTTCAGCCTCTACAGGCTCAATAGAAAAACTTTTCTCTTTGGAGAAAGAATCTTGCTATGTTGCCCAGGCTGGTCTCAAACTCACAGTCCTCATTGTGGGATTACAGGCATGCACCACCATGTCTGGCTAGTAAGCTTCAGTTCTTTATACAACGATACAGTCACAGGTATTTTGTTGGAGCAAGAGAAAATGGAACAAAACATCGTGTTTTCTCTCAATGGAACACCTCTGCTTCCCAGAGCTGGCCTCAAGGAAGCTGCCTCCTCATTGTAAAATACTGCCTGCAGAAAACGTGTAACAATCTGTAAAACCTCAGCTTAGCTTCTTTAGCAGCGTCACCCAGGAGGCAGGACAGAGAAAGTCATTTGTCACCTAGGACCTAGAGACAAATAGCTCCTTTGTGCTTTGGGCCAGGTTGCTGTTAGGAACAAGTATGGAAAGGGTTGGAAAAGCTTGCCCTTGGTGACCCCTCCCCAGATGCTGGTGGCCATTATCTTCTGGTTAGGGTTGTACGGTGAGCCCCTTGGGACTAGACAAAGATGGGAAGGTCTCTAAACCAGAAGCCCAGGTCTACTGAGTAGTCCTATTCCTACAGGATGAGCACAAGGAGGCCAAGACTAAGAGCCAGGTACAGAAAACCGAAGGAGAGGGCTAACGCATCCCATGGGCTTCCTGACTGGCTTTCGGGTCAGGGCAGCTGGCCCTTTGAGGGTCACCAGAGGGACAAGCACCCTAGCCTGGGGAAATTTGAGCTGGGAGTGCAGTGTGTACATTTTATCAGTCAAAAAATAAATAAATAAATAAAACCCAGGGGTGGTTGGGTGGCTTCTCAGGCTCAGAGGCATCTCCATCACTCACTCTGTGGTGAGCAGCTCAGCCCTCAGCCAGAGGCAGTGAGGAGCGGTTGGGTAGGCGGGACCCATCGGACTGGCAGCTTCATCTTAACCTTCAGCTTCCCCGTGCTTTTCTTTGGCTTGTCTCTTTCATGTTTCCCTGAACAGCGCCTGACAGCTCTCCTCGCTCCTTGGCGGGCCAGGCTCTCTTTGTTTGCTTGAATAAAGCAGCTTGTTACAGGAAAGAATACTGTGGTGAGTGTCGGAAGATATGTTTCCTTACAGAAACTCAGCCAAAGCTTTCAGGTGCTGCTTCCCAGAGCTCCTGGATCCCAAGCCCTGCCCCCAACCCCCATCCCAATGCCTGTTTCCCACACTCCCTATAATCATTGCCTGTTGAGTCTCTGCAGCGTCCAGGATGGAGCCTGGATCTCGGGGCTCTTGGGCATCATGAAGGTTAATATCATCAACTTGACAGGACCTGAAATCATCCAGGAGACAAATCTCCTGGCATGTCTGTGAGGGAGTTTCTAGGTTTGGTTAATTGAAGTAGGAAAACCCACCCTGAACGGGGCCTGCACCATCCCATGAGCTCTGGTCCTTAACTGAATACAAAGGAGAAGTGGGCTGAGCACCAGCAATTCCTCCCTCTGTGTTCTGACTGCAGATGTGATGACCAGCCGCCTTGCACTCCCGCCGCCATGCCTCCCTTGCCGTGATGGACTGTGCCCTCAAACTGTGAACCAGAATAAACCCTGTTCCCAACTGAGGTCGAAAGGGACAGAGAGGTCTCTAAGATCCTAGCACCACTGCTACCCTCTGTGGAAGGACTCACTGTGGACTGCTTCTCCCAAACAGACAGAAGGCAGGGCAGGTTCCCAGGACTCCTGGCCCCTGTCCAATGCCACATAGCCTTCGGAGAGGAAGCTGCTGACCTCTCCAGGGTAATCAAAGGAGAAATATGTTAAGGTTGTAGTGACAGAAATGTCAGTCTGATGTCATTTTGTAGCTGATAGTGACTGGGACTCTCTCTGTGCCCAGCTCTGACCTCTGCAACTGAGGACACTGTATTTGGAGTGGGTGCTGTGGTCCCCTAGCAGCAGAAGTAATCTGAAGCCATCAGTCACTTCCCGTATATTGGCAGTGTGATTTCATTTAATCTGCCTGGTGAAGTCAGATACTAATCTTGTCCCTGTGTGACTTTTTTTTTTTCCAGATAGGGTCTCATGTAGCCCAGGCTGGCCTCTAATGCAAAACATAGGCAAGGATGACCTTGAACATCTGATTTTCATGAATGCTGGGAATGTAGGGATATACCTCCACCCCTGGTTTTTTATGGTGCTAGGAATAGAACCCAGGTCCTAGTACATGCTAGGTAAGTACCCTACCAACTGAACTACATCCCCAGCCTAGGGCATGAGGCTTGATTGGTGAATTGGTGAACTGGCTTGCTCAGGGACATGGAAAGCTCAGCTCTTCCTTGCCTTGCCCTTGAACTCTGTCCTATACTGTCTAACTGATGTGTCCCAGCAGCCTGGATTTCCAGATTGACAGTCTCTCCTGGCCCTGCCTGCCTGCCCCGTGTCCTGCAACATGCATCTTGAGCTGGGCCACCCCCGGGACAGTCTGGAGAAGAAACTGTGCCTCATGCCTCTTCACCAGCTGACTTGGGGCTCCTCTGGTCACCTCAGCAGAGCCTTCCCAGGCATACTCAATGAACATAGGAGATGACCACAGTGCAGGAGTCCTTCCCTGGGTCAGCTGTGTGTGTCGGGTGAAGGCTTGGGGTGTGCTTATGTTGTTCCTTCTGACCGCAATGGGTTTTATAAGTCCTTGGTGAGGAGGCTGAGGCCCAGAAGGAGAAAACGACCCTCCTGAGGGAACACGGCTGACATCCTAGGCTGTCTGACAGAAGACCCAGGCACGCTCTCTTCCTTGGACACTTGTGAGCAGATAATCTGCCTGAAGGAGGCTGTTTGTCCACCAGCTGGGGGCTACAAGGTGCTTTCCCCTCTGAGCCCACACCCATAAGGAAGATTCTTTTCTGCCCGGGACTCAGAACTAAACCACAAAAGACTTGGGTCACAGAGCAAGGCTTTAGCAATTGTCAACTTGACAGGGTTTAGAATGACCTAGAACAAAGCAAACCTCTCGCCATGCCTATGAGGGAGTGTCTAGATTGGATGGAGGCAAGGAGCTCCACCCTGCAGGTGAGTGCGACCATCCTGTGGGCTGGTGTGGCTGAGTAAGGAAGGAGGAGAAGGCCGCCACTCTGTGTCCCCACCATAAGGGACCCTTGAACTGTGGTTCAAAATAACCCTTTCTTCTTTTAAAAAGTTGCTTCTGGTATTTACTTTGTCACAGCCATATGAAAAGTGGCGCCGCAGCCTCCGTTCCTGGCTACCCTTGGGCACAGTCTCACCTTCCTGCTGTGTGGGTAGATCAGCTGATCACAGGTCAATTTGCCAACAGAATTCAGCCTGTCTTCCGGGGTGCCTGGGGCCTCTTTACACAGTAAGTCTACGGAGAAAGACCTCACCCCACATGACATGGAGAAGGAATCAAGGATGTCCTGACTTTCCTCAGAAGCCTCTGCACCACACATATCATCAGATCACCCAGCCTGTCCTTGTCCCAGCCTTCGCTTGGTGACATGACATTCTGCTTTGTTGCGAAAGGGCGGAGGGAGGGGTGGAAATAGCCACCCTCAACAACCAACAAGAAATAATTAGCGTACATTGTGTCATTAAACACTAGACTTTAATTAAATTGCATGGAGATAAATACTTGAAGAGACTGGAACGGAGGAGCCCAGAGCCGGCCGAGCGCTCGGCGTAATGGAGTAATAGACGCGCAAACAGCGCCAAGTCAGGGATTCTGACGCGATTAAGACGCTGACTAAATTGGGTTGTCACCTCGCAGGCTGCACCGACCACCTGAAAATTGCTCATTATCTTCCCCGTTTGATCTTCCGGGAGCTAACAAGCCTCTGCACAAATCGCTGCAATGATCAAAGGGCCCGCTTATGTGGGATTCTGTCCCTTGTCGGGGTCCCCGGCTCAGTCCCCGTCTTCACTTTCTCATTTGTAATGAATCATCAGCGACAGCAGCCAGTGGGGAGGCTGGGCTGGGGTGGCCGGCGATGATTGGCCCTCCTCCAGCCCTCCCGGGTCGGGGTGGGGGTGGGGGTGGGGGTGGGGGACGGACATCTTCTCTAGCAGGTAGTGCGAATACCAGTCATGCCGCTCAGAGCCTGAATCTTACTGCAGATGGCTCCCAGGTGCCCACACTGGCATCACTGTCGGATATTGCTCTCTCCCTTCATCCATACCCACTTGGACAGAGTGGCACCCCTTAAAGCACAGAGCTCATGAACAGAACTCCAGCAAGCCCCTCCCCCACCTCCGGGAGCTTGAACTTGGGGCCTTGTGGATGCTAAGTACAGTCTGAAGTCAGCAAAGGACAGAGGCTGCACCCTCAGCGATGCATGCACGGATCAGCAAGAATAAAGGCAGGCAGGCAACGCTGGATTTTCTCAGACCTCTTTATACATATGGGCCTTCCCTTGGAAGGTACCACCCACTCTGAGGGAGGGCCTTGTACCCTAAGCTAATCCTCTGGCAATGTCCTTATGGACTCTCCCAGAAGTATGTCTCTTAGTTCTGGGCCAACCAAACTGACAATCAAGATTGACCATCACAGGGGTTTGTAAAACCAGGTGCATGAGGCAGAGGAGGCCATGGCCTGGGAGGTGAGCCCTGGGTGCCGGGGGTTCTGTGAAGAGCCTCAGAGTCCAACGTGCCCAGCTGTGAAGTGGAGGCTGCTGATGCCATAAGCTGGGCTGGGCTCAGTACAGCTCTCCGTGGTGGAGATGGCACACAGGTGGTCCCGGGAAAGGAAGACTGCCTTTCAAGGCTGTCCCCTTCTCCAGCAGACCCCTCCTAAGAACAGAGCGCTGCTCTGTGTCCCACGGAAGCCACTTGAGGACAGGGACAATCGGGGACGCAGGTTCTTCTTCTGTAGGAGGGAAGTGACTACAGGCCTGCCTGGTAGAAGTGGGGGAGAAACCTTTACTAGAATAGTGATGGTGATGAGGCTGGTGTGGATCCAGCTGTTACTGCCTTGTCTGGGGCTGTTCCCATCACTCACTAATTATCTCATCACTCATTCATTCATTCATTACCTCATCACTCACTCACTCATTCACTCATTTCTCACCATTCACTCATTCATTATTTCATCACTCACTCATTCATTCATTATCTCATCACTCACTCACTCATTCATTCACTTCTCACCATTCACTCATTCATTCATTGTCTTATCACTCATTCATTCATTATCTCATCCTTCACTCACTCATTCATTCCTCTCCTCAAGTGGCTTCCGTGGGACACAGAGCAGTGCTCTGTTTCCTAGGAGGGGTCTGCTGGAGAAGGGGACTGCCTTGAAAGTCATTCATTACCTCATCACTTGCTCGCTCACTCATTCATTCAATAGATGCTTAATGTGATTCTGCTGTGTTCTAGGTACTTGGAATCTGTCTTAGTTCACTTTCTAGTATTACAATAAACACCATGACCAAAAGCAACCTGGGGAGGGGTCTTGTTTCAGCTTACAGCTGCAGCCTGTCACGAAGGGAATCCAGGGCAGGAATTCCAGGCAGGAACCTTGAGACAGGAACTGAAACAGAGGCCATGAGGAGCACTACGGCTTGCCCTTATGGCTGGTTCAGCCTGCTTTCTAATACGACTTAGGAGCATCGGCCCAGGGGTGGCACCACCCGTGGTGGGCTGGGTCCTCCCACATCATTAATCAAGGAGATGCCCCCACAGACTTGCCCAAGGGCCAGTGTGATGGAGGCATTTTCTCAATTCAGGTTTATTTTCCCACATAACCCTGACCTGGGTCAAGTTGACAAAAAATTAGCCAGCGCGGGACCCACCCATGAATAAAAAGCAAACACTCTAGCTCTGAGGGGCGTGTACACCAGCAGGGAGGGGTGGACAGGAGCGAGGCCACACTTCTGTGTGACATAGACACACACGGCCTGTATTTATGCTCAGCCTCGTGTGCACAAGGAAACCGACCTGTCTTTGTGCCATGGCTCGTCCATACAGAACACATCACACAGGCACCAGCTAGCCTTCCCGTACACCATAGATAAGAGTATGTTTTCAGTTTGTTAGAAAGTAATAAACACTGGGAAAGGGGAGAAAAGGGGGGCAGGGTGAGGGTGAGCCACACTGGGCTAGCTTTTGAGGAGGAGAAGGGGCAATGATAGCAAATACATTAAAAAAAAATTCACATGTGTATGTATGTGTGTATGTGTGCATGTGTGTATATGTATATGGGTATATGTGAATGTGTGTATATGTGTATGTATGTGTGTGCATGTGTGTGTATGTGTGTATATATACATGCATGTGTGCTGTGTATGTGTGTATATGTGTATGTATGTCTGCATGTCTGCATGTGTGTATATATACATGTATGTATGTTGTGTATGTGTGTATGTGAATGTGCATATGTATGTGTATATGTGTATGTGTGTGTATATATGTGTATGTATGTGTATGTGTGTATGTGTGTATGTGTGTGCATGCGTGTGTATGTGTATGTATGTGCATGTGTGTGCATGTGTGTATGTGTATATGTGAATGTGTGTATGTGTGTATGTATGTATATGTGTGTGTATGTATATGTGTGTATGTGTCTGTATGTGTGTATATGTATGTGTATATGTGTGTGCATATGTGCACATATGTGTGTGTACACATATCATAGCATGTATGTGAGGGTCAGAGGACAGCTTGCAGGAGTTGGTTCTTTCCTTCCACCATGTGAATTCTGGGGATTGAACTCAGGTCATCACGCTTGGCTGCAAGCATCTTAACCCACTGAGCCGGTGACAGCTTTGAGTAGAGTATTTGTGATGGTTGATGCTGACTGTCCACTTGACAGCATCTGGCATCGCCTAGGAGACAAGCCTCCATCCGGGCATGCCTGGGAAGGACTGTCTCCATAGGTTTACCACGGTGGGAAGACAAACCTTCAGAGAGAGCAGTGTCGTTCCCTGGGCGGGGTCCCAGACCACATAAAAAGGAGAAGGCGAGTTGGACCCCAGCATCCGTCTCTCTCTGTTTCCTGACTGCAGGCGCAATGTGACCACTGCCTCCAGCTCCTGCCTCGGTGACGTCCGTACCATGATGGGCTGCAACTAAGTCGGAATAGACCCTCCACCCTTCAACTTCTTCTGTCCGGTATTTTATCACCCTGAGAAAAGTAGTCAAGGCAACGGGTGATCATTAAATGGTCCAACGCTAAAACCAACAGAATCTGGCAAACGTCCAACCACATGGTCTACTAGCCCCAGAGGAAGATAGATCGAAACCTCCTGGTCTGGACGAAAGCCCTGACCCCCTTCTTGCCGCAGTTGTCCCATTCCAAGGCCGAGGCCTCTCTGGAGGCGTGGGGGAAGAGATCAAACCAAAGCTGAAGGATGAGCATGAGCCCAGGACATGACAACAAGTAGAACCCACGTAGGCAGACTCAATAATTCACATGGCTCCTTTAAATATTTACATCCCTGGCTGTTTAAAATATAGCACGATGTCTTTGCATGGATGTTTGTAGTTTGATCACAGAGCCAAAGACAGCTGATGAGTGATGAGGGCGGAGGGCGTGGCCAGGCTGGGGCCCTTGGGGGCCATGCAAAGTAGCTGTTTCATTAGAGGAGGAAGCTTCCTGCCAACATTCATCATCACCTCGGGCTGTGGACCACGAGTGGGCATGTGTGCAGTGCATCACCCACTCTTCATCCATCCCCTCTCTCCCTCTCTCATCCATTCATTTTCTCATTAGTCTTGCTGGCTCTGGAGCCAGACATCCCAGTTTCACATCCTGGCTCCATCCCGGGGGCCTGGCTGTGTGACCTGGAGTATGAACTGTAACCTCTCTGGTTCTCAGTGCCTTCTGTAACACAAAGAAATGAGCAGGCGTAATGAACACAGTGTCTGGAACAGGGTTGGCTGTGTCTAGGGGTGGGGGTGGGCTCAGTGACTACTGTTGCTAAGACAGTAGGTAGCATCATCCTCCGTTCCTTCCCTAAGGAAATATTTGCTGAATGCCGATGACATACTGAGTGCCTTGAGAGTGCAGAGAGAACTGAAGGAAGACGCTCTGCCTCAGAGAACCTTCACTGGGACCCTGGTTGTTAAGTAAAAGTCAACAAGGTGAGTTGACATTGCCTCAGGGCTTGGAGGAAAACAGTCAAACAGGAGGGACACGCAGTTCCTGGACCGGGGAGGGCATCTCAGCAGGGGTCAGTGAGATCCTGTCTGAAGTGTGACCTTTAATTTGAAGTTTGCAGTATGAAAAGGAGCCCGGGACAGAGAGCACACATGAGCAAGGGCTCTGAAGTGGGTGTAGCTGTGTGTTAGGTGTGTCTGAAGAGAAAGATGGACAGGATTCAACGCCTTCGGTGGAGCCATTCAGGGGACTGCGGTGTTTCGGGGATGTGGTAGACTCTCAGATAAGTGCACAATGGCCCGAGTTGGGTTCCCAGCTGGAATCAGTAAGACCAGAGTATGAAATGAGGTTTGCCTGACTTTCTAGCCTGTGCCCTCAGCAAACGCACGAGACCACCCCCAAGGAGGAGCACAGACCTCATAACTTGGGTAAGTTCAGAGAGGGTCAGAGGCAACCGTGAGAGCCTGGCAGACACTCAGTGCCACCTTTTCCAAATGCTGCCAAGGAGTCATGCACCAGAAGCATGCCGCTGAAGTACACAACAAGGTGCCCTCTGCATTGCAGCCCTGGGCAGCCATACCTAGCAATTCCAGTCTCTTCCTGGAGACTCTGGGGCAGGTGGTTAGGAAGCAACCCTGACATTGACATTTTTACAGCTTCCCAGATGACAGGTGACATCGCTTTATAAACTTCATCTCATCATGCCCCTGCAAGCCTTAGGAGGCAGTTACGGTGATGGTACCTGTTCTGTGGACGAAAAGGCAGATGCTCAGAGAGGTTAAACAGCCTGACCAAAGTTGCACAGCATGGAAGTAGAGGAGTCCGAGTTTGAACAGAGGCCCCTGCCCCTACTCCAGCCTTGGCCCAGGTGAAGCCAGAAACTGGAACACCTGGGACACAAAGGAAGGAAATCACAGGGTCAGAGCTGCAGATGGGGGGGAGAGGTGTTCCTTGCAGGCATGGGAAACTCCTACTGGAAGAGGCTCCAGGCACAGAAGGGTCCCTCTGGGCTGCCATCTTTCTGTGCCCAATCACTTGTCCCTGACATCAGAAGCGTTTGGATTTGAACTCACAGTTGATCAACTCCCAGCCTGGCGCCCAGCCTGCTGGGGCCCGAATGTAGGAACCTTCCCTTACACGGGGTCCTATTTCACACAAGGTAAATCAGCACTTAGAGAGATGGCTGGGTGAAGCGCTGGCCAGGCAAGCCGGAGGATCTGGGTTCTATCGGTCTGCCTTTGATCCCCGTGCAGGCATGGTGTGTGCGCTTGCAGTCCCAACCAATCACAAGGCAGGCGGGCCCCTGGAGCTTGCTGGCCAGCAAGGATAGCCTAATTGGTGAGCTCCAGGCTAATGAGCAACACTGGGCCAGACACAAAACAAAACCAAGAGCAGCCACGGAAAACCTAGATGGATGACTCCTGAGGAATGACACGCTGATTTCTGGCTTCTGCATGCATGTACACACACACACACACACACACACACACACACACACACACACACACACACGTGTACACAGGCACACATGAATGCACATACATGAATATGCATGCACATATACACACATACGAACACCCACACAAATATGTATGCATGTCCACACACACACACACACACACACACGCACATGCACACAAACACACACAGTACTTATTGCCCTATATTGCATTTTACAAACCAGCAAGCTAAGAGGAGGACTGCTTGCCTTTTCTCTGCTCACCCCAATATCCTCTTTCTTCCTGGGGTCCCCTAACCACCATGCCCTGCCTGGGGCTGTAATGATTGGAGCCTGGGGGATGCTCATCTTTAGTCCTGCGATCCGTCTTTTCTTTTATTCACCAGTTCAGTATCTCCCCAGCACCAGGCTATCTCCTGCAAGCAGGAGCATCTTCTCTTGGGTAGCCAGGCATCGCACAGCGAGGAGAAGAGGACCTGAATTCGTGTTGGTTTCCGCTTCCCTTAATGTAAAACAGGATTGCCTTCATTTCCGATTTCGTGGGTTTATCTTACATGGCCAAAGCCCCGGTTATCTCTGCTCCACTAAGTCTTGAGATTGGTTTGGAGCGTGAACATATATTCTCAGAAACTATTAAAAGTGCTTTAATTGGCTGTCCGGGGGTGCCCTCCTCTCTGCTTTCCAAATGCACCGTCTTTCTTTGTCTTTCTTAAGATCCGGGGGCTGGCGGCCAGGGTCTGGGGATCTGGGTGTATTTCTTTGTCTCTGGACTGGGAAGCACAGGCTCTGTGCAGCAGATCCCACATCTGCTTGTGGCTGCACATCCAAATTCTCCTCCAGACCGCCACAGGAGCATCCAAGGAGGCTTCTGGTAAAAGCATGCTAACTTAGAACATGGGGAGAGAGAATGCCAAAGATGACTCAGTCAGTAAGATGTTTGCCACCCAAGTGTGAGGACCTGAGTTCAGACCCCCAGCTCCCATATCAAAAACAAACAAGCCGGAGTGGTACTGCCTGCCTGTCACCCCAGGGCTGTAGAAGCAAAGAGGATCCCTGGGGTGCACCCAGGCTAGCTGAATCAATGATACCCAACAACAAGAAATGCATGGAGAGGGACTGAAGAAGACACTTGGCATCAGTTTCTGGCTTCCACATACTACGCACATGTGGACACACAGGAACAAAACAAAACAACCCTGATTGGAAAGTGAAAACATGACAGCAATGTGAATGTTGAAAGGGGACTTCAGAGAGAAAGGTAGAGCCACCTGGGGTTGTGAAACACAGTTGAAAGGTCTCTATGGTGTCAGGGTGACCTAACCTGTGGATGGCCATTGTGCACTGGTGAGACCTCCCTCTTGTGGCAATAATGGGGCCTGGTTCACATTGAGACTCTTCCAGCTTGGAGTATCGAGATCTTGAGAGAGTCACAAAGCCCCCTGGGGTCCGTCTCTTGTCAGATTCTTGGACAGTTGAGTGAGAAGGTTTGGGAATGCATGTGGCACTATGCAGGGAGCTGGCACTGGTCCACTGCCATGTGTAAATCTCTCCCACCTGCTACACAGTACATGGTTTTGTTTGCAATCTTGTAAAAAAAAAAAATTCAAGAGGGTTCACAGAAATGGGTGCTTCCTTGAGTCTCTCTGGAGTTACTTCTAGAAATTCCTACACCTTGCTGAAGTGGCTGGTACATACAGTGGTAGATACAGAACATAATTAGTGGCCAACTATAAGAATTTGTGATTTGTGTGTGTGAGAGAGAAGGCATAAGTGTGTGAGTTCTCTCACAGCCACAGTGCTGAGGGGAAAGATCACGATCAAATAAAACCAATCAACACAGTTAAGAAAATAAAACACCAAACAAAAATCAGAAAATGAATAGAATTTTTTAAATTAATTTTGTCTCCTTTTCCTTTCCAACCAGATTTAAAAATGGGCTACCACTTAAACTGGAATTTTAATTTTTAAAATTACACCATGGGGATGGAGAGTTGATTCCATGGTTAAGATGGCTTGCTGCTCCTCCAGAGGACCCAAGTTCGGTTCCCAGCACACACCTCAGATAGCTCACAACTGCCTGTAACTCCAGCTCCTGGGGATCTGGCACCCTCTTTTGAACTCTGCTTGTACCTGCATTTGCACATACACAGGCGTGCACACACATACGCATGCGCACATGAGCACACACACACACACACACACACACACACACACACACACACACTTTAAAAACAATAAAAATAAAACTTTAAAATGGCTCATTCTATAGTAGAAATATATCTCAAATACTATATAATCAAATATTACCTGGGTCTTATTTATATACAAACATTATTCATACACCAATTTAAAAATTAATTCGCTAGTCAACCATTCTAAACAATTTGTCCTTAATTCTTTCTATATAGTTAAGTTGCCACGAGAAGACTCAGAAATCCTCAGTGTTTTGTTCAGTCTTGGTTCCTTTTGGGGGAGCAATAAAGTAAGACCCTATAACCTGAGCTCTGACCACATAGTTCCTCAAGTTCACACTCTTAATCTGAGTGCATGCTGGGTCACTCCCGGGGATCCCATACCCCCTCCCCACCCATCTCCACTGCTGTCTGGCCAGGTCCCTTAGATGCTTGTGCGCAGCTGAGGTTAGTGTCTGGGCAGACAGCCTTAGTTCATATTATCATTAGCCAAATCCTCTCAAGCCAAGTTGAACATAACCACCTCCCTATCTACGGGGACACATTCCAGAGCCCAGAGTGGAATCCTAAATCCTGGATCATCCTTAATTCTATCTACAATGGGTTTTTCTTTTTTCATCAAGCTCTAAGAGAGTGAGGGGAGGGTAGTGTATACTACATGGATACAATGTGTGAAGAGATGACTCTGGTCCAGATGGAGTGGAGGTGGTGGTAGACTTTATCAGGACACTCAGAACAGCACACGATTTTAATAGTTAATTCTAGAACTTCTCATTTTGTATTTCAGGCCCTGGCTGGCCTGAGGCAACAGGAAGAGAAGCGCAGGTGAAGACAGTTCTCTATTGGCTGCTGTCTTTCGGTGTATCCTCATACCTACCCAGGGCACTGACCACACCTCCTTTTCTCCTAGAGGAGCCTGGTCTGGTTTGGGGTGATGTCCCTCTCCTTCAGCACTGGTTGTTCTCCCTTCTGACAGGACCTGAGTGCTGCCTTGAAGGGGTTGGGGGTGGGGTGTGTGACAGCAGAGACTGAGAGAGCTTGGAGGAAGGGGAAGACTTAACGACTTGGAGGGTGGGGAGAGGTGGAGGGGCCTGATTGTTCCGGCTCTGTGCATACAGGGACGTGTCCTCTGAGCGCATGTTACCTCATGGAGCCCTGTGTCCTAGCTCTGGAGGTCAAGAAGAAGACATGCTGGGAAGCTTCAGCAAGCATGGGCTGACGTGGTCCATCTGTCTTCAGCATCATGTTTCCCCTCCCCTGCCTCACCAGGAAGCAGACTCCCTACCACAGCCTTGGAAGTTCAGCTGAACCAATGTTGTGAACCGGGGTCCGGACCACCATTTAGATATTTGGGGGGGTCTCATGCCTAGGGCTGCACCATCTGTCTTTGCTCTGGGTGTTCAAGGAGACAACCAGAATCCCAATTTCAGCCTGGGAAAGGCCAGTTGCTCTTCAGACTGTTCCCAGCTTCCATGCTACCAAGTCCTCCCAGCAGTCCCAAGGTTAGATCACAATGCCTCGTTGCAACTAGGGGACTAGTTGCCAGGGCACTGGGCTCTTTGTCTCCAGGTCCTGGAGTGCTCTGTCCCTTGTTCTCCCTCCCTCCCTCCATGCAGAATCCCAGTATCCACAGGGCCTCCTGCAATCCAGGGAAGCATTGCAGCACAGAGCTGCATCTCCAGCTCTTACTGCATTTCATTTTCAGTGCCTCACTCAGTTGCCTAGACTGACCTTGGACTTACTCTATACCCTAGACTGGACTTGAACTTGCAATCCTCCTGCCTCAACCTCTTCAGTCACTGAGCTGATAGGCAGTGCCATCAGACCTGTATAAGACCTGGTATCCTCATGTCTGGGCCCAGGGCAAAGACTGTTCTGGAGAATTTTGACTCCAAGTGCAGCCCCTTGACTGCCATGGGTCTGACTGAAGGCCATCTCATCGTCACTTGGACTCATCCAAGTCTGAGGTCAGACTCAGAATTTCCATTCTCTTCACCCCCACTTTCGTTTGGAAATGGAGAGTGATGACCTCCCGCCTCCAGTGTGGCCACTGGGTGAACTCAGGTTTGCCACAAAACCTGTCCCTGGCTCCCACTTAAATGTTCTCCTCCCTCCCCTCCCAGCAGCTGCAATCTCTTCCCTGAGTAGCGTCTTCTTTATTTCCTCTCCATGACTGCAGCTGATCTCCCTGCAAATATACTTCACTGCTATTAAAAGAAGCCCTAAACACTAAACACATTGTATATCGTCTTTGAAGGCAAATGGCCTCAGACTCCTGCAAGGATAAAGCTTGCCAATAGAGTGATGGACCCCTGCAACAGCCATTGCTGGGGAGACACCCTACACAGTCTCAGACCCCTTCTCTGGGGTGCAGGAGAGCCTGAAGAGAACAAGAAGGAGACAGAGGAGATGATGTCTGATCCAGAGGGAGGCCCACCTCTGTCCTGCGACATCCCAGGTGATGCCCAGAGGAGAAAAGAGGAAATGGAGGGCTGGCAGTCCTCACCAGGATGCTACTTGGGGTTTCCTGTAGGCACTGATCCCCCCAAGAGCCCTGGGGTTCCTCTCAAGACAGGGAGAAAATAAGTCTTCATGCACCCAAAGGCTCAGGGAAGAACCAGGACTGGGGGACAGTTCAGTGACTCACGCTGGATTCTCAACACTCGGGATGCTAGCCTGGACTATATAGTGATTACCAGGCTATCCTGAGCAACATGTGAGACCCTGCTTCAACCTGCTCTCCCTGCCCCCCCCCCCAAAATGGAATGTTTGGGGTTATATATTTACAATTGCCTGTCCCCTTCCTATGACCCTGCTTGGGGTAAGTTGTCACACTGGCTGACACAGCCACGAGCCCTACAGTGTGGAGGTTTGTCCAGAGCTCTGAGAGACCAGAGTGGGGAGAAACTGCCCATGAAGGGCCTGGTATGATGGAGGGGGAAGCTCAGAGCTCAGACAGCTCCTGATCTGATGGGGGAACCCAGCACATGGGCTGAGAAGGTGGTGGAGGCTCCCTGAGCTCCCAGTGGCTGGGAGCTCCAGGCCAGGGACAGAGCTCCATGTCTGGTCCTGGGAACCTGCACAGTGCAGTGTGGGGGGGGGACCTCAAGCCTGGGAGGAGCCTCTTCCCCATCCTCCATGTCTGCTTTGTGTCACCACTCAGGTTTGCAAAAGAGGGCGTTGCAATACTCTCTAGTCCTCTGACACCACCTCTAGGGTGGCTTCCAGGATTTTGCTTCCAGCAGGTCTCAATCCTCCAGCTACCTTTGGTCTGACTGCACGCATCTCTCCCACTACTATTGGGACTCACCCATCTGTCCCTGTTTACCACCTCTAGTAGTGTATGGGCGGTCCTCACCTTCTAGAATGTGCCTGTCTCTCGTGGTAGGCAGGCTCCTGGCTTTTGCAGCTTCTTGTCTCAGCTCCTCACATGGCACCTCGCCACATGTGCGTGCTACACTGGCTGAGCACATGCTCCGTGCCTCCGCTTCCCCATCGCAACCGAAATTCTTGTCGCCTCCTAGGTCCCAATTCCCAGCATTCTCCCGGACTTCTCCCACATCCTTCATCCTCCTGCCCATTTGGCAGCAACCGTTATACTTCTATTCAATAAACGACACCTGGAATGGTTGACTCTCTGCCCGCTCATCCCGAGGCTCCCCTGGGCAAGGAAATGTGTCTCTGTTGTTTACCACTCTACCCTGAGGCTCAGCACAACAGTGCTGGGAAAAGCCTCCAGGGAACCTTTGCCGTTTGTCTGATGGCCCAGAGGCTCCTCCAAGCAAGCATGCAGCCAAAGCCCTCTGGCCTTCCCCTACTTTAGAAGCAAATATGGAAGTCATGGGTTCCCAGCAAGCTCGCTCCTAGGACTCTGTTTGGTCTAGGTCCCAGAAAACACTTTGGAAATGCCGCTGTCCTTCTTCAAATTGAACCAGCCACTTCACACCAACCAGCTTGGGAAAAGTTAGAGAGCTGGATCGTGCCACAGGTTAACAGCAATGTGGGGACACCAGCATTCTGCAAACCAGGCACTAGAGGAAAGAAATCCCTGCGTGGAACTCTCTCACCCCACCAGCCCATTTCTGATAGACTCGAGAAAGTCCTGGCATAGGTCCCCAGGGACACCCCAGTGGTGAGGCATTGGGGTCACTTGATATCCACTAGAGGAGGATCAGACTCTAGAAATATCTGCAGTAGAGGAACTGGAAATTTATGGAGCACGGCAGGTAGATCCCAAAACACAACATTAAGTGAAAAAAATTAAGGCACACAATGAGATCTATAGCCCAATACAATTTATGTAAATTAAAACGCATCCGCACGATAAGCAACAGCATATATTTCACCAGAAGCATCCCTGTCTGGGGATATAGATCGGGGATGTTAGAAAGAGGTGGGGTGGGGTGGGCTGTGTGGAGGGAAGAGGATGGAATGCAGCCAAAACAGAGAGAGGTAGGGCCTGGACGCCACCGAGATCACGGCAGTGAGAAGAAGCGGGGAGGGGGAGGAGGTGCTGGACTTGACTAATTCAACTGTTTCCGAGAGATAGTGGCACCAACTGATGAGTTAACCCATCTTCCTTCCCTGAAATCTTGGCATGCCTCTGGAATAGGGCTAACCAGGGTTCCCACCCTGGGCAGTCGGACAGCTTAGGTCCACTAACTTTTCCCGTGTGTTGTAAGGCTGTCCAACAGCATCTCTGGTCCCCTCCAAGTTGTGATGATCAAGATGTCTCCAGCCATGGACGAATGTCCCCCGGAAGACAAATCACCCCTCGCTGAGAGCCAATCAGTTAGAATGAAGCCTAGCGACCTGCCCCACGTCCCAACAGCCCACACTTGTTGACAGAGACCCAGGCACTAAGAAACCACACACTCCATCCTCAGAACCACCAGTTCCAGTGTATGCTTAAATCAGGGCTCTGTGGAGACTCCAGTTACAGCTCACAACTCCTTACAGCCCACAACTTCAACTGCCTTCCTCATTTTAACCAGAGGGTGCATTTGCATAGGGTATTTGCATCTGAGATTACCCATGACTCTTGGGGAGACCTTCTCAGGCAGGCCATGGCAAATATATATAATTCCATTTCTGCTTGTAGAATAGGATGGAGAAAGGCAATGGGAGCTCACGGAGAAGGTACTGGAAGGACATTTCATTGTCCATACACTAGGGGGGGGATGGGATGCGAACACCTCTTAGTTATTGGTCAGGGAAGGCAGCCTGTGCTGATATGAGATGTGAATGAATGATTATAGGGAATGAGTGAGACCCCCTGAGGCTCACCAGGAAGGGCTGTTGCTTCTGGTTATGGAGAACAGCACAGACCAGCCTGTAGGATCACAGTCCCAGCCCCACCCCAGGGCCTTATGCATCAAAACAGCACAGTATAGTGGCTTTCTCCATGGGGACCACATCCCTCCCAACGAGGGAAGAACGCTGGTGAGTAAAGGGTCTCCCATAAACAACTGCTTAGCTGTTTACGGGAGTGCACTGACTCGCAGAGTTCATGAGCCAGGACCTAGCAGGAACAAAGAAAGGGCCGAGCAGGCTCCTCTCACAACTCAGCATGTCTGCTCAGCACAGCGCTCAGCCAGGCCTCATCTCCAGAACAGAAGGGCACACATCGCTAAGCTCTGGTCCAAATGCCAGATGAGGTGCGAATGCCCCGTGTGGGCCAGTCCTTTGCTGGCTCCTTCCCTGCCTCTTTCATCAGCCCCAGGCACCCCAGGGGAGCCACACTGTCCACATAGCCACATACTACTGCATGCCATCCTGTGTCTGTGAGGCTCTGGCACTGCATAGCATGTATTCACTTTAGATCTCTCTTCCTCCCATGACTATGAACATCCTAGGCGTGGAGGCTATGACTGGATCATCTCTCCATCCCCCAAACTCGCATCCCACTCACAACATAAGCTGAGCTGATTTTGGAGTGAGGCAGAAGACTAACCTATTCACACCATTCTAGTTGACAGCCTACCTGTGCCAAAGAGTTTCCCAGTCCCTAAGATGAAAGAACGTCTTGGATGGGACTTTCCCCCAAGCTATGGGTAGCAGGAGAGTGCTAGGTTACCTGTTACCCTGAGCATTTGATCTCCTCAAATACACTGAGGGGCCCAAAAAGGGTCCTTGTATTATTATGTCTTCATTCTTGGTGCCTAGAACAGGGTTTTTCAGATAGGAAATAGCCATGGATAGACAGATGGATAAGTGGAAGGATGAATGAGTGAATAGGTTGATCCATGGATGGATGGGTGGATGGATCAATTGACAGATAGATTAATGCATGAGTGGATAAATGAATGAATCAATGGACAAATGTATGTATGTATGTATGTATGTATGTATGTATGTATGTATGTTTAGACGGATGGATGGATGGATAGATAGACTTACATATGCATGTATGTGTGTGTGGACAGGGGCACGAATGGATAATGAAAACATGAGCAAAAAAGCAGACAGATGATAGATAGACACATGGTTGGGTAGTGGCTTGGTAGTTTGATGGGAGTGTGGATTTATGAATGAGTGAGCAGAGGAACAGACGCATGGGTGGAGCCAGAGTAGTGGTTACATGAATGAGAACAAGAGAGGTTAAGAAAAGGGTAAGTGGTGGGTGGGGCTTCAAGCGTAGGAGGGAGCATTGCGGGTTTGCCGGGCGAAGGAAGTGTGTATGGGTGGGTGGTACAAGAAAGGTGGGAATCCATAAATTACAGCTGGGACTGTAATGGTGTGCAAATGCACCAATTCCTTCAGCTCCCAACATCTCACTCAGACTTCTTCCGTGAAACTGCCCTGCTGAACTCTGTTTCATCAAATCCCGTCGCAAGTCCCCCTTCCTTTCCGGCTCTCGGCCCCTTCCAAAGCTAAGCTCCAGCGTGCCAGATGGAAGCCTTCCCAGGAAGTTGGGCTCCAGTCCCTGCCTCTGCGCTTAGCGCTCATAGTGAACAGATTTAATACTTAACTCCAGCGTCGCTCCGCTCCTCACCTGCCTGAGGAGGTAGAGGCAGCAATTTGCATATTTATTAAATATCTCTTAGCAGGGTACACAGCCGCAATGCTGCATCCCGCTCCTGCTGGCAGACAAGCCGCACGATCAGAGCCGCATCACGGCCCGATAAATAGCTATTAGGACCCAGGATGCTGGGAGGAGAGAGAGGGGCTGTGGGAAGCAGGGGCCTTGCTGCGGAAGAGGCCCCAGGGGCCCAGCACGAGGATGTCACACACTTGCTGGGCAGCAGGAGCTGCTGTCTGGGGCCCAGGCAGAAAGGGCTCCTGGGGTATCTGTTCAGTCTGCCTCTATGGACTACCCCTGGAAATCAGCTGTTTCCTCAGAAAACCCCAGGAGAGGAGGTTTCAAAGCATGCTTGTTTTGTGTTGCTTCTGCTGTTCAGCATACCTGGAAGATCTTCCTACTGTCTGCACAGAATAGTACCTGTTTGGGCACAAGCCCACTCCTGGTCCATGGCCTTGGGTCAAAACAGAGACGCATCCACTGTGGGTTGGGCCACCTTGCCCTCAAACAAGTCACTTAGTGGGGACCAGGTTTGGTTATAGTTATCCAGGGTCCTGGTCACAAGTCTCTGAATAGGTTCTGAGTGCCCTTCTAGGGGTCAAGAGGTCCCTGCTAGGAGCCAGAATGAACTGCCCTCCCCCCACAGTCTGCCATCCTGGGGGGGCCGCAGCTCATCTGTCTGCCTCCTGCCACAACGTCTGGGTCATCCTGTCCCGGTGTGGGTCTCTCTTCACTTCTTTCCAACTGGATGACTTTGAGGCTTGCCTTCCCCATCCAGTCAATGGGGGTGATGACCTTACCCTCCCAGGCTTGCTGGGAGGAGTTACATACAATGAGAGATGCCCAGGACTCGGCACAAGGGCTGCCTTCAGTCAGGCATTCTGGAAATGTTTGCTATTATTAATGAATCATAGAAAGTTCTAGATGCAAAGTCAGTCTGGTTTAACTACCTGTGGCCAACTGTGGTCTGAAAATATGAAACAGAAAATTCCAGAGTTCAGCAGTTTATAAGGTTTAAATCTGATGCCATTCTTAATGGCATATTGTGATTTTGCTTGCCTCCACCTTGCTTGGGGATGTGAGTCATCGTTCTGTCTGGTGCATCCATGCTCTGGGCACTACCTACTCCCGGGTCACTGAGAAGCCATTTTGTTTACTAGATCGGACTATCTCAGAATCCCATGCTAAGTTCAAAGGACGGACGCTTACTTTACTAAGTAATGGCTACAGCTTTAAGGAGGTGACAGAAAGGTGGCGTGGGGACCTAACACACAGAAGGTCAGGTTAACTCTGGTTCCCCAAGGAAGCACTGCAGGGCAGTAAGAAGAAACAGTATAAATAAGGCTTGCCACTATCCACAGTTAGAGTTTCCATTGGGGATCTTGGACCTCGTCCACCACGGATAAAGGAGCTACTATATTGTGTAGGCTGTCTGCTGGGTCTGTGCGGAATGTGAGTCCTCACAACTCTTCTGGGTGGGTAATACAAGACCCTCAGTTTGCAGGTGATGATACGAAGTCCAAGAATACGGAAAGAAACACATGTGATCACATGAGAGTGGGCGGGACTCATCTCTCTTGTCTCCTCATCCAGGGAGTGAGCTGGATTGGGGTGAGCCCAGCAGGGCGGACCTGGAGAAGCCCCTAAAGCCTCTGGAAACCTCTCATAAACATAAGGCTTGCCGCTTGGAGGGCTGCTGCAGACAGCAAAAATCTCTGGTCATAAAGTTATCCTCATAAAACAAAGATGAAAAGAAAAAAATGTACAATAAAAGCAGCAGTGTCCCTTAGGGAAGGAGCAGAGAAAGGCTAAGCTCCGAGGCTTGCCCCACAGGCTGGGTAGACCTAGAGTTCAAGCCAAGACAGCAAGTGTGCCTCCAGCACAGGAGGGCAAGACCATTGCTGCAACTGTGGCTTGGTTGGGGGTCACTATGGGGGTCCCAGATGACTCCAAACACATTCCTGAGTGTCCCTTTCTGTAGCGGGAGATGATCTGTCCCATCTGTCCCGGAAGATGAGAAAAGTTGACTGTGCAGTGAGTGAGGTCTGGGCTTGGTGAGGGCGCGAGTGGGGTGGGGACAGTGTAGGCTGCTCACAACTATGGAGACAATGGGCTCCCAGGGCTGAGGGATGGGCAGGTCCTCGTGGGTGAGAACAGCGTCTAGCTGGGTATGACGTGTCTCTTGGGCCCATCTTCAGAGCCCCCTCTGAAGCATCTCTACCATGTCCCTTTAACTCTCCATTCCTCATACTCGGCTTTTGTCTGCTGGGTCTCAGGGTCTCCATCTTGAGGGAGCGTTACATTCCCTTTGTTCTCGGGCTTCAGGGCTGAAAGAAATGATCCTCCCTGCTGACAGAGTGGACTCTGCCTCTCCCTGTATAAGAGATGCTGCCTCCTTGGCCCCTTGCTGCCCAAGCACCTCAGCAGTTCCCTTAGGTCCCCAGCCTAAAGCCCCAAAGACAATCCCTTTGAACAAACACAGGCTCCCTCTTCACTAATCAGGGACTTCCACCTGTCTCCAGGAGAACTCTGGGAGAACCACCCTGCCCCCTTCCCAGCATGCACCTCTCTTATCCCTCTCACCCATCTTACCCCCAGACAGAGTGAAGGACTGTTGACCCACTCTCATCTTAGGAAGGGTGGGTTTGGGAGGCATGGCTCCCTGGGGGTCATGGAGCCTCCCAGGCTGAGAGGAGCTAACCTGCTCCTAGGCATGCTGTCTTTCTCACACTCAGATCCCAAACACATTTAGTAGATGTAAAACAAAACAAAACAAAACAACAACAACAAAAAAAAAAACAACAACCCTGTCCTCTCAAAGGCTTGACCCCACACCCTGCTTGGGTATGCTGTGAAGGGAGAGGGCCCGGGTTTGGGACTGGAGTGGGATGGGAGCAAAGCTTGCAGAGACCACAGTCTTACCACCTGGAAAATGGGTTCTTACTATCACCCCATGGGGCAGCTTGGAGTTAGTGCAAGCATTCCATAGCACCTGACACATGGCAAGTGGGAGTCGTGTGTTATCAATAACGGTGCTGCCATGGGTGGTAACACTGTCTCAGAAAATGCAGTTTTCAAAGTGGGAACAGGAATAACAATGTCACACTAAATGGCTCCCTCAATGCCTTGGATCCCCCTCATCATGATATGAATAGGGGCCACTGTTGTTCCCTCGTTCTTTCAGGGCAATGGAGTGATTATCCCAAGCACAGAGTCAACTTCTGTCCACATCTGCGTGGGCCTCTGCCACTTCCATTGCTGGGTGACTGTGGACCAACCATATTTGTTTTCTGAGCCTGCAAAAGGGATGGTCACATCTACAGGGCTTGAGGAGCAACAGAAACAGGTCTCCGGTTGGATTAGGTGACCAGCTGATGAGGCAGAGGGCTGCAGGGTGTCCCCTGCACACAGAGCCTCCTGACACTGGGCCACAGCAATCATTGACCATGGAGAGACCAAGAGATCAGTAAGGCTGACGGCATGCACCCTAGGCCCAAGGAGCCAGCAGCAGGGCTCCGGTTCCTGGGAACCCCCTGGATGATCTAGGGAAGGTGACAAGGTGACAGCAGAGTTGGAAGCTCAGAGCCCAGCAGTGGTGGAGCAGACATTGTCAGAACAACTGAGTCTGACGGAGTGGGGCCCTCAGCACTTGGTGGCCATAGTGATGGTGAGGGGCCTTACCATGACTGGTCACTGTGGTAATGGCAGCTTCGGCTCCTCCGTGCTGACTGGACTTGGCATCTTTTGATCTATGCCTCATTCCCAGCAGTCCTGGGGGGAGAGACCAGTCCACTAACCTTGAAAACAGGCTCTGAGGTCAGTCCAGGATCACGCCCAGCTCTGGGTTGGAGCTTGTGTCTACCTCCAGTGCCTACGATTGCCATAAGAAGTCAGACCACCTCATCCAGGACCAGTGGTTAACCATGGGTGAACAAGTCAAGTCCCCTCTCTTGCTGGGCACATTGCCCTGGGGGGTGGTGAATCCCAGGAGGTGAGGGTGGGCAGACCTGGGCTGGACTCCTGGTCCATGGGAACCCTGGTGTGATGGATACTTGTGAGCATCATACAAGACATAGAAGTGTGTGTGTGTGTGTGTGTGTGTGTGTGTGTGTGTGTGTGTGTGTGTGTGTGTGTGTGTAGTCATTCAACTGGTTTAAAAATATCCCCTGACTGAGATGGGGGAAAGGTTCACACCAACTCTATGCTGAGGATCACTCTCATACCCAGCCTGTTCCAGCACCTTCCGGCATGCCTGAGACTCCATTCACTGTGGCTGGTGTCTGTGCCTGGGAGACATTGTCCAGCCCAGCTCTTCCTTGCTCTCTCCTCCAGTTGGTTCCTTTGGGAAGCTGATTCTGATTCCCCAGGCTGTTAGGGGAGCCCCCTCCCTTCTGGCCCCACAGCACCTTGAACAGCCATCTCTTCCTGGTAATTGCCAATTATGTGTCTGTCTGGAGTACTTCGGGGCAGGGGGGATGTCATATCCGTCCCCAGCACCCTGCAGCTGGCAGAAGAAACTCTGGACTGGTTGCAGAGCAGATGAACAATTGAACCAGTGAACAAATAAGCAGACAAATGTGACAATGACGGGAAAGCCACCAGGAACAGCCCTGCCACCCTGCCTCCTTCTGGGTCACAAACATGCATCCCTCCCTGCCCCTCCACCGCTGGTCCTACCAGCACAGGCGACTTTTCCCAGCACTTGAATCTTCTTGTCGTCTTTGTAGAAGATGCTCTCTGGCTCAATGTGATGGTTCATGTCTGTGATCCCAGCACTTAGAAGCCAAAGCAGGAGAATTAGAATTGTGAGTTTGAAGCACGCCTGGAACACATAGTGAATTCATTCCTCAAGGGGGTGGGAGGTTTAGAAGAAAAGAAAAAAAAGTGCTACCTGGGTCATGAGGCTGGGAGGTCCAATTACAGTGACTCCACAGCTAGGGATCCAGGGCACAGTCTGCACGTAACGGGGCCCTTATGGTTGGCATATGTAAGTGTGAGGATCCTTAAGATACCCTAAGACAGCTTCTGAGTTCACCTCCCTTGTTACATGGAGGGGGGAAGGGTAGTTGTCTTCCAAGCACCGGCCATTAATTCCTTATTCCGAGCATGTCCCCAAAAGCTCTGGCTGTGAGTTCTGCATCATCATGAACTGACCACACCCTCACACCTCATCTCAGAGAAGTTTCTCTGGAGCCCACTCCTGAACTGCCAATCCCTGTCTTCCTGGAGTTTGGACATGATCCCTGGGGTGGTCTGTCCAGAGGAGACGTTCTCGCCACAATTCCCTGTATCGTAAAATGTCAGGATGTCTGTGCTCTTTATTTATAGACATATTGCTTTTCAACTTTTCTCACTCCAACATTTCAATGTGTTATTTCTGAAGATAAATGCACATTACAGTTTCATAATAGAAACTGCATCTCTCCCGTGTGTCACCTCTAAGCATGTATATACATAAATATGGCACATTGCCTCTGACAGTAATTTAAAAGGCACTTTGGGGAACATATTGATCATGACCGAGGAGCTGAGCTGGCAAGGTCTAGATTTCATAGAATCTGCCTCCTCCCAACCCTGGAGTTGGGAGCTGGGGACTTATGGTTTTCATTAATCTTTATATATTGGGGTGCTTGCTCATAAGCACCGTGAGCTTAGGGAGGAGGGGAAACAAAATTTTATAACTAGAGTGTAAACAAGAAATGAAAAATGCAGAAATGCAGACTCCACACCAGAGCAAATGGCCAGAAAGCCAGCATTCCTCTCCCAGATGGACTTAAGGCTTCCCTGTGGGAGTCCGTCTGAAGCTGTCCGGGGGGGCCCTGGGGACTGTCACTTTAGCAACCATTCTTCAAGGATGGCATATGTGGTCCAGCCAGAGCATCCTCTAGGACCAGGCTAGCATCCTCTCTCCTCACTTGTTAGCCTCCTGAAGTCCTCAGAGGCTCACCTTGATATAGTCACCTACTCCCCTGGAGCCAGACATCTTTTGGAAACTGCTAGAAACCTCTAGCAAGTTTCCATGGCTACTCAGAGCTACATTCTGGCATCTCATTCTCTCTGTGGTACCCTGGGCCCATCTTAAACGTGATTTCTCTCTAAGCTATTACAAAGATGGTGTTGTCTGTCCTAAACCAGGTACCTTGGTGTGTCACAAAGATGCTAGCTTTTGCTGAGTGTCTGCTGTGCACCAGGCCAGTTCCTTTGGCCCTTTCCTACAACAGCCCTGAGAGATTGCTTTGTTCCCGTTTTTCAGAAGATAAACTGAGGTGGTCATTTCCTCCCTCCCCCAATCATACATCTGGAGATCTTCTGAAAGTACATAAAGCTGCTGCTGGGGCTTCCTGTGGAGCTTATAAGATGCCAATTACCCATCCAAAGAAGCGCTGCCTGTGTAAGCATGAAGGCCTGAGTTTTACCACCTAAAAAGCCAGGCATGGTGGTGGGCTTGTAATCTCAGCACTAGGGCGGTGGAGATGGGAGGATCCCTGGGGCTTACAGACCAGTCAGCCTGGTGTAATCTGTGAGCTCCAGGCTAGTGAGTGACCCTGTTTCAAAAAAAAAAAATAAGGTGGAGAGCTATTGAAAAAAATACCCGACACCAACCTGTGGCCTCCACAGCTATGTGCACACAGGACATGTGCACAACACAGACACACATCTTTTTTTGTTGTTGTTGTTCTAAAAAGTGCAGCTGGCTGCTGCGGCTCTGCTGCTCACAAAGGCGGTAAATCCAGAACCTTCTCCATCATTCCTCAGCTCCTTTGGTGCTGTCCCCTAGGCTGGTCAACCAGAGGTGCTTTGCTTCCTTCACCCCTCTTTCCAGCACTTCCTCTGATCCCTCATGAGCTCAGATCACCGCTCGATCGGCTTGAGTCACTGCCCTGGTTCCTTCACTCCCCTCCCAGTCCTGCCTGACTCAGTTGTCTTCTTGTCCACATGGCATATGGCAGCCCGAGGGAGGCAGGCCGAAACGGGTCAAGCCATCGTCTTGCCGAAAATCCCCCAATGTGCTGCATCGGTGCTGCTGAGGGTCAGTGGATGTGTCTTCCTGTGCCCTCCTCTTTGGGCAGACGTACTCGGTAGATTCTCAAGAGATGGTTGCCAAGTAAGTTCCTCCCTCACCTTTGGGTCTATTCCCAAGGCTCCGTGCCCATTAGCTTTTCCTTCCAGAACCTTCCAAGAATGGTTCTGTTTCAGTGCCTCAGCTCTGCCTCGGAGTCAAGAGAAAGAGGGCTGAGCTGGCCTTTGCCTCTGTCTTCCCCTCTCAATTACATGGTAATCCCTGTTAAAATTACAAATTTATTTATAGTTTTTTTTCTTCTTTTTTTTCCCCCACCCGGCAATTTTTACGGCTCATCGGCCATAACAAATTCTACTTCATAAAGCGAAGACTTGCCATTATTACCACATGGAAATGGACGGGGCAGTGACTCCTATTCCCAGCCGGCACGTTGTCTCCACACATCCATAATAGCTTCAATCAATGCCCTCGGGGGATTTGTTCTGCTCTGCAGGGACAAGAGCATTTGGACCCGAGAATGGCGCTTCTGCCTCCCAGCCAGCTGGCAGCAGTGACCTCGCCCCATGAGAAAGTGACAGCAGAGAAGTCCTGAACGCTCTGTCTGGAAACAAAGGGCCCACACAGTGCTATGTGTTGGGCACAGCCATGATGGAAACCACAGACACATGCTAAATATCATCCCATTTTCCAGAAGGGGCAAGTGACGTCTGAGTCAGGCATGGTGGCCTATTCCTGTGATCCTAGCACTTGGGAAGTAAAGGCAGAAGGATCAGGAGTTCAAGGCCCATCTTCATGATATAGAAAGTTCAAGAACAGCCTGGACGTCTTGAGACCTTGTCACAAACATCATTGACGAGAAAATACATGTAACTGACTCCCAAGAGAACAGAGAGGGGCAGACATGGGTAGGGGCATGTCCCTCCAGGCCCAAGAGGCCGAAAAATCCTTGGGTTCCCATCACTTATTTTCTGGGCTTCACTGAGGGGGACCATTATGCCACTCTATCATTCATTCATTAGCTCATTCATTCATACATACATCTTGGCATTTCCTGGGTGCCATGTGCTCTACCAGATGTCTGGACCCTAGATGATATGATAACCATCTGTGAAATAAGGGGCCATTATCTTTCCCATCATGTGTAAGGACATTTGTATAATGTCCTATCAACAAGAGGGAGGACAATGAGGAAGGCCTGGAGGAAGAGGAGGAGGCACAGACCTCTCTAGCCATTGATTCCAGCGTGTGATCTCCTGTTGGCCTCTTGGTATCACAGACACAAGGGTCTGAGGGCCCTCCATCTGTGACCTTGAGCAGGGGACTGACATTCACTTTCTGTAACTGAAACAAGGATTGTCCCAATACCCACCTTCCACGTGTCTTGAGGAATTTAAGGCAGACATGTGAGGCTGAAGAGATGGCTCAGAGCTGGTGGGTAAAGAGCTTGCCACACAAGCATGGGGACCTGAGTTCAGATCTCCAGGACCCATGAAAAGGCCATGAGAATGAAGGGCTGTGCCTGTAACTCCAATGTGTGCAGGGGAGAGACAGGATCACCAGAGTTTCTTAGCCAGCCAGGCCAGGTGAACTGGTACAGTCTAGGTTCAGGGAGAGACCCTGTCTCAAAACATAGAGCAGAGAACAACTGAGGACACCTGGTACAGCCTCTGGCCCCTATATTCACATTCATTCAAACCTGTGCATACACATGGACATGTACACACACACACAACACACAATACACATACACACACACACTGGGTGGAGGAGAGAAACAGCTTTAAAGAATCAACTTGTGGTCAGTACTCACAGTACTCAGTCCACATTCTTAGCAACTGCACTGAGAAGTACTGTCTGTGGGCCCATTTTATGAGGAGGTAAGAGGGGATCAAGATGTCTACAATGGAGCCATCAAGGACAGAGCTGAGAACTTAGAGACATCCCCACACATTGCCTTCTTACCTGTCACCTTGCATTCGGAGCCCTTGCATTACCATATTTCTGTGTACGGGTCTAGTGGTCAGCCTTGGAACTGGGAGCTGGCCTGGCAGTGAAGAATCAGTAGCGGGAGAGTCTACCCTTGAGATATATTGACCAAGGCTAACTCTCCTCTCCTGTGAGTACATAGTGGTCGTCACGAGGAGATGAGAAGGTGCCTTCAGCCAGATAGCAGGGGAGAAGTTGCAGGAAGAGTGAGAAATATTGTCTTGGAGGTCTGGGAGGAAGGGTACAGAGAATGCACTGGTCCAGCCCCACCCTTACATCACCTGAGGTATCTCCACCACAGCAGGCCCTGGGAACAACCTGCCTGTCAGTCATAGGCTGATAGGCTCATAGTGTGCTGAGCCCCTGCCCACCCCTAGAATCCTGACACTCTCCCCTGCCCACTCCCCATCATGCTTGGTTCTTCATTAGAGACATCACAGCCATTTTCTCATCCCCTCTCCACATCCAAGATCCCCCACAGCCCTCAGTCCTGCAAGAATGAGTGGTCACAGTATATGTCGTGAATAATAGTGTTAAAGTGAACGCAGCTCATGTGCTCATCACTGGACAGTTGTCATAACGACGTGATGATTTCACCAAGGTTCTCCTCAGTTCTGTGTTGACCCCACAAGCGGATCCATCTATCTTCCTTTCGGAAGATCAAGAGTCTTCTCCAAGGGTGAGCATAGGCCAGCTTCTCCCTTGAGGAAACAGGGGTGAAGGTAGGAATGACCACTGACACTTGGGAGACACTCTTACACTGTTGAAGTCTCCCTGCTTCTGCCTCCAGCCCTGGCTGTGTTAGGGAAGAAAATCCATCATTGTCAGAGAATAACAGGACAGCCCAGTGCTTGGGCACGTAGTTAGAAATGACTAGCATGGTACACCTCTCCCAGCCTCCCCTTGCATGCCTCCACAGACAGGAAACTCACTCACTTCAGAGAAAGCCCATTTCTGAGCAGTCCTGGGTGATCTTTTGGTGGACGACAAGACATCTTCAGCTTGTAGGTCCCAGTTCAGCTCTTGGATGTCTCAAGACCACGCCTAATGCCTCCTGTCCATGCCAGCTGCCTGACTACAGCAGATTGGATTCAAGAGCTGGAGAGATTTTCAGAGTCCACACGTCCCCTATTGTATAATGAGGCCATAGGCTTGGCAGCCCTGGGACACATGTCTGTACGTCTGTCCTCATGGCAGGAGGAGCTGACGTTGGACTTGACACTAGAGGCAGCCTTCCTGACCATTGCTTTGGTTACCCCAGGATAGGCCTTGGTCTAGCCATGCCTATGCCCCTTGGCTACAACCTACTCATGCGCCTGAAGTACACACTGACTTAAACTTGGGAAGCTGGGGGCTGGGTTCCATCTGACTCAGTGGCTGCAAGACCAGCATAGCACATACATAGCTGGTGGCCTTGGGGGCCTGAGTTCTTCCATCTCACTGACTCTTGGCTTACTAAGGTGTGGAAGGGAGCTGGGCATGGTGGTGCATGCCTATAATCTCAGCAATTGGGAGATAGAGGCAAAAGGATCAGGTGCTGAGGGCTAGCCTTGGCTACATAGTAAGACAAGACTGGTCTGGGATACATGAGACCCTGTGTAATTCAACTAACAAGTATTCTAAAAACGTGCACAGGGCTTGCCTATTCCTTAGTTCATTTCCCCCTTCCTCCTCAACGTCAGGCTGGGAATTCAAATGTCCCTTCCAAGCTCCCCCCAGTAATCCCTCTCTGGGTCCCAGAGGCTGCCTAGTGGAGCAGAAAGAAAAGTCAGGGCATGCAGAAACGAGCTTGAACCTGCTTCTTTTCCTCCAGTTGTGTGGTCAACTCTAAGCCCCTTCATTGGACCTCAGTTTCCACGTTTCCAAGAGATAGATAAAGACACCACACCCACAAGAACCCTGTGGGGTTTTATTTATTTATTTATTGTTGTTGTTTTGTGACAGGGTTCCATAATGTAGCTTAAGCTGGCTTTGAGCTTGATATGTAGCCCAAGCTGGTCTTGAACTCAAGGTGATCCCCCTGCCTCAGCCCCTCTCAAGTGCTGAGCTTACAGATATGTACTCCGTGCCCCACTCTACTCTTAGGTTTTTTAATGTAGAGTAGAGGACCATGTGTGGCTAGCATATTGTCCAGCTTACAGTAAACTCTAGAAGCTCTGGATTTCCCTTCCCCACCCCCTGCACACCCACCCTGGTCCTTGCCAAATTCCTCCATACCTCAGCCTTCTCTGGCTCGCTCATGGAAATCATAGTTACCATGGCAACATCCACAGACAGTGAGGCGCCTGGTCTGTGCTCACCCAGCCCCATCCCTCTTCGCCCCTTCACCTAGCCTGGCCCATTTCAGCCCTGGCAGCTGCCAAGGCAACAGATCGTGTGAGATGCAACTGGCCTCTCGTCCTGGGGCAGGCCCCTCTGCCTGGGGGTCTGAAGGGTTTAAGATTCAGTAGGCACCACGGGCTTTTCTCAGCCCGACCCTCCCTGAAGATATATTCCTCACCACCAGCACAAAGCACCATTCATGAGGCTAAAAGCAGAAACAGGCTGCCTCATCCGTCTGGAGGCAGACATCTGAGAGGGAGGTGTCGAGCCACTGATAAGACTAGCTCCAGCTGAGGCCATGAACTTGCTCCAGCCCCTCTCCTGGTGGTAGCTTGTTGGCATTGTCTGCCCCATTGGTTTCCTGGTGTCTGCCCTCACCTTTGCATGGGTGTCTGCCCTCTCTGTGTCCGGCTGTCCCATTTTACAGAGGACACTGGAAATGCTGAGATTGGGGCTCAATTAAATGACATTTTAACCTGATTATTTTCATCAAGGCCTTTTTTCAGGGCTGAGGAGATAGCTCTGCCAGTAAAGCACTTGCCTCCCTATTATGAGGGCCTGTTTAGTCCACAGAAACCATGTAAACAACATTGCATGTGTTAGTGCATGCTTGCAGTCCTAGAAGAGGAGACATGTGAATACCTGGAGCTTGCTAGCCAGTCACACAAGCTCGCTCTCTCTCTCTCTCTCTCTTGTACACACACACACACACACACACACACACACACACACACACACATGCACACACATATACAAGCACAAACACATAGGAAATGTGGGTGGGGTAGGGCTGGGTATAAGTCAACCTCTCCCACTAGCTGTGTGGCCTTGAAAAGATTGTGTCACCTCTCTGGGCCTCAGAAAGGCTTTGCTTGCAAATGAGGATAAAAATCATCCCCATGAGGCTGTTGTAAAAATTCCAAGTGACAAAGGGTACTGTCTGTCACTAGCTCCATAGTTGATGTGGCAAGAGCTGTGTGCCTTCTACATCATATGACCATGACACAGGTACTATAATCACCAATTTATATAAAAGGACATCAGTGTTCTGAACCTGGTGTGATTTGCCCAAGGCATGGTGGGGCTCAGGCTTAGCAGTTGAACAGCAAGCACATGGCAAGCCATGGGGCCTCCCACAGGGGAATCAATGTCTTTTCTCCACTGTGTAGCTCCACGAATACTTCAAGCCCAAGCCACTGGTCCCTTGGATCATCCCACCCTGAAGGGGCCTCACACACTCCCCCGCCATTGGCACCCTCCAACGGCACCCCAGAATGGAGCCCCTGGTGATCTGTCTGGTATTTTTATCTTCCCTCCGCTTGCCTTTAGTTGTTTATTGGTGCGACGCAGCCTGCATACATGTTAAATATATATGCGTCCCTGTGCGCGCCTTCTCGACTATATTTACACAGCTCCTCAGAGGATTAATTTAACCAAATAACTGGAGCTATTTAGGTAGCTGACATTTACATGGAGTGAAGTTGGTAAGGTGCTGGCTTTACTCCCAGGCCTCAGTTTCCCTATAGTCAGGCCCCAGTGTATAAGGAGTGCAGTAGCTGGTTAATCATGAGCCCATTACAAGGACCTGTGTGGTGCCGGGGAAAGCCCAATGCCAAACCCCAGTTTGTTGAGCTAAAATGTTATTTTTCCCACAGGACTTACATAATGGCTGGTGGATTGGGCACAGCTGAAGCTTCCCTCCTTGTGGGCATTTATTTGTTGGTGGCATTTTCTGCCTCACTCCTTTGTCGGGGTAGCAAGTGACATATAAAATAAAATCAAAATTCCCTGACTTGGCCTGACAAGGGGATGGTGTCCTCAGTTCTCTGGTTCAAGATGATTTTTTCTTCCCAAAGAACATTCTGGAAATGTTACTCTCTCTGTGCTTAGGCACAGTGCATTTCCATTGAGAGAGTCAATGGTAAGATGGACTCTTGGTCACGCATTATTTTCATGAGCCTACAGACAGAATTCGGGGCTGTCTGGTGGTCTCATTCCACTCGTCCTACAAGCAGTCTGATGGAAATGGGGAAGATGGGGGGGCATCCTCACAAAGACTCTCACCCATGCTGAGGAGAACTGTAGACCTGTGCTGCCCTCTTACCTACTGTTACCAATATTGGGAGCCCTGGTGGCCTCTGGAAATATGTCCCCACAATATTCTTTGTTGATTTCCTTCTCTGCTTCTCTCTTTCCCTGGGGACCCTTCCAAATTCCAGCCATGGAATTTTTGTCTTGGGGGTCTTCTCCTTGTAACTCTTCCTTAATATCAAGTATAGTTTTGCATGCTAACAGCCTGGGCTCTGGTGCCTCCCAACTCACCTGTGAATCTGAATTTAAGAAGTACCAAGGAGTGATTAAGCCTTCCTGATGTGCAGTTATACACCGTCTGTACCAAGAGTGGTAATCATTGCGCATGCTCCATGGAGACACAGATGTAAGCAATCCCCTAGCCATCTAGCTTCTGTGGAATCTGGTCACAGCTGTAGATCAGCACCTTGAACAGCTGCTGTAACCGCAGAACACTTTTCAGCACTTCGGACAGCTGGTCTACCTACCAGACTACTGTTCAGCACTGTGGACAGCCACCATACCACCAGAACAGTGTTTAGGGCCTTAGACAGCTGTTTGTTCCCCACCCCCACCCCCTCAACACTGCCCAGCACCTTGGGCCCTTGGACAGCTTCTCAGCCCCAGAACACCGCTGACCCTTCTTTCCCTTTTCTCTCGGAGCTCACAGGGCTAATTTCTGCTCTCCTGTTTCTATCTCTCTGGATTGCTGCTCCATCCTCCACAAACCTGGTCTTTTCTTCATCTGCCGCTTCTCCACTCAGCTGTGTCTTCAGTCGCCCAGACTGGGAACTTGTTTCCTGAGGTGACCCCCTCCCTCAGCTCTCACCCTCCTTGCAGGGTCTAGCAGGATGCATTGGCACCTGCAGGCTGTTTCTGTCCTCAGAACCCAGCACAGAAGCATCAAGAAGCTCCAGGTCTCTTATGCTGCCACATTCATAAGATGGCCAAGCTCCCCTCTCTCCCGCACACCCGAGTGACTGGCCTTACCCAATTGGGTCATCAACCTTAGATTTGTATCCAGCCTTCCCAGTTCCGCCCTGTCACATCTCCAGGCTTTGTGGCTTCAATTTCTTTTTTCTCTCTTTCATAATGTCTGGGACAGATCTGAAAAAGAATGGGAAAACCAAATGTGATTAATTGAATCAAACCAGAAAGGAAACTACTGGTAAGTGCAAAAAACATTGACTTAACCTGGTGTGGTGGCACACACCTTTAATCCCAGCGCTCTGGGGGCTGAGGCAGGCAGATCTCTGTGAGTTCAAGGGCAGCCTGGTCTACATAGTGAGTCCCAGCTCAGCCAGAGATACATAGTGAGACCTTTTCTTGAAACAACAACAATGACTGAAAGATCTTGTCTTGTCAACTTGCTTCATAGCCTCAGGGAGTTCTTTAACCTCTCAGTGCCTCAGTTTCTCCATATTGCTCTGCACCACATAAGTAGGTTGTTCTGGGGAATTCCTTCAATGGAGCAGAAAGCACCCTCTATTGAGCATTAAGAAAATATCAGATATGCTCATAGCTGGTCATGATGTTGGTCCATCTCTGCCCCAGTAGTTTAGCAACTGACCCTGCCACCATCTAAAAGGAGAAAAGTGGAAGGGGCCAGAAGCCCTGGAAATACGCTGTCTAGCCAAGTATCAGGACAAACTCTCCTCTTTGGGAGCAGAAGACACCTGAGCCTGATGGAATTGCCCCAGTCTTGGGCCAGGATCCGCCCTCTGCTGCTGCCAGCCTGTCCCTCAGAAGCAGAGTGCCCTCATCAGTGGTCTCACTGGGGGCTCACCCTGCCCCTGGTATGTGTAGCTCCACTTGCCTGAGGTGTGTGGCTTGCAGTACATGACTCCATGCTTGGCTGAGGCCGACTGCATCAGGGATAGAGGCCTGAGATTAAGGCCCCCACCAGAAGCTGATGGGAAGTCCTCACCTGGGGATTCTAAACCACGTTGTGAGCTCATCCTGCTGGCCCTGCCCTGTGCTGAGCTCGCAGTGTGAAAGTTAGCCAATCCTCCCAGCCAAGCTTCAAGGCCAGTGTTGTGATTACCATGACCATTTCACAAAGGACAAAAGACTCTGGAGGCCGGGCACTTTGCCCAAGGCCAGGGTTTGGATCAAGTTTGTCTGACTCTGGATCAGGCCCTGGAAAAGTCCTCCTCCCTGGGGCCGGCAGACTCACAGAAGTTCTGATTCCTCCTTGACTCAGGAAGCCCCATGTGTCCTGCTTGCTGCTGTGAGAGCAGATAGACAGGCCAAGGCAATACAAAGGAACATACACAGATGGAAAACCAGATGAGAGAAGGCTGGAGCTGGAGCCAGAAGGCCCTGGAAGCCTCGGGACTGAGTCTGAGAGTTAAGGGAAACAGAGAAGCAAAGAAATTCCTGCTCTGTGGGGACCACACCTCCCTGTGGCCACTACCATCCTTAGGACACCCACGTGAGCCAGAGCCCCACTCATGAGCAAAGCCTGTGCTCTCTTGAGCCTGGTCCTGTGGTGGTCGGATGTTTCCTTATCTCTAGAGAAGCTCCAGTCTTGTGTGATACTTTGATTGCATTCTGACAATAAAGTTTGTTTTGAATCAGAAGACAGAGCCAGCCACCAGCTGACCAAAATTAACCATAGAGGTTTTGGAGGACTGAGGACAGATAGACAGGAAGTAGTAAGGCAGGGCTTAGAGAGGATCTTGGCCCTTTTGGATGGAGGAACGGAAGAGGTAGTAGATCACTGGTGGCTTCTCCACGGCTTCTCTGATCATTCAGGTTCTTACCCCGATATCTGACTCCCTATTTTTTATTGATAAAGAATTATTAGATAAATCCTTCACCCTCGGATATCTATGTCCCGAGCAGTCCCCTGCACAGATGCTCTCAACACCACCATCATACCCCACACTGTTAAGAATATCCCTCCATCCTGTCACACGCCACTTCATGAGCCCCTCATGCCACTACCTACATGAGCACTGCCATCCATTTCTCCTTTCATCCCACGGATACTCACTGAGATGCTCTCTCAGCCACTGAGAAGATATGGGTGAGAAAGGCAAGCCTCAGCTGACAGGTCCACCCACCAGCCCCTTCCTCCTCCAGGCCCTCCGAGTCCTTCACGTACGGCGCCATCCCTGTCCCCAGCTCCGTTGTGATGAGAGGACTCACTCGCTTACTGAGTCAACTTTCCACAGCTGTGACAAATACCATCGATAAACACCTTAAGGAGAAAACGCTTGCTTCGACCCACAGTCCAGCATCCATGGGGGCTTGGCCCTGTAGCACCAGGGCAAGATGACGCCCTGGGGTGAAGGCTGCTTACCTCATGTGGGGCTGGGAAACAGAGAGGAAGAGAGAAAGGGGCAGAGTCCAAAAATCTCCAATGATACTCATCCAATGACCTAACTTCCTCTTCCTAGGCCTCACCTCCTAAAGGTTTCTTCATACCTTGGGCACCCAGCCATTAGCCCATGGGTTTTGTTTTGTTTTCAGGGGGACACCCAGATCCAAACTACAGCACTTACTGAGTGAGCCCCATTGGATGTCATATTCAGAGCAAGGCACTGAGAAGGGAGAGGGATGCCCCTCCCCCTCAGTCCACAGCTCCCTTTCTACCTTGCATCAGGCATGGAGGGAAAACCCCTTCACAAAGACAGTCTCCAGCTCCCCCAGATGGTCCCTCCCGGAAGCCTGCTGGGAGTAGGCCTGCCTGGCCTATTTGGAAATCTTTGAGTACAAAAAAAAAAGCTGAAATGACATCCGGGAGGCGGCTGTTCCTCCCCAAGAAAGGGAACACCGCAGAGAATGTCACTCCTAAGTCCCGAACCACCCTGTGCTGCCAGAGAGGGCTGGGGAGAAGGCTGGAGTATTGGCAAGACCCTCTGAAAGGGGCAATTCACAACCGGGGGTGGGTAGTTGAGAAGCCCGTCTACTCCTCATGGGGTCCTGTGACTGAAGTTTCCCCACGTTCGGCTTCCTTCTAACCCCATGCTCAGTAGTAGAGAGAACGCCATCAGCCTGGGCCTGGGATTTACTTAAACAGCCAGTGAGCCATGAGCCATACGTGGCTAACACGTGTATTAAGAAACATTTATGAAAATCAATATGTCAGTCCCATAATTGATCCAGAGATGGGAACAGCTGGAGGAGCCCAGACTCCAGGAAAAGCAGGGTGCCTGCAACCCTAAAGGTGACCACCCAGCTGAGGCCAGCCTCCTTCAAGGAATGGCCAGTGGCCCCGGGGTGGGGTCTTGTCTCTCCTGATGTTTTCTTTCCTGTCTGTGCCTGGAGGAGCATTGTGAAAAGCATATGTTTGTCTTGGCTCCATGGGGAGGCAGGATAGCCTGGGAGCAGAGGCATGTTTGGAGGACCAGGTAGATGACTTGGAGTCTGAGACTTGGTGGAGAAAGCGTCTGCATCTTTCTTGGTGACGTCTTTTCTCATGGGACCAGAGCAGCTTTGGATGCCTGGCTGACTTGTGTCTAAAGGGAAGGAGAGGAAACAGACAACATCCCCAAATGTTTTTAAAAGTTTTGTGTGTCTCTGTGTCTGAACGTACTTGTGTGTGATTGTGGACGAGTGAACAAACATGCCCATGTGTGCATGGCATGTGGTAGAGTCTTTCCTCAGAACCCGGGGACCATGGATTGGGCTAGTGTAGGTGCCAGCTTGCCCTGGACATCCTATCTCTGCCTCTCGAGTGCTGGGATTACAAACCAACCTCCTTGCCCACATGGTATTTGCATGGGGGTGCTGGGGATCCCCCATCTGGTCCTCATCCCTGCATAGCAAACACTTCACCTCCAGACCCCTCTTCTTAACCCCACCACCTTATTTTTCAGTCCAGGGCCTCTCACTGAACCTGGCACTCACCTGTTTTGCCAGACTTGCCGGCAAACCCCAGGGACCCTCCCATCTCCTCCTCCTCCCCAGCACTGGGATTCCACTAGGCTTTTTTATGTGGCTGTTGAGGATCTGGACTCACGTCCTCATGCTTGAGCAACAGGCCCTTTACTGACTGAGCTGTCTCCCCACCCTGAAGCTGCTTTATGTGAGGACAGTGTTTCTTCAAGGACAGCCACACTGCAGTTTTAAAATCTCTGCTTTGGTATCCCAAAGTGCTGGGTTCAAATCCCAGCTTTGCCACCATCTCCAGTTACTCATCCATCCTGTCTGAGAAGCCACTGCCTTGCATGTAGATGTGGGAAATAATAACCCCCCCACACCGCAGCAGGGCTCCAGAGGAGGAGCACAGTGAGTTAATGAGCAGAAATGATGAGCATGGAACCTGGGCATGGCTATGGGTCACTAATAAGGTGGCTGGGGTTGGCAAACAATGGCCCCAAAGTCCTTGCCCCAAACTCCAGAACTTAGAAGTGTGGCATTGTGGCAAAAGGGAATTTGCAGATGGGATTGAGTCAAGGTTCTTATTAGAGATCTTGAGATGCGCAGCTCACCCTGTGTCCTTCTAGGGTTGCTATGAGAGAGACAAGGGGAGACTCAGAGTAAGAATAAAGAAATAAAAGCAGAGGGAGCCACACCTGTGACCTAGTACTCACGAGACTGACACAGGAGAACCACAACTTCAAGACCAGCCTCATACCCTGCCCCAAAATGCCAAGGGCTGGGGGACAGGCAACCTACCACAGTAACCATGTGCCCCAGCAACCACTGGGAGAACCTGACGGATGGTTAGGACAGAATGGCAGTTATTTCTCCCAAAGATTGTTCTGTTTTGCACTGATGTACACAAGATTGGGCTCAGGATCCTCTTGCAGAGGCACGGGCCCCCGCCTAGCTCACACAGTGGCTGGCTCAGCAGTGACTCAGGCTAGGAAGCAGTGGGCGGCCACTTCCTTCTCTTTTGTCTGTTCTAAACCAGGCTGCCAGCTCTGCAGCTTCCTTGCCTGCCCCAGGAGGGACTAGGTGGGGAGGAGAGATGGTGGGTATGGGTGGAGGAGGGTGGGTGCTGGAACTGCCACGGGGGTGGGGAGAGATAACGGGAAGAGAGTGGGGAGTTGCCGCCAGTGTGGAAGATTCTAGGCATCTGCTGAGTGTCCAAATAACACTGAGGACCCAAGCTTAGGAACCTCATTCGGTGATCTTTTGGGGCATAGGTCTGAGGACCACTAACCTCTGTGTTAGTTTGGGTATAAATAGCTTGCACATTGGTTTTGAATGAGCCATGTGCACAGGGAACCTATGAACTTGAAGAAGACAGAGAAAACAAACAGGAAACTTGGGAATGAGAACAGGCAGAGAAAAGAAATGATCTGAGTCTGAGATCCAAACTGTGTCCAGTCAGAGCACCCAGGGAGCAATCTTGAACCTGGGCCTTTTTCTCACCAGCCAAAGCCACAATGTCTTTCCCATATTCAGGACGCCTGCCCACAGCAGTCACCTGGGTGACCTCCTGTGTGCTCCAGCCATTCCCACTCCAGGCCAGCTTAGATGGCGTCCTCTTCTACATTTAGATAGCAGCTGCATTCCTTGCTGAGGGTCCTGGCTCTCCCTCTTCTCATCGGAAGAGACTTTCCCCAGCCGACCTCCGTACAGAATGCAGACTCAATCCAGGACCCAGGGCAATCCATGGAGTGAAGGCACGGACCCTCATACTAGTTCTTATCCTGGGTCTAGGCTGGCATTGCCGGAGTGTGGCGGGAGGGATGGAACCCATCCGGAAGAGAGAGGAGGCAATGGTGCCTTCTTCCTGTTGCCCTGGTAAGAGCTGTGAGTCTGAGTCTCCATTGCAGTATTCTCCCCAACAGTTAGAACATTCCTTGTTATGGGGGCTCTTCTGAGCACTGGGGTGGGTAGCAGCACCCCTGTCTTCTAACTACCTGTTTCTAGTCACAGTGCCCCCAAATACATCCAGATAACTGTATGGAAGGGGCAAAATGTCTCCAGCCAGAACCATGGGGCTGGTTCTTAATGTCAGTGGCCACTATGGTGTTAGATATGTGGTCCTTTCTTCTTCTTCTTCTTCTTCTTCTTCTTCTTCTTCTTCTTCTTCTTCTTCTTCTTCTTCTTCTTCTTCTTCTTCTTTTTCTTTGCTCTTAGCCATGTGACTCCACAGTCTCTTATTGAAACGTGGAGTCTGTTTCCTCATGTCAGTGATGCTGGCCTCAGTCACAGACTTACTCTAGACAATGGAATGAGAACAGAAGGAAAAAAGCGGGGGCATGGGAGACATTACTTGTTCGTACCTTTCACTCTGCTATAGCCTCTGGAGGAGTATTCTGGAAGCATCTCAATGGCTCCAAGAAGAGGCCATGGACACATGAAGCAAACCCGCTCTCCCTCCTATAGTTGGCGCTAAACCCAGCCAAACCCACTAAACTAGGCTGTTTCCAGCCAGGCTGCATTCATGAGGAGACAAATGACGGTCTTTAGCCTTTAGGCTGTTTGTTACACAGCATCCTGGCAAACGCTGACTGATACAGCTTCCTCTAGAAACCAGGAGACACGCCAGACTCCCCCTCTGTCCTAGGAGACCCTGCATTATGGGACTGACACAGAGCCATGCCGACGTGTCTGCAGAAGTGAAAATGCCAGGCAGGGAGAGGAGTGTGTCACAGGCTCTGCTTTTCAGAGAACTCAGATTGCAATGACATAGACAGAATGAAAATCTAGGCTGTTCTGGATGAGAAGATGGCTCGGTTGGTAAAGGAGTGTCTGCTGTGCAAGCGTGATGATGACCTGAGTTCAGTCCCCAGCGCCCGAGTGATGAGCCAGGTGTAGTTTTTTGTTTGTTTGTTTGGTTGGTTGTTTTGTTGTTGTTGTTGTTGTTGTTTTGAGACAGAGTTTCTCTTTGTAGTTTTGGTGCCTGTCCTGGATCTCGTTCTGTAGACCAGGCTGGCCTGGAACTCACAGAGATCCATCTGGCTCTGTCTCCTGAGTGCTGGGATTAAAGGCATGCGCCACCACCGCCTGGTGTGACACATTCTTATAATCCCAGCACTGTGGAGGCAGAGACAGGAGACAGGCAGATCTCAAAGCCGGTGAGAGACCCTGTCTCAAAAAAAAGGTGGCTTGCACACAAGGATGACTCCCAAGATTGACCTCTGGCTTCCACATGTACATGCGCATACACCCACACACATAAGCACACATGAACATACACAAAATTTAAAAAACAAACAAACTAAAAACACGTAATTCCACTTCTACATTCCACACATTAGCTCCCAAACCACAGCCATAGCCATCACTATGTATCAACAGCAGCTCCAGCGAGCACTCTCGAAGCTTAAGAAACACACTGTATGAAATACCCATGCTGATGAGGGAGGGGCTACTCTAGCCATTTCACACACACACACACACACACACACACACACACACACACACACACACACACACACGGCAGCATCATCCATGAAATCGTTCCGACTCCAGCAGGCTTCCTACGCTCCTCTCCACACCCGGCTGTTGGACTTTTACAAGCTGTCTCCAAACCAGCATGCTCCAAGGGTATCCACCCTCTGGCCTCAAGTCTAACCTTCTCCTTTCATGAGTTTTTGTCTCCTTCAAAGGCACCTCCATCCATTCACGAGTCAGACAAGGAAGGATCAAGAGGAATCAGTCAGGCCCTGGGCTGGGAAGCTGGTCTTAGGTCTATAGCTTAGATACACTCTTCACTGGCTGTGTGCCCATGAGGGAGCCTCTCCAAGCCTGTTTCCTAACCTGTACAGTGGTACAGTCATACTCCTGCCTCCTGAAGTCAATGGGATGGGTCACACACAGTGCCCAGAGCAGCTCTTGGTACATGGTGTCCTGTGTCTAACCCATCACCCACCCCAGCCATCCCGGCTTCTCAGTAGCGAAGTCACATCTTTCCTCCTTCACCAGGAGCACTCAGAGTATGGGTCACCACCACCTGTACCCAGACAACTCCAGGCAACAACAGTAGTATAACCTTTTGGGGGTGTGTGTGAGGAGAGAGAGAGAGAGAAAGAGAGAGAGAGAGAGAGAGAGAGAGAGAGAGAGCTAGTGAGTATGTGTTTTAGTGTGTGTGTGTGTGTGTGTGTGTGTGTGTGTGTGTGTGTGTGTGTGCACATTCATCACTACCTGCACCCAGGACAACCCCAGACAACAGCAATGGTGTGTGTGTGTGTGTCTATGTGTGTGTATGTGTGTGTGTGTGTGAGTGTGTGTGCATGTGTGCACCCACACACATCCATGTAGAGGCCAAAAGTCATTTTTGGGTGTCATTCCTCAGGCAACATCCACCTTTTCACCATCATGCTTGACTTTTCAACATGGGTACTGGGAATTGAACTCAGGTCCCCAGGCTCACCACAATTCAAGCCCTTTTTTGCCTGAACTATCTCCCTGGCAGCCTGCATCCTTCAGATGCTTAAAATCTCCCATGACTCCCTCCTGCCCTCAGCACACCGTCTCATTCCTTACGAACCCCTTTACACGGCGCCCGACTTGGCCTTGGCCTGCACAGCTTCCGTCCTCCCGTCCTCAGGTTCCCCATTCCGTTTCTTCTCTGTCTGGTTCTCTCTCTAGTGGGTCACCCACAGATCCTCTGCTAATCTCCATACTGATGTTCCTCTGAACTCCTCCCCCTCATCCTCCAAGCTGCAGCTGAGGTGGTACTGCCCTGGGGACACCTGATTTCATAGCAGTCCCTGACTCTGTGTCCCACTATCCACCTGACATATGCCTTATGTCATCAGCACCATGTCACAATCTCATGTCCCAAAATGCAAACGCATGGCTTCTTGTCACAATGTAAACAGTAGGCAATGCTTTGTGTTCAGCTCCTCTTATATTTTCATCTATGCCGCCTTTTTAGTAGCTAAGGATTTATTGCAAGGACAGCATTCCAGCCCAACATCACACACACACACACACACACACAGAGAGAGGCACACCACCACCACCACCACCACCACCACACCATGCATACTGTAAGTATTGCAGCTCTGAGGGGAAAAGTATCCTGGTAGTGAGGAGCCAAGGAATACCACAAAGTCACACTGCACAACAAACCTCACACAAGGGATTTATTGGGAAAGACACAAGTGGGTGGCTGCCTCTGCTTGGTGGAGAAGCAGCAGGGAACTGAGCAGGAGACATGCTTATATACTGTTTCTCAGGGGAGGAGTTTTCCAGGGTGGAGATTTCCAGGGTGAGGATTGGTGGGATTTCCAGTCCTGAGCTTGTGGCAAGTCCAAGGATTGGTGGGATTTTTGAGTCCAAGGATTGGTGGGATTTTGAACTCAGGGATTGATGGGTTTTCAGGCTCAGGGATTGGTGGGTTTTTGAGCTCAGGGTTTGGTGGGCTTTGATGGGTTTTCAAACCCAGAAGTGAGCTCAGATCTTGTACCCCACATATACACCAGCATTCCATGCCTGCAGCTTTGACATTCTGTTCTCTGAAGAGCTTGGGCTAGCCTCACCCTAGACCTGGATTGACTGAGGGAGCAACAGATGTGGGTCCTGAGCTCATGCCTCAGTGGGCCTCAGGTGCTCTCATACTCTCTTTTTTACCCATGGGGGACATCCTGGCCTGCAGGAGCCTGAGAGCAGTCACCAGAGTTGTCACCGAGTCACTAGAAGCCACCCCACGCACAGGTACTCCAGATGCACAAGATCAGCAGTCACCTGCCGGGACCACGGCTGCATGAGGAAGCCCCACCCAGAGGCTTTTCTTCGAGTTGGTATTTAGTGTTCTGTGTCACCGAGACTGGTAGACATTTGTGACCTGGCACCATTGGGACAGTCAATTACTGACTCAGAAGTTGCTGGAGAGAGAGCTGAGGGCTGGGGAAACAGTCTGTGGGCCTTTAGAGCGTCGATGTCTGTGAGTGTGGAGCTGACCTTGAGTCTCACCTTCTCTGTCACCGTCTGCTGAGTTCCCAAACAGCAACACCCTTTAAGCTCTGCTTTAGGGCTCCAGGCCCCTCCCCTCCCACTGAAAACCAATGGCAGCTTGGTACTGAAAGCCCCAGGGCAAAACCTGCTTCAGAAGCTCCAGGCAGCTCCCAACATGCCTTGGGCAACTGTTATGGGGGAAACAGTGAAGACTGAGTTGTTTTAGGATTCCAGGTCCCAGCACCTGGCTGCATCTCACCAAAGCCTGCCTGTCCTGGTTTATGGCTCTCCAGGATGCCTGGCTTCCTGAGAGGCCTCATGGAGTCCATGTTCACCCCCTGTGTTAGGACCCTACGGTTATCCCTTCTGTCTCCTAAAGGGCAGATGATTACCGGGACTACCTGTGGCCCCCATGTCCTGTCTCTTGGCTGCCCTTTTGTCTGGCCAGTGCTCACATGGGTACCACCTGCTCATGGACGGTCCAAGAGAAAGCAAGAATTAGACTTGTAGATGCTGACACTCTAGCTAACATCCTTCTTAGAGAGGGAGGGAGAGAGAGAGAGAGAGAGAGTAGATTTTACAAAGGCTGGTCTTTGGCACCTAGCTGAGCTAGACCTGAAGAACACTGCCCACCTCCAGCACTGTAGCAGGGAGAAGGACGCCCCTGCTGTCACTTCGAAGTCACCGGCATAACTGTATGTGTCGGTGATGAGTTGTCCAAACATGAGACCGTTCAGACACTGGATAACCTCTAACTATTCCTCAATGCAGAGAACATTCTCAGACCAAAGGGGAGTGTCTTCCAAGTGTCCCCGGAGGTTTGCATGTCACTTGTATGTTGCTCCTATTCTACCTGCTCTTACTCCAGAGACGATGGTCTCTCTTGCCCAGGTGGATCTTGTCATGGTTTCTTCCCCGGGAACTGGTCTCAGACAAGCTTCAAAGATGTCTTCAGGATGTATCAGGGGTGGCGGTACACACCTGTATCCCCACAAATCAGGAGGTGGAGGTTCGGGAGTTCAAGGCGATCCTTTGCTATATAATAAGTTCAAAAAACAGCCTGGGTTGCATGAGATCCTATCTCAAAAAAAAATTATGGCGTGTTGAGGGGCTTGCTATGTTTCGTAGAGATACCCGAGGCTGAAGGAGGATTGTGAAGAGTCCCTGTGTATGTTAAGATGGCAACCCTACATCCAGCATACGCACTGAAGAGTCACGCTATGTCAATAACAGTGATAGTCACCACAGCCAGGAGGGTGAACATACCAGGTGACCATTTGTGGATGATGAGTGAAGAAGGTGTGGGCTCTCATGCAATGGATATGTGACTCAGCTTTTCACCTGCGACCAGGCACTGGGGTAACAGCCCTAGGGAGGAGGGCTTTATTCTGGCTCTCGGTTCAGGGTTCGGAGATGCTGGATCCATTGCTCCTGCCTGAGTCTAGGGAGAACACTGTGGTGAGGCGGTATGTGGTGGTGTGCTCACCTCACGGCAGCCAGGAAGCAGAAGCAGATCATAAGGAACCATGGGTCAGAGAATAGGTCCCTGAGGTACACCTCTAATGACTTATTTCCTCCCAGTAGACCCCCAGGCCTCAGTTCCACCCCTTCCCAACAGTCTTGCTTCCTGCCCTTGCTGTGGAGATCTTTCTATACCAGAACTTCCCAATACCTCCTCCAAGAACTCATCAGCCTCCTGTGCCAGTCAGAGTCCCCGTATTTGAGCGGATATTCCTGGTGAGGTATTGCTCCCAGTGACTAATGTTGGTAACTTACTTAAGCTCTCTGGTAGCTTCCGAGAAGGTCCTGTTAGCTTCCTCATCTTATGCAGAGAGAAACAGTCCTACAATGTCTTTGGCACAGGCCCAGCCTCAGTAATTGCTCGATAGTAAAGCAGGCATCCCACTGGGCCTGGGGACCAGGTGGCATTTCTTATCACCAATAATCTCTGTGTGACTACCCAAGTCCTTATTTGTGGACACTGAGGCTCTTTTCTCTCTTTCGCTGTTACAAATAATGCTGCTTGGATTTATGTATACACGCATGTGTATATACATGTGTGTGAATGTGTGTGTGTAGATGCTTCTGTGCATGTTCTGTGTGTATGCATATGTGTGCATGTATGAATGTACACATGTACATGTGTGTGCATGCATATATGCACGAGCCCAGCCTGAGTATGCACACGTGCACAAGTGAGAGCATGTGTACATGTGTTCATGTGGGTGTGTCTGAGCTTGTGTGCATGCATACCTTCTACCTAAATATAAGAAGGAATCCATGAGGGAAAGTCCTAGCGATGACAGGTTATAGGTTTTGTGCTTCTCAAAACTTGGTATTATCGCCCAATTACCTCAGAAGCAGTGGAGTCTATCCACACTCTCGTCTTTAACATGTTGAGGGGCTGGCAGGGCATGTTTCTGCAGGAGTAGCTGAGGATACTGTAGGAACCCTGGGGAGGTCCGCAGCCTCTGTAGTGAGGCCAGCTCCTTGGGGAGACCACCCCAAATCCAGGGGCTGTAGAAAGTGTGGATGACTGTGATGTTGTGACATGGTTACAGACCCATGTGCTGCCACCTGGCTTTCCAAGTGGAAGAAATTGCCTTATCCAGAGAGCGCTGGGGACTTCCATGTGGCAATTAGGCAGGACAAAATGACATCTGGCTTCACACCCCAGCCCGGCCATCACTGGCTGTGTGAACTTGTACGTGCATCCTTCTTTTGGCCTACATCTCTGTCTATTTAATGAGAGGGAGGTACCAGTGATGAGACTCACCCAGGCTCTTGTCTTTAGCTCAGTAGCTCTCAACATATGCAGAAATTCCCCATAATCCTCCTTCAGCAGCAGGTATCTCTATGAGACACAGCAGGACCCTCAAATACCCTGCAGCCAAAAGCCCAGCTTAAGCTCATGTTAGCTCTGTGTCTTCCCAGACCCTCTTGATGGTCCTTCATCCAAAAGGACTAAAACCAGCTGTACATGTCAGAGTCAGGTATGGTGACACACATCTGTAACCCCAGAACTCTGGAGGGTGAGGTCAGAGGATTGTGAGTTTGAGACAACCTGAAGTAAGTAATAAGACTCTGTATTGAAATCTAAGAGAAAATAGTTCAAGGTGAGGGCTGCTGGGGGATTAGAAGAGAGATTGCATGCATTCTGTTCAAGCCGTTTAATCACTCGGGGAATGCTCGCACACTTTCTCTTGGCACCTGCAGCAAGGAGACTGGGCGGGGCGGGCTGCTGCTCAGACTTCAGCTGCCCAGCTGGCCATCCACCAGGGTGCCTTCCCTTGCCTTGAAACCCATCTGTAAATGAAGCTTCTGTGTCACATGCCAAGGACGTCTTGAGGAGCCAATGAATGCAAGTTTGCTTCTGCACCTAACATTAGGAAAGGGCTTGGGGCCAAATCCATGGAAAGAAGGTATCCAGAAATGCAAGGAGACGGGCACCTCTCCAGGCCTTGGGTCCTCTGTGCTGGGCAGTGCTGGAGAGTGGAGAGAAGCCCGGGGATCTTTGTCTCTCGCTCTGTGCTGGTTGTGAAAGCCAGGACTGGAAAGCCTCCTGACCTGCAGTCAAGGCCGCCTATGGCACCCAGCAGCTTGTGTGCTGGGATGAAGAACTGTGTTCCTTAGGCCTTCTTTTCATTGAGAGTGGAGGAGCCACGGCTTTGTGGGGCTGGAATAATGAGACCGTCCGCAGGTCGGGGCCTGTCCCGGGTGAGGCTCAATCCCATTCTTGAACACTCTCCCCTCTTTGTAGCAGGTCAGGTGGTCCTCTGTGCAGAGCTCAGGCAGGCACACAGTGGGGGTCCCGGGGAAGCAACAGCTGCACCCATGGAGGATGCCCAACCCAAAGGTGCCACAGGCCCCACTCTTGATTGTCCCAGGTGTCATTTGCTCTTCCCTGAGAAGCAAGCGCAGTACGTGCCTCCTATGGAAGCCCCAACCATAATGTATCAGGTGTCAGCTCCCACCCTGGAACAAGATCCCCATGTGACTCATGGTTTGAGAGTCTCATATGACAAACCAATGGAGTCCTCCCTCTCCAGCCCAGAGTTGCCTCAAGTCCCCTCCCTGGGTGTGGTGGTTTGAAAGAAGATGGTTCCCAAAGGGAGTGGCACTGTTAGGAGGTGTGGCCTTGTTGGAGGAAATGTGTCACTGTGGGGACAGGCTTTGAAGTCTCTTTTGCTCAAGCTTCTCTCAGTGTGACAGTCAGTTGACTTCCAGCTGTCTCTGAGTCAAGATGTAGGATTCTCAGCTCCAGCACCACATCTGCCTGCATGCTGCCATGATGATAATGGACTGAGCCTCTGAAACTGTAAGCTGGACCCCTCAATTAAATGTTTTCAGTTATAAGAGTTGGCATGGTCATGGTGTTTCTTCACAATAGAAACCCTAAGACAATGGACCCAGAAAGAAAGGAAAGGATGTGTTTCCCAAGAGCGGGATGGGAGTGTGGCAGAGATGTTCCAGAGGGCTCACCAGTCCTGGCACAGGCTGCAGGGGCAGGAGACAGCCCCATATCAGGCCATCAGGACACAGCTTCTGCCCCCTCCAGGACAGGCTCCCCTCAGCTTCTTCCCTCCACCTCCTTGTCCCCAGAGTGAGCTGAGGAGACCAAGGCAGCTAGGGCCAGTGGCTGGTAATGAGGCTGAGCCACCAGCCAGCCCCCCAGAAGGCACATTAAGGACATTCTCTTGATCCCACTTTAATAACCTGCCAGCCTGTGCGGCCAAACGTGGCTTGGAAATTGTGGGACAAGAGGGGTTATCTCTTATTATTTCTAATAAAGAGCTTTCCATAACTGACTTTGTCGGTGCTATTAACATGTGGCGTGTTTAATAAGACCACACATAACAAGGGGCCTGCCTCGTTACTCACGCGCTGGAGAACCCAGAGCAGCTGCAGGGCCCATCAGCCTTCATGCTCCAGCGAACACCGGGACGGAGGCGGCATGCCAGGCCTGCATGAATCTTCACTCGTGTTGGCCCCTGGGCACACACCTGCTCTCATAGGACATACAGATCACACACAGTCTTCACATACTTGCCGGCTACATGCTCAAGTATATGAAAGAGACCTGGTCACATGAGATGCACATATGTGCACATATGTAGAGGGATGTGTACCTACACACACACACACACACACACACACACACACACACACACACACACACACACACAGTTTTCCAGTCCATGACCTGTTGGGACATCTGAGAAATGGCTGCCACGGACCCCCAGATATCTCTCAGATAACTTTCAGAGCAGTAATATTAGAGGAGGGTGCCTAGAGGCCCCCATTCCCTGTGTGTGTCGAGCATGATGTGGGTGAATGGACCCAAAGTGGGTGTGGCCAGAGGAGGTGTTGCCTTGCCCCTCTTCCTTCCCCTCCATCAGCAAATGTTTGCTTTTCTGTCTCTGTAAATCCCCGGGCAAGCAGGGTTTTGGCCTGCATGTGCCCTCTGACCACACCCACGGCCAGCCTGGCTGAGGATCAGGATGGAGGGAGAGGGAAGGAAGAAGAGAGAAAACAGAAAGAGGGAGTGGCCCCCATAAAACAGCAAGGGCAACGCCAGGGCTCTGGGTCAGTCTTCATGTCAACCCCAAGGTGAAGGAGACTCAGTGTCCACACCGGAGACCGGCAGAGTTGTGCCATGTGCCTGTGACCCAGTGACACCATGGGGCAGGTACCCTTCCCAGGTCTGCTGATTATGGTGGGTCCCAATATGGGCCCTCACAGCATCACCACCCTCCTGCCCACTCTGCCCTGTGGGCCAGCTGTCCCTTTGTGGGTTGAGAATAGCAGCCAGCATCCTCTGAACACATCTGCTCTGGCTGCTGTGACGGACACCTGTCAGCCTCTTGTCCCAGCTTCTTCAAAAAGGATAAGAGGGGGCCCTTTGCGGAGCCGAGTTGAGCAGAGATGAAAAGAAGGGGGCCAGTGGGAGGGGGTGGGGAGATAGGAACAAAACGGTCTTTTGCAAAGGAACACGTGTGCAGCTCTGCCTTCTGATCTATATGCCTCTGGAAGTTGGGGTCTGCGGGGGTCCCTCTGAGCAGCTGTTTTTATTCCAGCTTCTCTGCTCCGAGTGGCTTTCCAGACCCATCATCGAACAGGCTCCCAAAGCGGCCATCGATGTGTCCACAGAAGACAAAACAGTGAACCCCTCTGCCTTCCCCAGGCACTTGGAGCAGGCAGTGACAATCGACGTTTTAATAGCTGCAGTCAGCGTGGCACCAGACGCCCCTGGCCCAAACAAAGGCACTGGATGCCTGTGTCTCCCTCCCCAACCCCAGCCTGGCCTCCTCCTACCTGCAGCTTCCTGGGCCCTGTTCAATGTTGGCCGCCCCCACACTGGGCCCTCTAAAAGGTCAGAGGCCCCACCCCGCCTGCACTGAACCTGGACCTTGAACTTCAGAGGGAGAGACTGTAAGAAGAGTTGGGGCCGACAGATGCTGATTCAGAAAAGAGGCCTGGGTGGGGGCTGTGGTGTTAGGAGCTGAGGGAGCAGGTGAGCGGTGGGGGGAGAGGGCACTGGTAAAAGCTTCCAGCATTGTGGTTAACAGCTCTCAAGTCAGGTGGAGCCACCAGCCCCTCCAGCTCCTGCACTGACCTAGTTTTCCAAATCTGCAGCTCCCTGCTCCCTCGCCCAAATCCACCCAGTGTCCCTGCCCCCCAATGCAACCAAATTCAACAAGGATCATGGACATGCATAGGCATGCCCCAGAACCCCCATTAGTGCCCACTGTCCCAGCACACGTCTCTAATCGAGTTTGGAAGCTCAGCAGGCCTCAGATAAAGGGCATGAAGCATCCGAGGAGCCACACCCAAGTGTAGACTGAAGCCTTAAGATCTTATAATCACCACCATGAAGATTTCAACAGCACAGGATCGGCCATTTACATACATGTGTTTAGTGTAGACATGATCTAAAAGGGAGATGGGGAAACTGAGTCTGAGAGGTGGTCTGAGACCATGCACAATGAGGGACTGAGTTTGGGTTGAGTCCAGGCCACCTGACACTACTTCCATATAGCTTCATCTGCTCCCAACATCAGGGACCTTGATGTGTGGTCCTCTCCTTGGAGGGCTGACTTCTTCCCGCTGTGTCTCCCAGGTTACTCTAAATCAAGTGAACAATGAGGATGGACCATCAGACAACAAACAGGGACGTTTGAAGGATGAGGGGCCTAATTTCCTGTTTGTGGACTCTGCAGTGGCCACCAGCCATATCTAAAGTCATCTCCTTTTCCCACCTCTGGAGGTTCAGGGACAGTGATAGGAGGCCACCTGGAGCCCACACTTGGGAAAAATCCAGACAGATCCAGCTTGTCCTGTTGTCTTCGTGGTGTGACTTTGGCAAATAGCTCTACCACACAGCTGTAATTGCTGGCCAGCAATACTGAGCCATCCCCCTCTCCTCTGCTGCCCCAGCACTAGGCTGACAGACGCATGCTTGTACACGGTTCTGGGAAGTACACTTCAGATCTCCATGTTTCTATAGGGAGCGCCAGGTTCAGTGAGAGACTGTCTCAAAAAATAAAGTAGAGACTTATGGAGAAAAACATCCAGTGTTGACCTCCATACACCTGTGTGGACACACACCACACACATATGAACAACCACACACACATACACCACAAACACACTTGTTTAAAAAAAAAAAAGTCGGACAGTGGTGGCACATGCCTTTAATCCCAGCACTTGGGAGGCAGAGGCAGGTGGATCTCTGTGGGTTCGAGGCCAGCCTGGTTTACAAAGCATATGCCAGGACAGCCAGGACTGTAACACAGATAAACACACACACACACACACACACACACACACACACACACACACACACACTGAGAGAGAGAGAGAGAGAGAGAGAGAGAGAGAGAGAGAGAGAGAGAGAGAGAGAGAGAGAGACACCACAGCAAGAAGAAGAAACACCAGGGCAGATCTCTTGCTCTAAGAGTACTAACCGTCTTAGGGGAGGGCTCACTTTAAGGAGCTCATTTCAACTTTACACCTCTCCAGAGTCCCTGTTGCCAAACACAGTCACATTCCAAGATAATTGGTGACAGCTTTGCATATGAAAGGGGGCAGATTCAGCAACCAAGGAGGTTTATGGAGTCAGGTGGGAGATGATGCTAGAGGGGTAAGCCCATCTCAGAGTGTGCACAGAAAGGAGACATCTGGACATCTGGAGGCACAGGTGAGGCCCCAAGTAGGAGGCTAGGCTGGAACCACCCCTCCTCAGCCTCTCTGGACCCAGGTTGGAACACAAGAGTCCCAGGTGTGCCCACTTGACAGCCATAAAGCAGAATTCTGATGACGCCAAAGCATTTCCTCTGGAGCCACTGCGCATGTGTGTCTCAGCCAAGGATGCATGATGATTCCTGAGCACAGAGCTCTCCAGTCTGCAAAAATTTCAGGACAGACTGAAAACAAAACTAATCAAGTCACCCCCAGCACACTCTGATGATAATAGCAAAATCAAGTCAGTGGTCCTCAGTGATTACAAAGCCAGGAGATCTGCCCCCTGAAAATTCCAGCTTCCAACTCCACCCTGCTGGGCTGGGGTCCTAGATTGGTTAAAAAGGGGAAAACTAGCAGAGCACCAGCATCCATCTCTCTCTGCTTCCCGGTTGTTGATACAATGTAACCAGCTGCCTTCTGTTCCTGCCGCCATGCCTTTCCCTCCGCCACAGACTATGCCCCCTGGAAGTGTGAGCTGAAATAAATTCCTTCTTGTGTTGTTTTTGTTTATAGTATCTTACACCTTAGTAACAAGACAAGTAATGTATATGGTGGGAGGGGTGAATGTTTCCTCACCTGTATTTAAAAGTTTCTACAAAGTTCACCACAATGTAACAAACCAGACTCCAACAGGAAAAACCCAGACAGGAAACCAAAAGGCCTGGGCTTGACTATGAGTCACCTTGGTAGAGGTTTTTCTTCCCTCTGAGTATACAGTGGGTGCCCAGGGCATGTCCACCTTACCTGCATCTCTCCATCCTATTCACTTCTTATATGAGTCAGCCATTGCTGTGTAACAAGTATCCCCAAAACAAGAAGCTGAAAGTTTATACCTGCCTATTATTGTATAGCTTGTATGGGTCAGGAGTCCAGGTCCTCTGGCTCTGAACCTGTCCCCAGCTACAGTCATCTAAAGGTTCAGCTGGGGAGAGACCTTTTGGCTCACTCTATCAGTGCTGGGTGGGATTCAAACTCTGTTCCTTGTGAGCTGATGTCAGGGCCTCCTTCAGTGGCTGGCCACAATGGCATTGCCACAGGGTTGCTGCCAACATGGCAGCTAGAGTTATAAGGCTAGTAAGGGACAGTGCTGGGGAACATTAGCAATCTCTTATAACTTGATCACAGAGAAGACATCACCCCTGCCCCCATCTCACCCCTGAGAAGCCCGCATGAGTCTCCTCCTCAATTGAAGGGGACTGTGCAAAGTCAGGTGACAGGGATCAATGGGACTATTTTAAAAGCAAGCACCTGGCTTCTCTCGTCATTCCATTTGGTCTCTCTGGGTCATTGGAGACCGTGGTCCTCCCCTTAAATTTGCCCAAGGTTCTCCATCAGAAACGGTACAGAGCGTAGGAAGTGGTAGACGGAACTCAAGAGGCAGATCAACCAGGCAGTCCCGGGAGCAGGTGCTCAGAGCACCTGGTGAGCTGGGATGTGGCAACAGCTGTGTTCCCATCACCATGAACAGGAGCCTAACCAATTGCGATTGAGGTACTACATCCTAATGGCTTAAATAACAGGGCTAGGGCCACAGCTCCTTTGGTAAAGTTGCTTGTCTACTATGTAAAAAGCCCTGGGTCTGACCCATCAACACTGCATAAATCTGGAAAGGTGATGCATGCCTGTAACCCCAGTACTTGGCAGGGATCAAGTGTTCAAGACTAGCCTGGGCTACATAACAAATTCAAGGTCAGTCTGAGCTACATGAGAGCCTGTTTCCAAAAGGGAAAAGCATGTGAGATAAAAAGTGTCAGGGAGAGTTGGGCGGTGGTGGCACATGCCTTTAATCCCAGCACTTGGGAGGCAGAGCCAAGCGGATCTTTGTGAGTTCGAGGCCAGCCTGGTGTACAGAGTGAGATCCAGGAAAGGCTCAAAGCTACACAGAGAAACCCTGTCTGGAAAAATAAAAAAAAAGACAAAACAAACAAACAAACAAACAAAAACCAAAAGTGTCAGGGAGGTACATCATTTCACCTCTCGTGTTCCCAGGGTTCTTGTGGTCTGCTCTCTCCTGACTCCACGTGGCCAGGGCACCAGCAGGTGCTACTGTACCCAGATCTGTGCCTTCGGATTTGCAAAGGCTTGGCCTCTGTGAGAAGGCAGCAGGAGAAGCCCCTCCAGTGTGTAGGGATGAGACTTCTGCATTGGGAGAAGTTGAGGACAAGATAGACACTGTGGGAGACAGAGGGAAACGCCAACACAGGTCCCCAAGGTCTTGCTTTCATTTTGTCTTTAGAGGTGGCAAAGAAGACCGTGGAGTAAGAAAAGCCAAGTGTCCTGCCAAGCCCCTGAGAGAGACAGAGAAGCCATCACAGGTGAGTCCCAGCCACCCCCTCAGGCTCCATGAACAGTCTCACAGCCCCCATGCTGGGGTGGTCTGGGCTAGGTCTCAGGTAAGGTGCTGAAAGGGTGTACATGTTACCTTTGCTTAGGAGCCCTACTGTGGAGCACAGTGCAGTGCAGGGTTCCTGCAGGCGCCCTGGGGCTGACAGATTGGCTGTGTGATTATTCGCTCAACATCAGCCTTTCCATCTACACCGGGCACTATGTCTGGTTTTGTTTAGTGTGTGTTTCCAGCATCTCCTTCAGGGGCTGGCGCTTGTACAAGGGATGAAGGAAGGAAGGGATCAATCATCCAGTCAAGCCGTGAGCTCTCCAGTGGGGGCATGCCCATTCATCAGGACCTTGCTCGGGGGTGCTTCCTCCCAGATACCTTTGCTCCTGTCTGAGCTGCTGTCACCCCACGCATCACAGCGTGAACTGCCCCAATCACTGAGGGGTCCTGGGATACTGCTAAAAACTTGAAGTTCCAAGCACCCCTGCCAGATTTGAGATTGCTTCCTCATCCCATCTCTTTTGAGTTCCTTTGCTGGCCCTTTCCGAACCCAGTTTCCTTCTCTGTAAAGTGTACTCGGTAACAATACCTTTTAGGGAATAAATATTAAGCATGTGATGATGATAAGCACACAGTAAATGCTCAACAAATGCTGGTGACATCCCACTTATCACCCGCAACTGTCACAGCTCCAACTAATTATTCCTGACCAGCTCTTGTCCTACCTTTACTTAGGGACCCATTTTTGCATTAGGAGGGTAAAAATGGTCTAGCCCTGCAGCCTTTCATATCCTCTCCTCCGTGCGTCAGCACCTCCTAATCCACATCCCTGAAGAGGACTCCAGGACCCAGGCTCTCCTGTCTCAATCCTTCATTAATCTCGATTCCAGAGTCCTTGTTCCTGAGTTGATTTTTAGGTAGTTGCTGATCAGCCATGAAGGGGGATGTGAGGAGCGATGTGATGGCGGATGCTCTCCTGGCTAATGAGGAATCATGGCCTCATCACGATATAATATAGTTAATTAATACAGAGAGTGCGTTGTGGTGAGAAAGGTCGGGATGAGATAGGCGGAATGGAGAAAAGGTGTGATTTCCAAGGGGGCATGGTACGGCTGAGGCTCAGCAGGGCAAACACTCAGACACTGGCTTCTGACTTCTCCTCCCCTGGACTAGACTCCAGAGGTCAGGCAGGCAGAGAAGGCTCCAGCATCTCTCCCTCAAGAGAGGCATGGGACCCCATCTTGCCCTCCCAGACTGTAGCAGCTCTAGCGTGCGGATCTTACCAACAGCCTGGTGAGTAGGAGGTGGGTGGAGGCCAAGAGAACCTGGGGGCAGGAAGGTGAGAGGGCAGGGTGGGAGGAGGGCATCAGGGTAGTCTGGCTATAGGACGGGGGGGCATCAAAGCTGGTCCAACATCCAGGAACCCAGAGGTGCCGAACTTCAGTGCTTGTGAGCCGCTGTCATCCCTCAGCCCCATACGGCCCCCAGGGTCTCTCCACAGAACTGCTGACAGCATGACTTCTGCCTTTATCAGAGCAAGCAAGGGCCAGGGATGGAAAGAGTGTCAGAAAGACCGCAGTTGGCCCAGTCACCTCATCTTCGAACTGACACCTGTCACTTTGCCTGCTGTATCAAAGATAAATCTCTAGGGGTAACACAGGGTCAAGGGAAGGGCCAGGTGTGAGCACCTGGAGTCTGCCCAAAGGAAGCCACACCAGAGGCTGCCTTCCACACCTGCATCAGGGCTGCCTAGGAGAAAGGGCTCAGAGAACAGAGCTTTGTGTTTCTACCCCAAGAAAAATGGTTGACATCACAAAGACACCTGATACTAATCAGTATAGGATCAGAGGCTTCCTCCCTCAGGAAAGGGACTGCAGAGTGAGTGGCCTCTTGTCCTTTTGTCCTCTTCTGAGCCCTAGGCAGGATCTACAGCCCAAGGTTGGGTCTTCTCTTCCCAGCCAGCCTGATCCGTCACAGCTCCTGACTGCCCACACCTCAAGAAGGCAAGCTCCACCCAGGAAAATGTTTGAAAATGACTTTTCAGCTTGGGTAGACCTCACTACGTTTTATTTCTGCTGCCATGTGCCTTAGAAACAGAGACTGTTTCTTCAAGCAATCCCTCCTTACTGAAATCAGAGCCTCCACATATTCATTGATGCCCTCTTGACAGTTTCTTTGGCTGTATTCACTCAGGCAAGTTGTCTCTTGTCCCTGGTCTCAGCCATTGTCTCCAGCCTGGTAGTCTTTACCCAACTCCCCTCCTTCCTTCCTTTCCTGAAGCCAGAGAGGCAGTAGGGAAATGCCGATAGGGTTAGAGACATGGTGCATGTAGAGAATGCCTAGAATCCACAGTGAAGGACAGGGGAATGACTCAGTGGTAGACCTTGCCTAGAATCCACCAGTGAAAAGATGGAGAGCGTGACTTGGCATTAAGCCATTTGTACCTTCATATCCTTATGCAGCTTAATTGTTGCCTCCTCCAAGAAGTCCTCTTAGCTATACCACATCCCTTTGGCCACTGCTCACATCATCTTCATTTACTACCTGAGACAGGTTGCAACCAGCAAGCTTCTCAACCTGGCTGTTGCCTTGGAGATCATTTCTTTTGCCGGCAGACACCCAGCTCCATAGACCCAGGGGGTCCTGGTGATCTCGGCTGTGTCTCCAGCATCAGCGGACGTCAGGACAAATCAGTTCCCCCTTCCAGAGGATAGCAGCAGCTTCAGCCGCACAGCTTGCCCACAAACTTGCCTCCTCCAGCCTTCCCTGGGCATGGCTGTCAGATAAGTCCATGGAAGCACAGCTTGGAGCTTGTCTCTTGATGGCTCCTGTCACTCCTGGCTCCTCATTCACAATGCAACCATTCAGACTTCTTGAGTCACATCTTCTAGGACGTCTCCCCTGCTGCCTCTGTTGTAGAGATGGGAAGAGCCTGGGATTCTGAGCCAGGCTGGGGTTCACATCTCTGCTTTGCTATTTGCCCTGGTGCAGTCTGGAGCCTGAACCTGCTTAGAAGGCACAACCCTGGCTAACCACCAGAAGGAAGGCTCTGACCTAAGCAGGTGGGAGCAGCTTGGGGGTTCTTCTGGATTTAATGGCAACAGATGAGCCCCTCCTTTAACTAGCCCATAATGCACTTCCTCTGTCGGTATTGTTCAATGAGCTACTTGCATCAAGATCATGCCTTCATAGGTGAGAGCAATCTGGCTGTGACATCTATCACCACGTTCATTGCCAGGGTTGGCTTGATCTGGCTGGCCTGACTGCCTGAGGGGGTGTCCTCTTTCTCTGTTGCCACTCCACATGTGCTGAAGCTGTGTAGTCAGTGGGAAAGCATGAGCTTCCTCCATAGAAGAAGAACATTTTTCAGTCAAGGGTAGAGGAGTCATGCTCATCTGTTAGAACCACCAGAAAAGCTCTAATGGTCCATTTGCAGGAGAATAAGGGTGGTTAAGGTTCCAGAGAGACATATCCAGATGAGGTGCTGCAAATGATGCTCTCTCTCTCTCTCTCTCTCTCTCTCTCTCTCTCTCTCTCTCTCTCACACACACACACACACACACACACACACACACACACACACACAAACTGCCCTCCTCTTGGACTCTTCCCCACCAGCCCAAGCCTTTGTTCTGTGCCTGGTGGTGTCTGCAGTTTATTGACCATTCTTGTCCTTTATCCTCCACTGAAATCCCTTCTTTATGGCCATGTGTATTCACTCATTCTCGGTGCTCCCACCATATGAACAAGAAAGAACCTAGCCAGCATTTCTTATCTAGAGTGTCCTAGCCACTCTCTCATTTGATCAATGTTTTGGGAGGCTGTGGGTCTCAAATATCCCCCTACAGGCTCATGTGTTTGAACCCTTAGCCCACCATGGTGGTGCTATTTGGGGGTTTGTGGCACTTGGCCTGCTGAAATGGGTCACAGGGGGCAGTCCTTTGAGGGTTCTAGTTCAACCTTGCTTCCAGGATGTTCTTTCTGCTTCCTAATCTACCGCATAATTGACCTGTGTGCAAGCTCGCCCACCGTGGGCAGAGCATCCAGACACCACCATGGACAGAGCCATCCGGACATCACCATGGACAGAGCCATCCGGACATCACCATGGACAGAGCCATCCAAACACCACCGTGGGCAGACATGGGCAGAGCATCTGGACACCACCATGGACAGACATGGGCCAAGCATCCAGACACCACCATGGACAGAGGCATCCAGACAACACCATGGACAGACATGGCAGAGCATCCACACACCACCATGGGCAGAGCCATCCGGACATCACCATGGACAGAGCCATCCGGACATCACCATGGACAGAGCCATTCAAACACCACCATGAACAGCGCCATCCGGACACCACCATGGACAGAGCCACCCCACACCACCATGGACAGCGCCATCCCACACCACCATGGACAGCGCCGCCCACCAACAAGGTTCCCCACCAGGGAGCAGTGATGCCCTGTAAACTGTGGGCAAAGCACTTCCTTCCTCCATCAGGTGTCTGTCAGGTATTGAGTCCCAGCAGTGAGAAAATAAATGAAAACAGCCAAGCGCCTATCTATTCCTGTAGAAGTCTCATCTCTAGCAGTCCTTAGCTGTTAATGAGGACTGGCCACTTTCTCCCATAGCTTGGTCTGCCCTTGGGGGCTACTCTGCGTGGTTTTGAGGGGGCATTGTTCCTCTCCCTAGAGAAGGTGCCCACTCTGCCCACAGTGAGACATTTGAGATGTGAGTGCCATTTTGCACTGGGAACATCCTGGCCCAGCCTGTCTGACCAGGCTCATCACCTTCAGAGGCAGCTGGGTACTTGCTGAGTCCTGTAAGGCCAGTCTCCATCCTTTAAAAAAAAGCCCACTCTCAGGTGCCTAGCAAGAAGAATTGGAAACTCAATCTAGAAGATACTTGCCCATGTGTTCACAGCAGTGTGACACAGGATAGCTCAAAGGTGGAGACATGGAGTGTCCACTCATGGATAAATGAACAAGTAAAACATAGTGTCTGAATGCACGGAATATTACTTAGCATTAAAAGGGGAGGACGTGCTAGTGGGGGGGGGGCTAAGTAAAATGCTTGCTGTGTAAGGATAAGGAACTGAGTTCAAATCTCCAGCACCCATGTAAAAATCTTGGCACAGCACCACACATCTGTAATCCCTGGGCTGGGGAATCAGAAATGGGAGGGTATCAGGATTTGCTGGCCAGCCAATCTAACCAAATCAGTAAGCCTTATGTTCAATGAGACCGACCATTTCTCGAAAATTAGATAGAGCGTGATGGAAAAAGACACCAGACATTGACCTCAGGCTTCCATGGGCATGTGTACACACGTGCATGTACCTCTGCATATACACCCATAAAAAAAGGAAGGGGGTAGCAACATGTATTAACACAATGCCACAAAAGGGCATTGTGTTCAGAGAAGCCAGGCATGGGAAGATGAACACCACGCTTCGCTACTCACACGAGGAACCTAGAATACCTGAAGTTAGAACAGAGAGGAGGGCTCTGGTTGAGATGGGGAGCAGAGGGAGGAAGAAGAAAGGCAGAGGTATGGAGGAATTGATGAGATGATAAAGTCCTGGAGACTGACTGAACTGCGATGGGACTCCATGGACCATTCCCAGCTGAGCTTTGTAAGATAATGGTGGTTCACTGTGAGGTTCCACATCTTGCCAGGCAGAGCAGGGATGCAAACACCTGGGCAGGTAGGTGTGGCCCCAGGGTCTAGCCTGGTCTCTGTGCCTCACCTAAGGTCACCAGACTCTGCTTCTACCCCCTCCTCTCATCAGCATGGATGTCCCTTCTCTCCCCACACCACCTGGTAACAGCATGGTCGACTTGGGCTGTTCTTTTAAATTTCCTGAAGTTTGAAATAACCCTGAAAGGAAACTGAAATGGTCAAGGAGGAAAGATGGGTTTCCGATTCTACGGTTTTCCTTCCAGCCTCTTCCCACCCCACCAGCAGCCACCGACTGACAGCCACACTGCACTCTTTACTGGGAGCCATGATGCTTCTCCAATCAGCCCCCAGGCTCTGTGCATACCGAGGCTCTTGATAAAGCCTACTGCTCTAGTCCCCTGCCGATGCCAGGCTCTCAGTCTCTGCCTCCTCCAGTCTGCCCAGGGTTCTCCTTAAGGGCATCTGGGGCTACAGAGTGAAAGCCTGTTGTTTTTTTTTTTAGCTTAAAATAAAAAGGGCAGATGATATAGAGAGCCGGGGAGTGAAAGAGGCTGAGATGTGGGATTGGAGCTCAGCATTTTTTGATCTTTTGACCCCCCCCATCATAACTATAATTGTTCTCATATCTGTCTTACCCTAGACACATGCCCCCACACCCTAGACTCTGTCTCTGTTTCTCTCTTTTACACCAGAGAGAGAGAGAGAGAGAGACTGGTAGATAAAAGTCTGCTTTGACCCAAGCTGAATGAGAGAGCAGTAGCCTCCACAGATATCTCCTCATCCCTCACTTCCATGAGCAGGCTCTTCCACCAGCAGCCTGGTGGAACATTTTAGAAAGACATTCCCAGGTATGATGTGGTCTCCCAGGAGAGAGCAGTTACCTGTGGCCGCCTATGGGAAAGCATCGAAGTGCCCTTCACTCAAGCCTGGGCTCTCCAGCTCATTAATCTCTTTTGTCTCTCTGACCTCCGACCTCCTCCATAAGCAGGAATCATACCTCCCACTCAGGGTCGCAGCCATGTTCAAGTTCAATAATGTATGTAAAGCGCCAGGCCCTGTCACGGGAGATCTGCAGTTGCTCTCCCTCCCCTACTCCTCTCCCCATGGGTGCGGAGGCAGGAACACCCAGAGCATCCATTGCTGGCATTACTGCAGCTGGCCTGCGCCATCACGAAGCATGGCTGGGGAGGATTCGTGATAAGCCTCTTAGACTTGTGATATTAGCATTCTCAGATCCTACTGCAAATTCTTCACCGTATTTGTTCTTTAAGAGAAAAAAAATACTGGGAAGTTTATAGGGAGGCAGAGTTAACCTCAGGGTATAGCTCTCCATTCCAAGCTAGACACAGGGGAAGGACTTTTTCCAAGGTCGCATGGCTGCTAGGTGGCAATGTAAAGGTGGGAATACAGATCTTCAAAAACTTGTTTTGTTTTTTAAGCTTTGTTCTGTAAAAGTTGGCCCAGGTATAAGGGCAGAGAGCACCCCTCTAGGAGATGGTCCAGGGAAGGTGGCAGGCATCTTTATCCATGGAGTCTGTGCCCTGTGTGAACTTGTCATGCTGTTTCCTCTATCACACAGTGCATCCTTCCAGAGACCCTAAAGTGCTTCTGTGTGCCTTGTACATATTTATATGCCTGTGTGCTCGATAAAAATAAAACCACTTCAACCCACCACTGAAATGCAGCCACTCGGGGTGTGAAATATGGGGCTTATCGAACCACCAAGAAGAACGGCTCCCAGGAGAGACCTCGTCCCTCCTGACATTGTGAGGGGGCAGTGGGGAGGAGGGAGTGTCTGATTGTCTTGACAACGAAGTTCTGGACTTCTGTAGAAGCAAGTGCCATGGATACCCTTGGTTTTGGTGCTCTGGGATGTGCCCTTCACACACATCTTTCACATGCCCCTGAGCCTCACTCCCTGACAGAGGCTGCAGGCATCGGGGCTCTGGCCACTTGCACTCCCAAACCCTGTCCCTCAAGAGCCACTTCATGTTTCAAGGAAAGAGTTAGAGGCTACAATGAGGGAAAATGTACCTGCTAAAGGCCCAGCACCTTTGGTGCTATCATAAAGGACTATTCCAGGAGGGAATGGACCCACCCTGGCTGCTGTGACCTTCCCCTGGCATGACGGTCATATGTGCCGGTTCAGAGCCCGACCCCAGACTGAGCCTTTGCGCTACTCTTTCCTTCTCCCTGCACTCTGCCCTCTTCTCACCATGCTCCTGACCCACTGGGGCAGCACAGGGCAGTGAGAGCCTGGTGACGGCGCCACCACAGGTGTCCTGAGCCAGTGGAGGCAAACCTAAGCTCTGAACCCGAGGAAGAATCAGCCAGCTTCCTGGGCAGAAGATCTCCTGTGCCAGGGGTGGGGCAAGGGAGATGGGAGTGGGTGGGTGGCCTGCAAAGGGTGCTCCAGTCTGAGGGAATCACATGAATGAAGTTCTGTGCCAGAGAGTGAGCTGGCTGGGCTGCTGGTTCAAGGCTTTAGTCACAGCCATTTAGGAGGGTGGAGCTCTAACTCTGAAGGTTGGAGGTCATTCTGGATAGCTTAGTAGGACCTGTCTCAAATCTAACAAAGCAAAACAAACCAAAACAACTGGGACTGTAGCTCAGTTGGTGGGACATGTACCTAAGATCCGTGAAGCCTTGAATTTGATCCCCAGAATAGAGAGGGGGAGCAATGTCCCAGCAGTGACTTCAGAGGGAGCTGGAAGCCACAAGAGCTAGTCTGAGACTACAGGCCATAGTCTACTGGTTATACAGGGCAGGGCTCTGTGGGTGTTATCTCCTCAGCTTGTCACTGTCGCTCTGTCTGGGGACACGAGCTATGTCTATGGGTAGAGTTAGGCCCAGGAACTGAGCAAAGGCCAATCTGAGGACCCTCGCTCTCCCTTTCAGTAAGGGAGTCTTATGTGGGCTGAGACTGGAGCATAGAGGATTTGGAGGACACCAGGGGGTGTGTGAGGGACTGAGACCAAGTGGGAAGCAGGCATGGAGGCCTGACTAGAGGTGCAGATGGGTACCCCAATGCTGGCACCCCATCCTGCCGACTGTGAGTGCCTCAGTCTTTCTGCTCTCTGTCCCTGGCACTCAGCTTCATGAGCCTACATAGCCTTTAGTTCCCTTGACTATAGTGGTGAACTTTAAGAACCACTGATACAGACTTGTTGACAAACAGGACGTGGTGATGTAGGTCTGTAACCCCAGCACTTGGAAGAGAACTTGATGAGATCAAGGGCAGCCAAGGCTTCATAACAAGACTATCTCTAAACCATCAAACACTAAACAAAGGGTTTGGTCATATGGAACTGTGCTGCGCTGTCATGCTCCAACCTGAGCACCTTTGATAGATGTCTAAAAAGGACTAACAAGGCTCTGTCTCCAGCTGTGTCCATCAGTTCCCCTTCAAAGAGACAGACACTTTGAGGAACAAGAAACTCTGCTCTGCATCCTATAGCCTCTGTTTTTGGAAATCCCCCAGCCTGATTCACCAGCAACTTCTCTGCAAAGTCACTCTCTCCCCTGGAAAGAGGGGATGGACAGAGGACAAGAGCCAGGCATGGAGGGAGAGCTGAGTAACCTGTTGGGGTATGCAGGATGGTTTTTGTCACCTGCCCATAGCAGAGTATGATGGCAATGAGCTGCAAGGATAACATGAACTCTGGGATCTGGGAATCAGTCATTTGGATGGATCAAATGTCAAACATCACCAGATCCCAAGATCACTCAACATGTGTGTCCTCATCACTGTCTCCCACTGTCAGAGATGTTCCCGATATTCTCTTCCACACATGGCTCTGAGCAGTCTCCAGAGAGACCGACTAACCTTCTGGCCTCCCTGACCAGGCTCTAGCTACCCGCTGTTCTTCAATGGTGACCTGTGGTGTGGTGTGCCTGGAAGGCTTCCTATGGGTGATTCTTCTCCCAAACTACTCCCTCCCTAGCTAACCTGACACCTCCAGAGCTTCAGGGTCTCACCTCATCCAGGAAGCCCAGCTCAGTGCCACAAATGACATCTCTGCTTCATTAGTGGCCAAAGAGGAATGAGACAGAAGTGAGAAGGAAGTGATCCATCTCAGCTGTCAGGGAGAGCCAGCCCGGCCTTTGCCTCTTCCCAATGGGAATCATGAAACCTACAGAAAAGAAATCATCTACTTGTCCATATTGTAAATTGATGGGATTTTTCTCTGACACTTCGGGACCTGAAGACAGAAGACAGAAAGCAGGTTGTGTGGAGGGCAGAGGCTGTGGGGCTTTACCGTGAGACTTCTGTAATTAATTAAAGCCTTGGGCACACACACCATTGTGCTCCCAATTGCATGTTAACCTGGATAGTCAGACCTCCCTTCTCAGCTTCCGAACAAGTGACCCAGGGCCTGCATGAAAAGCAACAGAGAAGTATCATGGAACAAGGTATAGTGAGTCGAGTGAGATCTTTCGGAATGTTCAGTGAGACGCGGGAGACAAGATTCATTGTGGGAAAGCCCTGCCCTTCTATGTAGTGGGGACAACATGCCCCTCCACACGTATTGCATGGAGCCTCTCCCTGGCACTAAGTTTCCTCATCCACAGTATTTCCTCGTCCATCACATAATGGTGACTAACTGGGCGCGTGTCTGGGGATATCATGCCTTGTCTTGGAAACACTGACACCTAAGGAATTTATGGACTAAGAAGCTGATTCATTTTATGGAACCAGGGTCTCCTATACAAAAGGCTAAAAATATGGGGGAAATCGCATATTCCATGGTGCCACCTATTGGTAATGTGCAAAATTGCAGAGTGGTCGGGAAAGTAGGCAAAGGAATGTCCAAGGGTGACCTCAGATTTCAGCCCAGAAATGATAATTCAGAGACAAGAGTCTAAAGCCACAAATGGATGGAATAATTTTGTAAAGTGTTGTAGATGAAAATGAGTTGGCTCCCCCTCCTTTGGTTTCGAATTGTAGCCAACACTTTGCAAGTCTCTTGAGACCACAGTAGTCCACCAACTCCTCCCCCTCCACTGCAGAGTCTGGGAGGGCAACTGAGGACCGCAGAAGCAACTGGATCATGAGTCATTGTAACACCACTGTGCTGCTGACTGCCTCGGGGGCAGGTTCAAGAGACACAGCTGATCCTCATGGTTGAGGCATCATCTGATTTGATTACAAGCCCCACTGGTCACTCTTGTCCCATCCGTATGTCACAGGTGAGGAGGAGGAGGAGACTGGCCCAGGCAGGTATAGCAATACGATCAATTCACATTGGTCACATTGGATAGGAAGAGAGTACTTCCTTTCTATTTTCTAGTCAGAAATCACCTTTAGAGAGTTGAGACCGGGATTTGAGTCTAGGCAGCTCAAACCCAGAGCCCATGTTTCAAGTCACTGTGTCTACTGGCACCTCTGGTAATGACTAGCACCTGCTGGCCTACTTCTTCACAGCCAGACAATGCAGTGGAAAGGAAAAGAATAAATCCTGCTGATGATTTCTAATCTATATTCACCCATCCACACCACACTCTCTGTGCACAACTACCATGCCTTTCTCTGATCTGTCTACCTGTTCATCCATCCCATTGCCCATCCATTCATTCATCTATTCATCACTCAATAAATTTCTTAGTTTATCTACTTACTCATCTGCCTATCCACCCACCTGTCAATCTACCCACTATTCTTACATCCATCCATCCATCCATCCATCCATCCATCCATCCATCCATCCATCTATCCATCCATCCAGTTATCCATCAATCCAATTATACATAGATTCCTGTCTGTCTATTATGTATCTATCTATCTATCTATCTATCTATCTATCTATCTATCTTCATCATCTTCATCATCATCATCATCATCCCTACACATCTTCCCATCCTCTTATCCATTTCCCATCCATCTACCCACAATCTATCTACCCATCCATTCAACTACTCATCAATCACCCATTTATCCATTCATATCTTCCTCCCTTCTTTCCTTCCTTCCTTCCAATAGTCACTTCTGATCTTTCTTTGGCACAAATGATCAGAAATGAATCAGCTGTGGTCCTGCACACATTAGGACTGCAATGTCCCGTGAGGATAGAGAGCAGACATCTCCAGCTGCAGCGTGGAGAGTGGAGTGAGTTGGGTGGGTTGGAGAGAACGGACTGGGAAACAAGTCTGGAAGCAGAGACGGGTCAGCAGAGGTCTTCTGGGTTTAGATGCCAGCTTTACCATGTACCAGGCAGGTGACCTTGGGCAATGGCTTCACTCTCAGTGTTTTTACTTCCTCGTCTATTCGATGGACCTACAGATAGAATCTGCTCCACAGGGCTGTGCAGGGCTCGGTTAAGTAGTACACTCAAAGCACCTAGCCCGGTAGGCTGCATCAGTAAGTGGGACAACATGTAGTCAGTCGGTGGTGGTCATTTCTATTCGCTGCTGCTGTCACCTGCCTGCAGAGGCACCCAGAGGTTTGTCCAGAGCAAGGCTCCCCACCCTGCCACAAACAGAATCCTGGGGCACAAGTGTTAATAAGAATTGATAAGAAGAGGGTTGTCAAACAAAGGCAGAGTCCCACCTAATAAAGCTAGAAACAGGTGAAGAACTGAAGGACTCCTCGGAGCCTTTACTGTGCTCTTGTGGGCTGAGGGGACTACTGGCATTTTCCAAATAGATTTAGCCATGGAATCCTTTTTCAAAGAATTTTCATTACAAGCTTGCAAATGGTCCTTAGGACCCTGTTTGGAGAACACTGGCCTCCAACTCCTTCCTCTGGGTGAATGATAGATAGCACCCCCATGTACATCTCCAGAGATTCCCACCAAAGCCTGTGGGGTCCTCTTCTGCAGAGATGTGTGGAAGCCTGAGAGTATAGATGGGGTCAAGTCTGTTAAGGACATGAAGTGAGCCTTAACTCCAAGTGGTCGACTCACGATTGATTTGGGTCATGCCATCACTTCCAATTGTGTTGAATTTAGGCAAAAAATAAAGAGCTGGTCCTGCCTGGGATGCATGCTGGTGGTGTTCGTTCACAGTATAAACAGAAGTATGGGTAGGGCAAGAGAGAAAGAAGTAGAAAGAGGCAGAGAGGCAGGGAGAAAGAGGGAGAGAGAGAGAGGGAGAGGGAGAGGGAGGCGGGGAGAAATCCTTTGGGCACACACCTGTCCCTATGCTCAGAATCCTTACCCACTCTACATGATTCTTCTGGTATCTCTGAGACTCAGTTTTCTTATCTATAAATTATTGTCATGGAGAGCTTTCATGATGATCATGTGGGATAAAAGAAACGGACACAATGGACTTGTGAAAGTGTTTCCATCTGGCCTGTGTATACACGTGGGTCCCTTGTGGCAATTGCAGATGTGGATTGGCCTAGGAGGCTATAAAAGAGCTCTAGCTCTGAAGTGCATCCTGGCTTAGACTCTGGGTCTGTCGCTGGCTGTGTCCTGGAAAAGTTGCTTAACTTCTTTGTGCCTCAGTTTTCTCGTCTCTAAAATAGGAATCACACCAGCACCCACTGATGCGTCACTGTTTCACATGCTAAATTCTCTGCCAGAGCCTGGCGCCAGAGGTAGGTCCCCATACTCTCTACCTCACTAAGTATCAGTCCCCAAGCTTACTCAGCCCACCCCTCGGAAACCAGTCTGTGAGAGTCAATGGTACGCTCTCCGCTCTCCGCTCTCCGGAAGGAAGCAAACTAAAAGCCCCATAGTGACCTGCACGGGCCATCCTTGGAGTGGGGCGGAGAAGGTTGCTTTGTGCGTTAGCACCCTCTGTTGGGAGAGCCCGTCTCAGCACCAAGGACAGAGGACGAGGGCGGGGTCACTGCTGGGGGCAGGCAGATAGCTGCACCTTGGCTGCCTAGAGGCCCTGCCGGGCCAGAGCCCAAGAAAGAGGCGTGGCCCACTGTGACTCATGAGTCTGAGTACCAGGACAAAAAAAAGGAAGGCCTGCCTCTGGCGGGCAGCAGGTCCATTAGTAGACAGAAACTAAATTAAAAGCCCGTGGCTGCCCTGGGTGACTTTTCCTTTGCTCAGTCACCCTGTGCCCCCTGCTAACTGACTCTCTGCGCTTCGGAGTCGCCTCTCCGTGCAGCAGAAGAAAGGGCTCCAGAACTGCGCTTTATGGAGCTGGAGGGGCGGGGCTGCTGGCTGAGCCGGGAGGCGGGCTGTTGCTGTTATCATTACCATATGGTAAATAGGCGTGCGTTGGCAGCCTGGCCTCCTCTGGGGGAACCGACTCTGTACCTGGGTGAGATGTCTTTTCTTTGGTGGGCCCTGCTGGGCTTCACAGTCCTGGGCCTCTGAGAAGGTTTGTGGTCACAGCTTGTCACCGAGGACAAGCTTGAGCTCAGAGATAAGGGACAAGCCAGTGATCTTCTCTCATTCAGCCTTTCATTCATTCTTCCATCCATTCAATACTCAGTGAAGACCTACTATGTGCCACCGGTGAGGGTGACCAGTCCTTTTTACATAGGGTAATGTTCAAGGACAGTGTGGACAGTCAAGAGGACTTGGGAATGAAGGTAGGTCCACTGAGGTGTCCAAACTCCAGGTCCAAGACTCTCAGTCATGACAGCACATTTCCTTGATTTCAAACTTTGTCTCCTATCTACCCTCCCCACAGATGCTATTCTCAGAAGGGCTCCATGGAGGCAACACCCTGGCCCTCTGAAGCTCTCCAGGGCTCTCTCCCAGCTGGATGAGGGTGGAGCTGATAGGGAGCATCACCCAGGTAGGCAGGGGCTACAAGCACTACCTGCTCCTTTCATCCCCCAATGGCAGGGCTGGGTAGGTGTAGCCAGGAAGCCTTACCCACTCAGGCGTCACCTGAGGAACTCTTGCCTGTCCCCCCTCACCTGGCTGCCTCCCCATTGCAGCTCCGGGAGCAGGAATAATCACACAGCAATGCATGCATTTCCTGTAAGCTCAGCTGGGTGTGTGTGGGGGAGGGTGCGGGGGGGGGGGGGGGAGCATTAGGACTTGGAGCTCCTCAGCCCGGGAGCCTCTCACACAGAGGGCTTAGAAAGCTGGATAGCTTTTTCCTGAGGCAGAAGCAGAGAGGTGGAAGGGAGGGATGGGCAGGACCAGGGCAACGGTTGTGCTCTTCCCATGGCTGGGTTAGGTCAGAAAGAAGATTTGGGGTTGAGAGAGATGCCCTCAAGCTCACCCTCAGTAGCTTGGAGAAGATGAGCCTTGGGGGAGGGTCAAGAGGGAGCAAAGATCTGTGAGAGGAAGGATAAAGGCCCAAGACTCCAGTGTTCAAGCCAGATCCAGCCCAATCAGGCTGGCAACCAATTAGTCTGATTCAAAAAAAAAAAAAAAAATACCCACATAGGGACAAACTGTAATCAAACACCTATTTATAAGGGTTTATTACGATCATTATTATTATTTTACTGAGAGGATCATTCTAAAGCTTGTCAGGTGAACGTATGCGTTCAGATCTAAATAAATGCAAATCGCTCCTTCCCTGGAGCAGAGCCGGCTCAGCAAGCCTGAGCTGCAGCTAGCTGCCTTGGGAGACCACGTGCTGAGGCTGCAGAGGGCAAAGGAGGGGATCGGGTCACTCCGTGGGGCATCCTAGGACAAGTCTCTCCCAGCACCTGCCAAACCACTGCCCACTGCCCACTTCTCTCCCGAGGACCGCAGCCAGTAGAACTGGCAGTGTACCCATTGCCCATCTGAGTAAACTGAGCAACAAATGGATGCAGCAGTCTAGCAAATAGAAGAGCTGGGAATTCCCAGGACAGCGCGGTATAAGGAGCCCTGGGTCCTGGTTTCTGGGCCCAGATTTACCCCCTGGTTCTACCGGCTATTCTGAATCTTGTCAGTTTAACTCATGGTCCCTTGTGTAGCTTCACTACCCCCCCTCGCCGCCGCCCACCCCCAAAACTAAGAGCACCAGTCTCCTCTTCACGTGGCAGGAGCCCCCAAGGCCATCTTGGGCCCAGGCTTAATGGTGTGTACGATCTGTGGGTGGCCACCAGAGCAATGATCTGACACAAGGTTCAACCCCCCACTTCTCAAGTGGAGGAGCTGGGGTGTCAGGCCTGATTAGAAGGTGACAGCTTGGTCTCTGGCAGAAGAAAACAGTCGTGCCTCTCTTGCCCGGTCCTGCCTGGATGCAGAATGCAGCTGCGCGGGGTGCGGGGGTGGATCCCTTATTTATGGAACACTGAAGCCCCGAAGCCCCTAAGGAGGACATTCATGGTGTCAAAGCCAGCCCCGAGGACCCACAGATCCACATCCCGCCGGGGAAAGCGTCTCTTTCCTGGAGGGAGGGTGCTCGCATCCATCAAGCTGAGGAAAGGGGGCGTCCAGAGACACTGCCAGGTGGAGTTGGGGGGGGGGTTCGGGTGGAGCAAAGCTTGGTGTGTGTGTGTGTGTGTGTGTGTGTGTGTGTGTGTGTGTGTGTGTGTGTGTGTAGGTGGATGCGGCTCACAAGCAAGCAGTTGTAATGTATCGGGGGTGGGGTGGGTAGGGGGTAGGAGCCGAGGGGGAGGGGGCGAGTTCTCCTCTCTGCAATAAATCGGCTTAGCGGACGAGAGCCGAACAGCCCAGAACGGATTAAAGAAAAGTCTGTAGAATACAGCGGCGAGAGCGGCGCGGGGGGCGGGGGCTGGGGGGCGGGGCGGCGGGGAAGGAGGGAGAGGAGGGGGCGCGAGAAGAGCGAGCGCGGGGCAGAGCGCGGCGGCGCGGGCAGAGCTTCGGCTCCAAACTCCGCCGCTGCCGCCACGGATCCGACTCCGGCCGCCGTGGGCGCCGCGCGCAACCAACCAGCCGGCAGCAGCTGCGCGCCCCGACCAGGTCCGGTGCAGCCCAGAGCAGTCGGCGCATCGCAGAGCAGCCCGGCGCAGCCGGTGCAGTCAGTACATCTGGTGCAGCCCGGAGCATCCTAGTGCAGCCCAGAGCAACCCGGTGGTGCAGCCCGTAACAACCCGGAGCAGTCCGGGGCAGCCTGGCGGCCGGGCCGCGGTAGCATGGGGACGTCCCCGTGGCGCCCCTCGCTACCCGTCACCGCCACGGCCGGCGGCCCGGGTCACAAGCGCGTCTGAGCCCATGGCGAGGGGACCCACAGCCGCCACCACGATCGCCGCCACCGCCGCCCCGGCCAGCGCCGCCAGCTCCTGGGCACCATGCGAGCTGCTCCAAGCCTCCGCCGCGCCGCCTGCCTGCTGCTAGCCGCGATCCTGGACCTGGCGCGCGGTGAGTGTGCGGGCGCCCGCGGGAGCCCGGGGCCAGGGGACGCGCGCGGGGACCGAGAAGGGCGCGGGCCAGGGCGGCTCTGCTAGTCTCGGGCTGCAGGCACAGTCCTGGAGTGGGTCTTTTGGAGAACGCCTTCGTGGGTCTGTGCCAGGGTGTGTGTGTGTGTGTGTGTGTGTGTGTGTGTGTGTGTGTGTGTGTGTGTGTGTGTGTGTGTGTGTGTGTCTTTGTTGATTCTGTATGTGAGTGTCCAAGAATCAGCTGTGTGTGGAGAGGGCAGGGGAGTACATTCAGATGTGCCTGTGTGGTGGTGTGTGGGTCTGTGTTTGTGAGGGGTGTCGGAGAGTCTAGATCAGTTACATGGAGGTGTGGGAGAGAAAGTCTGAGTGTTTGGGGGTGTGAACTCCTTCATGAGGGTATGAAGTGTGTGAGTGAGTGTCAACGCATGTGTGAACCTATTAAGGGGAGGATGTGTGAGGTGTGGCATTTCACGTGTGCCTTGGGTGTGCTTGCTGGCCCCCGGAGGGTTGCGTGAAAGCTGGTGACTGTGTTTCTGTGATTCGGGGGCAGGAGTGTGCCTACCTACACGTGGTAGTGTTAGGACTTCAGGTCCTATGAGCTTGTGGTCTGGGAGCAGGTGCTGAGGGAGCTTGGGGCTCTGTGTGCAGAGAACTGCGATCACATCTGGGGCTGGAGGGGATCCAACAGTAAAACTGTGTCTCTGTGTGTGTGTGTGTGTGTGTGTGTGTCCTGCATGGACTTGGCCCTGGGTTCACCAAATGAGAGGCAAATGAACCCCCAAAGGGTTGCCCAGAGCCAGCCGTGCTGGGCAACTAGGGTGCCGGGTTGGGGCCGTCTGGGAGGAGGGGCATCCTGCCCAGCACTGCCCTCTGGTGGGTCTTAAATGACGTGGAAGCCAAACCTGACGACCTTTCCAGCAGAGAACGGGCAGATGCCCAGCAAGGCAGAGGCAGGGCCAACACAGTCATCGGAAGGGATTCCAGAGGACGTAAAGAGAGAGAGGTCTTCTCCAAGTCCAGTCACAACCACTGGTTTTGAAAGCAGAGTATGGCTCCCCCGGAAGGTGGGAGGGTGTGAAAGTAGCCATTGTCTCCAGTGGGGCCTTGGCCTCTGTCCCGTTTAGGCCACCCCGGAGGGTCAGTCCTTGTTCCCCATACTCGGAAGGGCCTAGATGAGCTCTGAGATTTTAGGGGCGTGCCCCTAAAATAATCTGCACTCTTCAACCCCCTCAGTCTGCTGAAGAGGGCTTAGTTTACTGATGGGAGGATTTGAGTGTAGGAAGTGGGTCCTGTAGGCAATGGGGGAGGGGCTGGTGTGACCCCCCCAAGGAAAGTTAGGCAGGTACTTTGTACCTCCTATCCTTTATGGGAGCAAATACTTTCTGAAGTGTGTCAAATCTCGCTGTAACTTTGGGAGCGAGGGCTCCCCCTTTGGGATGCCTCTTGAAAGAAAGATGGTGTGTGGGAGGGTCCGGGTCCCAGCGCCCCCCTGAAGGCGCTGGGCTTTGTGGAAACGCACTGGAGCCCTCACCTGGACGTTGCAGGGAGCGGGATTGGGGGTTGGGGACAGGACGGGAAGTACCCTTTCCCTCAACCTGGGATGCGCATGGTGAAAAGAAGCAGGGGAGGGAATGGAAAGAGCCTGGTGGGGAACCCCGACTGCGTCAGGACCCCACCCTGTGAGCTCGCTACTGAGCCGCCAGTCCTGGTCTCTAGCTTGGCTGCAGAGAGCTATCCGGGCGCACTGGCGCCTCAGCTCCGCTCGCCAAGCTTCTGCGGGCTGCGGGAAGCGCTGTCTCCCGGCACCCGGGTGAACGCGTGGAACCGGGACTCGCGGGTGGGGGTACACGTCGCCTCTCAGCTCCGCAGTCCCACATCTCTCGGTCTCGAAACTTTGTGCTGGTCGCAGGGACCCCGAGGTGACAGAGGCTTCTCTTTTCGAGATCCTCCGGGAAAGATCCACTTTCCCTTTCCAGGCGAGGCCATCACGGGAGGCAGGAGCAAGAGGAGGGTCCTTGCGAGGCGTGACCAGCGGGCTGTGCCGGAGGAGGGCGCCTTTCCTGCAGGCGGCCGCGATGTCCACGATCCGTGCACCTGGCATAGCTTTGCGGAGCCACCTGCCAGGGGATGCCTGGGAAGATGTGGGAGGGTAGATTCCAGGCAGCGCACCCAGAAGCACATTGGCCCTCCCCGAGGAGGACACAGACAGTCGTTACCGCTGGAGGGGTACAACCATTGTGGTGGCAGAACAAAAAGGCTGAGTTGGAGAAGTCTCTTTGCAGCACTCCTGTGCCCGGCTTCCTACCACCAGGCTCTTCTCTGGGCTCCAACATCGCTTAGGGACCCCCTGAAGTACCTTGATCTGGGTAAAAGGAAACCGCACACTGCGCAGTGTCCCTAAAGAGAGAAAGTGCGTCAGGCTGAGGAGGTAGAGGGAGAGATGAGGCTCTTTGGACTTGCCTGGTTCGGCCCTGAAACATTCTCCACTGAAAGCCGTGAGCTCTGGGCAGACCTAAGGAGAGCTAAAAGGGTCCAGAGACCTGGCCTGCTGGAGTCCATGGTGCTGGGGGCTGCGCCGCTCTACAAGCTGGGTGTCATCCGGTGTGGGCTGAGGGCTGGCTCCACGATGCTCACGAAGGCGGCGGCAGGGGGTGGGAGGGTTCTGCTCTATGAGCAGGTATACCGACTTCTCTGTACATCCCCCTCCCCCACCGCGTGTGTCTCCACCCGCTGCTGCTAGGGACTGACTAGGGGCTTGGCCAAGACTGACTATCGACCCCTATCCACTATCCACGCCCCCATGGTCCCGCCCCTTCCTAAACCTCACCTCCCCACACCCAAGAACATTTCCCTGGGAGATGGAATTACTATAAAAGGGAGTTTCTAGTAGGCTCAGAGAAACTTCTGAGTTCCAGGGTCACTGAACTTTGTGGCTTTCACCTCCACCCCTAAGATCCCACTGCCTTGAGCAGGGTGCTATGTTTCTATGCTGACCCAGTTTGGTTTAGGCCAGTGCCTGTACCTGGAAGTCTTTGTTCACAGTAATTTTTTTTTTTTTAAATACAATCCTAGACGACTCCTGTCCTGGTATCCTAGCTGGAATCGGGTGGTGGTTTGATTTTGACTTTTCTCCTCAGTAGTTCCCATTGTAGTGGTCTGTCCTCATCCCTGACTCAAGATGGGTTCACAAACCTTTCTTCTACAGATTAGGACACTCAGGCTCCACTCTTCAAGATTAATCACAACAGAAGCATAGGTCCTTCCAGTTCCCTCCTGGCCCTGCCCCGGGCTCCCTTTCTGCTGTTCCCTCTGGCAGCAGAGATTTCCAGTGGGCAGGGTGTTCTGGCTAAGGCTATCAGGTGCCCTCTAAAGGATGCCTTTCTGCCTGGATCCCCTGACTCTTCAGAAGATGGATTGCATGCACACTTGAGTCTCACTGGACTCCGGCGAGCCCCGGCAAAGAACAGGGGAGCTGATGGGGTTTAAGGAAATGTTCTGGTTTGTAGCCATCCAGGACTTCAGCTGCAGAGGTCAATCATGAGGACGCAGGGGGCCAGTGTTTCTGCTCACTGGTCTTAGGGATGCCCGGGAGTCTTTAATTTGATGACCAGCAGTCTGGCTTTCCCCTCTGCCCCTCTGCAACTCCCCAGCCCACTGGACACTCATTTGTAGACTCAGCCCATCATATTGTGTGCAGTATGGTGGGATGGAGCTTTGCAGTGGGGGTGTGGACCTGACTAAGCAAGGGAGCACCCACCATAATGATGCTTACAGCTCCGTGGGAGGTGGATCCTTTGCTTAATGGAGGAAGGGGCTGTGAGTACTCTAGTCACATGCTTTTTTCTTTCACATTTATTCCTCCCTCTGAGACATACAATTAGTCCCATTTTGCAGAGGGGGAAACTGAGGTTCAAGGGAGTTAAGTGACTTTGCCAAGGTCTCCCAGTTAGTAAGGGGCCAGCACTGGGCCGTCCGCCTCCTAGCCTGGGCTCCTTGCCCTGGGAAGATTGATCCTCCCAATTTCCTTAGGCCCAGCCCTGAGGATGGCTGAGAGAACCAGGTCTGTCTGCATACTTCACCCTTCACCAAATTCAAGGTGAAAGAGAATTATTCAGTGTGTTCATCTGCACAGATGGGAGAAGGCGTGTCCCTGGTAGACACTGTCATCATTAAGAAAATCAGTGGGCATCTGCTGGGGGCAGGGTATGTCTGCAAAGAGAAGGACCAACGAGCATGACCTCATCCCAGTGTGTAGGGGGGTGGGGGTGGGGTGGGAGAACACGTTCCTGAAGAGATGAACTCCTCTCTCTTTTCTTTCCCAACCCTTCTTTCCCCACTACCTTCCCTTCCTTTCTGGACTTTTCCTTCCCTTCCCTTCCCTTCCCTTCCCTCCGTCTCCTCCCCTCCCCTCCCTTCCCCTCCCCTCCTCTCCCCTTCCCTTCCCTCCCTCCCCTCCCCTTCCCTCCCCTCCCTTCTCTTCTCCTCCCCTCCCCTTTCCTTCCCTTCCCTTTCTAACTCCTTTCTCTCCCCTCCCCCACTCTCCTTCTCTTCCATCCCCCACTCTCGCCCTCCCCCCCTTAAAACAACAGCCAAACTGGGAATCCTTTGTGAGTGGAGACTTGGAGCTTCTGCCAGGTCTGAAGCAGTCCACACACACCTGCACTGTGGTCCTTAAAGGCAGCCGCAGCCACTTGGTGCGTGTACTGAAGGTGCTGGGCCTTCCTTCCATTTCAACCACAGATAGTGAAGGCTATGGTGTCACTCCTAGGGGGTTCCCATTCTTAGGAATAAATTTCAGGGCACAAACAGGGTGACAAGGCCCCACTGTATGTTTCCAGTAGATCAGAGGCAAGAGAGGGCGTCTACTGGCTGGTCAAGGCTCCGTAGAAGGACCCTGGGTGCCAAGTGAGGAACTGAAGGCAGGTCACTAAGGAGCCCAGAGCAGCAGAGAAACAGCAGGAGCAGGGCCCTGTGGTGCGGACTCGATCTTAGCCCGGGAAGGAATCTGTGCTGGCATGTCTGCCAGCTGTCCCCCACCTCCTAGGCACACAGGTCTGCTCTGGGTTTGATCGAGACGCAATTCCAAACTATGTGTCAGTGAGTGAGCCGAGCTCTTTGGGCTGCAGGACTCCAGCCAGAGCTGCTCCCCATTGTACTCCGGTGTCTCCAGGAAGAAGTGGCCTCAGCTACAGGCAGGTGTGGCCCTCAGGTCAGGCCTCCCCAAGACAGGACCACCGGATGGAACCCGAACACTGCAGCATCGAGAAGACAGAGAATGACTTAGATGCTCTCCTTGCCAATGAGGCCCTCAGAAGCTGACCTCTGTCATTTCCCAGGCCTGGTGTTGGTGACACTCTCCTCTCAGGAAGGGAGCTGAGATGAAGCCAGTTACAGCTCAGAGGCATGGTAGAGGTTTGCTAGAGGTTCTGGTGTGTGTGTGTGTGTGTGTGTGTGGGTCCCTGTGTTAGCCACAGTCACCTCCTAGCGTGTCCAGCTCAAGGTGTTGGATGGGAACCTCCGCAGTCTCCTCATCAGCCGCTCTGGAGGCGGTGCCAACTTCCTTCAAAGAGTAGCATGGACCCTGTGTGTGTGGAGGACCATGTGGTCCATTGGCTAGAGGTGGCTGGTCCCATCCCTGTGGTCTGCCTTTCCCTGGAGGCCAGAGCTCCACTGAGTGCCATCTGAGACCCACATTGTCACCTTTGCTGAGTGAGACAGGGGCCTTGTTTGTTTCTGCTCATTATCGCTTCTTCCCCTAATACATAGTGGTGCCCAGCATGGGGCTCTATAGATCAATAGGTCATCTTTAACCTTTAGACACACGTGTTAGCTTAAAGGAGCCAACAGGCAGCTTTTCTGCTTCTACAGAAGGCATGTGACAAGGTTTGCAGCATGTGAGATTTAGTCCGGATACACAAGAGGACTTCCTGGTGAGGAAAGCCTTCTGCTCTTGGAAGAACAGCCTCTCTTGCAGAAGACTGGTATGTCATTAGAGTGGCCATCAAATGAATGAATGACATCTATCCCGAGCCCAACAGACAGACAGACACTGGGCCTGGCTTGTCTCCTGACACTGCTCTGTCCCCCCGCCTCTGGCAGTATGAGAATGTGCCTGCTGTCCAGCTCTGTGCACTGACTGGGCACAGTCACTCTGGCTGGTATCTAGGCAGACCAGTCAACTGTAGAAGACAGTGGGAAGAGCAAAGGGCTTCCTATTGCCAGTGTGCTCCTGGGGCACCCGCAGTTTGTGTTACACCCTCCTGGAATCCCCATTGGTGAGATAGCCTCCCCGTCTTGCAGGCTAGGTTATGAGGCTTGGGTAGCTCCTGTGGCCAGTCCAAGGCCTCCCTGCAGTGAGGGGGCTGGCTCTACCAGGCCTCTCTCTGCCTGTCCCTCCTCAGCCCTGAGTGTTTCCTGTTACTAGCTTGCACATTGACATCCCAGAAATGGTCAGTGCTACAACAAGGGGTCCAGGAGAACCTGCTAGAAAACACTGGGCAGGACACCTAGGTCTGCTGGGCCCACCTCCATCTCTTCCTTATGGCCCAGTATCCAGTGGTCTTGAGTTCCAGTCCCCATTTGAATTGGGGTCAGAGCAGGTCACTTCCTGGCACAGTGTACCTAGGCTTGACCCTGACCACCTCTGTCTTAGCTTCTTTTGTCTTTTAAAAGGCAAGAGCAGGAGAGTGGGGGCGTGGCTCTGTTGTTAGGAGTGGGGGTGTGGCTCCATTGTTAGCAAGCTGGCCTAGCTGTGCACAAGGCCCTGGGCTCCGTGCAAACCAGGAATGGTGGTTCACGCCTGTAATCTTACACTAGAGATAAAAGGATCAGGAGTTCAAGGTCATTCTTAGCTACACAGTTTGAGGCCAGTGAGAGCTACATGAGACCCTGTCTCACATAAATAAATATAAATGAATGAAGAGTGAGGGCTTGGGGAGGGAGGCAGATTTTACATGACACACTCCTGTGTAGTGGGCCCTGGGGTTTGTGGTCTGGAAGTTTCTGACAGGCTACATGGACTCGCCCATCCGTCACATGTCACCACCGCAGGCTGACTTTGCATCTTACAGTGAGTCCCCTCCACTAATAACAGTCACCTCAGACCTAAAGGGACCTCTATGGAGGACCTCCAGGGTGTGGACACCCCACACAGTACTGCCTGGCTTGAAAACATTCAGAGAGAGTGAATCATTAAGCAGGTAACACAAATGGGGCCTGGAGATGAGCGAGCGGGCCCCGAAGGCTGTGAGGACAAGAAGACAGTCAAGCCCTTGTTTAGTTCTTGGTCCAGAGGTCACAGGGTCACACACTGCTTGGCATAGCTGCAAATGTGACACAAAATCATAAACTAACTTACAGCCTTAAGAGGTGTGCGTTCGTGCGTGCGTGCGTGCGTGCGCGCGCGTGCGTGCGCGTGCGTGCGTGCGTGCGTGTGCGTGTGTGTGTGTGTGTGTGTGTGTGTGTGTGTGTGTGTGTGTGTGTGTGTGTGTGTGTGGTTTTATTACAATGTCTTTCACTGTCCAGAGGTTGGATATGGCTGATAGTGCAGAGGGGTCCAAGGGAGATGGAAGAGCAAAAATACACCACTGAGCCTAGAAGTGGTGGCCAGTGACTGACCAGGCTGGTGTTGGACTGTGGTGGACAGTACACAGAGGTTGCAGGTAGCCAGGCCCAGGATCTGGTCTGCGCTTGGAGCCTGGGAGCCAAAGTGAGTTTGGTCCTATAGCTGGGAACTCTCCAGAACCTCTGTTGGGTGATGAATGATTGCTGGGGCTGCCAGGGCTGGTGTAGCCTCTAGGAAGATATGCTGCCCTTCAGGGACTACCCAAGGCTCCCCATGTCCTGATTGGGGCCTTCTGGGACTGCATTGCCTGGACCAGGGCCAAGACTGATGGGAGAGGGTACTGTCTATGGAGAAACTTCTAGTCTCCAACATGTGCCCCACGTATGAACTTGAGGCGGCCGTCGTTGCTCCCAGCCTTGGTTTCCCCAAAGGCACAAGTTGGGTAAGACTGCTGGGACAGGCATGCCAGGTGATGTGAGGAAGCCTTGGTGCCTGGTACAGGGCATATGAGATGTGGCCGCTGTAATCACAACCCCTGGCTCTCAGAGAGTGGTGGAAGCTCTGCCCAGGGCCCAGACAAGGTGACATTGTAAGGAACCTCCCAGTTCCAAAGCCTTGGAACAGCGATGTGGGTCGGGGTCAGAGGAGGAGGACACTAGCTCCTCCTCCTCAGCTGTTTGTTTTACTTGTTTTAGCACCCAGGGCTGAAAAAGTGTGCCATAGACAAAGTGATCCTGTGAGCCACGCCACAACACCGCTTTTTTTTTTTTTTTTTTTAACTTCGTCATTGTTATTTTTTAGATGAACTCTCTCTATGCAACCCTGGTTATCCTGGAACTTGTTAGGTAGACCTGGCTGGACTCAAACTCACAGAGATCCTCCTGCCTCTGCCTCCCAAGTGCTGGGCTTGAAGGCATGCGCCACCACACCCAGCACTTTTTATTTCTGATGCAGGGGTTCGGTAAATTGTCCACGATGGCTTTGAACTTGTACAATCCTCCTGCCAGGATTGTGCACCTGACCTGGCTTGTCCTCCCTGTTACCAAGGCAAACCCAGAGGCAGGGGATGGGAAGGACTCTTTCCTAAGCACATGTGGAGTAATGCGGGGAACATGGTCCAGCTTCCCGTCCCTGGAGAGCCCAGGGAGAAGGTTTTGGGGGTCTTCTAGTGCCTGGTGGAGAGTGGCAGCAAGCGGGGGAGGGGGGACACACAGTCCCCAGCCTCATAAATAACAGGAGCCTCCGGGGATCGAGGCAGCTGAGCTGCTGGGTATTTGTCCCTTACCAAGCTGTCCCCTCTGCCCTTTGGTTTCTGTCACAACCAAGGCTCCTCTGATGGCCACTAGTCGTGGGCGCTCCCATGATCTCACCAGCACCATCAGTCCCTTCCTTCCCGATCACTCGCACCCCACCCAAAGGAAGGAGTCCACTGGGACTGGCATTTTGCTGGGTTGGATGGGTAGCTCAGAGGCTCTGGGGCACAAAGGCCAGGCTGGGGGTTAGGCAGGGGACTGGCAACTGCATTTGTAGTTAGCGTTCATGGCCCATCGCCTGAGCCAGCCTGGCTGGTATTTCGTCAAGCAGAAATTCAAGCTATATAATAGCCAAAGGCCAGGTGCCTGGCTCCAGAGAGCAGGTGAACAGCTGCTAATTGTCACGGGGCACCTACTGTCCCAGGCAGGGGCGGAAGGAGCGCCGTGGGGACGGGCCGTGATGGCCACTTCACAAAGACCTCTTTGTTCACTTCTGCTGCCGAAAAGTGGGTCGCTGCTTGCTGGGAGGGGAAGCGGTGTGTATGGCAGGGCTGCGGGTGGGAGCCTGGGTCTGTCGCCTGACTGAGGCGCTTGAGGCGGGATGAGGCAGAGGCAAGGGAGCTTGTGTGGAGGCTCCTGAGGCTGGGGCTGCCTGAGCCGGCAGGGTTAGTGGCTTCTAGGACAGCCAGGGCTGCAGGGAGTAGCTTCTTGGCTCAGGAGATGGCCAGGTCTTCCCTGGTTCTCCCCTCCTCTGCCTCTTCATGCTGTAGGTGAAGATGCAGGATTCCTGGACCAGGTGCCCTGATGAGTTTTAAAAATCCAAAGGAGAATGAATGAGCTAGTCCTGACCTTCATGGGGCTTACAGTCTAGGGCCACAGCTGGGGCCAGGGAGATGGCTTGGTGGGTAGAGTGCTTTCTGTGGGATCCCCAGAACCCACAAAAAAGCTAGGCATGGTGCACGCCCATAATCCCAGGACTTGCGGGGAGGGGTGGAAGGACAGAGGCAGGTGGGTCCCAGGGACTTGCTAACCTGACAATCTAAACAAAAGAGGGTCTCCAAGATCTGTGAGAACCTGTGGAGAAGCAACTGAAGGAAGATATTCCAACATCAGCCTCTGGCCTCCACACAGGCCTACGTGGGGTGGAGTATACACTGTGCACACACAAAAATAAACATATACACACAAATACACATAAATACATACATACAAATACATACACACACATACACATGTTGTTCTTTGTTTTTACTCTTTTGGGGGCCCACCACTCAGCTCCCAAATAAATCACACATGGAGTCTTATATTTTAATTATAAATGCCTGGCTCTAGCTTGGCTTATTTCTTGTCAGCTTTCTTAAATTAGCCCATCTACCTTTTGCCTTTGGGCTTTTACCTTTCTCTATTTCTGTATACTTTTCATTATTTCTTACTCCATGTCTTGCTGTATAACTAGGTGTCTTGATGTCTTCCACCTTCTCTTGCTCCTAGATCTCTCCTCTCCCAGATTTCTCCTTCTATTTATTTCTCTCCCATCCTTTCTCCTGCCTGACTATTGGCTTTTCAGCTCTCTATTAGACCATCAGGTGTTTTAGACAGGCACAGTAACACAGCTTCACAGAGTTAAACAAGTGCAACGTAAACCAAAGTAACACACCTTATAATAATATTCCCCAACATATACACACATACACATATGTACAAACTCACGCATACACACACATAAAAAGATAAACACTAAGTAAAGTTTCTCAGTGTCCATGTGAGTGAGTCAACAATGTTCAGTCCCTGTGACCACACTAGACATTTGGCAAGAACTTCCTGGATGCTGGTGGCTAATGGTCTCTGTGTGGGATGGTTCCAAGGGACATTTCTACCTTAGCAAGTCCCACAGGTGGGCTGGGTTTTTTTTTGTTTGTTTGTTTGCTTGTTTGTTTGTTGTTGTTTGGGTTTGGTTTGGTTTGGTTTTTCAAGACAGGGTTTCTCTGTGTAGTTTTGGTTCCTGTCCTGGATCTCACTCTGTAGACCAGACTGGCCTCAAATTCACAGAGATGCCCACCTGGCTCTGCTTCCCGAGTGCTGGGATTAAAGGTGCACACCACCGCCACCTGGCTTGTGCCATATTTCTTTAAGGTGTGGAAAGGTGCTTCCATTGTGAGTGGGGTGGGGGTAGGTGCTCTCGCATCTTCTCTTTTTCATTCCTGTCCTTCCAGCCCAGGACAACACTTCCGGGGATGCCGTCCATCTCGAAATCTCTGCCACCACCTGCTAGCCTCCCTGTTCAGCAAAAAGATAATGAGCTGGGAGCTGGGCAGGGTGGGACATACTGGTTTTCTCAGGACTCTTGAGGCTGAGGTAGGGAGATCATGAGCTGGAGGCTAGCCTGAGCTACATAGCAGGGCCCTGTCTAAGATAGAGTTCCATTGCTGGGGCCACAAGCCCTCCAGAAGTGAGAGGTAGCAAGACACCTCATATCCAGTTTGGTGCTATTTGTCATTGGTTTCTCAGTTTATTTAAAGCAACTGGTGTTGGCTTGCCATTTGGGTCCCTGATTTAAATTCTCTCTTTCTTTAAAATGGCTTTATCTGAGTAAATAATGAGGGGCGTTAAGGAAAAATGTTAAGTGTGATGCAGAGCAGGTGGCATGGATCAGGTAGTCTGCGGAGGTGGTGGTGGATGTGAGCTGTGAGCCACTGGGTGGGGAGGGAGCCTTTGATAGACAAGGAACAGGCTTCGGCTTCTGGGGCACAGCCTGCATGTACTGTGAGTACTCCAGGTGGCATGGGGACTCAGGGGAGGGACCATCTCAGGGCTGTTTGTGCAGGGACTGGGTCACCAGTAGCCTGGGGGAACTGTGGAGACCAGGAAGCAATAGGCACAGAAACTGCCGGAAGGCCAGGTGGCCTGGACAGAGGGGACTGACTTGTCAGGGACCTAAAGAGGGGGAAGCTGACTGTGGGTCTGCTGTTGGTACTCAGTGAGCAACAGCAGGAAAGCCTAGGCCAGCCTCTGAGGCTCTCAGCACATAGCCAAGGCAGAGTGAGCTTTCCTGCCAGCATAAGAGAAGCAGCCCACTCCCACCCAGCCTCAGTTTCCCCATTTGTCAGAGGAGGGACATGCTCTGTGGCAGCCTGATGTGATGGGGGTGGAGATGCAAGGCAGAGCTTGGTACACTAACTACACTCTCCACAACGACAATGTCACAGTGACAGAGCCCATGACAGGTTTCCCCTGAGACAGGAAGGAGGCAGCCTGGCTTCTCTAGGACATCCCAGTGTGCACAGAGTGTGCCAGATTCCACACTGGTCTGTGACAGCCTTGGCCATGTGTCCTTCCAACGCTGGATGCTTCAGAATCCCTGAGCCTCCCTGATCCTCGGCCATCTCGCTGATGGATGACTTCACCCCAGGGCACCCTGATACGTCGTTCCCACTCTATTTTCCACTCTATTTCCCACGGAGATGTTCTTTCTTCTTAGATCCATTCTGATCATCTCTCCTCACATCCCCACCGGCTCTTGCCATGTGCCACCCAAGCCACATCCATCACCAACAGGCTCCAACCTCACGACTCCAAGCAGGTGCTCCCCAGTGGCCACTCTGCCTCACAGGCACAGGTAAGGGCGGGAGGAGTGAGCCAACGTGGTGGAGTGAGGAGCCTTCTTCTGTCTGAAGTTTTTTTAGAGCACTCTCAGTAGGGAGATGACGACCCCCAAATTCTCCTCTGAGAACATCCTGCATCTGCCCACCCACCTCCCCGCTCCCTTCCGAATCGGCCAAGTTCTTGCCTCCTGACCAGCACCTTCCCCATCCCAGCCCCTCCTCCTCCATCTACCTGAACGTTCAAATTGACTTTGATGCTGACTAATTTTGCCAGCTGAAATTCTGGAGAGGTTTATGCACACGGTGCTAGGTGAAAATTGCAGTGACAAACGCCAGCAACAATTTCTTCCCTGGCGCCGTCTCTGAAGTGCCGGCGGCAAGACAGAACTCCCCTGCTTCAAGCTAAATTGCAACTGTCCATGCAGCCAGTCCTTCCCTTGGCTCTGCTTCTGTGTGGGTCCTATTCCAGCCCTTCCCTCCCCTCCCAACCCTTCCTGGCTGAGTTTGTGTCCTGAGCCTTCAGGACATCTGGCGCCACCTTGGGGACCAAGTTGGAGCAAGTGATATTTCTATGCTTGTTACCTCTTCTGTGTCCCCGACTGTTGAAATTGTTTGATAAGGACCTTCTTCTGTGTTCTGTGGGGTGGGTCTCTATCCACACTCCTTGGGTAGGGAGCTAGGTCATCCAAGAATCCCACTTCCCTGGGTAGTTGATGCTCGTGGGTGCTCTCTTCCTTACACTCAGCTGAGCTATCGACCAAAGTCCCCTTTCCATGACCTTTGTCCCTGGCACATCCTGTCCTTCCTGCTCACGTGATGGGTTTCTGAAAGTCAAGTTGAAATGGCTTCACTCTCTATTCATTTGTCTCGCACTAGGCATAATGTACAGCTTGCGATACCAACTGAATGACTTGTAGTTCATATTCAAACGTTCGTGTGGCTGGCTCTCCAAGAGACAGTTCTTAATTGACCTCGAGGTAGCTGCAAGAACCTTGAAAAGGACTAGTTTGATGGGAAAGTCCTCAGCCTGGGGTTCCCGAGCCTCAGGAGCTGATGTTTATGAGACATCCCACCTCCACTAACTCTCTCATCCACTCTCCTGAATCATTGAAGGATACATCGGAGCGATCCAGTAATCTTCCACAGCAGTGTGTGGGGAAGACAAGCTCCATCTGTGTCCACAAGAGCTCCTAAAAACTCAGCTGGTGCTTCCCCCAGCTGCAGGAACCCATCTTTTACAGAAGGAGAAACTATGGTTCAGATAGGTTAAGCCACTTGCTCAAGATAGCGCAGTCTTTTGAGATGAAACATCACCCCTGCAGCATCCTTCTCAAAAGTAGATGTAAAAGGGACAAGGGACACTCCAATTGCCATGCATGCCTGGAGTGCAGACCTGTCCCTTCTGTGAGCACCATCTCTGGGTTGGACCCTGTGCTCGGGCTGGGGCTAAAGTTGGTTAAGATTATTGTCCTCAAGTGGACACAGAATTGTGAATCAATAATTACTATTAGAAATTCTAAAATGGGGAGAGCCGCCAAGTCCTTGGGGGACATAGGCTGGGGAGTCACTAATCTACATGCAAGCCAAAGATAACTAGAGAGGGCCACAGAGGACCGGGTCTTGAACATGGTTTAGAAGTTTGCATGGGAAACATGGAGTTGCAATAACCGAGATCTTTGTCTAAAGAGCACCTGGGGCATCTGGAGTTCTGGGAGGCAGAGAAAGAAATGAGGTGGGGTGTGACAGGCTGCAGGTCCCAGACGGCTTCAGTGACAGTCAGCTAGACCTGCTATGAGGTGGTTTCCCAGGTGTGGACTGTGAGTCCCTGGTACTCATAGCCAACTTGACAGGACCTGGAGTCACCTAGGAGACAAATACCCAGGCATCTGTGAGGGGTTATCTAGACTAGGTTAGCCTTCAGCATGTCATCAAGGGACTATCTTGATTAGGTAATTAAGGTGGGAAGACACTAGACACCTGGGGTCCTAGTCGGAATAAAAAGCAGAAAGTGAGTTGAGCACCAGCATTTATCACGTCTCTGCTTGGTCACATGACTGTAGATGCCATGTGACCAGCTGCCTCACACTGCTGTCGTCATGACTTCCCATCATGATGGACTGCATCCTTGAAGTGTAAACCCAAATAAACCCGACCTTCTTCATTGCTTTTGTCTGAGTATTTTAATCACAGCAATGGGAAAAGGGACTAAGACATAGCTGTACTCACAGCTCCATCCTGGGACTCATGAGAGGCTTCTGGGGCCAATGGCTGCTAGTCCTTCTGCCAGCCATGTGCACCAGGGGACAGTTCTGGACTCACGGTGGAAGATGGGGCTGCCCAGGTCCAGGTCCACTGCAAGTGGTACCAACAGCAAATGTCCTCTGAGCATCCTTGATGTGTCCAGCACTGTGTCTGCTCTCACTCCCATGATGTCTTCCTAAGAGGCACCTGCTTGTATTGAATCTTCATTTCAAAAGAAACTGCAGCTGCAGAGATGTTCAGTCCCTTTTTCAAGGTAGCACGGCTAGTGTGTGGTCCTGTTTGCTGCCTGCTTGGCTCTCTGCTAACCTGATCTTTGCTAGCCTCCCATCCAGACCCTATATGGCTCTTGGTGGGGCTTTAGGGCTCTATGACCTTATGGCTAGGTCACTGAGAAGGCCACAGGGCCAGCCCCTGTAGCATGAATCTTAGAAGGTCTTATTCATAAAAACAAACCCGGAGCCAGGTATTGGGATGAATGTTGGAAGATCAGAGAAGCAGAACAAGCCACAGCTTCCTCACCTCACCAATTCCTCAGCTGATCCTGTTTCCTCAGACTGGAGGCCTCTGTGTCCTCATCCCAATGGGTCTCAGCTGAACTGCTGCTCCAAAACCTAAAAGCTTAACCAGCCAAAAAGCTTAACCACCTAGTTCCTGGTTTTCACGCCTTATATACATTTCTGCTTTCTGCCATTACTTCCTGAGATTAAAGGCTCACTTCCTGGAATTAAAGGTGTGAGTCACCATGCCTGGCTGTTTCCAGTGTGACTTTAAACTCACAGAGTGATAGGATTAAAGGCATGTGTGCCACCATTTTCTGGCCTCTGTATTTAGTGGCTGTTCTGTTCTCTGACCCCAGGTAAGTTTATTAGGGTGCACAATATTTTGGGGAACACAATATCACCACAAGCCCCTCTGTGCATCTCCATCCATGTACTTCTCTACAGTACATGGCTAACAGCTTCCTGCAGAAAGCATGCAACCCAGGGCTTAAACTTTAAAGGATCTTACTTAAGCAGCGTTGTTTTCTACAGAAAGGAGCCATACAGACAGACTGTGTGGTTATATTGCATCACGTGAAGCTGAGCAGGTGGATGGGGTTGGGTAGGTGTGTGGTTGACCAGGAAGACATGGTCCATGGTGGTGGGTAAGCACACAGGCTCTGCAGCCAACCCTTCCTCCTTCTGGAACCCCAGAGAGCATGACTTCAAGGAAACCCATTGTTTAGTGTTCCGGGAAGAAGTGGAGGATGGGTGGTGTACAGGGAGGGCCACCAGGGACACACAAAACTAGATAAAAAGTCTGCCTTTCCATACTGTGAACTGCCCTAGGACTTCTGACTTTTGTACATGCCAAGCCCTCTGTTCAAACTCACATCCTTTGAACCGAGTCATTCGCATGTGATAGGAGTCTCCTCTGAGACATCACTTCACTCACTCATTCATTCATTCATTCAATATTTGTGGGTCACCTGTCATGCTCACACACTGTGGAGCCCAGTAATGTCTAAGGACCCATCTTCAGACCCCACTCACCCCACACATACTAGCACATGCCCTGGGGCTATTCAGTAATCTGCAGAGTTTGGGGAGTTGGTAAATGTGTGTGTCTGCTCCCCAGCAGCTTGGGACTTTCACGCCAGAGACACCCGGAGCTATGGATGGGTTCTCTAGGCCTTCAAAGCCAGACCAGCAAGGAAGGGAGGAAGAATCCTAACTTCCTGTGCTCTATTCATCCACCCGCCCATAGATCCATATATTCACCTGTGTATTGTATCTATGTGCCCATCCACCCATACCTTCATGCTCTCATCCCCCATGCATTCACCCACATATGCATCCATCCGTCAATCCATCCATCCATCCATCCATATCTTACTCATTCTCTCATCCATTCATGTATCCATCCACCCATCTACCCATCTTCTCATTCATCTATACTTCCATATATATATATATATATATATATATATATATATATATATGCCTATTTTCTCACCCATCCACCCATTGTCCATTCCCCCATCCATCCATCTGTCCATGTACCTATCTATATTCTTGTCCATCTGTCTGCCCATCCATCTACTCATCCTCCCATCCATCTATACATCCTCTCATCTATCCATCTATCTATCCATCAACCCACCTGTCTATCTATCAATGCATCTATCTATACTCTTATCCATCTGTCTGCCCATCCATGCATCCATCCATCCATCCATCCACCCACCCACCCATCTTTCTCCAACAAGTATTTACTGAATTCCCACTGTATTACAAGTGGCACAGCAGGCATTGGACGTGTGGGGAATGAGACTAAGGTAGAGGCTTTCCCCTTGAGCTGCCTCCTCAAGGGCAAAACTAGAGAGTAAGTATCTCCCTGAGTGGGGAGAGGCACCCTGCTAGGAGCAAGAAGAAGGCTGGAAGGAGCAATGGCCACATGTGGGGTTCAGTGGGGAGGGTTCTGTCTGCTGCCCATCTGCTATGCTTCAGGTAGCAGGGCTGCAAAGGAGAGCACCATCCCAGTCACCACAGCAGGACCAAGTGGCTGGAGGCTGGACTCCGATGAGACCCGAGAGGGCCTTGGAAAGCAGGAAGGGGTAGCAAGTATTTGACTGGCTCAGAGCTTCCAGACTGTGCTTCCCAGAACACCCAGTTTTCCACTGGGTACCATGGTACCACTTGGGAGGTAACACAGGGGTCACAATGGCGGCTTGGCACATGGGTCATGATGGTGGCTGAGGGGCAGCTCATTCCTGATGCAAGGATTTCTGTTCAGTCTTTTCTGTTTTCCTGCCTGGGAAAATAATACAGCCAAGCAAAGCCTTCATGGGTGAGGACAGGAGGATGAGGGGAGGTCCCAACCTCAGGGTGCCAGGTGCAGGATCCACTTTTATCACCTCTGTGTATGGGGACACTAAGGCTCAGGGAGCTGTGAGGTGTCCTGGGCCACCAGAGGGACATAAATGCCTCAGATTCCTCTCACCTCCCATGCAGCATCATGTGGGTTGCTGTGGAAATGCCCCTCTCCATCTCCTCACCCTTCCCTAAGACATCCCCAGGCCCTGCCCTCCCCACTGCCAGCCGACAGCTCCGCCTCGCCTCACGGGAGCCTTGAATTAGTAGAAATGTCCTAGGATCCCACGCTTCATTGTGTTTTATTAAGAGCACCCGAGCTGGCTCTGGCTGGCACAGCTGCTGGCCGTTCCTGCCCCTCCTCTCAGAGCAGGGCCACGTGTTATGTGCTACTGTGAGGAGGGAACTCTGCAGATGCACACAGACTCTGGGATTTAGAGGGAGAGCCCTGTGAGGTGTTCACACATCTCTAATGCATCTGGTCTTGTAATAGCCATTTGGAGGCTTAGAGAGACTGAGGGACCAAGCCAGAGTCACACAGCACAGGGTACATGCCCCTAGTCTTTAGTTTGAGAAACTTTCCCCAGGCTCTATGCAAATCCAAGACCAGACCAATGTCCTGTCCCAAGAGGAGTTACTCTCGGTCCCCTGTTGACCGAAGGGATGGCTCGTACTCACCCAGTGGCTTGTGAGTTTGGGTTTGGGACCCTGAGAAAGCACAAATGTCTCATTATATCTTCTGGGGCAGCAGCCACCCCCTCCCCACTGCCTGGAAGATGCTGTCAGGGGTGATGGAGAGTCGAGGTTGTGGCTCTTCTGTTAGAAGCCACTGACCACATATGGGGGCAGTGTCTATGGAGTCTCCTGGAAGGACTTGAGGTGTCTTGAGTGGAGAAAAGGGAAGAGGGAGCATCTGGCTCTCCGTATTATTACTGTTGCTGTTATTATCAGGTACAATCTGCTGCTTGCTTGTCAAAAACTGACTGGTCTACCATGTGCCATTCAACGTGGCACTGACTGGGACCCCAGGACTGACAGAGAAGCAGATGAGTCAGCTGTAAACATCTGGCTATGCCCTGCAGTGAACAAGTAGCCAGTGAGGAGCCTGGGGTGGAAGGAAGGGCGATCCAGGGTGGCTTCTCAGAGGAGGTATCTGAACAAGGGGCAGAAGAGAAGTGGGGAGAGTTCAGCTCCACCTAGCCAGGTGTGCTAGTCACTGATCCCTTCTTAGGGGTCCTTACCCAGATGTCCACACTACTGGAGATCTGTCACCTGCAGTTCCCTGGCACCCTTTTGGCCTTGGATACCGAGTCCAAAAAAGCAGAGCAGGAGATGGGACAAACCCATGCCTGAGCAACTCTGGATGACTTTCTGTAGAACTCCGTGGTGCTGTCTCTATTTTGCAGATGAGGAAACTGAGGCAGGGGAGGGTGCTGTTTTTAAGGGAGCTGGGTTCTCCCGGAGTCTTTCTATCACTTCTGACTCCTCTTCTGCTTCCTGCTAGGTGATTATGTGTGTCTGATGGGGTCGGGGTGGAGCTACAGCGCTGATGAGCCACCCCTCACCTGGTCAGTTCCACTGGGTCCTCGGATGGCCTCTGGTCCCACAGGCCCCAGTGAGGGCACAGTGGGCTGGGTGGCAGGGAGCCATATGTATTGATGTCCCTCAGAGCTGGCAGGCGACGGGAAGCAGAAAGGTATTAATTAGCAGTTATTTGCTGGCAGTGAGATGGATAGAGATTAAGGTGTCGGCCCGCACATCCGTTTTGTAGCAGCTGAGAAGCAGTGGTAAATCAGCGCTATGAATCGATGCTGTGAGAAGGAGATACGTTTTAATCTTATTAGTGGCGTAGCATTATGGAGCTGAGAGAAGCCTCACTCAGGCCTAGGAGGGAGAGACTATTCTGTGTGAGGGGTAGGGGATGCCTGACGGGAGGATTCCAGTCAGGGGGTCAGCAGAGGGGCCCTGCCCAGCTTCCTGGTGTCTTTGTCATGGATTTAGCCCTACTGTGTGTCCCTCTGGGGCCTCTTCAGGAATGGACGGCTCTGACTTGGACATGTCTGCGTGGCCTGGTTGGGGTTTGACTTGTGTCCTGGATGACCCAGGATCAGGATCAAAGTTAAGCTACACCTGGTGAAGGGCTCAGGCTGAGAGAGAGATTGGACGGCGAGAAGGGGGCAGAGTTGTGGTCAGAACCATGGTGGATGTTGGCTGCCACTCTGAGCAGTGTGGTCTTCAGCCCTCCAACCACTTAGGACGGTGGGCATGTTTGCATGCATGATCGGAGGTACACACATGTGTGGTGTGCATGTACAGGTGGGGGGCAGCCTCGGGTGTGGGTGATCACCTTCTGTACTTCATACTCTGGGGGGTTCTCCTGTCTGCAACCCCCCATCTCACCACAGGAGGACTGGGGTCACAGATACACACCACCATGTCCGGCTTACATGGAGTCCAGAGATTCAAACACAAGCCCTCACATTCTCACAACAGGTCCTTTACCGCCGGGCAGTGGTGGCGCACGCCTTTAATCCCAGCACTCGGGAGGCAGAGCCAGGCAGATCTCTGTGAGTTCGAGGCCAGCCTGGTCTACAGAGCACGAGATTCAGGAACGGCGCAAAGCTACACAGAGAAACCCTGTCTCGGGGGCGGAGGGGGGGGAGGGGGGAAGAGGTCCTTTACCCCACTGTGCTGCCTCCCACCCTGTCGCTTCCTCTTTCCTCAGGGGAAGAGAAGAGGGCTCCCTGTGGATCCGGAAAAGCTATTCAAGGCAACAGCCACTGCTTATGGAGGTGGGCACAGCCCCGGGGAACTCTCATCCCAGCTTGGGGACAAGATACCAATAATGGGCTTTTGTTCTTCCTTTCCATGTGTCTTAGCAATAGGAAACATATTGGTGGCCCAGGGTTGACTTCCTGTCCCCTCTTCTGTACCCAGAGGCAAGGGAGGATGTCACATCCCATCCCTGGCCATGATTCCCTCACTGATACCTCCTGCTGTGAGTGTATCATCTGGATATTGGGTGTGGGAGTTAGACACCAGGCCTGACCACTCCCCCCATCTGCCATCTGTGTGACCCTGGGCAAGTGACTTCACCTCCCAGAGCCTCGGTTTTCTAGTGTACAAATGGGGGAACAGCTGCCATATGTGACTGTCAGAAAAGTCAAATTAAGTAAATCCCTCACTCACAGAATGGCTCTTTGTAGGATGGAGCAGTTAGCCATGTGGTGCTGTAACAAGCAAGCCTCCAGCTGCCCTCAGAGGGCTCACCTGCTGTCTGTTTTTCTGGTCACACAACAGCTCACTGCAGCTGGCTTTCCTCCACACAGAGTCATAGAGATCCAGGCTCTGTCCACCTGGCGGCCCTGATGCCCTTTCCTGGGGCTGTCTACCTGTTTTCTGCCTTGGAGAAAAGGAAAGAGAGAAAGAAAGTCTTTCCCAATTATTTAAACATTGGTAGCCCATCCTTCGCTTGGCCATCTACCACCTGCCACACCTGAATGCAGACTTGGGACAGACAGGCCACTGGGGGAGCAGGGGCAAATGGGGACAGCCTTGCTGGGGAAGGCCCTGGGTTTCCGGCCCTGCTGTAGTCAGAGTCCCACTCGTCTCTTTCTGCTGGCTCTGTGTGACGGCAGAGTGCCCTGGGGCTTGGACTCCTCAAGTTATCAGCTGCCCTAGCGCTCAGCACTGAGCGGGGTACAGTGTTTACGCAGTATGAGACAGGCACGTGGACCAGTAGACAGCAAGACTGGGCCATTCCACCGGACCCTGTGACTCTCCTGGGATTCACTGCCAGTCTGTGACCCTTGGGACCCAGGCTGCCTCGTGGACTAGACTGCTGGAGTCCTGCCTCTGAGTGTTTGGTATCTGTGTGTTAATGACAGGTCTTATGTCTATGGAGTGGGGGCCTCTGTGAGCACCTTTGGAGAGGTCATTCAGCCTGGGTGACGCCAACTTGCTGCAGAGGGATGGCCAAGATGATGGAAGGTACCCCCTCGGTCCTTCCTTGGCAGAGCCCTGAAAACCTAACCTGCCCCCAACCATTGTAACTACCTCTCTATGTTTCTCTGTGGTTGAGGCCCTGGAGGGTACCATGGTGGGTGTGGCATGTGTCTTGTGGTCACTTTACTACCCGGGGTGTTTCTGGTGGTCCCTACTTCCTCCCCTGGTGGCCAGTGGAGCACAGAGACAATAGAGATTAGGCAGGCAGGCGCAGGAGGGGACCACTTTGACAAGTTGAGTGGGTTCCTCATCCTTGCCAGGCTGGTGAGAACTTAGCTTTAAATTCTTAACCTAAATAGAGTTGTCTCCACCCTGCCTCCCCTGAGGATGCAGAGCACTTTTTTGGAGCAATTAAGGAAGAGCATAAATCAGTCCGGGTTTAAAAGCTCCCTCCATCTGACTCTGTGGCTGGCTAAAATTAGAGTCTCCATAAAGGAGGGGGCAGGGAAAGCAGGGGTTCATCAAGGCTGGGGGTGAAGCCAGGCTTCAGGCCAGAGGTGGAGCAGGCGAGCCAGGACCACCAGCCCCACCTCACCTCTGCTGACTGGAGCACCTGGATGTTTGCCTCCAGACTTGGACCTCCCAGATGCCCTGCTCTGGGGGGAGCTGTTGGCAGAGTGACAGAGCAAACTCACACACGTTTTCTGTGTGTCCTTGAGCAAAGCGCTCCACCTCTCTGAGTCCATAGTGTCTGCATCTAACAGCCCTTCCCCATTGTGGGATTACATCATGTGAGCAGATGGGATCTGAGTGAGCCCTGCTGAGCGTTGCTGGCTGGGCTGCAGGCTGAGCATCCTGCAAAAATGCTTGTGTGAGAATGCTTTCAGAATTTGGGCTCTGGACTTGCATGTACCTGGGGTGCTACCCCCAAGATGGGTCTGGAGTCTAAACAGTAACTTGGAATTGGTTTATTTCATCTACATTTTATTTTTTTTTATTTTTTTTTTTTTTTTGGTTTTTCGAGACAGGGTTTCTCTGTGTAGCTTTGCGCCTTTTCCTGGAACTCACTTGGTAGCCCAGGCTGGCCTTGAACTCACAGAGATCCGCCTGGCTCTGCCTCCCGAGTGCTGGGATTAAAGGCGTGCGCCACCACCGCCCGGCTCATCTACATTTTAAACACGGAGCCCACAGTTCCAGGCACAAGACAAAGTTTTGCAGTGTGGCATTTTCTGCTTATACCATCACACATCTTTCAGAAAGTTACAGACCTTGGAGAATCTTGGACTTTAGATGTTTTGATTAAGGGTGCTTGACCTGGGCCCACACCCTATGAGACTGGTAATATTTCTCTGTCCCCTCTGATCTGAGACCTTCCACTACGCCTGGCCACCATAGCACACAGTGAGAACAGGAAATGTGACCCTCACCTTAGCCAGTAGTGACACATCCCAGTACAGGCCAGCTCACAGCAAGTTCACATCACAGGCCCAACAAGGCTGCTGAGCATCAGTGGGGTCCCTGAAGACTGGCGGGGTCTGTCCCTGATGCTCACACGGTGTCTCCACTTCTCTCAGAGCCTTGGCATCCTGAGTACTAAGAGCATTTTGGGAGCATTCCCTTTGCGGGTGAGAACCAAGTGAGACCCATCTCTCACACAGGAGACCGTTGCCCAGTTCCTACCATGTGCTGGGCTCCAGCGTGCCGCCCTCCAAGGAGTTGGTGCCAGAGGGAGAGCAGATGGTAGAGCGGCTGGGAAGCATGAGGCTGCTCTGAGGTGAACAAGTGAGAGAAAGGGTGAGGGATAAGTGAGTGAGTGAGTGAGTGAGTGAGTGAGTGAGTGAGTGATGTGTGGGTGAGTGAATGTGTGAGTGTGTAAGTGAATGTGTGAATGAGTGAGTGAATGTGTGAGTGTGAGTGAGTGTATAAGTGAGTGAATGTGTGAGTGACTGAGTGATGTGTGAATGAGTGAGTGAATGTGTGAGTGAGTGTGTAAGTGAATGTGTGAATGAGTGAGTGAGTGAATGTGTGAATGAGTGAGTGAATGTGTGAGTGTGTGAGTGAGTGAATGTGTGAGTGACTGAGTGATGTGTGAATGAATGAGTGAATGTGTGAGTGAGTGAATGTGTGAGTGAGTGAATGTATGAATGAGTGAATGTGTGAGTAAGTGAGTGTGTGAGTTAATGTGTGAGTGAATGTGTGAATGAGTGAATGTGTGAGTGTGTAAGTGAGTGAGTGTGTGAGTGAGTGAATGTGTGAATGAGTGAGTGAATGTGAATGTGTGAGTGAGTGTGTAAGTGAGTGAATGTGTGAGTGAGTGTGTGAGTGAATGTGTGAGTGAGTGAGTGAATGAATGAGCAAGTGAAGGAGGGAAGGAGGGAATGGATAAGGGAGCAGGTGAATGAGTGAGTATATGGATGAGTGAATGGAAGGCCACTCCTCCCTCTGAGGCCCCCTGACCCCACCCTAAAATTCCCATTCCTGGGGGGCCCATGCACAGCGGTGGACATGTGGCCCTGTCCACCCTTTGCCAGTCACTGGGACCATACATAGGCCAAGGCACGGTCATCACTCAGGCCCCTCCAGGGCTAGGCCTTCACCCATCTTATGCCTGGGACCCCAAAGGCCCTGTGTGTGGACCACTGTGACTGCCCTCTCTGTGGGACAGGTTTGTGGCTCCCTCTGGGGTGAGTTAATTGTTCCTAGCTTATCTGCTCATCTCCAGGCCTCTTATCTGGGAGTAAGCGTTTGGGCAAACACATTAGGGCCAGCTGGAGCCTTTGGATAAACACCTGCTGCCTCTTCTGGCCCAAAGCTGGGTGCCCGCCCGGCTGGACAGCACCTTTCTGGCTGAGCCTTGCTGTTGCCCATCACCAAGTCTGTCCAGCCACCCAGCACCCATCTCCTGGGGTCTTGACGATCCCTGGTGCCCGAGCCCTGGCTCTCCATCAGCTGCAGCTCAGCCATGGGCCTCAGTCAGTCCAGGGAATCAAGGTGAAGAGTCTGCAAGTTTCTGGCTGTGCCCAGAGGACCAAGAGTGTCTGGGTCTTGTGCCCAGTGCCCCCCCCCTCCCCCAGCCCTGAGAGGAACGAACTGCCATTATTCCCACACCACACAACTGAAGCCCCAGTACAGTTACTAACAGGGACGGCAGTGGCTGATCTTGCTCCCCTGCTAACACTGTCTGCGGCTCCCCAGTACCTGAGACCCCTGGCCACCAGGTCACCCTGGTTATAGGAGACTTCAGAGTCTGCCCCTAACATCCCGTGCTCCGATGCACAGTGAGGGGAACCACCTTGGGGAAACGGAAACTTAAATGGAACTCACAGCTGTGATCTGTTTGCATGGGTTTCCACCACGGAGGGCAGATTTTCATGTGTTTATCATCTGATGATCCCACCACAACCCTTCGAGGTAAGCAAGACATATTTATTTAACAAATATTTATGTACTACTTACTTGCGCTGGGCATGCTTTGAAGCGCCTTATGAATATTAATATCCTTAATCGGCATTAAAAACGCTGCACTAGAGCCTATTATTCCCCCCATTTTACGAATGAGGATATTGAAGCACAGAGAGGTTAAGACACTGACTTGAGGCCACATAGCAAGTGAAGAATAGAGTTAGTTGGCAAGGCTGCATCTCCTCCAGGTACTTCTGCCTGCCCAGGCTGGGGCTGAGGATCAGGACTGCCAGGGTCAGGATTAACACATGGGCGCCAGCATCAGTGAGCTTTAAGATCTGTATCTTGCCTGGATATAACATAATCCCTCCCAGGCCACAGGCCGCCTTTCTTCCCAGCCGCAGCTTTGTGCTGGTGTGAGTTTTTACATCTTTCATGACAAGGACCGGGGACCAGAGGCCACAGCACGACACTCGCTTCTCAGGGGTCACGGGCTTTGGGGGTTCCCTTCAAAGCAGAGCCGGATACAAGGGTTTATCCATGGCTGGTATCTTTGGGAGTGGCTCCCGGAGGCAGCTGCCCTGTGGAGGGAGGAGGTTGGTGACCTGTTGATGGCCAAGGACACTTTGGAGTGCAAAATCCAGCTTGGCTCCACATCGAGCCAAGCACACCGGTGGCAGATTCCTCTTGGGTGAGATTGTGTGTGTGTGTGTGTGTGTGTGTGTGTGTGTGTGTGTGTGTGTGTGTGTGTGTTGCACAGTGGTTACTAAGTTTCTGCTCTGTCTACAGATGGGGAGACTAAGGCACAGAGAGGAAGCCCCACAGTCTGTGACTGAGGCAGGAATCAGGTTGCCAATCATGGAGCATTAATGGTGTGCCCACTGTATGCTGGCTGGTAGCTCTATCCAGACAGTGGCCCGGATGGGACTCAGTCCCTCCTGAGTCCTTTGTCCCTCCTGGGCTCAGCCTGCATTTTCTTGCTTCTCAGGGATGGTCCCAGTCGCGGATCCTTTTATTCCGTTTGATAAAGACAATTTGTGGCATATGTAACCCCAGCATGTGACATTTAAGCCTCTGTAAAATGCTTTGTGTGAGTAAATTCTTTCTCCCCTTCCCTCCAGGAACACATAAGAAAGGAATGTGGCCACTGAGCAGAACAGGGGTGCGGGCTAACTCACACAACCCATTTCTGGGGGGCTGTGCCTGGGATACCCCCACGAGAGCCCAGAGACTCTGGGCTCTCTACTTCACTACTGGAAGATTGTGGGGCTTCTTGGGTGATGTCTCCTAGTTGGCTCATGACCTCTGGACTGTCCCACCCTTCCTTCTGACACCCCGATATTCCTCAAGGTCCTCACCCTCCCACAAGAGCCACTCAGGTGGACCCAGCTGTGGGCAGGGCCCGGAGCATGTTGTTAACTGCTGGTCTGATTTCTGTTGCTGTAACAAAATACCGGAGGCTGTGTCATTTATAACAACATAGAAGTTTAGTTGGCTTGTAGTTCTAGAAGTCTGGAGCCTGGTGCTGGCATCTGCTTGGCAACCGGTGAACTTGGGGTGCAGCTGGAGGTTCAGCCTGACCCTGAGTTGAAGTCTGGCCTCACTGTGTGCTAGGGTGTGACCCAGGACAGATTGCTCAGCTGCTCTGGGCCTGTGCCCTCCCCTGTGAGATGGGCTAAGTTAAACATGCCTGCGGTGCCTGCACCCCAACACTGTGACTCTTCTTGTGCCCCTGGCCCACTGTAAGACCAGCTCTGTCTGAGGACCCACCGCAGAGCTGAGAGCCACCATGGTTCTGATTCAAGGGCAGTGGTGGCAGGGTGGTCCCCGCAGCATTGGGCCTGACAGCCCACAGGCCAGCTGTGTGGACATCTGTAGGAGGAGAGACATCTATGGCAAGGGGGGGGGTGATCTAGGCCCCATCTGCTAATAATGACCAGTCGGCTTTAAAGCAAGAGAAACTGGGATCAGACACAAGAAGGCACTTTGCATGAGCAAGGTTGGCCAACTGCTTCTCTACTGGCTGCATGTGGGACGAAGGTGTAGGAAGAGGAGCCTGGAGTCCAGGCCTGAGTACAGGACATGAAGACAGGAAGACAGAGAGAGAGGAGGTGGGGAGCCTGGTACTCAGAGAGCTAGCAGGCTGCTGAGAGAGGCCAGAGGCCCTGAGGCCCTGTTCCCTGTTCTTCCCTTGCTGGAGAAATGAGGTAAATGTCTCCACCTCCCTGGGCCTCCATGTCCTTATGAGTAATAATGGGAGAAATAACAACAAATCCTGCTGGCTTGGCCTATGATGTCTTCAATTGCCATCTAGAACTGTACAGTTCACAGCCACGATTTCATACACACTGTGTCCAGGAGACCCTGTGTGGTCTACACTGTGCCCCACCCTTAGAGACCCTTTCTGTCTTCCCAGCAGCCTGGCTGGAATGCGCTGTCTCTATTTTACAAATGAGAACACTGAGGTTTAGAGAGACCTGTTGTTCATTATCACACAGCATCAGGCTGGAGAGTCAGGACTAGAACTCAGGGATCAAAACCCTGGCTTGGGATGGGACACTGGAGTCAGTCCATGTCTCCAGTGTCCACTCCGCTGGCATCTGGTGGGAAGGCTCAGGGCCCTGGTCCAGCTGATGAAATCACTGCCTCTGGTTAGTCTGTAGGCAAGCATTCAGCAATGCTCAGCTGACCCAGCATAGAAGGGGCACCTGTGCCAGGCAAGGCGCAGGCTCCGTGGGGGCCTCTTCTCTGAGGAACCCGAGGGAGATGTTCAGTTCCTCTGTGCCTCAGTTTCCCCATCTGTGGCCCTCAAGGCTGGTGTCCAGATGGAGATGAGGGTGGCCCAGTGGCATCCACTGTCCTGGGTGAAGAAGTCTGGGAAGCCAGGGCTTCCCACAGCCTCAGATGAGCCAACTTTACTCTCTATTTTTTGATTCTGAGAGGGAGGCCTGAAAGCTGCCGGTAATCAGTGTTTGAGGCACAGCACACAACAGGAAATAGCGCCTTCACCCGGTGTCATTATCCCACCCGCCATCCTGAGCAGGGGGACATTGTCTGCTGGAGGGAAAAACAGGAATGGAGAGATTTCTATCTTAGAAGTCATCACCCCGAGTCCAGGGACAAGACTGCTTTGGCCTTTGTACCCTGGCTCTCACACTGGTGTCTAAAAGCTACCCATTACCCTGTTTTCACCACCAATTCCCTGGATTCATCCTCCTGAACCACCTGGGGGGACTTTACAGACACACAAAGGCATTCAAAGTTCATGGCGAAGACAGTGTGGAAACTCAGTCATAAACCCGCCTCCTCCCTGTGCCCAGCATCTGGTCCCTCCCAACTCCTGCCTGGCGGTGTGAGCTCTGCTGCCCCAGTTGGCACTGGTCCCTTGGACATGGTATAGTGTGCAGTGAACGTCCTAGAGGTGACCTTCCCTCTGCTAGGGACATTCACTTCTGCCAAACAACACACAGGCAATAAATACAGTCACAGTTTATGTAGATGCTTTCAAGTCCCACAGAAGGCTGAGTAGGGACCAAGATGGTAATATTCCTCATGTCAGCTTTGAGGGCAATCAGTACTTCAAGTTCACAGTGAGCATGTGTGCAAGCTCCCGTGGACACAGACCAGAGGGCGTGTGTGTCCTTAGTGTGTCCTTGGGCCCCCCAAGGGCTCTGGGAGGAGACAGGGTCCAGATGTGGGAGGAGTTTTTGATGCAGCTCTGGCATTTCCAAATTCTGTCCTTCCTCCTGGGGAGACCTCTCGGTTGGAAGGGACAAAAGCCCAGCCTGGTCTCACAGGGCTGAGTGGACCAGAATTGAACCTGGCTGTGCTATGCAACCTTGCGAAGATCTCCCACCCTCTCTGATGCTGTTGGGACAAGGGCGTTACGAGGAGTCTGCATGGCATTGTGAAGAGCCAGGCAGAGCTGGAGGTGAGACATGCCAGTGGTTCTCACCTGTCACTTTCCACTTCCTTGAAAACTTGGAAAGGGCTAGACTGACTGCTGAGTCTGCCTCAGAGCCCCCAGTGAGAATCCCTGTGTTTCAGGTGGACTGCCCATGCCCTGGAGATGACCCTGGTGGAAAGGGACCCTTACATCCCTCCATCCCCTCCAGGGAGCGAGCCATCAGGGTGGGCTGTGGGAGTGGAGGGTCAGCTGCTCCCATCCACACCCTTGGCCCTTGGCAGAGAGGGGCTCCCTGTCATCTAGGGAGAGTGGGAGGAGCTGGGTGGGGTCCCCCAGCCAGCCTGTGCCATGGCCAGGATTGCAGCCATGGAGGGTCTCAAGAGTCTTAGTGGGGTCATCATCAGATCATCTCCACCCCCACCCTCTTAGTACCCTTAGTACCCTCTTAGTACCCTCTTAGTTCCCTTAGGACCCTCTTAGTACCCTTAGTACCCTCTTAGTACCCTTAGTACCCTCTTAGTGCCCTTAGTACCCTCTTAGTACCCTCTTAGTGCCCTTAGTACCCTCTTAGTGCCCTTAGTACCCTCTTAGTACCCTTAGTACCCTCTTAGTGCCCTTAGTACCCTCTTAGTACCCTTAGTACTCTCTTAGTGCCCTTAGTACCCTCTTAGTACCCTTAGTACCCTCTTAGTACCCTTAGTACTCTCTTAGTACCCTCTTAGTACCCTTAGTACCCTCTTAGTACCCTTAGTACCCTCTTAGTACCCTTAGTACCCTCTTAGTACCCTTAGTAACCTCTTAGTACTCTTAGTAACCTCTTAGTACCCTTAGTAACCTCTTAGTGCCCTTCCCAACCTTAGCCAGCTTCCAGCAGATCCCGTAAGTGTCATGTAGCTTCTTGGCTCAGAGAGGTTAGATGATGACTCAAGGTCACACAGGGAAGCCAATGTCAGGGTCCACACGTACCTCCTCTTCTCACTCACCCCATGTCCAGAATCTGGCTGCTTCTCTCTGCTGCTACTGCCGCCCCCAACCCAGGCCACCATCTGCCATTACTGCTTCCTCCCAGCTGGCCCTGGCTGCCACTCTTACCCTCCATCTCAGCTCCTCACGGTGCCCAGAGACGCGTTATTAAAATGTAAATCAGATCAGATTGCTTCCCAGCTCAAACCCTCCAAGGCTGTTGTACTTGACTCCTAATCCCCCAGCTCATCCAGCCTGCGCCGCCTGCTGCCTCTGTGACCTTACCTCCTCCCTGGTCTCACTCACACACTGACAGTTTCAGCTCCCTCGGGGGCCTCCTGGCTGTCTCCCCACACCTCTTGTGAGGAGCTGTGCAATCAGAGACATTAGGTATCTTACCTGGGGTGGTGCAGCCGATTAGCAGTAGAGCCAGGATTTGAACCCAGGCAGTTCTGTTCGGCATGCAGGTTCTGAGCCTCAATGCCAACTGTGAGCTGGTCTGTTTTGTGCTCTGCATTGTCTCCAGTGCCCAGAGCAAAGGGTAAAGGAACATGGACCCAAGTGAGCAAGACCCAGTGGGGCCCTTAGAGGCCAAACCCAGGAAAGCAAAAACGAGTAGAAGAGGCGAGTCTGCCACTTAAGGAGCATTGTGTTGTCATCAGTGAGCGAGGCCATTTGTACGCAGTATGGAGCGGCCACCCCACACAAAAGGACCAGTGTTTGCTATGGGCTCAGACCTGAAGCCCAGAGTTGGGGCCTGAGCAGGCCATGCCTGGGGCCCTGTGAGGCGGCTGTGTCCATAGGGCTCCGGGGCTGCACTGGCCTGCAGAGCAACTGTGTGTCACGTGTGCCCCTGAGCTCTGCCAGTCAGTGCTGGGACCCCGACCAGCAGCCTGCAGGGCCATGGGCCCACGATGGGTAATGATGCATAGAGACAGGAATGCAGGGAGACTGGGGTGCTTGGGAGGCCAGGGCTGGAAGGTCCTTGAGATCTTGGGGTGAGGCCCCTGTGTGGCAGGGAAGGTGACTAGTCAAAAGGGACACCCAACAAGTGCAGGCATTTGGCCGCATGGCTAAATCACTAAATCACTAATTGGTGTTGTCAATACTGGTGTCTATGATACACAAGACAGTCGCTGCTCGAACTGGTATGGTGTATCTCATGGAGCTAGCTGGATGCCTGCTCAGTGGACCAGTGTTCCCAGTGCTGCCCGGCTCAGTCTTCAGCCCCACACACAGAGAGAGCTCTTAGCAGGGTAACCCCTGGGCTCGGCTCTCCTGGGCTTCATTCACCCAGCCTTCCTCAGCTCTGTGACTGTGGTCCCGTGTCCCCCTCATCACTTACCTATAAAATGTCTTGAAGTCTACTATAGGGTCTGAGGCTTCTGAAAACCCCAGTGAAGCTCTGAGCAGAATGTGGGCTCTGAGCATCTGAAATTCAGAAACCCCAAACCCAAAATGGTCCCAAATCCAAGTGCCAGCCCAGAATCATGACAGAAAATTCCATACCGGGAAACTTGTTTTGTGCACAAAATAATTAAGCACATTATATATGGCCTGGTAGTATTGCTCAGTGTGCATGGGACCCTGGTTCCATTCACACTGCAAATAAACAATCGTCCATCCATCCACCCACTCATCCATCCATCCATCCATCCATCCATCCATCCATCCATCCATCTACCCATCCATCCATCCATCCATCCATCCATCCATCCATCCATCCATCCATCCACATCTATGGCATGAAATTACCACAAGACCATGTCAGAGACACATGTAAAGCAAACTTGAATTTGATGTTTAGATGTTGGCTAATCTTAGTTGTCAACTTGACAGGTTCTAGAATTACCATAGAGACAAACCTCTGGGCATGGCCATGAGGGAGTTTCTATCTTGGGTTAGCTGAGGTGGGAGGATCCATCCTGAATGCGGGTGGCACCATCCCAGAGGCTGGGGTGGATAAAATGGAGGAAGCGAGCTGAGCACCAGCCTCCATCTCCCTCTGCTTCCTGACTGGGGATGCTATGTGACCAGCACCTCAAGATCCTATTGCCATGCCCATCCCACCATGGATGTGAGACAAATCCTTCCTCTTTTAAATTGCTTGTGGCAGGTGTTTTGACACAGAAATGAGAAATGAGCCCATTCCAAGCTCCCGCATCATGGACGCACAGGTGCCGTTCAGTTGGAGGCATTGTGACCTGGGCATTTTGGATAAGTGTTGGGAGAATCCTCTGGCTGATACTCACTCAGAGCCTCCCAGACCCGCAGTATCTTCATCAGGAATGTGGGGCTGCTGCTGTGACCTTGTGAGAATCAGGCACTGCTTCCTGATTTAGGGACCCACTGTGTCTCCACTTGGCCTCTTGGGAGCTGCAAGAACTGGAGGCAGCTGAAGCTGTCCCCTGGAGCCTCAGTTTCCCCACAGGAGGACTATCAAAGCTGTCTTTGGGGCAAGGACTAGAGAAGAGAATACCCAAAGAACCTAGCGTAGAACGTGCCCACAGCGATGACTTAGCGAGCCGCTGCTGTGTGTGCCATGGCTGTGATGACGTCCCCAGGGGCACACTGGCCCTGCTCTAGGTTACCAACAGCAGGTAGCACATGGCATTGAAGGGAGAAGAGTCCCAAGGTTGTCCCCGCTTGGAGCAGGTGACACCGCTGGGGGCTGGAAGCTTGCCTCTTGCCCTCCCCAAGGAGAGTGATGCATGTCTTCTTCCTCCTGGAACTGTCCCTTCCGAATGACTTCAGAGGCCAGCACTGAGATCCTTGTCCTCACTGGGCACAGAAGGCCTGCTCAGTCCCCACTGAGCCCTGCATCTGGCCTGTGTCCAGCCCGCACCCAGCCTGAACCACGTCCCGTGCCCAGGCCTGTTCTCTGCACTCAGCTGGACCCTGGCACCTGGCCTCCATGAGGAAGCTGCAGCCAGCACAGTGGCTGCTAATTAAACAGCAGTGGCTGGATTCTCACCCTGAGCCAGGTGGAGCCTGGTGGCTCCTCTCCTCCTCCCACCCCGTGGCTGGGTTAACATCCAACTTCATAGATAAGGCCATTCGGGTCAGGGAAGCCACGTGACCTGTACAGGGGAAGAGAGATGATTTACTCTGCCGCCAGGTATGAGTGACCGTGGCTGGGGATACAGATCAAGGTCACGCCAAATACTATGTTCAATGAAGAGCTTGTAGTTAATAAATAGAACAGCAGCAGCAATGAAAATCAGGAGTCAAGGCATTTTTCAGATACATTGTTAGAAACATGAGGTAGGCAGGTTATGGGAAACCACTGCCATAGGCCTCAGATGGTATCTGAAGACATTCTTAGCCTTTGGTGGAAGCTGGGAGTCAGTTTGTACATTCCAAAGGGATTTTACCTGACAGCCCAAAGGGTGTCAGGTTAAAAACAGGTAGGCAACTGATCACTATTCAGAGGGCTGAAGATACCGTGGTTAGGATTGGTAGCATTCCAACTCCCCAGAAAAACTGAAGTCTTCAACAGTCTATCGGCCTTGTAGTGTGTTCAACGCAGGAGCAGCTTTTGTGGGAACTCCCATTCACACCCCAACCTCATGCCGTGTATACAAGTCCATCGCCACGCCTCAGAGCTCCTGGAGCTCTGTGTCATTCCCCAGCTGGGTTCACCTTACTCTGGGAGACACGGGCACTCAGAGCAGAGCTGGGCCCGAGTGACCGCGTCCTCCTAGGCCTCAGTTCTGAGCTCTCATTCCCCAAGAACCATGTCACCCACAGACTTACTGGAGAGATTTCACTCTCCCGTGGCCACAGTGGCCTGTTGTCTGCAAACCTGCCTTCAGATGGGGCAAGTATTCTCCGTGCAGCCTGGTCCCCAACACATACCTGGGCAGGTGCTTCTGGGTCAGGGCTTCCAAGGCAGCTCCTTAAGGGAGAGGGAGGAAAGGGGAGCTGGTAGACTTGGGTCTGTAAGCAGCTCTACTGTCTCAGCACATGTGGTGAAGCTCCTGTGTCTCCCGCCTGAGGGCCCCTCCTCCACAGCTGTGACCCCAGAGGCTTGATTGGCGGTTGCGTTAGTACCCAGCTCAGGATGGGTTTCAGACCCTCCTTCTGTGGGAGCCACCAAGAAGTGATGGCTCCAGGTCCTGACTCTGTCTTCTTTGTGCTGTGTGACCTTGGGTACCCATCACCCTCTCTGAACTTCTGCCTCTTCTTCCATATGTACCAAGGAGATGATGATGCCTGGTTAGCATGGCTGCATGGAAATGAACCCCCCGTCCCTGTGCACAGTATGCTGGCCATTTCTTACGAACCCACCCGACACCAGCCTCGGCACAGAGAATGGCCAGTATCAGCTCATGCACTTCTCCATGGGTGATGCTGCTGAGCCCCAGAATGGGAGGGCCTCTGGGCATCAGAAAGCCGAGTCCCTGCCGAAGAGCCTCAGCCCAATGGGCTGCAGGGATAGGGTGGTTGTGCCAACTCAAGGACGGCCAACCTGAGCTGGGGGCTGAATGTGGACTGTGCTGGGGCCGTGGGCACAGGGGAAGTGCTCTGGCAGGCCTGGAGGCAGAGAGTGTTGAGCTTTCTGGATGCTGGAGCCATGATACGACCCACCCTCATGTGCCTCGATCTTAGCCGAGGGAGGAGGGAGCTAATGAGGAGTGGGTGCAAGGCCAGGAGGCTAATTGATTAATGCTGGGTTGTGTTTTGATGAGAGACATGGGGCTGGTGAAAGGTGAGGTATTAATGCTCGCACACATAATTTCATGTCTGCTGATGGCAGTCTGTGTAAACAGTTACCCAGCGGGAGCCCATCTAGGAGGCAGTCCACTGCTCCAGGCCCCTCCAAGGCCCCGGGGCAAGAGCTAGCCCTGCTTGGCCTTTTCCAACATGAGGGCATCATTCTGACTGGGTAAGCCCATGCCCAGGACTGCGGCTGACTCTTCCATTGTCTGAGGGGCCACGTCAATGGAGAAAGTGACCTTTGGGGAAGGAAGCAAACTCCTGGGAGAGTGCATGCATCCATCTTGCTCATGTTATGTCTCCCCACTCCTCTCCACAGACAGGAGATGAGTTCAGAGAGACTAAGCCATCAGTCCAAGGACACCCAGCAAGTGGGTGTCAGAGCTAAGATTCCTATCCCATCCAGCTTGGCTCTGTTCCTGAACTTGGCCTTCAGGAAAGTGAGGCTGAGGCCACTGTTCCCAGGCCCGAACCCCACCAGAGGCCTCGTCTGCCGAGGCTCCTGCTGAGGACACAGAAGGAGACTGCAGTAACCTCACCAGGGACAGTCCCAGGTGGCTCTGGGTTCCACTGACCTCCAGCCACGTAACCTCCATCTCCCTCCAAGTCTGTGTAGCCAGAGAGCAACCTCATGGTGTGACAGGGAGGTGACAAGGATAGTCTGAGGCCTGGTTCCTATTCAGCAGGTCCCATGAGAACCTCCTGACTCCCACAGCTTTCTTTATCCCTAGCGCTGAAGGGGGATGGGACCCAAAGCCTCCACACATGAGGCAAGCACCCTGCTGCTGAGCTGCACCCCAACACTGCTCATCTCTATGCTGCGCCCCAGCTCTGCCCGCCTCTGTGCTGTGCCCAGCTCTGCCCACCTTTATGCTGTGCCCAGCTCTCCCTGCCTCTGTGCTGTGCCCCAGCTCTGCCCACCTTTATGCTGTGCCCAGCTCTGCCTGCCTCTGTGCTGTGCCCAGCTCTGCCCGCCTCTGTGCTGTGTTCAACTCTGGCCACCACGGAGCTGCCTTCATGCCCCACAGCGTCAGCCTCTGCTTCTCTCTGGTTCTTCTGGATCTTGGGGACTGAAAGGTGCTGACCCTGGCAACCAAGGTCCCAGCGGGTCACCTGCTCCGTGTCCTTGCAGTGAGTGACCTCACCCTGTGGCTGCCCAGTCCATACGCTGTGGCTCTGTGGGTCTCTGTCGCAGCCCCCATCTGTAGTCACCCTAGGCAGGGGCTCGGCTCCTCTCTGTGGCCCCCATGTCAGCCCCCTGCAGCCGCTGGGCCTGCTCTGGCTTCTGCCTCTGGGTCAGGCCAGTGGTTAGGAAATCAGGCCAGCTCACCCCCACCTCCCTCCTCGGGCTGCAGGGCTAATGGACACTAAGTGGTTATTTTGCAGATGAGGAAACAGCAATTAAGAGAGGCTAAGTAACTTTCCTTTGGTTCTGGTTCGGCTCCAGATGCACGGTTTTTCTGCTTCATCGGATTGCCTCAGACGAACAGGTCCTCACAGGCAAGACTCTTCCCCGAGTCTCCCTTGCATCACTCCCATCACACACTGTAGGCTGCGTAGGGACAGAAGTTGTGCTCCCGTCAGCCTGGGAGCCTGCAAAGGCAGCACCTGAGCCTCCCCCATCAGACTGGGAAGTTGCCCACAGGATCATCCCCCACCATCAGAAAGGGTTCCCTCACTGAACGCAAGCTCCAAGCCTCCTTTCTCAGACTCGAAGTCCCTGGAAAAACTAAATGCCCTTCCCCACCACACATCCGACCTCGGGACCTCTTGCTTTGGCCCCTGCCTAGCTGTGCCCTGCATAGGACCAGTCCTGGGCCAGGGTAGGAACTACCAACAGACCACAGCCCCAGGCACCCCAGGTGTTAATTAGTGCTGCCTGCTCTCCAGTTTTCCCCCATTTATGCTAATCAGAAAGGTAAGAGGCAGATAATGAAGTGTTTGGTTTAATACTATGTGCTAGGAGGGAAGAGGAATTTTAATTACTGGCTTCTAATTGGATGGATGGCCTGTTAATATCCTCCTGACAGCATGTCTGAGCTGCCGCCGCCCACCTGCCCAGGCTTCGTTGTCCAGTCCAGCTATGGATACTGGTGTCTTAGGCACCTGCCCGGTCTGTCCTTGTTCAGGGGATCATGCCAGCAGCCCTCTGCCCTGACATTTAGGACTCTGTGTGACCTCGATCAAGTTGCTGCCCCTCTCTGAGCCTCCTGCTCTTCAAGGGTAGGGAAAATATGTCCGGCTGTACAGGCAAAGGTTTGCTGGAGAAGACGTCCTGGAGTTAGAGTGTGTAGGGAGGAGATGAGGGCAGCCTGGAGACCTGGAGGAGAGCAGGAAGTGGAGGGTCTGGGGAAAGGGGGAGGCAGCAGGTTCAGAGGGCAATCTGCCACTCATCCTTCATGGCTTAGCTTGGTAGCACCCCACCACCACCACCACCAAGCAATTCCTGATCCCTAGACTCCTGTTCAGGGGTATTGTCCTGGGTTGAATGGCTTCTGTTCAACCCCTAATTACCTTGTCGGTCACACGGGGCAGTCACCAAGGCCATCAGATTCAGAGTTCCCCGGGGGCTGTTCCGTTTTGTTGAGCCTGTGTCCTGGGCCCTGGACAGCTCTGGAAACCCACTGTTCACTTGGCACATTTATCCAAGGAAAATGGCCTAGTTCCAGCTGGATCTGCTTCCTGAGCATGCTCTCAGTCAGTACAGTCTGGGTTCCTGAGCAGGTAGGCAATAGGGAGCCACAGAGGATTCTACACAGAGGGCTGATGGACTAATGTGGGCCTCTTCTTCCCTCTGACGTTCTCTCTCTCTCTCTCTCTCTCTTTCTTTCTCTGTCTTTATCTCCTTCTCCCTCTCTCCCTCCCCCTCCCTCCCTCCCTCTCCCCCTCCCTCCCTCCCTCTCCCCCTCCCTCCTCCCTCTGTCTTTGTATATGTGTGTGTATGTGTATGTGTGTGTGTCTGTGTTGTGCAGACACACGCTCAGGCCAGAGGAGGATGTTGGGTATCTTCCTCTACTGTTCTCCCTTGTATTCCCTCAAGACAGAGTCTCTCACTGACTCTGAAGCACTGGGCTAGGCAGCTAGGCGGTTGGCTGGTGAGCTCCCAGGCCCCACCAGTCTCCCCTCCACAACCCTGAGGTTACAGACCTGTGTGGCCACGCCCATGGTTACACGGGTGTGAGGATTTGAACTCAAGTTCCCATGTTTGTGCAGCAAGCATTCTTACCCTCTGAGCCATCTCCCCAACCCTAAACATCCAAGTCTCGACCAGACCCAGGTCCCTACGGGGGCACTAAGGACTATTTCTGGGTCTTTTGGGAGGAGCAGAGAGAGAAAAACCCTCTGGGAAGGAGGGCCCCAGAGAGAGGAAGAAAGAAAACAGTCATTCCATACCAGGAGTGTCACTGGATTCTCTCTCGGAGTGTAATAAGGGTCAAAAGGCCTCAGGAACCTCTGGATTGGGGCCTTTCCCAGCCCTGTGGCCTTCTGAACCTCAATGGTTATGTCTGTAAAATGGGCTGAACCTTCCTTCAGAGTGCTTCTAGGAGAATCAGTGACAAAGAATCCAGGTGGTATTGGACCTGTCCCCTCCTGGAATGGCATCTGACGGGAACCACTTAAATGAGGGGAGGTCTATTTAGGTTCATTGTTTTGGAATCAAATCAGAATTTGGCCCATGGCAGCTGTCACAAGCCAGCGAGGAGAAATGGGAGTCGACTCTTTAAATCGTGCTTCATTCAGAGAAGACAGGGATCTGAGAAGACAAGGGATTAGCATCCTAAAAATCTCCGTTCCATCTCATCTCAGCTGCCAGATTGTACAGGGAGAGAGGAGGCGGGGACAAAGGCTGCCAGTCAATCCTTGCTCAAGCTCACCCCCTGCTCAGGTGGCCTGCAGCTTTGCTGAGATCTTCAGTGTCTGGGTCTCTCCTGCGCCTCCCCACACTCGGCAAGGGTCAGGGATTTATTGAGACTCATCAAGTCAGTGTCTTGTCCAGTATCAACCTTGTCCCCTCTGGTGGCATCTGGGCTGGGAGGGATTAACCCACAATAAATACACCATCAACAGTGTGTGTGTGTGTGTGTGTGTGTGTGTGTGTGTGTGTGTGTGTGTGTGTGTGCAGATTGCATTCTATAATATGGAGGACAGGTGTCTCTTTCTAACACAGAATGTGGAAGAGCCCCCGTGCAGCCCTTCTGTTCCCTCTCAGCTTCAGGTCTCAGTCCACCATGGCATGGAAGGCCCGACCAGGGCAGCTTAGTCTTTGTCAGCAGGACTGCCTGGTGGAGGCTGTTCCCATCATGGGTAACTAGAAAACAGAGTGCCAAGGAGGCTCCAGGGCCTGGCATCACTTTCAAAGGGCCCCTGGTGCCCACTTCCTCCAGCCAGGCCCTCTTAAATATTTCACCGCCTCCTCAGTAGTCCCGCTGCCTAGAGACTAAGTGTTCAAAACGGGAGCCTTTGGGAAGACTTTGAAGATCTAAGCCACAAACCCAGGACAGTGCTCAGTGCATAGAAGGGCTCACTGTTCAATGCTCAGTAGAGGACATAGCTGTTAGACCCAGGGGTTGATTGGCTTCCTGGAGGGAACTGGTTCCCTGGGCAGGGAAGTACATGTGTGTGGCAGAAGGGAATCCTGACCCGCCTTCTCTACCAGTGGATGGGACCCTGCTGGAGCTCATTAAGTGGTGGGGATGGTCTAAGGCAATGGTTCTCAACCCAGGGGTCATATATCAGATATTTACATTATGATTCCTAATGGTAGCAAATTACAGTTATCAAGTACCAACAAAGTAATTTTATGGTTGGGGGTCACCACAACATGAGGAACTGTATTAAAGGTCGCAGCATTAGGAGGGTTGAGAACCACTGGTCTAAGTGATAGAATGTGTGGGCAGTGCCAGCATCGAGCTCATGCTCACTATGGGTGACAGTGGCCATTCCAGTTGAAGTCACATCAGTCATGACCCAGGGACAGGAGCAGTGACTTTTCATTCTGTACTTCAACCTCCTGGCTCTGTGTGGAGTCACTGTGTGGCTGGCAGGCCTGTCTCTATCAGCCACGGCATGCTAGGCAGATATGGCGCCCAGGCTGGGGCACTAGAGACGCTGTGGGGCAAGTTCCCTAGAGAAGCAGCTGTTCAGGAAGCTAGGTGAGTTTGAGTGGGGTGGAAGCTGGCTGGGGATAGTGTTTCACCATGGCCACTAAGCAAGGATTATAGGTTGCTGGGAACAACCACAGGGCCTCTGACCTATCGTTCTGCAGGGGTTGGTCTCCAGGCCCTCCCCTGGATACATGTAAATGCCTCCACTTAGGAGTCTGGTGAAGGGAAGAAAGACTGCCCCGCACTTCAGCATTGCCTTCCATTCTCAACATGGCTGCCCTTCTCCACCCAGAATCCCCAAGGCCTCACAGTGCCTGCTGGCCTCAGGAGGGAAGGGAGAGCCAGAAGCCACAGAGTGATCACTGTATACAGCAGGTGCTACAGAATAAGCACTGTATACAGCAGGTGCTGCTTGATGCATATTCATCCCCAGAGAAAGCAACTCCTGGAGCTGTGGGAACAGTGTAGGGATGGACTACAGAGGATGCCAACCCTGTAGGACCATCCACCTCTGCTCTCTCCTCTGGGCCTGTGGCACCTGCTCCACTCCCCAAACTATCCTGAGGCCAAGAGGCTCATTTACCTTCCTCTGAGCCACTTCCTGGACTTGTCAAGTACAGCTGCTCACATTGTCCCAAAGACATTACAGGGGACCAGAAAAGTCGCATGCTGGGTCTCAGGATGCGGGGGGGGGCGGGGGGGGCCACAGGCAAAGCCTTAAAAGATAAACGAGCTTTGCAACCGTGAGGGAAAGTCAGAAGGAGAGCAGATTCTAAGCAGCCTTTCTCCAGTCTGCCCTCATGGGGCCCATGGGGCAGTGGCTGCAGAAGAGGCCAGTTTCCCTTAAACATTTATTTGGATAGAACAGGTGAAACAAACTCTGGGTATGAGTCCCAGCTTCCCCTCTGGAGCTGTGTGACCCTGGGCATGCCCACTTAACCTCTCTGAGCCTTAGATTGCTCATCTGCCAAAGAGGGCTCCTTAGAGGGCTTGCTTTTATGTGACAGGGACAGTGCAGGGCCTGGAGGTGTAAATATTTGGTCAGCATCCACTCTGTTCTTGTTCCTAAATGTGGTAGCTAGCCAAGGCTATGAAAGAATACTCAATTCCCAGGCTAGAGCAATGGGAGAGAAGAGGGTATAAAGGAAGGTTTGGAAGATAGGAGAGGAACCCTAGCAGAGTCTTTGGCTTTGGGGGAGTCCCAGCTGTGTTCTAGAAGGACGGGGGGGGGCGGGGAGAGACTGTGGTGTGTCCCTGGAGGAGGCTTGGAGCTGAGTGCCTGCTAAGTTGAAGCTAGGCATGCAAAATTCTTAAGTGGTAAAGCTAATTAGTTCCCGTAAGTGTGCAGTGACTTCTGAGCTGAAGAGGTTCCCAGTGGGCGGGGGCCTAGGTTGCAGTCTGGGGTCAGGGTATGTGAGTTCCGCTCTGCTAGTTCCTAACTGCCAACTCTGGACAAGTCTTTCAGGCCTGCAGCTTATTTCCGGCGGCGCTGCACAAGGGGAGTCACAGGACCCACCTGCGGGGTCACTGCAAAGAGAACCCAGCAAAGTACTGTGCACACAGTAGGAGCTCAGGAAATGGTGTTGATTTTGGTGTTATTGTTGGGGCCTCAGAAAGAACAGAGAGCAGTCTCAGCTTGACCCAGTTTCCCAGTAGACTGCTCTGGTCTGGATGAGCGGTCCCTGAAACTCCCAAGACTTGAGCATGCCCTGAAACCTTGGTCTCTGGCCAGGGTACTGTGGGGGAGGTTGTGGTGCCTTTAAGAGGCAGGGCTTTGCGAGAGAGCTTTCAAGAAAACAGAGGGGCATTGGGACCTCAGTCTCTTCCTCCTACTCCTTGGTTTCCCCCACTACGTTACCCCAGTGTGTTGATATTTATCCTGTGTGAGCATGAGCATCTTTTCCTATGCAAACGCCATTTGTGTTTTTCTTTGGTGAATTTATTTTCTATTCTTTGCTCGTGTTTCATGGTTAACCCTTTTCTTATTCATTTCCAGGAACTTTTTATATATTCAGGATATTTATTGCAATAGGGCTCTTCATTAGTTTCCAGAGCTACTGTAACAAAACACCAAAGGCAAACTTAAAACAAAACAAAACAAAAAAACAGAAATGAGTTTCTTTCCCAGATCTGGAGGTTGGAAGTTCAAGACCAAGGTGTGGGCAGGGCTGGTTTCTTCTGTGGTTCTCCTCTGTGACTGGCTGGTGGATGGCCTCTTTTGTGCCATGTCCTCCAGTGTTTTCTGTGTGTGCTCACATTTTCTCCATGTGTTAAGAGCAACAGTCCATTGGATTCGAACCGATATTAGTGGCCTCGTTTTCACTTAATTCCTTGTCAAGGGCTTGTGTTCCAGGGCAGTCACCTTGTGGAGTCCTGAGGGCGTCAGGGCTTCAATAGGGGAGTTAGGGCCACCAGTTCAGCCCTTGTCAGAGCCACACGTATTTTCTGTTTCCCCCTTTACACCCATAAATTTCTCTTATTCATTGCACAGAATAACTTTCTTAGATCTCTAAACTTGAGTACCTGGGGTGCATCTACTGCAGAAAATGCTGCTTCGCCTTCTCGCCCCCAGCCCGTCCTCAGAGACCATGGACCTCCCAGGAAAGGACGCGGCCAGCTTTGAAGTTCCTCTGGCCTGATGTCCTGGCGCCGACAGGCAGTCCAGTGACCTTGGGCATCACTTTGCCCCACCAGCGTCTCAGAGTCTCTACGAATGAGCTAAAGATAGCTGGCGGCAGGGCTGCAGGACAGAGTGAGATGATGTCTGCACAGTGTGGGGCTCCCAGCCTGGTGCATGGGAGAGGCTCCCGGGCAGTGGCGATTGGGACTGTCTTGATGAATTGAAGCTGATATTTATCAAGCACCCAGGGTATGGAAGGAGTTGGGCTGTGATGCCCTGGTTGCCTGGAGAAAGAATGAACAAAGCAGATGTAGCCTAGAGTCCTCATGCATGCTCACTGGGGACCAATGGCCAACCAAGGGCTCCCCGGAGGATGCCACACTGGCAGGGGAATGGTGCGGTTTGGCACAGGGGGCAGCAAGCGATGGTGGAGTGGAGAAAGCTCAGAGTCACTGTGACACAGTGGGGACAGGCCCAGGGTAGCTCCAGGAGATGACAGGAGAGAAAAGAGCTTGGTGGCTTTGCACTGTCTCCTCCGAGTCTTGATGACACTCACACACGGTGCATCCCTGGCCTGGCTATCCAGAGCGGGAGACAGGCAGGAGACTGACTGGAAGCAGAGTTCAGGCAGGAAGCAAGTGGAGAGAGTTCTGCATGCCTGAGCCAGGTTGGTGGCTGGTGAAGAAGATGGATACTGTCTGCCCACTGGCCTGTCAGGGACAATGTTCCCTAAGCAAACCTGGACTTCACGTTTCACTAGCTGGCTCCTGGGGGTCGGAAGGACCCTCCTTCCCACCTGTCCGAGAGACTCCCTTGGTACCTCCACTTTCATGGTCTGGAGGACACAGGTCACTTTGTTTCTGCCTTCCCCGCTGACCCAGCAGACCCTGCACTGTCCACCATAGCAAGAGGGGCTGTGATGGGGCTCACGTGCTCCCAAGGGGCCACCCCAAAATGTACATCTGCTTTTCATGGATCCCAGGGCCAGTGCCCTCGTGGGCCCCATGTGTGTCTCTTTATTCCCAGTGAGACACAAATCCCTCATCCTGGAAGACGTGTGTGTGTGTGTGTGTGTGTGTGTGTGTGTGTGTGTGTGTGTGTGTGTGTGTATGTATGCACAAGGTTGATGTTGAGTGCTTTCCTCTATCACTCTCCAACTTGTGTCTTGAGGCAGGATCTGTCACTGAACCTGGCACTCACTGACTTGGTCAGTCTGGGTAGCTACTAAGCTCCAAGGATCCACCTGTCTCCCCAAGGCTGTGATCACAGATGGGTGCCACCACACCCACCTTTTCCAAGGGGGGTCTTCACGCTTGCTTGGCAAGCATGTTACTGACTGAGCCCATTCTCCAGCCTCCTCCCGAAGGCTGTTTGTACTGTTGGAATTTGTAGGTCTTTGTGGGTTTGTGGGAGGAGGTAGCTGGCTTAGGGTCGTGGTCCAAATGCTTTCAGACTGAGACGGGCTCCTCTTGCTGCCTTGGCATGCACGCGGATATCGGGAACGGTCGAAGTCCCGCAAATGGCTGAACTCCGGGGAGGGTCTTGGCCACTGCTAGCAATCGCCCTCCATATCCCTCTACGGCCAGAGGAGTCCACAAGGCTGTTAACTCACATATAATAACCCTTAAACACTGCCATTAACTCACCTCTCATTCCTGCAAACTGCCCAGGAAGGTTCTTGGCATGATCGATGGCTGCTCTTAAGTCGGTACCCAGTCACTCACGCACTCGGCCTGAAGCCCGTGTGCAGTGTTGCATAAATAGACCCACAGTAGCATCAAAGTGTGGTCTAGTTTCCACCCTAGGCCTGCACCCGGGACTGTCGTCTCTTGGACTAGAGGCACTGAGAGGGGGACAGTAGGTCCAGAGCTGGACTTCTGAGTCCCCAGATGTCACTGCAGCTGATGACTCCAGGAGAGCCAGTGGCTTGATCCCCAGTCTCATGTCCTTTCATTGTCCCCCAAATATGTGAGGAGTGAGGTTGGGCTGAGGAAAGAGTAACCACCTGTCAGGGTTTACATGTGAGGTACCAAGCTTTCTACAGGATATCACAGCAAACCCTTAGGTTTATATCATGGTGTGGATTCTGACCATTCACAGATGGGAACCCCAGAACAGGGCTCTGGTCCCCAGCTTATAACAGGCTAGGACTCTCAGGTGCCGCTGTTTCCCGAAGAAACCCAGGCTCTGGGCTAGCTGTGGAGTGGATGGTGCTGGTAGTTACGAGAACAAGATCGAGAGGCAAGCCGGGAAGGGAACTGAGCGCTTGATTGGCTCTCTGGTTTGCAGTCAAGGGCACGGTACTCACCCAGAAGCTGCACACACATCCACGCTGCACTTGGCAATGGACAGTGTTAATATTTAATGAGCCGCGGTGGCTGTGTGGAAACTGCTGTTTGCTCAGCAATTCAAGCTCCCTTCTCCCTGGAGGCTCGGGATCCATGAAGGATCGCAAAGGCCTGGAGGAGGTCCCAGGCTGAGGTCCCCTCAGGTAGGACTCGAAGCACAGCCCATCTGTAGAGCAGCAGCTGTGTTAGCCTGTCATGAGTCACGGGGCCTGACCCTACATCAGGCCAGGGTGGAGGAGAGCGTAGTCAAGGACTCCCTGTGCTCAGAGACCACTGTCTGCAGCATCCATTAACATGGGTGCTCCCTGCTACCAGTACTCACTGGCTGGGAATCAAAAAGACAGGAAGGAAATGGGGTATGGGACATATGCCTGCTGTTCCAGCACTAAGGAGGCTGAGACACAAGGAAGTTTGCAAGTTTGAGGCCAGCATGGGCTACAGAGTGAAACCCTGTTTCAAAATACAATAAAATGGAGTTCATGTCTCAGTGCATAGAGTTGTTGCTGAGCATGCATGAAGCCCCGGGTGTGGTTGGTCCCCAGCACTGTGTAAACAGAGTATGATGAGGCACACCTGTAATCCTAGCATCAGAGAGGTGGAGGCAGGGGGATCAAAAGTTCAAAGTCATCCTCAGCTACATAATGAGTTTGAGGCCACTCTGGCGACATGAAACCCCATCTCAAAATAAATAGTCACAAGATGAGCTGATGGCTGTGGTCCATGTGCTGTGTGTTTGGTGGGAATAATTTTCCAAGTCAGAGTTCCAGACGGAAGGAGGAGAATTGTAGCTAGTGATCCAGACCCTGAAGGGTTTCGGGTGCACAGTCAGACCTGCAAGTGCGAGGATTATGGATGCTGGGGAGGGGTGGTGTAGGACCTGGAGCTGGGACCTGCCTGCCTGGTGGCTTTATCAATGAGGTGTCCCAGCAATGGATGAGATGCAGCCTTGGGGGTCCTTTCCTGGGCAAAAGGACACACTGGTGGAGGGTCATGAGGGAAGGTAGAGCCTGGGGCTGAACATCCAGCCGAGGGGTGGGGTTATAGTATCTCAAAGGGGTCTGACTGTGAGCAGGACCTTCTGCCGGTGTGGAACGAGGCAGATCTGCGGCTCCCACCAAACACACTCGAACCCTGCTGACTAGCTACAGATGACTCATTTGGAGTGGTACCGAAAGGGTGGCTCTCTAGGTATAAAAACAGCCACTGTGGGGGCCGGTGGGGTGGCTCTCGCAGAGGACTCAGGTTCAAGTCCCAGCACCCCCACGGGGCAGCTCTTCACCCCACCCCACCACCCCTACCCCACCGCAAACGTCAGAGGCCATGTTTGCACCCAGAGTGCTTGGCTCCAGAGCCCATACTTTATGTACCTACCATGGCAGGCCTTCTGAAGCTGGGCCAATCTTGTTGGTCTTTTCCGGGCAACCGTCCATCTGTCTTGGTTCTCAGGGCCTGCAGATTTGGAGCTCTTTGGTCAACCTGTGTTCTTGGGTTCAGAGAACAGGGAGGTCAGAGCAGGTCGGCATCAGGAAGGACTTCCTGCCCCATGTGGTCAGGTGAATGCAAGGGGCAGGAGAGGAAGGCCAGAGTCAGGCCACAGGTGTAGAAAGAGCCAGAGAGGTGGCTACACATGCCTGTTGGGGAAGGCTGTGTGTGGGAGCAGGGGTCTGGGTAGTGATGTGGGAAATGGAATGGAGGTCCCATCTGAGAAGTTTGGGGAGTCAAGACTCCCTGTCTTTCCTAGAACCACCTCAGAACCAGTGAGCTCCATCTGTGGTCAAAGAGTCAGGCCTTACAGGGAGCATTCCCAGCCCCCAGGACTTAGCTGTGATTGGCTGAAGGCTAAGACCATTTCCTCTGTCAGTGATTGGTTGCAGCATGAGCATTGGACACAGTTCTAACCAATGGCAGGAGTTCTGTAAGGGAGCTACTGGAGGCACCTGGGAGGAAACAGTGCCTCTTCTTCCTGGACTGAGGTGTATCTGCTGTGTCCCATCGATGGATGAGAGAGGCAGGAAAGAATGACAGACAAGACTGGAACCTTGAGGAGGGCCTGGGCTAGTGAATAAATCAGTCCTAGAGTTCTCCGAGCTCAGAAGTGCTGATGTGAGGTAATTTTCAGCATGGTTTAAGACATTGTCAAACCCCTGTTGGGGTTTTCTGTTACCTGAGCTAGAAGGAGCTACTTTACACCTTGCATTAATTAAAGTTTATTAAGCATTGATTATTCCTGGAGAGAGTCACAGGTGTATTCAAGTCTGAGATCACAGAGTGGCAGGGTTATTTCTGTGGCTCTTTCCGTGTGTGTGTGTGTGTGTGTGTGTGTGTGTGTGTGTGTGTGTGTGAAAGAGAGAGAGAGAGAGACAGAGAGAGACAGAGACAGAGATATATAGAGAGACAGACAGACAAACAAACAGACACACAGACAGGAAGTGAGAGGGAGAGAGGGGGAATTCTCCCTCTTCACATAGGGCACCAATCCTATTGAATGGCGCCCCGCCCTCCTGATCTCATTAATGCCCTGACTCCAGGTGTGGTCACTCTGGGGATTGGGGTTTGGTATACAGATGGGAGGGATGTGACTTCTCCAAGGACCCAGCTTGCAAGGGGACAGAGCTGAGATGTCAGCACTGGTCTGACTGGATTCATCCCAGATGTGCACTCTGTGTGTGTGTGTGTGTGTGTGTGTGTGTGTGTGTGTGTGTGTGTGTGTGTGTAAGCGTGCGTGTGCATGTATTCCTGTGTGCCCCACATTCATCCTTTCCCCTTATTCTACTGGTAACAGCAAAAGACCCTGCCTCAAACACAATAGTAGGTAGAGACCCACAAACAAGGTTGTTCCTCTGACCTCCACATGCGTGCCATGACATACATGCACCTATACTCACACACATGCGCACATGCATCATACACACACATAAACTTTCTTTAAAGCTGTGGAAGAAACGCATCCCCCTCCCCTGAGCCTGTTCTTTGCCATTGACTGTACCTTCCCCTCACCCCAGGCCCAGGTGGCTACAGAGCTGCTCCTGTCTCTGAACTTCAGTTTTTTCTAGAATTTCTATAGAACCAGGCAGTCTGTGGCGTGGGGACTTGGCTTGTTTCTCTTAGCATAATGCGTTTCAGATTCAGCCCTGTGTAGGCACAGATCTGTAAGCTCCCCTGACCCCTGTATGGCCGAGTAGTATTCTACGGTGACGTTAGGTCGGATCTGGGATCGTCTGAATGTGACCCGCTGCCGTCCTGAAGTTGGAGTGTTTGTTGTTCTCTGCATCCCATTTCCTCTCTGTAAGAATCACACTCCACCTGTGCTGCTCGCCAAAGCTGACACGTGGCACAGGGTTCCTACTCCTAACGGCTCTGGTCCCTTGTGTCACCAGAGAGCCCGTGCCCCGAGCCCTGCAGAACTCCGCTTGTTCTTCACAGCCAGCACTTAGCGTCTTCACAGATGGACAGTTAGCCCTCTTTCTATCTAGTCCCAAACCTTCATGCTTCATTACCACCCTTCCCGCCACTGCCGAGGAGGCGGGTGCTTTGAAGTGGGAAAGTTGGAAAGAGCAAGACGGATGCGCATGCACGGGCACACATCACTCCCCAAGTCGCCGTGTCTGCAAAAGGCTGTTTAAGGGTAGGCACTTCCTGGCCACCTCCTCTCCCCCCTAACTTCACAGAGTTCACACTCCTGTGTCTGCCTGGAGGGGCTTCTTTGCTGGCAAAGCCATTCAGCCTCCCTGGTGCCATCTTCTTCCCCAGGAAGGAAGCGAGACTCATATCAGCCCCACACTGGTTCCCACAGAGGTGGCTGCCTGCCATACACCAGGTCCAGCAATTTCCAGGCCTTTATGGTGGTTACTAGGTTTGTCCTCAAATCAGCCAGGTGTGCAGGAATCTTTTCTGAGAGTGGGTCAGCCTCCGCAGGACCTGCCCTTGGCTGGTGAGTACCTGTGTAGAATATTGTGTCTGTGAGGCTCAGACTTAAGCCAGGTAAGATGAGGATGGCTCATTTCTCCCCAGCTCAAAGCAGATCTGAAAAGTGATGCCCGAGACCTAATGAGGCAGAACACACTGGGGGTCCTTCTTCCACTGCTGTGGAGTGACATGTGATAGGTGCAAGAGTCGCTTTGTCCTCTCAGCATTGCCCCAGCCCCTCACCAAGGTCCTCCAGCCAGGGTCCCTTCCTATCCTTCCCCTGTGTTCACCTGACCACACGGGGCAGGAAGTCCTTCCTGATGGTACCGACCTGCTCTGACCTCCCTGTTCTCTGAACCCGAGAACACAGGAGTCTGGTCTTGTCTTCCTTCCAAGGGTGAGAAGATGCTCAGGCCCAGAAGGTCCCCAAGGAGATAGTGTTCTAAGTCATTGTCAACTATGAACATAAAGAGAATGTCACTGCCACCTCGGGAGCCAAGGGAACTTGAGGGGCCATCCAGGGACTCCAGCAGCTGACTAACAGACATCTACGACATTTACAATGATGTCTGTACTCACACCCGGGATTTATAGAGCACTGTTGGCCTTGACCTCAGCACTTTCTGTAGTTGTTCCAGGCTCCTCCAAGTTTGACAGTTGTGGGGCTAGTTTTAACTGTCAACTTGACACATCTCCTGGGAAGAGACTCTTAATGAGGGATCATGTGGCCATGTCTGCGGGAGACTGCCTTGATTGCCTTAATTGATGTGGGGAGGTCCAATCTGAAAGAGGGCGTGCCTTGGCCTCGTTGGGCCCTGGCCTGTATAGGAGTGAGCAAGCTGAGGTGAGTGTGTGGACACCCATTCTCCTTGCTCTTAACTGTGATGTGATGTGACCGGCTGCTTCATGCTCCTGCCTTGACTTCCCCAAAATGGATTACAACCTGGAATTATGAGTGGAAATAAACCCTCTTTCCTTTAAGCTGGTTTTTGTCAGTGGTGTTTTATCATAGAGATAGAGTGGCCGTGATATTGCTTTTATTTAGCAGGCACATAGGTGGAGCGGTATGCTCACTCACCAAGTCTGTGCTGCGAACATGATTGTCTCAGTGATGTCTGCTCACCCAGCTGTTCTGGGGACACATGTTGCTTGATCCTGGAAGCTGGCTTACAGATGAACTTTGAGGACAGACCCCTGTTAAAATAATAATAATAATAATGATTGCAGAGACTCTGGTGGCCTTGAGGACCAGAGTCAGAGCCAACCCCAAAGAAATAATCCAGTGGTAAACACTTTCCAGAAAGCCCAGGACTGGGCAGTTGGGCCTCAGGGTTTGGTGTCTACCCAGAGAAGACCATGGGGGGGGGGGTCCTCACAGGGACCCCAAATGGCTTCTAAACTCTTATGGTGTGCATACATGTCCAGAGGAAACGGATCACGTTCCCCCTCGGCACACTGACCTTGGTAGGTTTCCCCAGCCTTGCTTTGTCCCCACTGACTCACTTTCAAATGTGCTCAGTGATGTGCCGGCACCTCATTTGTTTGGGTGGCACCAGGAATGATGGATGCCTTCGCCTCACCCTGCTTGGGCAGGCAGAACCCTTCTAGCAAGGGCAACAGGAGACTTGGGGATCGGACCAGCAGGGAACACAGCCACTTTGGAAAGTGATACTCAGAGAGTTACTGGGGGAGTTGGAGAGGCCCTGAAGTCAGGGTGCAGATCTAGAGGGGTCATAAAGAACAAGAAGCGCCCCCAACAGCCACTGACGGTCACCGACTGGTGGCTGCAGGCTGGCAGAGAAGAAGGGATGTGGGCGGCTTCTTTGCTTTGCTCTCCCTGTTAGAGCTGGATGGAAGCTGGAGTTTCAATCAGGTGAGTGGTCTATGACCTTGAAGTGTGAGGTTGCAGAGAAGGAAAGAGAAGAGAGAAGGGAGGGAGGGAGGGAGGGAGAGAGGGAGGGAGGGAGGAAGGGAGAGAGAGAGAGAGAGAGAGAGAGAGAGAGAGAGAGAGAGAGAGAGAGAAGCATGAGCAGGTACTGAACACCTACTGTGTGCAAGGACACAGGGTCCCTCCCCTCTCTAGAGGAAGCTCTAGTGGCAGCCCAGAGATGCACAGCCAAGACTTGCTGGGTCCCCCAAGTCACTCTCGGCACTAACCCACACTTATAGCTGAAAAAATGGAAGCTTGAGAAAGGTCCTTTGCCGCAAGAAGGGACCAAGATTTCAGCCAAATCTTGGGGCCCCAGTCCCCCGTCCTGCTATCAGCCCCTGCTCTTGAAGGACTTGTCAGTTTCCTGCATTTCCCTCATCTGGGCTCAGGGGATTAGGAATGGTTCAAGAGGCTCATGCTGTCAGTTGCAGAGAACACAGCCAGGTGCAGGCTGGCACTCTGGGGGCTGAGACAGGAGGGTGGAGAGTTCAAGGCCAGCCTGAGCTAAAGGAGGTGGGGTTCCTTTTCCTAGTTTTCTTCCTCTTCACTCCTTGCTATGAGTTCAGCTCCTTTGATGTTGCCCTGGGGTCACCTTCTGTACCTCTCCTGTTTCCTACCCTGGAGCCTTGGCCCCCAAGTGACAGGTGCATTGAGGAGGTGGCGCACGTGGAGCAGTGAGCTCTAAGCTCAGGGATGCTTGTCCCCTCCCCCTTCTCTTTGAGCCTTGGAGGGCATAAGTTAGATAACCATGACACCTGTTTTAAATTAGCCTTCAGAAGCCTCCGACAGCTGAGAAATTATTTAACAGGGAAAGAATTGAGTACATGAATAAATATTAATATTAAATCACAGCGTCTCTCGATTTGAGGGGAAGGGAGGGGGGACTTGGCAAGAAACAGAGGCAGCCTCGGTGGGAAGATGCGGCTGAGCATGGAGTGAGGACAGCCCATCGGTCACCCGGTCCTGTCAGAGCCACACGGGGACTCCATCTGTCAAGGAGGCCGGCAGGTGGCAGAGGTGACTTCTGAGAGTCTTGTGATGGCTCAACAGGTGTTAGTCTGACTCTAGCCTCAGGCTCAGGCTGCAGTGGAGAGATGGTGCCTGACAGGGAGTGGATTCCCACCCCAGAGCCCAGGGACAAGCTGCTGCCTGCTGTGGCCTCTGTGGCCCTTCCCCCACATCGCGGTGCTGACGCGTATGTTCAGTGAGTGCTTGGGTGTGAAAACAGACACGAGCCAGGCTGAGTCCTAATTATCTGCCCACAGGTACATGGGCTAGCCTGGGCTTCCAAGGGAAACATAATGGAGAACTTTCTGCTGGAACCTGTCGGAGGCACTGCCTCCCTGGTCCATCTGGGTGTCTGATGCCACATCCAGGGAAGTGGGAGAGTTTGTCCCGGAGTGGGAGGTTCCAGGACAGGCCTAATGGCTGGGAGTACTTGGAAGCTGGTCCCGCTTTTCATACCTACATCACAAATCAATATTAAGCCACAGTCAGTTACTATGAATAACAAAATAGTAAGCATGAGTGAGCTGTGCTCTCTTCTTTAACAGCCGGGCAGAGCGATCCTTGGGGCTCCTAGAACCCACTCAGCACCCCCGAGACTCAAGGTCCTGATGGCTGATCTCCTTCACCCATGTACCATTCAGACATTTGGCTCTGTGACCGGAAACTTTGAAGGTTCCGCGTGGCCCCTGGCATGGCTGAGCATAATGTTGGGAGGGAGTGCGTGGGGAGGAAGCTGCTCACCTTTTGGTGGACGGGCAGTAGAGAGGAATGAGGACATCACGGACTGGTACAACTCTCAAAGGTACCCCCACTCCCATTGACACACTTTCTCCAGCAAGACTTCACTTCCCCAAGTTTCCAGAACTTTCCAAGACAGTTCCACGAGCTGAGGACAGATAATTTAGCCTGTGGTGGGCTTTGCACGTTCAAGCCATAGGGCCTGGAGTCCTCCCCCTGGTATGGACACCTGGCTCCATCTCCGTGGGGCCTCCCTTCCATGTGCCCACCCCGGTGACACCCTTCCGGGCCTTTTGATCTAAACAGCCCCCTTCCCTCTTCTCTGTCCACCTCTAAGTCTGCTTGTTTTCTTCTTGGCACTTGCCACCTAACGCCGCAGCATGTACAAATATGCACCTAGGATGTAGAGGAAGACATATGGACTTAGTGCGCAGGACAGAGGTTTCCCAAGTCAGTGTCCACTTGGCTGAAGCCCGTGAGGGTATTCACTTGGTCTCATCCACTCTGAGTCCTTAGCTTCTACCTCAATGAATAAATGAATGAACAAATGAATGAGGTATGTCTGACACTAGAGACAAAAGGTTTTGCTCCTGGCATTTTGGCCTGTGCAGAGTTCTCACACTCTGTGCAGGAGGTTTCCGCTTCTAGGGATCCTGAGGCTGGTACCTGACCCGGAGGGAACCGTAGTCAATACAGCAATGGCTGCCCATGACAGAACATTGCTGGAAAATCCGAGATGTGGGTCTAGGAGGGACTCAGTCAGTAAAGTTTGCTTATTGTGCAAACCTGAGGACCTGGGTTCCGTCCCCAGAACCCATGTAAAAAGCCAGGCCAGCATAGTTGTGTGCATTCATGCTGGGGAGGCAGAGACAGGTAGGTCCCTGAGGTTCACTGGTCAGCCAGCCTCACCTAGCTGGAGAGTTCCAGGCCTGTGAGAGAACCTGTCTCACAAAACAGGTGCCTGAGGTGGACAGTGCCCGGGGAATGACACCCAAGGTTGATCTCTGGACTACACACATACATACACACACACACACACACACACACACACACACACACACAGAAACACACATGTACACATGTGCACACACAGGAACATACATGTACTCATATTCATGTGCGCACACAGAAGAACATACATGTACACATGTGCACACACACATGCATAAGAAAGAAAGAAAAGAAAATTCCAAGATAATGAGCAAAAAGCAGGTCTGGAAGGTGCCACAGGAAAGGGTGAGGCTGTAAGAAGGGTGACTCAGTTTCCCCTCCAGGTTCAGTGTTCTTGTCTGTTCTCAGTCTGCTTCTGAGCATTCTAGGCTCTTTGTTGGAATTTGGGAAACCACACCAGTCAAGAGTGGAAACTAAGAGGCGAACTTCACTCTGGCCTTATCTCCCCTGTCAGGGAGGGGACAAATGGTCAAGGCCCGTGGTACCCATCCTTGCGGTCTCAGCGTGTCTTGCCTTCAGCCTGGCCTCTTGCTGGGCTGCAGCTGGCCTCCTCTCTGCCTTCTGCTCCTCCTGCCCCAGCTTAGGGCCTGACACCTATGGGTGCTAGTGATCCTGTGTCATGAGACACTCACCTCATGTTCCCATCCTCCAGGCAGCCTGATCGTTCTGCTCTGTCACGCAATGAGACAGAGCCACCACCAAGCTCTTCTGCTTGTCTGGTTCAGATTGCGCTGCAGATGTAACAGGGTGTACTTAATTGGGGTGCAACACACAGTGACCCAGATGCGGTCTCAGATCAGGGCCCTCTGGCTCAAGCAGCCACATCCTGCAAGGGACGATGGCAATGGGAGCTTTTAAGTGTTGGGAGCTTTCAATGAGACAGCATGTGAGTCTAGGGACTAGAACCCAGCAGCATCCTGTCCTCAGGTCCCAGACCCTTCCTTCTGTGGACAATGACTTTGCCCAGCACACCCTGGAGTGAGGTATAATGCCAGCTCCTTCTCTCTGTACTAATTGTTCATAGATAGCAGGTGCTGGCGGACTGGAGGAGGCCTTCTCTAGGGATGGTCACCCTACTCTCATCTCTGCAGAATGTGGAGGACCTGCCACCTCTGGCTCCCTGGACCGAGGCACTTGTGGGACCTTTGTTAACTCAAGCTCCCATCTCAATGGAACTGCTCTCATCCAATCACATACTGAGTAGTGATGGACCATGCTCACTGTCTGGTGAGTTCTGCTAGAATTGTAGAAAGTAGACTCAGAGTTAAGAAACTTGCCCAACATCACTCAGCTGGAACATTCCAAAGCTGGACTCAGATGTGGGTCTGTGGATACATGCTCCATGCCTGAAACCCATATTTACAGGGTCTGAGTCTTTGTTTGTTGAAGCAAAACCTGGAGTAGATGAAGATTCTTGACCAGAAAATGGAAAGTTCCTCATTTCTGGAATGTGTCTTTTGAGGGTCAGCTCCTCCTGCTGTTCCTGAATCCTGTGTGCCTTGGACAAGCTGTCCTGGTACCTGGGACTTCCTCTCTTCTATGTGACTCCTGAGTCTCAAGTAAACCTCTACCTATACTGTCTTAGTCATCACCAATGGATGGATGGATGGATGGATGGATGGATGGATGGATGGATGAGAGGACAGACAATGGACAGAAGGATGGATGGGAGAATAAATGGGTAGGTGATGGATAGATGAGAGGTGATGGATGAAAAGATGAATGGATGGATAGACAGATGGATGATAGATGGACAGGTGAGTGAATAGGTGAATGGATGGATGAAGGATGGGTGAGTAGGTGGATGGATGGATGGATGAGAAGATGGACGTTCAAAGTAATGATGAATGAATATATGATGGAGAGAAGGATGAGAGGACAGATGGCATAGATAGATGAGTATATGGATGGATGAGTGGATGAGAGGATGGATAGTTGGATGAATGGTTGGATGGATGAGAGCATGAATGGAGGGGTGGATCAATGATGGATGGATAGTTGAGAGGATTGGTAGATAAATGGTGAATAGATGAATTATGGATGAATGAATGATGGGTGGATAGAGGTACATATAAAGAGGGGATGGATGAATAGATGGGTGAATGGATGGGAGGATAGATGGTTAGGTGGATGAGTGGATGGATAGATGGAAATATGAATGGGTTGATAGCTGGATCAAAGATTGGTAGTTAGATGAATGGTGAAAAGATGAGTGATGGATGGATGGATGTCACATACAACTCACTAGAGCTCTGTCCTCTCATGAATGGGGCATTCAGTGAGAACTAAACCGCCTGGCTATGCCACACTCTGGCTCAGAAAATCAGCTCTATATACTAAGCAAAGTAGTGAGACTTCAGTCCACGGGGTTTGAAGCACCATTTTGCTCTCAGATCTGGGAGCTGTCCCCTTCCCACTCACTGTGTGTAAGGAGGCCCATGGCTGTGAACCGGCAAAGCTTTGTGTAGGTGGCATCTCAAGGTAGCTGGCAAAAAATGAATGCATACATACAAGATATATAACAGTCAAAAGAATTCTCTAGGAATGATGAGGAGCTGGCCACCGGTACCGATGGGCGTGAGGTCAGAGGTAAGCCGGAAAATTGACAGTGTTGTGAGAGTCAGAGTTGTCATTGTGACTGCTAGCCCCAAACTCAGCAGCTTAAAACACTCTCATGTACTTTTAGAGCAGGGGTTGATGCCAGGTGGGGACAGGTAACTGAAGCTGGGCTCCGCTGGGATGTCTGAACTGCGGGTCCAGTTGCCTGAGCTCCAGGTTGTATGCTGAGCCGTGTGTGCATCCTGGGTCTGCAAGATGATGGTGCACCTCTCAGAAGAGGGCAGGAGGATGCCACATGGCTAAGCATATTTGAAGCATTTGCTTGCCCCTGCCATCCCACTGACTTTATAAAGCAAGTCACGTGACTGAGCTCTGGCTTGATGAGATGGGAACAGGGAAGAGGGAGTGAGCTGAGGGTCCAGGCAGTCACATGGTGGCTCAGGGTTAGGATCAATGGCACACCAATTCTTACCAGCTATGTTACTTTGGATGGACAACTTTTCCTCTGTGTGACTCAGTTTCCCATTTCAGAGTCAGACACCACTGACCAAGATCTGTTCAATTGTGCAATACCCCTGAGGTTCAGGCTGCAGTACATCTAGTGAGTGTCTGCCTCAGCCAGGATCTCGAAGGTGACAAGGGACCCTCCGATCTCACCCTTGCCATCAATTCTGTCCCCTTCCCCCACTGCACCTTGGCCTCCTTTCCCAATTTGAGCGGTCCCTTCTCCCGTCCCCCTCCCCAGAGTCTCCACTCTCTTCAAATATTAGGAAATGTCCCCGAGGTCCCTGATCTCGGTCATGGTTAAGCCTAGCCCGGGAGATTTGCTTGCTTTAATCTTTCCACGTAAATTAATCTCGCTGAACCTTTAATCATCCTCCTCGAATGAGATTCAGATGAGACACATGTTGGGGCTCCGCTGTCCGTAGGCTGCTGTCAGGCTGGCATGCTGATGGGGTTCTTGTCTTACAAAGAGAGTGTAAGAGGCTGCCAAGAGATTAGAAGTTTCTGAGCCTCAGGAGCGCACACCCATACATCTGTCCAAGCTTCAGTGTGTGTGTGTGTGTGTGTGTGTGTGTGTGTGTGTGTGTGTGTGTGTGTGTGTGTGTGTGTGGTGCTGGAGGGGGTCCACACTCATGTGTTTCTTGAAGTAGGAACTGGGAAATAGAAGCACACCCTCCACCCAGCCAGCTCCTCTTGCGACCAGTTGGCCACCATCTATCCCTGCATGGAATGGGTGCCAAGTTTCTTTCCCTCAGCATGAGGAAACCCTTTAGACCAGGGGTTCTCAACCTTCCGAATGCTGTGACCCTTTAATACAGTTCCTCGTGTGGTGGTGACCCCCAACCATAAAATTATTTTATTGCTACTTCATAACTGTAATTTTGCTGCTGTTATGAATTGTAATACAAACATCTGACGTGCCACCCCTGTGGAAGGGTCACTCTATCTCCAAAGGGGTCAAGACCCACAAGTTGAGAACCACTGCTTTACAGCCTTCTTGAGAGGTTCAATAAGGCAGTAGTGCCTTGTTGGACATAGCCTATGGTTCTAATACCAGGCAGGACACTTTGGGCATGAATGAGTGACCCTTTGTGGTCACCTTAAAATGGGTGATACTTCTAAGACTATTTGGCCCACAATTGGCTTAGGAAAGGTGCCATGGCTGGCAGGGGGCGGGGGCACAAAGGGAGAGGGACCAAGTGAATATGTCCCAGCAGTAAGTGACTAAGTGAATGGGGAGTGGTTGATAGACTTTCCGTCTCTCCATCTCTCTCTTTTCTTCCCTCCTCCCTTCCTTCCTTCTTCCCTCCTCCTGCCCCCCACTTCCCATCTCTTCCTCTGTGACCAACAGCCCTCCAGTGCCTCTGGGAGCTGCCAGATCCCATCCAGGCTTCTCTCTTAAATGTCTACAGCTGCCCCAGCCCCTCCCCTCTACTCCTTTTCTGTCTGCTGAGAAACATTCCCTTGTAGCAGCAACAAAATCTTTACAAAATGTCCATGGTCCTCTTTCCATCTTTAGTGAACTTTCCCATTCTATAGAACAAGGCTCAAAGTCCATAAAAAGCCCCAGCGTCACCCCATTTTACAGATGGGGAGACTAAGACCAGCCAGGAAACTCCAGCCCCAGAGCCAAGCTTGGGGTCCTGTTTACTTCTGCAACTCTCTGCTGCCTCCAGCCATGCCAAGCTTCCCTGGCTGGCTATCTGGGCTCACCGGCTCCAGCCGGTCTCAGAGCCTCATGTGTCTCTGTCTCCTCTCATTACCCAGTCACCTCTGGGTAACATCTGCTGGTCCTTCAGACCACCATTCCCACATTCGCTGTGGGGGCTTTCCAGAGATCTGGGGCCCATGGTCCTTCTGTGTTCCTCCCCATGACTTTTGGCTTCACATCTGCTTCTAAAGCAAAACCACACAGTGAGCTCTGGGGCACCTCAATTGCCACAGCCCAGCAGTGCGCAGGGTGGGCACTGCATTCCTACAGCTCCTGGCTCTGGAGGGTAAAGTTCAAGGTCAGACACCTGCAGTTCAGCTCCCGATGAGGATTTTTCCTCGATGGCAGATGGCTGCTTTTACTCTGAGTCTTCACAGGGAGAGAGATGGGAGGTGTGGGGCTCTTGTCTTCCTCTTATGGGGACACTAATCCCTCATAGAGATGCACCTCCTTAACCCCACCTCCTTAAACCTCACCTCCAAATCCCCTCATGCTGGGGGCTACAGCTTTGGTTTATAAATTCTGGAGTGACACATTTAGTTGATAGCAGACAGAACATTCTGGATTACTGGTTCCAAGACCAGTTCTCGGCACTAAGAAAACATGAGGGATGTTTTCTGATTGAACAAATGACCAAATGAAAGAGAAGAAGCGGGGTTAAGGGAGTGCTCGAGAGATGGGTGGGTGGCTAAGAGCACCCACTGTTCTTGCAGAAGACCCAAGTTCGGTTCCCGACATCCACATTAGGTGAGTCACAACCACCTTTTACTCCAGCTCCATGAGGTCTGGTGCCTTCTTCTGGCCTCCTCTGGCACCTGCACGCATGTGTGTACACACATACACATACGCACTTAAATAAATCTTTTTTTTTTTTTAAGTAAAACAAATGGAAAAACATCATAGTCCCCTTGCATAGAGGCTGAGATTGGAACGGAGCCTGGCCCTCCCCCAAATGTCCCAAACAGTTTGTGAGCACAAAGGAGGCACCAAGTCACCACTCAAGAGAGACGCCACCTCCGATTGGCAGCCACCTCCCTGGTTACAGAGTTGTGACTTGTTTGTGGAGTTCTACTTTCTCCTTCTGAACATAGAAACACATTTGAAAAAAAAATAAAAGAGGGGAGGAAGCTGCCACGAACCGCTCTGCTCTCCCAGCCGTAAAAGACACCTCTGGGAAGAGAGCCCACCTGTGAAATATTGCCCGGCGATTAGATCTCGAGTCGGAGATATAAACCATGAATTTCCATCTCCACCTTGGAAATACAGTTTACCGTTGGATCATGGGTGAAGTATGGCTTTGGGGTTGGTGCGAGCTGGTAAAATACAGTCTTTGATCAGACCACTGCGGAGAGGGCCTGGGTGCTCACTGGGACCCAGGTTGTCACCACAACCCAGTAAAGGAAATAGAAATCAATGCAGGGAGAGAAAGTGAAGAAGGAAATTGGTAACAGTGACATTTAGGGACCTCTTGGATGTTGTCACCATGAGGGGAGGGGACTTGCAAGACCATGCATGTATGGTCCTCTGCTGGGCGATATGGTGAGGCAACAGAGGCGGCCCCGTTCCCCCAGCCCCATCTAGCTCATGAGTGCTTCCTGGAGAAAGTCCCCCAAGAGCCATGAGGGGCCCTATTGAGGTCAACCCAGTCTTTAGTATGGGAGTTTAGGCTCAGGGCCACACAGCAGGGCACCTGCAGAGCTGGGCCAGCAAGCCGAAGTGGCCTCTGGTCATGGTTTACAGTAGATTTCTTCTTCTTCTTCTTCTTCTTCTTCTTCTTCTTCTTCTTCTTCTTCTTCTTCTTCTTCTTCTTCTTCTTCTCTCTCTCTGTCTCTGTCTCTCTGTCCGTCTCTCTCTGTCTCTGTCTCTGTCTCTCTCTCCCCTTCCCTCTCCCTCTCTGGAGCAAAAAACTAAATTTAGACACTAACACTTGGCTCAGAGTGACAGCTTAACACGCCCGGGTTCCTGTTTAACACCTAATTTTCCTGGTGATCATGTGATCTGGGTGGTACAGTGGTCACCATGGCCAGCCACCCTCAGCCCTATCCAGAACAGGCAGGCCCCTGTCTCAGAGCTGCCCACAGCTGATCACTGAGCATGGTTCAGCCATTGGGTCAGGATCCTCTCAGACCACCCATGCAGCCTCAGCTCTGTTCCATAGCCCCCTGGGGGACCAGCTCTGCCCCTTTTGCTCCTCCATGGCTCATAGTTGCTAACTCAGGAGACCCCTAGAATGCCTCTCTCTGCACACATCTCTTCCTCTGCTCACACTATAATGCCGCTGCATGCAGCTCTTTGTCTGCTACAATGTTTCCAGAGAGCTCTGCCCACAGCAGACACCCACTGCCCTGTATCCTTCCACTCTCCATCCTAGTGAGCAACTGTAGAATAAGACCCTTATGTACCTGTCCCAGGCCATTTGGAGGCAGGTAAGCTGTGAGTGTACATGTATGTATGTATACAGAAGGAGGGGTGTGTGTGTGTGTGTGTGTGTGTGTGTGTGTGTGTGTGTGTGTGTGTGTGTGTGTTGCACACGAGCATGCTTAGCACTGCTCTGGGCACACCATGTGTTCCTGAACATTCCTAAAATCCCTGACACACAAGTGAGCCCAAGCCACCATCTCTCCTTCCTCTCATTGCAGAGAGGCCCACAAGCCTCGCTCCTGTGGTTGCCGTGATGCTGTCTGCGGCAGTACCGGATGTGGGGGCTGGAGCTGGCACTTACCAGACCTTAGCTCTTGCAGTGTGTTCTCCCTTGGTGTGGGTATTTGGTGAGACCCTGGGAGGGAGGCAGGCACTGGCTTATCTCTCCAGAGCCAGGCAGCTGGCTGGGCTTATCTCGGATTTGAGCTTGTAAAACATGGTTGCTATCATGCCGTCTCTCAGAAGGAATCAGGGTGCTCCCAAAGGGGCTTTATTCTTTTGATTATGATTTGTGATTGGGGAGAGAGTGGGGGACCCTGGGTGGACTATAGCAAGTCCACCGAGGAAGCTGGGGACACTGGAGCCAGACCTGGGGACACTGGAGCCAGACCTGACACCATATTGGAGTAAGCAGCGTCCTATGTCCTTCTCCCTGGAGAGAGAGTGCAGCTAGGGGTAGAGGCTGATGGCTTCTAGGAACCCAGCAGTAGGACATTCTGGAAGAAAATGAAAGCAGTGACTACGCCATCAGTCTGCTGCCTTCACCCTTTCCTTGGTAAGCAGTTGCTATATGTACAAGGCCCTCTACCAGGGCCAGAGCCCTGGTCTTAGAGAACGAAGGTTCCAGCACCCCACCTCTGGCTGGTCACCAGTCCTCTCTGAGTGGCATGTGTCTAGTTGGAATATTGGTACCCATGGCCTGAGGTTATCATAAGGGACTCCGGAGGCAGTGGGTGTGAAAACTGTTTTACGAACTGTGGTGTGCAGTGCTCACAGGAACGACAGAATCAGAGGATAAACTACATGTAGATTGCAAGTTCAGCTGTGGTTTGCTGTAGACTCCGGGGAAGCTGGGATGAAGCAGACAGTGTCCCAGGCAGAGGAAACAGCATCTGTGAGCTGCAGGGAAGGGCCCTGGTGTGGGCCTTGCCAGGGGCACGGGAGCAGACGGCCCAAGCTGAGCTGATCTGAGGCTGCCTGGCTGGTAGGGGGAGGCCGGGCCCATCTGGCTCTGTCTTTCTCCTGTCACTCTGGGCCCTTTTGTGCTGAGCTCTGACTGTCACTGCTTCCCTGTGATTCTTTTTGAACTTGGCATCTGTCTGGGGCTCCCTCTGGACCGCCCCACGTACATAGGCTCAGATCTGTGGGCGACCCTGGCATCTGTTCCAGGGACAGGAGGTGATTCCCTCTGCAGCAGATGAGTGGGGGAGGGCAGGCCAAGGATGGGTCCTCCTGGAAGGTGTGGCCTTACCTGACAGCAAGCAGGTGGCACTTACCTGTGCTGAGAGCCAGGGGCAGCTTCCATCTTCCCTGCTTCCTTGGACCTGCCAAGGGCTCCTGTCCTCAGCAGCATTCTGCCTCCTGCCTGGCTTCAGATGGCAGGAAAGATTGCCCACACCTAGTTCTTGCTTAAGGGCCAGCAAGCCTAGAAGGGACCACCTCTGCCATTTGCTGACTCAGCCGGGCCTCCAGTGACCTCCCCTTGCCTCTGCAATGGGGATAAGGCAGGGTTGAGCTACCACAGGATACAACTGGCCTGGACTGGTCCAGCCCTTCCTGCCTGTGGATGGGGATTGAGCACTGAGCCTAACGTCAGTCTGCATATGGTTCTTCCAAGAGATGGGAGAGACCTAGCCCAGAGCTGACTGGCATCTTTGGTGAGCTCCTGAGAACCAGTCCTGGTATACCATTGGCACAACATGGGTACTGCCACCATCACCTTCCCCACCTAGAGTCTTTGGGAGCCTGGCCTATGCCTGCTGTGAAATCACAGAGAGGGCAACGGCCTCCTCGGGGTTCACCACTGCGCTAGCACCTGTGATACTCAGCACCTACTGGGAGCACATCACAGTGGGGACAGGAATGCAGAAGGGTGGGGGTGGAGGTGGAACCAGAGCCCTCTGGCTACCCACTCCGTGCCCTGACTTCCATTTTGGTTCATGTCTGGGCAATCTCTCTCTCTGGTAAGAACTGTATAAGAAACAGCACGCGAGCTTTTCTGGAAAAATGCAGGGCACAGCCCACTGACTCCGTTCGCTTGTCGGAAATTTCACTTGAGCATCAGGGAGTGGGAAGCGATGGTGGAAAGGGTCTGATCTTTCTAACATTTGCACCTGACAGCAACTGCAGGCGGGGTGTCCCAGAGAGCATGGACCCCAGGGTGTCCCAGAGAGCATGGACCCCAGGGTGTCCCAGAGAGCATGGACCCCAGGGTGTCCCAGAGAGCATGGACCCCAGGGTGTCCCAGAGAGCATGGACCCCAGGGTGTCCCAGAGAGCATGGACCCCAGGGTGTCCCAGAGAGCATGGACCCCAGGGTGTCCCAGAGAGCATGGACCCCAGGGTGTCCCAGAGAGCATGGACCCCAGGGTGTACCAGAGAGCATGGACCCCAGGGTGTACCAGAGAGCATGGACCCCAGGGTGTACCAGAGAGCATGGACCCTCCATATTCGTGTTCTTGGACAAACTGAAGGAAGTCTGGATCGTGAGGAAGGCAATGGGGGCCGAGACCAGGGGACCAGTGAGAAAGAGGGCCATTTGTGATGAAAGCTGAGTGGGGTGTGTTCATACAGATGGCTGGCGCTTGCTGGGGCAGGAGGTCAGCTGGAATGAAGTTAGGAAAGCCAGAGAGGCCTCTGGGCCGGAGAACCCTTCCTGTTCGTCCTACCTTTTAAGCCTCGCCCACAAAGGCTGTGCCTTTCTGGATGTGTGCGTCCTCTGGGCCCTTGACGCCTGTGTCTCTCTGGAGTGGGCTTCCTCTTCCCATCCTCCATCTTCCCACCGAGTCTCTCACTCACCTGGCCTCTCTGTTCTTGGCTTTCTCGAGGCTGGTGCCCGATGCAGGGAGTGGTGTGTAGTAGGTGTGCTGTCTATTCTCTCGTTCCACGAGAGCTTTTCATGTGACACCTCAGGAAACTGAAACCAGACTGGGTGTGAGAGACACCTGGGGGGTGGAGACCTGGTAGCTGGAGACCCCAGTCCTGGGGTGGCGGGGCAAGTTCAGGGGTCCATAAAGCCCAGCAGGGAGTAGGAGGGAGGGAGGCCAAGAAGGTTTTCTGGGAGAGGTGGCGGCCAGTGTGCTGATGAGTAGTTAGCTGCTAAGGGGGAGGAGAGGGAAGGTCACCCCTACAGGAGCGAGCAGCAGGTGTTGAGCCCTCCGGCAAGAGCCAGAGCTCAGAACCTCAGAGCCAAGGGCACCTTGGTTGAGGCCCAAGGGTGTGGCAGAAACACGTGGGGAGGGGAGATGGTGAAGTCTAGGTGAGGTGGAGGGCTTTATTCTTGCGGCTCACACAGGGGTGGGGTGGGGGGGTGGCGTGTGTCTGAAGCAGGGACTGAAGGTGTTAGATCAGTGAGAGCAGAGTATAGCAAGGCCAGAGGCAGGGAGGCCCAGAGAGGAAGCTGTCCCTAGACAGCGAGAAAGAGACTAATGGGCTGACCAGGTGTAGAGACTAGAGAGAGCAGGGTGTCTGTCGCTAAGGCCTCAGAACTGGGTTCAGTCCTGACCCCTAAGATCCCACCTAACCTCATGGCTAGGGGGAAAGGCTGAGCTTGGGGCCCTGACTTCCTGTCAAGTGGCTCTGCCAGATCTTTGGGTACAGTGAGTGGCCCAAAGGCTGGCCATCAGCGAGAGCCCAAGGTCTGTCCTCGTAGCCACAGCTCGACAGCAGGGACCCTGGCTTTCTAGAGGTGTCCTCCAGGTGTTTCTGGAGGTGTTCTGGAGCACGGAGAGGGAGTTCTCCACGGCCAGGCCCTGTGTAGCTACTCTGTGTATGACCTTAGCTAAAATCCCTGGCAGTGCCAGGGGCTGTCTATTTGACAGCTGAAGAGACTGATGCTCAGAGGGGAAGTGGCTTGTCCCAGGTCACACAGCACTGCAGCAGGGACACTTCCTCACACCTCTTTGGCCCAGGCTGGTGCCTCCACCCCCACCTGTCCCCAGGAAGCTGGACACCCTAGCTCTGCAGAGCTGAGACCAGCTGCCCGTCTGCGGGAGGGAAGGAGGAAGGACAAACGGCTTCCGCGATTTCCCTGGCTTCCCGGTACCCGGTATATATTTTTTTCTAATCGGCCCAGCTGCTGATAGTTATCTGGCTTCGCTAGAGAGCGAAAGAGACTTTGTGTCAAATGCTGAAAAATGACTTTTCAGGCAGCCTCTCCGTCTCCTGAAAGGAGGTGACGTGCTCAGCGCATACAAATCGTTCAACAGTCAGGCGTCTCCAGGCGAGGAAGGAGTGTGTTTAGATTGCTAAAACCACTCTTGTCCCTTCCCAAGGTCATGGGCAGGCAACCCAACCGTGCCAGCGCCTGCAGGACATGGAGCCTAGAGCTGGACAGAGCGACGATGGTGAGCTAGGTGAACTCTGCCAGGCATGGGACAGGTCCCTTCGAGGCAGGATGTGTAACAGCCCATGAGGAAGGCTAACCTCAGGTTCAGCTCTCCATCAACCCACAGCAAGCTCTATGACCTTAGACACATTCCTGGACGTCTCTGGACTTGAAACACTCCCTGTATTAGTGTCTCTTAAATTCTGATTCCAGCTAAGTTACTCACAGACCAGATGTTCTAATAGCTGGTTTTCTTAGGTGCCTATGAACTTTCAGAGGTTCCCAGGTGGTAGAATCATCCCCAGTATTCCTCCCCCTCACCCCCACCCCCCAAACACAGGCCAAGTGGGGAAGGAGGGTGGGTTGAGGGGCACAGGATGACCAAATCAGACTCTGGAGACTTTAGTAGTTTCAAATCCCAGCTCTGACACTCAGTGGCTGTGTGATCTTGGGCAAGTGTCTTAACCACTCTGAGCCTCGATTTCCTCCCCTGTCATCCGGAGAAATAACCAAGACAACTACAGGGGGCATCTGTGGGTGACAAGGTCTCCGAACACTGTCGCGTATGTGGAATGTCCCTGTCCATGTCACTACTTGTCATGTATTGACTTCATCTCAGCTGAACTATGTGGCACATCTCCTAATCTTACCTACCTTGATTTCTCCACCTTATAAAGGAGGAAGAGCTAAGAATCTGAAGCCCTTCAATCACCTGGCACATAGTGGGGAGTTTATCCTGGCAGAGTTTTCTAGCTCTTTGCAAAATGATATTAAAAATAAAGTTTGGTCTTCAAATGTCTCTGAAGTTGTACAGTCCTCTGGAGATTAACAACCAAGATTCATGGGATAGAAATCCAGGCAAAAGGTGCAGCTGCCTGCCCCTCCTGCGGAAGAGCACTTCCCACTCTAGTGGGCCACTCTGGGCTGGCAAGTGTCCCAGAAAAGGGAACATCTACCATAGCAAGAACCTACATGGCCAGGATTGTGGCCTGGTTCTTAGTCTGCAAGGAAATATTCACTATCCTTTGTATGCCTTAGCTAGAGACTAGATCTTAAAACCCCAGTGGGTCTTCAGAGTGGCCTGTGATGCTACCCAGGGCCGGCCAGTTGTGTCTCCCTCACACTGGGGCAAAGCCAACAGCCCGCTCTGGCTGGGGAACCTCTGAAATCAGGGATGAAGCCAACCATGTGCTGGAGAGTGAAAGGTCTTGGTTGTGGGCTCAAGGGGACACTGAGGCAGACTACTGGAGAGTAAGGCATTTATTAAAAGTTATTATATCATGGACAGACAGACGAAAGCACCATGGCAGGGACTTTGAAGAGAGGACTCAGGACACGGCTGGCAGAAGTGGAGTCTGTTTTTACATCTTTCTGAGAATGGGGAGGTTTTCATAGCAAGCCGGAAGCCAGGCCCCCAGATTCCTAGACAGGAGGCAGGGACAGGGTGGAGAGCAAGGATTGTGGCCGCTGACACCCCCTTCGATGTAAACTTACCTCCCAGATGAGAGATCCTAGTCCCTGGGAGTCTGTGAGCTGGGGCACACAGACAGAGTCTCAGTAGGTGCCTGTCAGTGACTGTCAGAGGAGAAGGGGCTGCAGTGTGTGGCCTGAGCCGCAGCTGGGTTCTCACATCATATTCTGACACATATGAAGGGGTCAGTGCAATGCTATGGGGCACAGGCAGGTGGCCTGCAGGGGCTCTCAGGGACTGCCCCTTACTTCCCATCTACCTGTTCCTCTTCCCTTCAGACCTTGGGCTGAGATCCAGTGCCTTCCAAGGCGGTGAAGGAGAGGCATGAACCAGACAGGCCAGACCGTCCCAAAGCCAAGCTCTTTAAAAACTGCTCATGCCTGGCACCCCAGGTGTCCACAGCTCTGAAGAGATCAGTAAAGCCTCTGGGGACCCAGTATGTCCCCTGTCCCCTCTCCCTCCACTTCATCTCCTCAGTCACAGCAGCAGCTCAGACTCCGTTTGTCTCTATTGTATGCGCCACACAGGGTAATCTCTGCTGGAACCATGTTAACAACCATTCACTTCAGTGCTGTGTGGCATCGGGTGCTTGCTCCACTGCGTGGCCAGATAAGGTCCTACAGCTTCAGGGTGCTGTCCCTGATGTCCTCAGGAATCCATCCCTAAACGGTCATATTGCCTGGAAACACATCCGAGGAGGTCTGCAGGCCAAGTGACAGAAGGGGACTCTAGAAACCAGTGATGGCCCCAAGCCCCTGCTCCTCACCTGAATGTGGGTTCTCTGTGTCCCCTGCTGGCTGGGGAACGCTGTGACAGTGTCTGTTTCAGAGTGGGGAGGCTTGCTTGGGATCTGGGTTCACGTCCCACCTCCCCCTCCTTCTAGCTATACACTTCTAGCTCTTCTCTGGGTCCTGGTGTCTTCATTTATAAAACATGTAACAAGCCCAGCTGCCTTGGGGACAGAGGGACTTCAGAGAAACCGCAGGGGAGGAGCTAGCGAGCAGAAGGACAGCTCTTGGGGTGTGTCCCACTGCTCCTTCCTTCCACCTTGCCTTCCAAAGGTGGCTTGAACAAGTTGATGCCCACCCCCCACCCCCAGCTCTGAAGCTGGAGGTCAAAGGTCAAGGTGGGTTCCTGGGAGGAAAGAGCCTTCCTTACCTGCTAGTTTGGGCATCTGTGGCAACGTTTGGTGTCTCACAGCCTGTGGCCGCCTGGCCTTGGCTACCTCCTTCGGTCTGTGCGTCTTTCCTCAAAAGGTCAGTCTATCTGATTAGGGTCTAACCTCCCTCACTGCAGGTTGGCTGACATCTCCAAAGACCCTCTTTCTAGATAAGGCCACTTTGAGAGATTTGGCTTTTTCGTTTTTTTAAGAGACACAGTTCACCCTGCAATGTCATTTTCCAACCCACCTGCCTGGGATCCTTGTGGCCCTGGACAAGAGCCTGTCTTTGAAGATTCCCTGCAGGAACCACCACATTCCTTATCTCTGTTCCCGGGAGTCCTGGTGTCCCCTTTCAAGTCCCCTGCCCCATGCAGCTCTGTGGCAGAACTGTGTGTAAACAGATAACAGTGTTTGCCCAACTCATCGGGGCTGCACTAGAGAGAAGAACGTTTACAGGAGTCAAGATACAGTGTCCTTCCACACTGAGGGACAGTTAGAAAGCTCTTGGGGGGCCAGCAGATCTGAGCCTTGAAGGGTAAAGCAGACACTCAGGGTGGAATGGGCATACTTGTAGCTGTCTGTGGATGGGGCTGGGCCAGTCCCTGGGTGTGGCTGCCCAGGATCCAGCTCCTAGGAGATTAGGCAAGGGGGGAAATCAGGCCGAGGTTTGCATGAGCACTGGGGAGCCAGGGATGGTCACATATCTGGGCTCAGAGCACTCTCCCAGCAGCAAATATGTCCCAAGACTTGAGCTCATGGGGAAACTTTGCCACAGAGGGACATGGCTGTCCCTGAGAGTGCAAAAAGAAGTCTTCCATCGAGAAATCTCCCAGAAGCATCTTCAGCCAAGCTGACTGACGGCAGCCGCACCAACTCACCTGTGCGTGGTCCATACCCCTTCCTCTCACAGTGGCGGACAATCAGAAGAGGGCCTGGGAGACCCAGGAGCCAGCTTCTCCCCAGAGACACAGGGAAGGATCCATACCCCCCATCTTACCCCTTTGCCGCAGGGGACAAGAACCCTGGGGTGGAGGCTTACCCTGCCTCGCCTGCATCCTCCATTCACTGCATGACTAAGGTTTTAACTTTTACCTCCAAGACCAAGATTTTCCAGTACCCAACCTTGGAAACACACAGTTTAGGTCATGAAGGCCCAGGCATCTATTCCCAGAACTGGTAAGTGGGCCAGTACCACCTACAAAGGCTCGATATTTAACTGGTCACCTGCACCATCCCCCACTCCCAGAGTGAGAGCAGCTAGTCCGGTGCAGGAGCGCCCTGAGCCCCTGCACAATTGCATCTGGGTCTCCAGTCATTCCTCCTGCCGCCTCCCGCCAGCCTCACTTTAACTCTGTTTACATGCTGCAAAGTACATATGATCACTATCATGTACTCTCCTAATGTCAATTTTCCCGTGATGAGCAGGAAGCTGTAAACACCTATATTTCCATAAACCTATTACAGCCCTATGTACTCAGAGTCAATGAGCTGGACAGAATTGCACGCCCAGCATGGCTGGGACTTGCAGGGAATCAGGCCCGACAATGCTGGGGGCCTGGCAACTTTGGTTCCTCTCTGTCATTCATTGACCACCTCCAACACCCAGGAGGCCTTTCCTCCATCCCTCATGCAGCTGCTCCTGTGAAGCAGAGGAATGTTTGAACACCAAAAAGGACCCCAGGGTGGTTGCAGCATGCATCTTCCAGTACTGGTCACCGTGGGAGAGGTGCCCAGTGTCTGGCCTTCTAGACCCATGCTTGGCTAGGCTCTGAGCTTGGGGTAGCCTTTGCAGTTCTGCAGAGCTCCAGGGAAGCTGGGAGGCCAGGATGTGACTGGCGGTTTGGTGGCAGTGGGATCTGAAAGGCTGGAGTCCTTGGAGAGATACACACACCTTCCCCAGAGATATCAGACTTCAGGTGTTGGGGGAGTTTACTTATCAGGCTACCTTTACTGCAGACCTCCAGCTCCTCCCTGCCAAGGTGTTTGGTGTGAGGCTGTATTGTCAGAGGCTCTAGCACTAAGGAGGACTGTTTCCTTAGCTGTGTGGTCTAGGGCCGAGACACGACCAAACCCCAGCTGGAGCTCTGTGGAAACTGCTGAAGGAATGATCATAATACACTGATGCTGTGTGTGTGAGTCAGCTTTCTGTTACTGTGACAAAATGCTTGAGCTAAACAGCTTGAAGAGACTAAAGGTTCATTTGGGCTCAGGGTTTCAGACATCTTTCTTTGGTGAGAGAGACATGCTCCCATGGTATGAGCGCGTGTTACAAGAAAACCACCTCACAGAGCTGGGGTTCCAGTATCTCCTTCGTGAGCATTCCCTCAGTGACCTAAATTCCTTCCACTAGGCTCCACCTCCTAAAGGCTTAACCATTTAGAACAATGCCACCTTTCTGCAATTATGCCTCCCACACAGGAGCCCTTGGGGGACATTAAGATCTGAACCAGAATATCCGCTCAAAACTAGCGTGACAGAAGCTATGTGGGAGGGGACAGATGGCAGGGATCAGAACCCAGCCTCCAGCATTGACAGATTCTGGCCCTGAGGTCAGGGAACGTTCCCTGTAAAGAACCAGATGGTAGACATCTTAGGATGTGTATTCCAGGAAGCAAAACAAGAGAGCTCACCCAGGCACCGATGTAACCGCTGAAAATCTAAGCATTGGAAGATACAGAAGTCATTCCAGAGTGCCGGTGGGCCCCAGGGCAACAAGTGGACTTGACTCTTGATGCAGTTTGCTAAGCTCTGCCCCAAGCCCAATTCCTTCATCTGTGCTCTGTAACCAATGCGTCTCAGCACCAGGGAGAACGTGGCTGACAGCACTAAGAGATGGGGAGACTTAGCCACAGAAAGCAGACCGTCACCCAAGGTCGTACGCTGGCGAAGGGCCGCCGCTGGGCCTCCCAGCATCCACCCCAGCCGTCACTGTGGTCAGTGGCTCTTCTCTCGGTCATTGCTGCTACGTTCATTTTCCTTCCCCATGAGCCCAGTGAATCTAACCAGGACCAAGACACAGATCTTCCCAAGAGGTGGGGGACGCAAGACTGCCTCACCTCATGTGGCATGCATTTCTGTATTTTATGTGGCCTCCAGCTGCCCCCTGGCTTCCTGATATTGGAGCTGTGGCCTTAGCATCTCTGATAATGTGTTGGGAGCTGGAAGACAGAGATGAGAGGACACAGGGTAGGGGACTGGTATTAGAGGCCCAGAGCAGTGTGTGACTGTGACCAGTGGATCACCCTGAATCAGGCCAGCTCGTTCCTTCCAGTTCTGAATAGAGAGGCCGAGGCTAGATCAGCTTCCCAGAAGAGGGAAATCCCTCTGCCTGGTATCAGCCAGGAGCCTGGAGATGGCTGTGACCTTTGGAGACAACCTCCTGCCTCCCGGTTGAGCTGCGGAGAACTGGCTCTCAGTAGCACAAAGATCCAGTTTCCAGCTGTCAACATTTCCTTCTCAGTTTTGCTGAAGGTGGCCTGAGGCTGGAGCCACACTCAGAGGACTTGACAAGCTTCCTGCCTCTGGGCTAAGCTGGAGAAGTTTGGGGTCCACACTGTGTAGAGCAGAACAGGTGTTTACACGCCAAGTAATAGTTGCAAAGTCCCAACTTAAAAAAAGAAAGAAAAAGACCAGGCCTAGACAGATGGAAGAAGAACTCTAATGTATTTTTTCTGAACCCTGAGTCACAGGGAGGCTTTTGCTTTGTATGTAATCACGCCTGTGGGCTTTCCCTTTTTAGCAAGGGACTTGAGCTCACAGAGGGCAGGAGCCGGTGAGGATGGAACCACACTTAGGAGGCTACCTGCTCCATGGCAAGCACTCCCCGAGTGTGGAAGGCTGTCTGTCATCTGGGCCTTTCTGCTTCTCTTTCTGGCAAGGAGAAGGTTGGAGAAGCAGCCAAAATGGAGCAAGGCCCACTGGAGCACAAGCCCAGCAACCCAGTGTGACAGCCCATCACAGCTCTGCTTTGAGGACAGAATGAAAAGCTGTGTCCTTGAGCCCAAGAATGCCACTAGCAGACATAACTGCCACCTGGAAGTCATATTCAAGTCAGGGGAGGGCTGGCTTGAGGTTGGGACTTAAGGTGACCCATAGGAAGGGTCTTAACTCAACCATAACCTAGACTCAGACTCCAGAGAAGTCATGAGTGACCGCTGTCTGGACTAGTGAGAAAGACTCCTTGGGAAGCCTGGGGGGGGGGGGCGATCTGTCTACTGTGGGGGACATTGTGTTGATTTGTCATTTGCTATAAGTACAGGCAGCATGAGGCACAACACGGGCTCTTCGGAGGCCCTGCAAGCCACTGCCGACCATCCACAGATAACAGTTCCCCAAAGCAGAGATACAGCAGAGAAGGAAGATGAGGCCCATCCCTCTTAACTGACATTCTAGCTGGGGGTTGAAGCGTGTACGTAATTGGCCATAAACAACAGATAAACTTAAAGTACAGTCAGGCAGAGAGCTCGTAAAGAATGAGGCGGTTTCTGGGAGAGGGAAGGCAGGTGAGGCTCTCAGGCAGACAGGCGTGGTTGTCAAGGCCTCTGTGGGAATTTGACTTTGAAGAGAGAGCAAAACACAGTGAGTAGGCCATGGGTAGAGCTGGGATGAGGGTGTTCCTGGAGAGGGGCAATGGCAGTACCTGCAAAGGCCCTGAGGGAGGGAGGGAGCTTGAGGTGGTGGAGGAGAGCCGTGAGGCCAATGGAGCTGAGATGGAGGGAGTGGCCAGAAGCAGGGTGTTGTGGTTTGAACGATAACAGACCTCATAGGCTCATATACTTCAATATTTGGTTCCCAGTTGGTGCAACTGTTTAGGAAGGATTAGGAGGCGTGGCCTTGTTGGAGAAGGTGTGCCTCTTGGGTGGACTTTGAGGTTTCAACAAAGCCCATGCCAGGCCCACTGCACCCCTTGCCTCCTACTTGTGGGCTAGATGTGAGATCTCAGCTACTTCTCCAGCACCATGCCTGCCTGCACGCCACCATGCTCCCCACCATGATGGTCATGGACTCACCCTCTGAAACTGTAAGCAAGCCCCCAATTAAATGCTTTCTTTAAAAAGTGGCCTTGGTCATGGTATCTCCTCACAGCAATGGAACAGTAACTAAGACTGGGGTCAGGAGACCCAGGGAGCTGTCTCAGTCAGGCCTTGCTGCAAAAGCACGAGGAATGAGTTCCAATCCCCGGCCCACATGTAAAACTGTGCTGGTGTGCCTGGAGTCGCAGCACTGGGAAGGTGGAGACAGGCGGGTATCCGGAGCTCCTTGGCCAGCCAGGCTAGCAAAGCTGTGGGCTCCAAGTTCAGTGAGAGACCCTGTCTTGGTTCCTCCTGTTGCTGTGATAAAATACCCTGACAAAAGCAACTTAAGGGGGAGAGGGGCTAAAGGTAAAGTCCATCACTGGAGAATTTACATCAGGAGCTTGAGGAAGCTCCCACAACCCAAAACAGCAAAGAATGCATATGAACACTTCCTTTCTTCACTTACACAGTCAAGGATCCTGGCCAGGGAATGGTGCCACCCATAGTGGACCTCCATTAACAGTAATCAAGATAATCCCCTTAAGCATGTCCAGAAGTCTGTCTTCCAGGTGTTTCTAGATTCTGTCAAAATGACAGATGGCACTAACTATCCGCAGACTCTGTCTCAAAAGAGACAATGAGGGTGAAAGCCGATGTTGATTTCTGGCCTCCACAAGCAGAAGCATCTGCACCTGCACTTGCATACACACACACACACACACACACACACACACACACACACACACACACTAGTAGGGTTGATGTGCAAGCTGTGACACTACCAGGGCTGTCCAATATGACGGGAGCTACTTAAAGGCTTGGAGCTGGAGCAGCACGATCGTACTGATCCGTTAACAGGCTGCTCCCACCTTAGATCAACATGGTGTATTAGTTCACTGTTGTTGCTAGAGTTTTCCTGCCTGGCCCACAGTCAGGACAAATCTCTGTCACCCGCCAGTCCCACAGCCACTCAGACCCAACCAAGTAAACACAGACTTACATTGGTTACAAACTGTATGGCCGTGGCAGGCTTCTTGCTAACTGTTCTTACAGCTTAAATTAATCCATTTCCATTAATCTGTACCTTGCCACATGGCTCGTGGCTTACTGGCATCTTCACATGCTGTTTGTCATTGTGGCGGCTGGCAGTGTCTCTCTGACTTAGCCTTCCACTTCCCAGCTTTATTCTCCTCCTTGTCCCGCCTACACTTCCTGCCTAGCCAATGGCCAATCAGTGTTTTATTTATTGACTAATTAGCAACACATTTGCCATACAGAACATCCCACAGCACACTGTGGCACTGAAGCCAATAGTAGATCCAAACAGATCGACTTCAAGAAACCCTGTCTATTAACTCACAGCTCTGTAGATTCGAAGTCAGGGAGAGCTCCCTCCCTTCAGTCCTCCGCCATAGGTCTCACAAAGTTAAAGTCAAGGCTATGCTAGCTTACTGTGCTTTCATCATAGGCTCTGAGCAAGAATTCCCTTCCAAACCCACTGAGGTCACTGCAGAGGTCAGTTCTCAGTGGATACAGGCCTGAGGTTCCTGCTCCCTTGCTGGCTGTTCTTGATATGTTCAGAGAGGGTATGCTGAGTCCTTGGACTCTCTCTGGCTTCCTCTTGTGTCCCAAGTGGAAGAATGCTGTCCACTTTCAAGTGGGCTGGTGCAATCACATAGGCCACCTATGACCCTGCTACTGTGCCTGCACACTGCATGCAAGTGTGCATCTGTGTGTGTGTGTGTGTGTGTGTGTGTGTGTGTGTGTGTGTGTGTGTGTGTGTGTGTTTGTGTGCACAGGTGCACATGCATGTGCTGTGGAAGCCAGAGATCTGCATCAGGTGTCCCCCTCAATCTTTTTTTTTTTTTGAGACAGGGTCTGTGGTGGTTAATTTTGACAGAATCTAAAATCATCTGGAAGATAGACCTCCAAACATGGAGATTATTCTGATTACTATCAGTTGAGGTGGAAAGACCTGGCCCACTGAGGGTAGCACTATTCCCTAGCAAGGATATATGGTGTAACACTCATAGCAAGACAGCCCCTCACGATGAAGGCGTAGAGCCCTGGGAAAGGAGCTGAGAATTCTGCCTGCACCCTCACCACAGGTGGCCTAGTGCTGCTAAAAGGGAAGAGATCCACATAGGTGGAAGTTTCTCTAATTGGAGAATGAAAATCTCAAATTATAAAGTCAAGATGGCAATGCCAGTCTCTATTGGACCCTTCCAATGAGTGTTTACTCAGCACTTCTGCATGCCTAGAAGTGTGTGTAGTATGAAAGATAAAAAACAGGAACAGAAAATATCATCTCATGGGGCAGCTGGGGCCATATAAAAGAGCAAGCAGTCATCCCTGGTTAACCACAGGGATCCGTCCTCATCCACAGGTGCTCAGTCCCTTGTACAAAGTGGTATAAGATTTTCACAGAACCTGTGCACGCCCCCCTGTATATTTTATATCATATCCAGGTGACTAGGGTGTGTGATGCATACTGCGTCAATAGCTGTTGTAGGAGTCGGGGAGATGCCTCAGTCAGTAAAGAGCTTGCCTTGCAAGCAGAAGGGCCCAAGTTCACATCCAGAATCCATGCAAAGAGCCAGGTGTGGTGCACATGGACTCGGCCACTCGGGGTGACAGAATGGGGTGAAAGACAGTGCTGTGATTTGGGGGGGTGGGGGGATTGGCTTTGGAGTTCCTGGGCGAGGTAGGGCTCTCCTGTCAAAGGCAAGTGGCCTATGAGCCTGTCCCTCAGGGACGCTTCAGTAGATGAGATGGGGTTTCTGTGAGTGATGGTAGAAACGGTAGAGTGGCCTCCTGGAGGAAGGGAGGAAGCGGGCTGCTATGGCAGAAGTGACCTTCACCTTCCTGGCCCAGCAGTGGCCTCCCCACCCAGTCATAGTCACTTCTCTGGCACGAGCCACTTAAGGAGGAAAGAAAGCCACTTAAGGGTTCGTGGTCTAAGGACACGGTCCATCGTGGTAGGGAAGGTACTGTGACAGGAACCTGAGCTGGCTGCTCACAGTCAGGGACAGAGATGTTGCTGGTGCTCAGCTCATTTTCTCCTCTCGAGTCAGCCATGGAGCCCTGGTCATGGGGTGGTACTGCCCACATACAGGGTGGGTTTGCTCATCTCAGATTCAACCCAATCTAGAAATGTCCTCACAGACAGGAATGTCAAGCATGTGCTGTTGAGAAAGTGTAGCCGGCCTATGAAGGCTTCAGTCTGTGTGACCTTGTTTACATGGGATTAATAAGAGAAAAAACAGAACTTAATGACCAGAGGGACAGAGGCCACTGTCCTTGCCATGGGAGCTGTGGGGACTGAGGAAGGGGAACTTTCTGGTGCTGGGATGGTCTCAGAGGCTGTCCTGGTGGTGGCCCTCTGGGTTTGTCAGTTCTGCTTTATAAGGAGAAGTGGGTTACCACAGTGAGAACACGGCCCCAGGATGAGTGGCATTGTCTGCAACCTCCAGCAGTGGGAGGTGGAGCTGGAAAGGGGCAGAACGAGACTCTGATCTGCTCTATTGACCTCACCCCCACCCCAAGCCTGTGACCATCCCAGGACAGGCTAGTCTGGATCCACCCATCACCCCAATATTTGCACACAGTAGGCCCACTGTCCATAGAATTCCAGATGTCATGGGAAAACCACTGGAGCATGTTCTGCCCTGCCCCTGAATTCTCATCCCCAGCTAAGACATGGCCTAAGTATCCTTGTCTGAGCCCCGCTGTCACTTGGAGCAGGTATCCTGCATCCTGCAGGACAACCAAACGTCTCCGGCTCACCTGTCCAGCCCACCCACTCCAGGCCTGGCCCCTCCATTCTGAAACACCTGCCACCTGGACTTTGGCCTCTAGCAAGATCGGACCCCAGGAGCCTCCAGTGACAGGCGAGTGTTCTATCATGGAACAAATGTAATAGGTTGATGTTTATCTTGCAGACTGCGTGCGCCTAATAAAGTATTAATACCGAGAGCAGATTGCTTCTCCATCCAGCAGGCAGAGTATGATTGCAGAGGAGGGAGGAGCTGGTGCTCCCTGGAGGAGGGAGTCCCATATGCTCCCTGGAGGAGGGAGTCCCAGTGGGCTTGTTTCTTGGTGGAATGGAGGCCTCTGTCAAAGGTGACTGCAAAGGACATTTCTCATAGCATTCCCAGGTTGTGCAATCACTACACATTCAGAGGTCGGGACAGGTGCCCTGACGGAAGGTGGGGGCTGATCCACTTGGGTGGAGGAGAAGTTTGCCTAGGCTTTGAGGGCATACTCTCTATGGTGAACTTTGGGCAGTCCATGCTTCCAGGCCCAGATGGCTGGCCCTGAGTTTGGGAGACTACTCCTTCAGTGTTGAGTTTCTCAGCCTCTGTATTGCTGACGTTTGGGACCAGGTGACTATTGGTTATCTGGGTCTGTCCTGTGTCCCATAAAATATTTCACGGATTAGTACCCCTCCGGGTGTCTTTCAGTCATCTCCAAATGTTCCTTGGGGGTCAGAACTCACCCTGGCTGAGAACCACTCTGCTTCAGTCAACTGCCATATACAGCAGAAGGTCCAGGCACTCAGTGAAGAGAGTCTAATTCTGGAGCTGGGCAGATGGCTCAGTGGTAAAAGCACTTGCTGTACAAACGTGAAGACCTTCTATTGGTCCTCACGTAAAAGTGGGGTGTAGTGGCACATGTCTGTTACCCCAGTATTGGGGAGGCAGAGGCAGCCTGATGAAGCCCTGGAGATGGCTGATCAGGCTATCTAGCAGAATTCTATCAAAGGGCTCCAGGTTCAGTAAGAGACTTGAGGAAGACTCCTGACATTGTCCTCCAGCCTCCATATGCACAAGCAGATATGGACATGCACAGTCACCCCCCATGCACACATGCACATGTATAAACATGTACACATGCAGACACTATACACTCACAATGAGAAGAGAGAGAGAGTACAAATCAGAAAAACAGACCCGATGCCATTTAGTCATCAAGAAGCCCTGGTCACATGAGCTCACTTGGAACAGACGCAAGCTACATTTTTCAGATCACATCTTAAAATAACAGGGTCAAGGAAGCAGAATTGTCACCAAGCAAACTCTTCAAATTTCCAGGCCTTTGGTGCAAGAATGAGGTAATCCCATGCAACGCCAGTTGCTTTTTTGGGAGGAAAAAAAAAAGACAAAAACATTAAAGAAAGATCCCTTTCCATTACCCTCAGCTCCCAAACCCTAGCAATTAATTCTTATACGCTGAAGGACTTCTGTGTTTATGAGGCATTATTATTTAATGGAGGCCTATTTTAAATTGTAATTTTTTTCATTAAATTGCCTCGTTTTACTTATTAAGACCAGTTGATATCCTAGCTTAGTCTGTGTTTCTTGAGTAATAACTATTTTTCCTTTAAGATATTCTGTAATAACTTATTATTCCAAGTCGGAGACGCCTCCCCGTGGCTTATGAGTTTGTCCCCATGATGCTGCATTCGAGGGTGGAGGATGTGCGTGAAGGTGGAAGATGTGGGCAAAGATGGAGAACGTGTGTGAGGGTGTCAGGTGCAGGGGGAGGCAGAGGATGCAGGGGAGGAGAGGAGGCATTCACAGGTGGAGGGTGCAGGCTAGATCGCCTACAGCCTCTGCTCTGGGAGTCTATGTGGGAAGCCAGTGAGGACAGGGCAGTGTCTACGGACCCTTGAGAGATCCAGGAAACTGGATCCACCCTCCTTGGAGCCTTCACATGCCAAACCACAAAACATCTAGCAAGAAGGAGAATGGGGACACAGAGAGGTCAGCTGCAAAGGCCAGCTCCACTGTCTTGACTGAGTCCCTGTGAACAGCCACAGCCCTGGGCAGCTTGCCTGTTTATCCTTCTCGCTCTCTCTTGCCAGCTGTCCACATATGACAGAGGTGGAAACTGAGGCATGGATCCTCACTATGACCCACTCAGGGATGCATGGTCAGCCCATGGAAGAGTCCGAAGCTGTCACTGGTTTGTCTGATTCCCAAATTCAAAGTTAACCTCTCTGGGCACCGGAATCCCTAACAACATACGGAATGCCATCCTCTCCTTTCTCAGCCTCACCACGTGTCCTGAGAAATAAGCACCATCAACCCATTTCTCAGTTGAGATGACTGAGGTCCAGAGGAATAACCATTTGCCTCTGAGCATGGCAGATGAAGACCAGTCCAGTCTGGTCATCTGTGTCAACAGCTGAGCCATTTCTCTTCTTCCTTCCTGACCACCGCAGCCTCCCCGTGTCCAGCTGTCTCTCCAGCCTTATGCACTGCCCCACCCCTGGACTCAGACACCACAGAGACAGCTCACGACCATGTCTGCAGCGCCTGCCTCTGACCCTTCCCCCTCACCTGACCTGAGATGAAGAGATGGCTTCATCTCATCCGCCCCTGACACAGAGGCTGGGGAAGCCCGTGGAGGGGCCCTGATCCAGGGCAGAGTGGATTTGTCTGTCTGCCCACTCATTTGCTTATTTCCTCCTCCCTCCCACCAAGAACCTGCTGAACACATACTGTGTGCACTGTTAGTGGAAGTCATACAAATGTCTAGGCTCTTCCGTGCTGTGGCCATGCCCTCCTCCTCCTCATTCCAGTCCTTCCCTACCATGTGGCAATGGAGAAAGGGCCATGTAGGACTGCACGTTCTCAGACACAGGCCTGGTGGCTGCATTGCCCTGACTAGAAAGCCAAGCCAAATTGCAAGGGACACTGGGAAGTGTTCCTAGCTGAGTACTGGTGTGTGTACCTGTGTGCGCATGTGTGCATGTGTGTACCCCTGTGTGCATGTGTACATGTGTGTGCATACCTGTGTGTGTGTGTGTGTGTGTGTGTGTGTGTGTGTGTGTGTGTGTGTGTGTAAGCACATAGGCACATAGCAGTCTGTGTGGGTTAGGAAGGCACATGTGTGCACAGAGTAGGCATTGTATACAAGAGAGGTGTGAGGATCCCAGTGTAAACTTGGGTTAGAGAGCCTGGCATGGACAAATGTAGCAGCTACAGCGTGTAGGCATCTGCACCTGTGACCCTGTAAAGAGTTTCCCCAGGCATCGCATTCCCTGACAGACACCTCAGAGGCAAGAGGATGCACTGGATAAGGCCTGGCCTGCTCTGGCCCCGGTGCCTCCTATTTGTAAAATGGGAAGGGAAATCCCTCACTATGGCTTCTTGTGGGGAGATGGAGGAGCTTCAGGTGTCTATGAACAGCCCCAGGGTCTCCTTATTAATAGTATAACCACATCATTATCAATAATGAAGCACAAATTAATAATAAATAAACAAACTAATGATAAATAATACATACACCATGAATAATACATTAATACACCCAGGCTTCCAAACATCTATTGCTTTTGACGTGGGGTGCTTGATGAGCTGGCTGACGATCACAGGGAGGGGGCTGTTGAGGAGGCTGAAATACTGAGGGTCCAGGGCATCAAGTATGTTCCTGTAAGACTGAAAGTGCTTTGGTCCCTAGGGGCCCAGAGCTGAACTGACCTTCTGCTGGGACATCAGGGCCCAGGAGTCTAGTGGGATGAGGTGTGCCTTCTTTTCTGGATGTTCTTACCTGGAATAAGGTAGGGGTGGCAAATGCAGTGCCCAAAGGAGCCGGGATGTGGCTCGGTTGTAGAGTGCCTGGCATGCATGCCTGAAGTCGTGAGTTCGATTCCCAGTACTGCATAAGCCAGGCCTAGTGGTTCAAGTCTGTAATGTCAGTACTTGAAAGATGGAGGCAGTAGTATGACACGTTTAAGGTCAACTTCAGCTACATTAGTGAGTTAGAACAGGATGGGGAGGGGGACTGAAAAGAAAGGCATTAACAGAATCACATAGTGTGAGTGGAGCTAGCCAGCAAGGAGGCCTGGAAAATGTCTGTGTCTGTGGTTTCATCTACTTGGAGATGGAGTATCACTATGCAGTTCAGGCTGGCCTTGAACTCACAACCCTCCTGGCGCCACCTCCAGAGAACTGGGGTTACATATGTGTATCTCTATACACTAGCCATACAATCTGTCTTGAGTTAGCCATTAGCTGCAAAGCATAATGGCATAATAATGGGGACATGCACTTGGCCTTGGAAGGACAAATAACTGTGGGAGACAAGGTAGCTAGCTGGAAAGGGTGCCACCGTGCTGTGCTTTGGGGTCTTGGTGGATGCTGTGGGAAGACTCTTGACCCAGATTTAAGAGGCTCTGCCCAGAATGAAGAGGAGGCACGTGCCAGGGAGCTCTAGGGCAAACTGTGTCTTTGCCCCAACCTGAAGGCATGGTAAAATGTGAAGTGATTGGGATGGGACAGTGTTTTTCCAGGCAGAGGGAATGGCAGGTACAGAGATCTCTTCACTGCTGGAAGCCTGCTGTGTTTGGGGAGGTCTAAATAACTCAAGGGGGCAGAGGCTCAAAATTTAAAAATGTAGAGGGACAGATGAGGCAGGCTCTTCAGCTGAGCCTTCCCGGGGTCGTGGCTTCATCTCCAGATCAATGGAAAATCAAAGCAGGACTTGGGCATGGAGCCCTGAGAGTTCACCAGCTGTTCCCCGGCACACATGTCACGAGGGCCTGTGTGTGTGTGTGTGTGTGTGTGTGTGTGTGTGATGGGCATGGGCCCTTCAATATCACACTGGTACAGCCACTACATGCCCACATCACCCAGGAAGCTGGTCATGTCTAAGGATGGAAAGTCACATGGTATGTCCACTAGAATTCAGGTGGGCTCCTGTGAAGATGCCAAGTGAGCCACTGTGAGCTCCTAAAAGGGAGCATCAGTCTGGTGTAAACCAGGCAAGGAGAGCATGGTGCCGAACCTAGACATTCATGACTGGATCCATTTAGCTGAGCTCACAGAAGGAAACCCCACAGGAGGAAGGAGAACCGGCTGAAGGCAGAGGCTTGGGAGGACTCCTGGCGGGGTTTCAGGAGAGCGAAGGCAGGATGTGAGACTGATTGAGTTGGAGGGGCTGAGAGAGGGGAGCTCATCAGGGGCCCAGTTGGCCTTGACAGATTCTGAACTTGATCCTGAATTGGAAGGCAATGGGGCAGGGAAATTGAATGACATTAACCAGAGACAGGGCATCAGTATTTGCATTTTAGAACTATCTGAAGCTCCAGGGGTGGAGGTGAGTGAAATTAACAAATCTGCAGGTTACAGAGCAGAAATCTGCATTGCAGGGTCCTGGGGAAATAATGTTCCCAAACTGAGGCAGAATGAGGCAGAGAGAGCAGAGAGGCCATTTGAACCAGCCATCTCCGAGACTGATGAACGGTAGCTTTCTGTTCTGGGTGGTCTCTTTTCTTTTGCGGTCAGAGACGGTAGTTGGGGGCACTTGTGAGTCTGCCTAGAAGGGCATATTTCACAGAACCCCATGTACCTGCCTGTAAGGTGTGCTTGCAGTAATTGGTTCCCTGTAATAATATTTATTACGACAGTAATTACGCAGCACAGGAGCCCAGGGAGGCTGTCGGTGGCTCTGCAATACGATATTTATCTTCATGAGATAGGGGTGACCTCATTTCTTCATGAGTGGTAATACATGGAGCTCTCTTGCTGCCATATGAAGATAAATCCCAGACCTCAGCAGGGGAAGGGGCATCAGGAATTGATGTGGCCCTGATCCTCACAGTCCATGCCCCACCAGCCTTAAGTCCAGCAGGTGGAGGTCCGACAACCCCCAGCCCACGTGTCCTCTCAGTTTGAGTTAGAGTATAGTCCATGCTGGTTCTCCAAAGACTAGGTCTGTGAACAGTCTGCATCACTCAGCACTCATTCACCCAGAACAGAGCGGAGGGTGTCCCTGCCCATCAAGATCCCCTCATCTGGTAGCAGACACAGCCCCTGTCCTGAGGTGGAGAAGCAGCCAGCTCCGGCTGCTTTCCTTTCTTCACTGATTTTCTTGCCATCAAAGAGTAATGGTTTAGGTGACTGGCACTTAGAAGGCCAAAGTCATTGATCTAGAAATGGCTTCAGGGGACTGTGTGTCAGGAATGAGCAGCAGTTGGCTGTTGCTGTTCAGACATGAGTGTCCCACAGGCTCGTGTGGTGGATGTGAGTGTTCCCACAGGCTATGGGCACCAGCTGGTGGCACCATTTAGGAAGGTTGTGGAAGGGAGGTAGAGTCCAGCTGGGGGATTTCTAAGGTCAAGCACTGAAGTTTGATAGCCCAGCCCCAATTCCTGCCTTCTGCACCCTGAACGCAGTGGTTTGAGAATGTCCCCCATAGGCTTCTCTGGTCCCCAGTTGGCGGCCTTGTTTGGAAAGGTTTAGGAGGTATGGCCTTGCTGAGGGAAGTATGTCACTTGGGATGGCTTTTGAGAGTTTAAAGGTTGGAGCCGATTCCAGTTGGCTCTCGCTGCTTCATGGTTGTGGTTCAAGATGTGAGCTCTCGACAACCTGCTCCAGCCACCAGGCCTGCCATATGCTCACATGCTTCCTGGCCATGATGGACTCTGGAACCTAAACCCAAATTTAAACTCTTTCTTCTAAAATTTACCCTGGAGTTTTATCACAGCATCAGAAAATGACTAATACACTAACTGTGGGCACACTGTAGCCACCTGCCTGGAGCTCCTGTCCCCATGCCTGCCCTGCCATGGTGGGATGCACCCTCAAACTGGGAGTCTAAATAAACTCTCTCAAATGTTGCTTTGGGCAAGTGTTTCACCACAGTGATGAGAAAGTAACTGATCATGGGAAGTGGTTTTAAAAGTGCTGAGCCAAGTGATTTGAGGGTTTAAAACAAGTATTTTATTTTAAAACATTCAGCAAAGAAATAAAAGATATAAAGAACGAAATGGAAATTATAAAGACTTATTTTTTTTTTTGTTTTAGGTGTATGTGTGTGTGTGTGTGTGTGTGTGTGTGTGTGTGTGTGTGTGTGTGTGTATGCAAACACAGAAGAGGTCATCAGACTCCATGGAACTGGAATTACAGGTGGTTGTGAGCTGCTTAACAAGGGTGCTGGGAATGAAACTGAGATCCTGTACAAAAGCAGCAGTATGTACTCTTAAATGCTCAGATAACTTTCCAGCTCCCAAATAAAAATCCTAGAGCCCCTTCCCCCAAAGAAATACAGTATACGAGCTCATGGAGATGGAAAGCAACAGAATAGAGTTGCCAAGGAGAGATAAGTGAACCTGAAGACATTAGGAAAGGTGATGCTAAGAACAGGGGAGGAGAGATGGGGATACAGATGGGGTGGGGCGGGGCAGTGATGCTAACATAACAAACAAGTAAATGGAGACAGACCGGGATATATGTTTTGGAGAAACAAATAAAGGTCAAGAATTGGAGAACAGCAGTGATGAGATTCCATATGCAATGATGTCAGCAGAAAGACCTCCCTAAAGAGAAGGTGCATGGGCAGAGGAAAACTGAGGCATTGGGCCATGTGTGGAAGACCACATTACCCTGGGAGGTGGAGGTGTCATGGACAAAGACCCTGAGGTGGGGGCATGCTCAATGGGCTCAGAAATCAGCAGGGCTTCTTGTGAGCAGGGGGCACAGAACAAGTTGAGGGTCAGGGAGGTAAAGTTGGAGTGGTAGGCGGGTGCAGAGCTGGTGCTAGGGGACCAATTAGGAGGGTGCTACAGTAGAGCCACTGGGTGGTGGTACCAGGTCCAGGGAGGGGGTGGTGGTGCCAGGTCCAGGGAGGAGGTGGTGGTACCAGGTCCAGGGAGGGGGTGGTGGTACCAGGTCCAGGGAGGGGGTGGTGGTACCAGGTCCAGGGAGGGGGTGGTGGTACCAGGTCCAGGGAGGGGGTGGTGGTACCAGGTCCAGGGAGGGGGTGATGGAGGCATGAGGCTGTTGGACTCTGGATGTAGTATATAGAGCATCCGGGACTTGTTGTCTCCTCGAAAAAGAAGGGGTATACTGGGAAGAAGTGGGTGCTGGAGAAACAGGGGAAGTACCCCATCGCTTGGGACCTTGTCCTTTGAGGGTATAGAAGGCATCCAAGCCATGTATGTGCCAAGCTATGCTGTGTCTTCTGTTGCCAGGGGTAGTTACAGAGGATGACTGCCTCTCTCTGGGCAAAGGCTCCTGGCATGGGCATGAGAGAGAGTATGAAGCCAGGAGCTCAGTAGCGAGAGCTACCTGGAGAAGATGGACCATGGCCAAGATCAAGGTTGCTGGGAGCTACAGGGAGCCTACAAGGTTGCTGTGAGCTACAGGGTAGCTAGCATTCGGGAAACCAAGGTAGCTCCACCTGTCTGCTAGCCTATAGTCAGGCAGCCACCACTGCCCTGACCCCAGCCTGTCATGCTGAAAGCTCTTCCTGGGATGCTGTAGGTGGGTCCCACTGCCTGTCCCCTAGCTTCTGCTCTGCCTCGCTTCCTGCTGACCCAACAGCCAGGTTGTGTAGCATCCTGAAGAGGCTGCCAGGCAAGCACTCACCATGCAGGACTGGTGTTCCCCTTGGAAAGGAGTCCTTAGCCTGAAGCCCTGAGAAGCCCCTGGGTGCTCAGCTGGTACAGACCTGGTCCAGAAGGCAACGATCAGAGGCAGGTTGGAAGACGCTTGAGGGCACCAGAAGTCCTGACTTACAGGGGCAAGGTGCTTCTGGTGGGGCCTCTGGAACCCTTGTCCTCACTGATTATGGAACTGTCAAGGGGAAAGACAATTCATTTTGTCATTGCAGGACCTCTAAGTATGAGTGATGGCAGACGGAAACCGTTGTGGGGGTGGTTGTCTGTGGTTTACAGTGAAGCACCACCCCTAGTGAAGCAGCGGGTAACTGCTAGATACCTGCCCCCGCCACTGCGTGGCCTGAGATGGACCCCCTTAAGACCTGGGAGGGGTACGTGCTCAGGCCACGCCCCCTGGGTGGGGCAGGTACCTAGCACTTACCTGCTGCTTCCCTGGGGGTGGTGCTTCAATGTAAGGCACAGACAACCACCCCTACAAACAGTCCATGGCCAGTTTGTGTCATCATTTGTGACAGGGCATCCTGTAGCCCAGGCTGGCCTTGAACTCACTAAGTACTGAAGATGACCTTGAACTTCTGATCCTTCTTCTTCCACCTCCTCAGTGCCAGGATAGCGAGCATGGGCCACCACGCCTGACTAGAAAGCGAGCCTGTAGTAATCTACCCAGGGCCACTCATGGACCAGGTGAGGCTGTGGCTGGGACAACCAGCTCAACAGTTTGCAAAAGGCTCTTCAGGTTTCTCATGCAAAGCCCCTTATCCTTGGTCCTGCACCAACCAGGACGGACATGGATCGAACTAAAGCTGGCCGTGCTTCTCTGGGCTCCCTTGCCGACTTGTCCCATGGAGAGTCAGGCTTAAGCCAAGTCTGGTCACAGACTTGTCACTTGAGCTTGGCACTCTGAGAGAGTGACTCCACAATGCTTCTAGACTTCCAAGGAGGCTTCAGCCATCACCTCCTGAGGTGGGGGTGTGGCCTAAATAGTACTGCAATTTGTTAAATGTATCTTTTTGTTTTTGTTTTCATTTTTTTGAGACAGGGTTTCTCTGCATAGTCCTGGTTGTCTCAGAACTCGCTCTGTAGACAAGGCTGACCTGGAACTCACAGAGATCCTCCTGCCTCTTGTCTCTCAAGTGCTGGGATTAAAAGTGTGCACCACCACCACCACCACCCGGCACTGAATGTGTCTTCATCTGATCTGCCTGTATCACTGTCAAGGGAGAGCAATGGCTGTGTCCAGTAGAGAACTACTTAGTTCAGATGGAGCCTGTTCTGCTCCCAGTCCACCTGATGCTGATGCTGATGCTCGGCGGGGCTCGGGCATCGGAGCTGATTGGCAGTAAATGTAATGCTCGCCATCACAGATTCCATCTACCACTGGTGTCTGAGTAATTGGTGGATACACTTGTCAGACAAGTGATGTGCGTTGTGTGTAGGAAGGAAGGTGGCCACGTGCTTCGGCCAGGCCTCTGCATCCAGACCAGCCTAGGCTGAACTGGCATCTGTGGAGGAATTCTGCAGAGCAGAGAGGCCCTAAAAATCCCTTGTTTCATGGATGAGGAAACTCAGAGCCAGCCGGCACATGCCCGAAGTCCCCAAGGCTGGTCCAGGAGCAAAGCTAGGACCAGATACAGCTCCCTTCTCTCTGTCCTCAATGCCCTGGGCTGGTGGATGAGCCTGTGTCCCCACCCCACCTGCTCAGCTGCCTCTGCCCCACCCCATCCAGCCCAGGTCAGGGTGGGGGTTCCACAAGGCCGCTTGAAGCTGGTCCCAGGTCATGAATGACTATCTGATCCTCACTGTATCATCTTCTTTTACACTGTTGTCCAGATGTTGGCCTCTGTCTTTCCTTCCTGACCTAGAGGGAGAAGAGGCCAGTAGCCACAAGGGTTCCTGTCACCTCCCACGTGGGCAGTAACTGGGGAAAGTGAGACCCATGCTGTCTTTGCTTGTTTGAACTCAGTGGATCCTTGTCTGTTTCCCATGGAAGGAAACAGTCGTACAGAGGTCCCATCTCCTGCCAGGTCACTGTGGAGTGGTAGGAAATGATGCTTGGCCTGGCCCTGCACTAGCTGTGTGCCCGGCCTGAAAGTCAGCTTCTAACGATGACCCACTAGCTGCCGTGGAAGCTGCACACTGGAGGTAGGCAGATTCTGAGTCTTGGTGGATCTTGTTAAGTCACATGACTCTGCACTGGGTAGTGGCAAAAGGTGAGAGGGAGAGATTGGCTTCAGAAAGTCAGTTAGACCCGGGTTCGAATCCCACCCTGCCCACTGCCATCCACATATCATGGGACAAAGTGCTTCACAGTTATGAAGAGCAGAGCCCGTGTTGACAGAGGCACACGTAGCTAAAAAAAAAAAAGCTGGAAAATCAGCCCTCATCATCATCCTGTTTTAGTGCTCTGGGGAATAACCAGAAAGAGAGACAGATGGGCAGACAGTCACACTCTAGCGTGATTTTCTTTATGGCTTCCTCCGAATGTACACATTGCTGCCCCCCAGCTAATAAAAACAGGGAGAACCAACATGCTGGGCAAATGAGAAAGAGTTCTACACAGGGGGTCCACCGTCCTTAGAGTGGAGTCCAGCACCCTCAGCACCCAGGGTGCCTGGACCTGGGGCAGGTGGCGGCAGCCAGGAGCCTGGGAGAAGGAAGCACTGATGGGCCACTGGCTCTCAGCGGAGCGCATCAGGAGAGAGCACGTCCCTTACCTTCTGCCTCTCACTTGCCACAGCCCCTTCTACTCTACCCGAGTCCCACCTGAAGCCCTGCCAGAGATTGCTCCAGTGGGTAAGGTGTTGGGAAGGAACTCCTACCATGGCCCAAGCTTAGAGTCCACCACCTACCCCAGAAGGCCTCTGTGGCACTTGTGTTCTGTCTCACAATAGGCAGGAGCCTATATGGCTACTTGGCTCACATATTCCATTATTTCAGGCTTCTCAAGAGAAGCTGGCCGGGAAGTCCTGTTCTGAAAGCCTGTCCCCTGTTCCTCTCCACGGCTTTGCCCTGATAGATCCTTCCTCCTCACACATATCACCTTCTGATGTATTTCCATTGATAATCAATGATGGCTTTGTCTGCTACAACATCAGCTCCATGATGGAGGGAGACTCTGCTGTCACCAGGACAGCCTGTGTTCGTTTCTTGTCCTGCTGCTGTGTGTGACAAAATACCCCATCAAAGGAGCTTAAGGATTTTTACTTATTTTAGCTCCCTGTTCAAGGCACAGCCTGTCAGAGTGGGGAAGTAGAGGCAGCAGGAGCTTGTAGCAGCTGGCCACACTGAGCAATGAGTGCTTACATGGTAGTGCTTAGCTAGATTTTTCTACTCTTCGGCAGCCCAGGATTCCCTGCCTGGGGAATGGTGCCGCCTATAGTGGATCAGTCTTCCCACCTCAATTAACATAATTAAGAAAAACCTCACAGACATGCCCAGCTTCTGTCGAGTTAACAATTAGTTCCAACTGTCACAAACCCCATGGCCATCCCATCAAGGGGAGACAGGTGTCATTTCCTTGGCCAATCACTTCTCAGAAGTAGTTGGCTGCAGAAATGGGCTTGCCTGAAGTGGGAGTCAGAAGTTCCATCTCTACAGACTCCCAGTCATCTGTGAGAACAACATGGCAGTGCGTCCATCTGATACAGCATGTCCACTGTTGTAGCCCCACCTCCTGTCTGTGCAGGAGGCTGGTCTCTGTCATACCCAGGGATCCCCAGGGCTTCTGACATCACCTGCTGATGGTGCTCACACTTCAACCCCATCTCCAGATCTGAAACCTTGCTCATTCCATCCCCACCCCCAACTCTTTCCTGCCTCCGCAGCAGTAATCCTCCATTGCCCTGGCCAACTACCCCTGCTCCATCAACTCATCATGCAAGAGCACAGGCCTTTCCTCATCCCACCTCTGGTTGCGAGCCCATTGCATACCTTGCCAACTTATCCTAACACAGACTCCACCACCACCCCTTTTTTTTTCCTTAAAAACTCACTTGCTTATCCCTCCAGGCTAATGAATCTCCTTTATGCTGAGAACTTGGTGTCTGGGTGTGTTCTTTTCTGACTCTGAGGGGCTGCCTGAGCCCTACATGGACAATACACCTCTCTGTTCTCCTGTAAGGTGTTGGAGGGGACAGCTCTTTTTGAGAATTGCCATGCTGGGTGCATGTGACACATTTAGCGAGTGCCTGGTACACACTGTATTTACCATGTCCTACATGGCTTGCTTGGGAGCACTCCAGTTCCTTGCAGTCCTTTTGGCTGAAGGAGGCCTCCTTGTTGGGCGCAGGTTGGGGCCTGGATTACACAAACTGCGCCCGGCTTCCCTGTTCCCTCTCATAGCCACACACAGCCCATATGATCCTGGGTGGCGCTCACATGGTGATGTCTCGTTTCCTCCTCTGTATGTTTCAGAGGACATGGCCCATTGTGCCGCCCTGTTTCTCAGATTCTGGCCCAGGTCTTGCTCAGGACACATGGGAACAACTGTGTTGTAAACCAACCCCAAGGTTGGCCTTGCAGTGGTCTGGCAGCCACTTCCTTAGACCCCATGGCCTCAGGGCTCTCCAGGAACCTGACTTCAGCTGGCATTACAGAGGGTCCCAGAGTGAGCCCCTGCCTTCAGCCCCTGCCCAGGAGCTGTAGCCATGCAGGTCCAGTTCGATTCCTACTCCCACATTGATCTCTTACGGCCGCTCTTGTTTTTGGCTCTCGGAGTGTCGGACCCATTAAGCTACACGCGGGGGTCAGGCCCCTGGGACTTGATCCGCTCAGGTTCCCTGCACAATTGAAATCCCAGCCCATCCTGGCTGCTTTTCTCATTAAGGCGATTGGACTGGATTGATCTAATCAATCAATATGCAGACATCAGCCGTGGGAAGTCCATCAAATGAGCCTGAGTGGCCAGGCCCAGGATGAAGTCCCCACCAGGCTGAAGTGGGCACGTGGCCCTCCGAGCTGGAGGTGGGGAGGCAGAGGAATGGGCCAGAGGTCTCGCGGAGGTCTGCATGGTGGTGTGGAGGCAACAGTACCCCCAAGGCATTGACGACTGGACTGAAGTGTTTGTAGATTCCAAAACTCCTCCCCAACTGATCAGGGGCTCCCCCATGACCAAACATGCCCTCCCTTAGGTGTCTAGACCTGTGGGGATGCAATTGTTGGGTGTAAAAGAAGCCAGTGGTGGCCTCTCAGGGTCTTTTCCTGGGAGTTAAGTGGCTCTGAAGTTGGAATGGGGGTTGGGTGGGCCAGGTCCCACTGTGCCTCAGGGACCCTGTGTGGGGTCAGAGAAGGGACCTCCCAGGCAAAGTGATTTGGAGACACCAGGGTAAGTGTGTTCCTCTTCTGCGGGCCCTAGAAGCCTATTGTTGTGTTATCTTATGTAGGCTCATGTTTGACACTTGATCCCCAGTGGGTGGCGCTGTTAGGGGGGATGTTCGCGGAACCTTTAGGAGATAGGGCCTGACTGGAGGATGTGGGCAGCTGGAGGACGCAGAAGGGAAATCCTTCAAGGTTACAGCCCCGCCCCCCTTTCAGCTGGAGTCCTCTGCTTCCTGGCCAATGTCGTGGAACAAGCCACAGCTGTAAACTGCCACCTCAGTGGACTCCAGCTTCAGCCCTGCCCCACCCCACCCAAGTCCCTGCCCCCCACAGCCCCTGTTCCCCCGCCCCACCCCCAACTCCCTGCCCCGACCCCAGCAGGGACTACATGTAGTGGGTAGCTACACCCTCTCAGTCCAGGAGCCACAATGAACCTCTCCTCCCCGGTGTGGCCTCTGCAGGTGTTTGGTTACTGGAACTAGAGCCACAACCAGTCATCAATCAGGCGCCGCACTCTCCGAAGGGTGGGGAGGTAGTGTTGAATCCAGCCTTTTCCTTTGGTCTCAGAAGATCTTAAATGTTTACTTCTTATTTGTCTAAACAAAGGATTCCAGAATGAAATTAAACCTTCCACAAGGTGGAGGGGTTGGGATGTTGCAGGTCCAGCACCTGATTACAGTTTCCCTGGGGGTGTCTATCCCCCAGGGATCCCCTTTCCTTTCCCACTTCCGGTGTCTGACCTAATATCAGGTGACACCTTGCGGAAATGCGTTAACTCAGCAGACCATGAGCTTCCCCCAACCAAAGTTAAGACAACCGCCAGAGAGCATCTGCCCCCGACCGGCTCTCCCCCTTGCCGTAAAACCCTCTGATTCTCCACCAGCGAATCTGAAAGTCCCCTGATTCATGACTGTTCTCCATTCTATTACTATAAAAACCTCTCGAAACTGCTTCTGTGTCGGAACACGGAATTTAGGGTAACCTAAATCTCGGTTCACAGGCCGCGGTCACCCATATTCAGCTTCACGTAAATTATCTCTTATCCTGTTTGATGTGAGAGTCGTGGGTTTTGTGTCAACCTGTGTGTGTGTGTGCGTGTGCGTGTGCGTGTGTGTGCGTGTGTGTGCGCGTGTGCTTGTGTGTGTGTGTGTGTGTGTGTGTGTGTGTGTGTGTGTGTGTGTGTGTGTGTATGTACACACGTGTACCCTATGGTGTGTATGCAAGTCGGAGAACAGCTTTCGGGAGTCTGTTCTCTCTTTCAATTGTGGGTTCTGGGGATTGAACTCGAGTTGTGACGCTTGCACAATGAGCGCTTTTCCCACCGAACCAGCTCGCTGGCCCTCTGTGGGTCTTGTATATAGAAGGCTGACCTGTGGGAGAAATTCTTCAGTAAGGGGGACCCATGGGAGCCAAGGAGGTGACAGAAAAAACACGCCAGTGAGAGGGAGAGAGCATGAGATCAACTCTGTCACCCTTCCTGTTGAACGGTGACGTGACCTCCACACGGGAGGCCCAGCCCTTCCGTCAGCGTCCCCCTCACTTCCTGTTTCGGATAGCAGTCACTGTCCTAACCCGGTATTGTTAGGTTCTTGGGGTCTTACTCAAAGAACTGAAGAATTGCATGTAAATAGCGAAATAGGTAGGGATTTTATTCAGAAGTACCAAGAAAGTGCAGACCAGGAGAGCAGGGCTCTGAGTGAGTCACTCCAGAGGAAGGAGGCCTTCCCCTTCTCCTTTTGAGGGTCCAGGAAAAAGAGGGAGCTGTTGGGGTGGGGTGAGGGTGGTTTTCTGTTTGGATTTACAGGCTTGGACTATGGAAGCCTTCATTCGTATGGATATCCTTTCCTATAATGCATCTGATTTTAATCATATGCATGGCCAATCATGCATAGGCGTAAGATGGCACAGAGGGTATTCCCTTCAAAGTTCACCCCAGCATAGGCCGCCTTTCCCGCAAGCATCTAAAATCAGTTCAGGCTGAATGGGCTGGATGTGTTTGGTCACCGAAAGGGAGTTGCTAAGGGTTGCCCACTGCACCATTTGGAGTTTGATGGTGTAGCTCAGTGTAGGCGGGGGTCCTGGGTTGCTAAGCTACCCATTATGCTTGTCTGTCTCATCCCCTCTCTCCTTCCCTCCACAGGCTACCTGACAGTCAACATTGAGCCCCTTCCCCCTGTGGTGGCTGGGGATGCAGTGACCCTGAAGTGTAACTTCAAGACAGACGGCCGCATGCGCGAGATCGTGTGGTACCGGGTAAGTGGCCACCACACATGGCTGTCTCTGTGTACTAGGGCTATGACAAAAATCCACAGAGAAGGATGCATCCTCAGTTCCTGCCATCCCTAAGCTGCCCTTTGGTCTCTTTCTTTCCTTGGTCTCCTCTGTGCTTCTGATAACCCCAGGAATCCATCAGCGCCCCAGTAGAAGTTGCTGAGAAGTGTACAAGCCCTGGGGATGGTGTGCAGCTGGGAACAATACTGATGTGGTCCTAAGAGGGATGCTTTGGCCATGTTTTTGGCATGGGAGAGAGGACAGGAAGGCTTCCTGTCTTTAGAACTGCCTTTCAGCAGAGTGTGCTGATGCACAGCTCAGCACACAGGAGGCTGAAGAGCGAGGTTTGCCGGTTTCAGGGCAAGCCTGAGCTACATAGTGAGCGTCTGTCTTAAACAACCAAAAAGCGTGGCGCATTTCAGAGATTTTCTGCCACTTCAGCTTACTGCAGGAGACCCAGCCTGGTGCCTGGCGCCAGCTGTCTAGGCCTGAGGAGGGAAGTGGCTTGGGATGCACAGGTGCCACCCGGGTGCCAGTGATGACAGTGGTAAGAACAGATTTGGATCTTGGGCACAAGAGGTCATTCTAGCCACGGAGGGAATGAATCTCTGTGGGTCTGAATGGGTTATCCCAGGCTAGTATCTCTTTAAGGAGCAGGGGCTGGGTTCCCGAGAAGGGTCAGCAGACTTGGAGGCTGGTCTGTGAGAACATGCCCAGGGATGCCACAGACGATTCCTCTCCTGGGATCTAAGCCAGGGCCAGGCATCATTTCCAGGTAAAGGCCAAGACTGTAAACGCATTCCTTTCTGCTGACCATAGAGCGTGAGTCACAACTCCTCCACACTGTTTGGGGACAATGTGTGAATGAGAGGGCACACCACGTTCCCCAAACATGTTGTGCATGGAAACCAGCAAGTTGAATTTTGTATAATTTTCCTGTGTCACAAAAATCCCTTCTTCCTTTATTTCTAACAGTTGGGAAAAGTAAAAACCATGCTTTACCCGGGGGCCATGTGGAAATACAATGTGCGTAGAGTGGACTCCTGCCTTGTGGTTAAAGATACCTGAGAGAAAGCATTCTGTAGGGGTAGGTGCGGGCTTCAGTGGCTAGAGTGCTTGCCTAGCGTGTATGGAGCCCTGGGTTTGCGCCCCAATGTTGTATAAAACCTGGTGCAATGCACACTTGTAATCCCAGCACTTTGAGGTGGGTGCAGGACCAGATGTTCAGGGGTATCTTTGGCTACCCTGCCTGGCATTCACCCACAGAGCCTAGAAACATGGGATAAGGAGTGAGAGGAAAAAGAAGACCTGAGTGCCTCAGTGCTCCTCCATTCAGGCCTCTCTCCACTACCTCCTTCCTTGCCATCCATCTTGAATTTCTGATCTTTGGTTTTCCGTTTGCTGATGAGTGTTGTTTTGTTGGCTCCGCCCACATTCCTTTGAACCCAAGCCTGTCCTCCATCTCAGCATCATAGCCCTTTCTACCTGGAACCAGCTCTGGTGCCTTTCACCCACCCTGCAAGTGTGAACTGCACACTTGGACCCACAGTCCTCATTCCTAGGAGAGGGAGACCAACTGGCCCAGACAAAGTCAGGGCTGGCAAGAGCCTAGCCATGGATCATATCATCATCTGTGGAGTCACAGGCTATGGGGGCTGCTTGGCTGTCACAGGCTGTAAACATGGAGGGAGCGAGAGAGATTAACCCCAGCTACTGGCTGACATTGGGGACACAGTTCATCCTCCCTCACCCCAGGCTGGAATCTGAGTGGGGAGAGAAGGAAGGTGCTATGGACTGGTGGAAACGATCCCTGGGGTGGAAGGTGGGGTAGAGTTGGAGCTGGGAAGAGTCCAGGGGCCCCATAGCCTTCTATGCCCCCCACCTCCACCCCGGCAGTCAATATGCCAGAGGAGGTGACAGTCCTCCTGAAGAGACAGCTTCCAGAGGAGGGACACCAGCAGGCCAGGCTGTGCCCATGCACGGAGGTATCCCTGCGGCTCCCTCAGCTGGAGGCACAGTCCATCGTGAGCCTCCAGGCTGGATGGAGGCTTCCACTTTCCTTCTGCCCAGCCCACTCTGCCTGCTACATTGACTGTTTGAAGAATTGGTCATGTCTCTGATGGGTGTCAGGCCCTCTGTCTGGGGCTACGGTAGGCTGTACTAATTTATTTTATTTCGGTTCCCATCCTTTGACTGAAGGCCTCTGGCGTGGGGTATGCAGATGTATGCAGATCGCATGCAAATTGTCCACTGGAGCCAAATGCCGGGCCCTTTTAATTCTGGAGCTGGACAGGGTGGTGGCTCGGCTGTCTGGCTGCTCTCCTGGGGACCAGAGGAGCCCACATGCTCTGTCCGTGATGGAGGCTGGGGCAGAAGGAAATTCCAGGGAAGATGCTCGGTGCTGCCAGCTTTTTCCCCTTTGACTGCTGCTCTTCTGGCCTCCCTCTTTTCCCACGGAGCCAGCTGAAGAGAGAGATAAGAACTGACCGAGCCAGGTGGAGGCTCCAGGACCTGGGGCTGGGCGGGGTTTCCAGGGGGTGTGGGAGAGACAGCAAGGAAAGCCCCAGCCTCCTTCTCCAATGAACATCCCCCCTACCCGACCAGCCCTCTTAGCCAGCATCCATCTTGCCTCCCCTCCAGAAGCCTGGCCACAAACAGCAAACTGCCCAGTGCCTTTGGTTTTCGGGCCCCTCCTCCTGCCTCCCCCATCTCCTGAATGAGTTTACAGAGCCTGGCTTAGAAAGAGATGAATAGATTCCACAGGCTCAGCCAGGCCCGGGCCTCCAGTCCCTTCAGAAGGGAAAAGCAGAGGCATTGTGGAGCGCCACCACCGGCCCCGCTCGCTCAGTTTGATGGGCACGAAACAGCCCACTGCATGTGGTAAGTCTTGCAGCTCCGCTCTGCTCTAGAAAAGCGTCTGCACAGGAGATAGTCGGAGTTTTTCCAAGGCATAGAAGCTTGAGAGTAGCTCAGTGGTAGAGAACTTGCCTAACACGTGCAAGGCTCTGGGTTCAATCCCCAGCACCACACACACACACACACACACACACACACACACACACACACACACACACGCACAGGCACAGGCACACACGCACATGCATGCAAGCAAGCATGCAGAGAGAGAGAGAGAGAGAGAGAGAGAGAGAGAGAGAGAGAGAGAGAGAGAGACTTTCCAAAGCATAGAGAAGAGATTGGTTCTTTGGGGAGAGTGGGGAGCCTATAACACTCTCTGACCTCTGGCTAGACATGTGGGGTTGCCTAGAGGGAGGAAAAGTGATGGAGAAGTAGCCTGACATCGGATACCTTGCCTGAGATCCGGCTAATAGGGAAAGAGCTCAGGCCAGTTCGGTGAAGATGCCCAAACTACCAGATAGTCTTAAGAGAGCACAAGCCATCAGAGCATCCCCCACTCCCTCCCCCAGGCCAATCTGCATCATCCACATGGCTGACACTGGTCACACATGGCTGTTCTGATTTAAATTAAAGAGCAAATGCTTTCCCCGTTCATTCAGACTAGCCATTTCTAGCACTCACCACACAGAGCTAGCTGGTGGCATCAGATTGTAACAGAACAGAAATAGAACATTTCCATCTCTGTGAGGGTCTGTTGGAACCCAGAATGTCTCCGGCATTCAGACCTCCTCCCCACCAGAGACTCCAGAATAGACTGTGCTTGCCTGTCAAGGGATGGTGCTGGCTCTTCCCAGAGTCATTTCCTGGCAAACTCATGCCACAATGAATTCCAACAAAGTGAATTGTATTGATCTTGTGACCTATCATCATTACAGCATGTATGTTTGTGGTAAGAGAGGGTGGGAAGAAGGAAACTGTTAGCCCTCTTAAAATACATTTGAAAACATAGAGAGGTCAAGGGAACGGTCAGCCCTGGGGCTCTCAGGAGTTGCGGTGTCTGTCCGGTGTGACCTAAGGATGCTTTGCATCCTTCTCATCTCCCTGGGACTTCTCCACTATTGTATGGGTTCATCTAGACTGGAGTTCCCCAGGCTCATCTGCAAGCCCTGGCTCATAATTCTTTCTATTTTCTCAGCAACATGCAGTAGCTAATAGTGTAGAGGTTCAATTCCACACATGGCCAATAGGAGCTGGCCATCTCACATCCCATCTACCTTAGGACCCAAGAAAGAACTTGTTCTAGATGAACGTCACACAGTAGATTTCATTTTGTCCTTCCTGTGCACTGGGGTCGTGTTTAGAAACAGGATGAATGCTAACCTGGGTGGATAACATTATCGTGCCATTCCTGGGAGCTGAGTACAGGGTCAAGGGCTTTACCCTTCAATTTCATGTTGTCACTGGCAGGCAAAATAATACTGTGAATTCTGCTTTTCAAGTGAGGAAACCAGGGACATTCAAAATATTGAGTCCCGGGTCCTATTGCATCCCCCTGGCTCCTCCAGAAAGTTCTAGACACACCCTCCTCTGAGCACCTCAGGTATAAAAGATGTATCTTGTTTCCATGATTCTGGGCAGTTACTGCAAAGTGACCATGGTAATGATTAAATTAAGAAAGGCTGGGCTTCGGAGAAGTGGATCTGTCAGCAAAGGAGTTCGCAATGCAAGTGTGAGGACCTAAATTCAAATCCCCAGAACCCAGTTAAGCCAGGTGTGGTAGCGTGAGTGTCTGTAATTCCAGAGCTCCTATGGGGAGATGGTAGAAAGAAATCAGGGGATCCCCAGATACTTGAGGGCCAGCTAGTCTGGGAGAAACAGAAGAAATCCACTAAAAGACCCTGTCTCAAACAAGATGAAAAGCCAAGACCAATACTCGAGGTTGACTCTGTACACATGTGCCCATGAATGTTCTCTCTCTCTCTCTCTCTCTCTCTCTCTCTCTCTCTCTGTTTGTCTCTGTTTCTCTCCATCTGTCTATTTATCTGTTTATCTGTCTGTCTGTCTGTCTGTCTGTCTCTCTCTCTCTCTCTCTCTCTCTCTCTCTCTCTCTCTCTCTCACACACACACACACACACACACACACACACACACACACACATTCACAGACCATCCATGTAGCCTCCGCCTTGAGTGCATAGCACACATGTCCACCGAGACTAGTACCTGTCTGTCTGGAGAAGTGCAGGTCTCTGCAGACTCTTGGTAGAATGTAGGCACCAGGTACATTTCTTGTTAGGAAATCCTGTCTAAACTCATTTAGTTGGGGGTTGCCTGCCCAGCAGGCAAAGCCAAAGGTCTGTTTATATCATAGAAATCCATTAAGCAACCACAGGGAATCATGGGAATTTAACCTTTCGTGGCGGTTTTTATCATCACATCTTTGTTTTGTCTTCTTCCTGCACTATTTATTCCCAAGATCTGCTCTGAGCACAGGTTGCAAGGCCATGGGAAGAAAGCCACAGAAGGAGACGGAGCAGGGAGGAGAAGGACACGTGGCTGTAAACGCTCTGCTTTCTGCGGCCTTTATTTTTAAATAAAGGATTTATTTTTATTTATTTATTTACTGTGTGTCTGTATGCTCATCTTTGTGAGTGTATGTATACCACATATCTGCAGGTGCCCAAGGAGGCCAGAGGGCATCACATGCTTCAGAACTGGCATTATAGGTAGTTGTGAGCTACCGGATGTGTTTGCTAGACATTAAACCCACCCACCCCACCCCTGATAAGAACAGCAAGATCTCTTAACTGCTGAGCCATCTCTCTGTCCCTCCTGCCCCTTTCTGCATCCTCTCGCCTCACCTTCTCACCTGTGGATGCTGATAGCTGGGGGGGGGGGTTGTTTTGAGGTACCAATGGTGTTAACTGGCCATGCACTCTCCTTCACTTCCCTGGGAGATCTGTTGGAAACACTCGAGGAGGCTATAGACAGAGAGGGAGAGCACTGGGCTTGGAGGTCAGTAAGACAATGGAGACAGAGAAAGGACTGGTAACTGAATATCTACAGTAGGTTCTGGGGCTTGACCTTGGCAGCGCATGTTTTAGAAACTCCATGTGCTCTTGGGCATAGGTGGGTATCGTTAGTACTAGACTCGCCGTGGAATCTGTTCTATAAGTGGTAGCCATTGTCCCACCATGTTTCCTGGTGACCTAAGAAGTCCAGATAAGGTAAATTTAGAATAAGGGTGGATGGTGTTTAGGGCTCACTACACATAATCACACCAATACCACCTTTTGTCTCTGGATGGTGTTGCTGTGAGCTCAAAGTTTCCTAGAAGCGGCTGCCCACGGTGAAGCCAATTGGTGGATCTTAGACTCTGCGTGCTGGAGTCCAGGGCAGCTATTTCTTTTAACCAACTCCCCAGCTGACTGGTACCCTTGATCCTGCAAATGACCCCACTCTGGTGGTTTGGGAAGAGGGGTCTAATTCGCTTGTGCAATCGGCATTCACTCAGTGTGTTACGGCACTAGAGTCAGGATAGTTCTAGGCACTGAGGGTGCACCAGGATGTGGAACCATAGTCCCTCACTTATGCCGCTCCCTGAGAGACAAGTTTAAAAGTTCCATCAGCAAGTAGGATTCTAGGCATCAAGAAGTTTGGTGCCTATGATTAAAATCGGCTATGGGGTGGACAGGAATTTGTGGTCAAGAACAGACCCTCAAGGAAACTGAGATCACCAGGGGAGCAAGGAAGCCTCTGTGCCCAGGGAAGGAGGCAGAATGTTGCAATGAAGTGAGGCACACACGCTGAGGGCCTGTACTGGGCTGTCAGAGAACAGGAAATACGCTTGGGTGAGGAAGGCAGGGACCATTCTTGGCCAGCCTGCGCTCCAGGGAGCTGAGTCTCCAGGGGGTTTCTGACCACAAAGAAACACAGAAGTAAAATGAGAACCCAAGAAAGTCCGGTCAATAATTTATTAAGGCATGCAATGGGGATAACATATTCACGAATACAGAATGAAGCAGCGCCGCTGCCTCCTTGTCCACCAGGGAAGGATGGGGAAAGCTCTGTCCCAGCTCACCCGAAACATGGCATCAGGAAACCTTCCATGTCCCAGAGAGAGAGCAGGACCCTCCTCCTCAGTTCTTATCTGATCACATATCCAGATAAGACCATGCCCTAAGGGTAGTCACCCCAATACCATTGGCTGAACAGATTGAATTCCCACAACACTGAAGGCATTATTTTTTGTTTGTATTTGTGAATGAGTGGTGTGTGTGTGTGTGTGTGTGTGTGTGTGTGTGTGTGTGTGTGACTTGTGGGAGTTGGTTCTCTCCTTCCATCGTATCGGTCCTGGGAATTGAACTCAGATCTGCAGGCTTGACAGCAAGAACCTTTACCCATTTAGCCATCTCACCAGCCCAGCATTAAAAATTTTAAGCCAAAACAACCAGCAGCTGGCTTGCTTTATCAATCCCTGCTAGTAGAACATGGAATGGGGCAGTAAGAGAAACAGCAGAGAGGTCTCCTTGGAGGTCACTGAAGGGAGAGGTGACCGAGGCTAGGTGAGGACCACAATGGTGATGGACAAATAAGTTCATTCTGTGCATTATGGGTTATGGGGAACATGGGACGCAGCAGGGTGTGGTCTTGAGGTTGTGACCATCAAAGGGGCTTGACCTTGAACTTCTGATTTACAGTAGGATGGGAGCTTGCTGACATGTGCAATTGGTGATGGACACGGGGCTTCAGGCAGGCTCAGGGCTGTGGGGTTTAGGCAGCTGGGTGAGGGTCATGGTTGCTGATCATTGAAACAGGAGGACAGAGAGAAGGTTGAAGGGACAAATACCAAGGATCGTGTGGGCCACGTTAAATTGAAGTACCTCCAAGACATGGTGACAGAATTGTCACCACAGAAGCTGTGTGACAGTGGTGACAAGGCAAACCTGGGGGTGCTGAGGTCCCCAAGGTTCATGTAGCTGATACCTAACCCCTAATGCAACCATGTTGAGAGGTGATGCAATAATAAGGTCCCTTGTCTCTTTTGCTGCCCTGCTCATCTCTTCCACGCTGTGGCTTTAGAACCATATTCTGATGAACCCTTATTGTTGAGAAACCAAGCTCGGGGCTTTGGATAAACAATAGTTTGTGTGGCTCATGGTTTTGGAGGCTGGGAAGCCCAAGGCTATGGGTTCACATCTGGGGCTGTTCTTGCTGCCTCATATGGCGACAGGAGCAAGGTCATATGTACATCCAAGAGGGAAAGTGGCAGAATGCACGAGAATGCACGCTTCCCTCAGAAACCCAGTCCTGTGACTGTGAACCACCTCTCAAGGCAATGGCACTCATTAGTGTATGCCAGCTCAGCCCTAGTGGCCCCCTGTACGTGTGTGCCCCCCGTGCGTGCACCCTCCCCCCGTGCATGCACCCTCCCCCTGTGCGTGCACCCTCTCCCTGTGTGTGCACCCTCCCCCTGTGTGTGCACCCTCCCCCTTATGTCTAAGCAAGCACTCTGCTGACTAAGTTATCTCCCTAGCCTGTGTTGTACAATTCTGTGGGACCAAGAGACTGAAGGTCCTCAAAGGCTCCTTATTACCCCACACACAAAGCACAGGAGCCCCAGCATCACACGTCTGGGTGGATGGTTATCGACATGAAATGTGCAGTGCGGGTTGGTGAAGTCCAAACTCAGATGTGCACGGGTGTGGTGAGATCTGTAAGGCTGTGAGAGTCCTTCTTCATGAGCCTTCCAGGGATCAAGATGAGGAGGGGCGGGTGCCATGATCAGCAAGGGTGGGAAGAGCCACTGCCGGAGACCGGGATCAATCCAGAGGCCAGCTCCATCAGCCCGGGTTTGCACATGGCTGCTCCTGGCCGGGGGAGGGAGATAAGAAAGAAAGAAAGGACAGCTTGATGTTGGCAGTTCATCACTGCCCTTTCTGGCACCAGGAGAGGAATTTTTGACCAGAAAAAAAAAATCCTTCTGCTCTTGGGGATTAAGATCAATTTCCCGATACTGGCAATGAGATCTTTTCCCTGCCCCACGCGGGCCTGATAAGAGCTCTTGGCTCCCAACCTGTCAAGAGGGAGAGCCAACAGCTGGCATGAACCACAAATATCAGGATGTTCTATTGGCCCACACATGGACTCCACAATCAACGGTCTTTCTTATTGGATGGTGACAGAAGATTGCAGCTTGGAGAATCCAAGGCCAACAGGGTGATGGCTGAGCTTGTCTGGTATGTGTCCTCATTTATCCGCTGCATCCGTGAGAAAAGAGCCAGGACCTGGCAGAGAGTATCCTGCTGTGTGGCCTTGGGCCAACCACTTCCCCTCTCTGAGCCTCAGGCTCCTTCCTGTAAAACTGAGGTTAATCCCAGGTGGAGATCGGAGACTGTGTTGGTTCCTTCTCACCTTGCAGGCAGTCTCTGCTTTGTCTCATCTCACAGGATCCCGGGCTGAGGGAAGAGGCAAGGCTGCCCAGCCAGGGCACCCCTCAAGGTGAGCTTCATGTGTCTCTCCATTGGAAGTGGGAGTCCTGGCCTTTGCTGCTGCAGGGCTTCTGAGCTGGTGGAACATGGAGCTATAATAAGCCCAAAGTGTGATTTTCAGTGTCTCTGCCTGACTCACGCCCTGCTGCGTTTAAATGACAAGGGGCTGACTTAACTTGTCAGAGAAGGATTAAAGGCAAACTTCCACTCCAGCACACCAGAGAAATAAAACACCACCGCAGACCTGAGGTATTTCAGAAAGCCAGCTCCATCCAGCTCTATCCAGCTCCTTCCCTCCTCTGGCCCTGCTCCTCCTGGCCCCACCCTTCCTGACTGGGTGCAAAGCCCCCTGGCAGTGTGCACATCCTTGCCGATGGCCACTGCCATGGACTCTTCTAGAACACACACGTGACAGTACCACTGCTGCCCTCTCTGTCCCACACTTCACACAAAAGCTCTCCATCACCTGCAGGGTCAAGTTCAAGGTCACCTGATCCAGTTGCCAGGCCTTTCTGGACCCAGCCTTGCTGCTTTCGAGGCTTCCAGTGGGCACACCGCTCGATGGTCACATGGCTTATCCTCAGCTGTGCCAATGTTCCTCGCCACCTACCTGCCTTGCATCTGCTACCACGGTGCCCTTCTCTCCCGCCATCTGGCAAATGCTGATGTTCCCAAGGGCTCAGCTTCAGGGTCACCCTGGGAACCAATTCCCATCCTTCACTCTTCCTTCCATCCTCTTCCTCATCCTTCTTCCTTGACCTTGCTGGAGTTAGATCCTCATGTGCACAGCCCTGCCATGTAACTCAGCTCAGGTGTTAGAGCCTCCTGACTGCCGATAAGAGGACACATGCCTTTTGACGGAGAGCTCAGAGAAGGGACATGGTTGGCCCAAGGCCACACAGTGGGATGACCAGCCCAGGATCCTGGCTTTTTTCTCTCGCACACATGGGGAAGTGAGAACCTGGCCCTGGGTGAGCTGCGTCATCTCCTGTGCTTGGGACCTGCCAGTCTTTGTTCCTCCATTGCCTTATTGTGCTTGGGCTCGAGGGATGAACTGGATCAGTGAAATCACTCGTTCAAAACGCCCCCTTCTGGCTGACTGGGGCTGCATCCTGCTGCATCTGCTCATCTGAGGTCTAGTGTGGTCCTGTGCACACGGCTCAGGGAGGGAGAGAAGAAACACTATCAGACGTCTTCTTCAGTCCCTCTCCACGGTTGTTTTGAGGCAGGATCTCTCAGTGAGCTGGGGTATGTGTATGTCAGTGGTGCAGCCAGGCTGGCTACCGGTGAGCTCTAGGAATCCTCCACCTCTCCAGAGCTGGGAAGAAAGAAGAAAGGAGGAGGGAGGGAGGTTCTGAGGAAATGTAAAAGCTAATTTTCAGTTGATCAAGCAAAGAATTTTATTACAGTTTGAGCTTTCCAGCCACAGATGGGGTGTCTTGGGATGGGTGGGTTCCCCGCTTGAAGGTGTCTAAACACCTGTCAGAGTGGCCACCCGCCAGCACAGCGGTAGAGAAGGCTCCTGGCCAGCTGAGCACTGAGTGAGTGATTCTCTGCAGTTCTGATCCGGAGCTCTGGACTGTTCCAGGCTCCACTGCCCAGCAGTCTTGTGGTGGTAAGGATGGTAGGCCAGGCAGCTTAGCTGATGGCTATGTTCTGTAGAAAGCAGGTGTCTTGGTGGCTCCTGACCCCACAGGAGAGGGACTTGTGCATGCTCTGGGAACCAGGATCATTTCGCTAGATCTATCCAGAGAAGGTGCCTCCTGAATGGACATCTAGGACGAGGCCAGCCATGCCTGACAGCTGAAGGGAAAGGAGACAGGAAGGAATTTGTCACAGAAGAGGACTTAGGCACAGTGGCCCTAATAAAGCTTATCTCTGTGTGATCCAGTACCATCCACAGGTCTTGGGACAGAGCCCCGTGGTACACAACCTCAGCCTGCATCTCCATCTTCCTCCCTGTGAGCTCTTTCTTCCATGGATGCAGAAGCTCGGGATGTCCAGAGACCCCCTGAAACTCCCAGAGAAAGAGCAAGGGCCATGGTTGAGGAAACTTGGGCCGGGGGTGGGGGGAGCACCTTGTCCAGGCTGTCAAACTGGAGAATAACTAGTCAGAATCTAAGACTGGGAGTCCCCGAGGACAGATGCTAGGAGAAGTGGGGACTCCCAAGTGGCTGGTGCCCTAGGAAGGGCTGAACCCTCTGGAGGAGGAGCCTGTGGGTTAATAAAACAGGACTCAAACCCTGTCTCCCTCATAGCCACTATGAACACCCCACCCCACCCCGCCCCATCATAGCATCGGTCACCTGCGGTGATGCTGAGTGTTCCACTAGCTACCTGTGAATATTCAAGAGCTGGGGACAATGAAACTTGTTGTTTGAATCTTAGATGGTCTTATAATAAAAAAAAAAAAAAACACCTGGAGCCAGATATTGGGGTGAAAGCTGAAAGATCAGAGAAGCAGAACAAGCCACAGCCAACCTCACCTAGCCAACTCCTCAGCTGATCCTGTTTCCTCAAACTGGAATCCTCTGAGTCCTCACCCGAAAGGGTTTCAGCTGAACTGCTTTAGTTCCTGTCTCCTCACACCTTATATACATTTCTCTGCCCTGCCATCGCTTCTTGTGATTAAAGGAGTGTGTGCTTCCCAGTACTGGGATTAAAGGTGTGTGCCACCACTGTCTGTCTCTGTTTCCAGTGTGGCCTTGAACTCACAGAGATCCAGATGGATCTCTGCCTCCTGAGTGATAGGATTAAGGGTGTGTGCCACTACTCTCTGGCCTCTTTGTCTAATCTAGTGGCTGGCTCTATCCTCTGATCCTCAGGCAAGCTTTATTGGGGTACACAATATATCACCACAGAAACTTGGAGAAGTAAACTAACTGGCCCCAGGTCTAACGTCTAGCAAGGTCCAGGGAGATCTGAACACTGGCCTGTCTGGTCATTGTGGTGCACAGGCAGATCTCCAAGGCTTCTGGGCCATCCACTTCCACCCTACAGCCAGGAAGAGGGCATGGGCGGTGGAGGTAGGGGGTGCAAACCTGGCCGGAGGCTTCAGGCTGTTGTCATCATCGCCTGGCTAGAGCCACTTGTCTGCAGAGGCACAGACCCATGAAGAAGCTGTCACCCTCAAGCAAAGATGTGGGGGAGACATGGCTTCCATCCTGTAGGAAGACATGGGCGATATGGTTCACTTAGCCCGAGATGAACACACAGGGTGGAGAGGCGGTAGCCATGTGCCGCCCTCCTCCTGTCCTCACAGATTCCTCCAAGATTGGTGCTCCTTTAGAAAATGCTGGGCATGACTGCCCGGAGCTGACTCCTCATGGAGGCACAACACACAGAGACCTCAGCCATCCAGGGGATGGAGGCGGGAGCCTGGGTCAACAGAAAGCCCGCTCAGGAGACGATTCAGCAGCTGATGCTGCATTGTTGTTATTATTCTTTCACAAGGTGGTGGAAAGACTCCAATGAGTGTAAACAAGTATTGTGAAGCGGTGGTTCTTGGGGGATATACTTTAACGGCTATAATAATCATTTTAATTGGCACATTAATTATACGAGAGCAGGTGCTTCCAAAATAATTGCGGATGTTGGAAAGCTGTTTATTTCCTTAAGTGGTTCACATAGTCCCCTTTAACCCTGCTTATTCCTTGAATATCAGATCACTCAAGGTACAACTTAGAAAGACAGAGGAGGGAAGCCCAGTTCATCTGTGAGCTCGAAACCAGGGTGGTCCCCAGCTCCGCACTTCACCCCTCATCCCTCCTGATGGAGAAGAAACATCAGTAGAGAGTTTGGGTTTTCACACAAAGGTGGTGTCCCAGCATGCACCTTGCTGGGACAGATAATGGAGTCCCAGTGTTAGAGAGGAATGCCCTGGTGTAGAGCTGGGACAGGTGTGGTGCACTGAGGGAAGAGAGATGCAAAGGCCCTGGGGGTGGCCCATCTCTACTCCATTGGGTGCTCAGTGAGGGCCTGGGGAAGGAACAGAGAAGACTGTGAGTCATAGGGGGCCTGAGCAGAATGCACTATTTTCAGCAGCCATGCTGTGGGACTTGGACAAAATCCACGAGGGGCGATCCAAGATGGTTAAGAGCAGGAAGAGTGCCACCATCCAATTTTACAAAGTTGCTGTCCTTGCACAGAGATATTTGACAAGTATCTCCCATTTGGCATGACTACCATGAAGCTCTACATCCTCCCTCAGCCCACACCTCCCCTTTTTCCTCATCATAGCAAATGACATCATCACCCACAGATTTCCTAAACCAGAAATCTAGGGTATTTCCTGTCCTCTGGGGTCCCCTGTCACTGTCCCACCCACATCTCCTCCATCTGGTCAACTCTAAACACCTGCCATGAATCCATCTCTCATGGAAGCCTTGGTCACCTCTCAGAGTGGCTGCCCTAACTGCACCTCATCCTCCCTGTGCCCAAGTCCATGTCTATGAGCAACCACGGTGCCTTTCAGTATCTGAGTCAGGACAGCGCCATCTCCTGGAATTGCTTGGTACTGCAGAATAAACCAAGAGGCCAAGGTGGGTGGTTGAGGGGTGCAGGGTGTGGCTTCCAGCTACACAGAGGGAGCCCTGTGACTGGGGCAGACTGATCTGGAAAGAGAGAGCCTCAGAGTAGTCTACCTGTGTCACTGAACAACCCCCATCTCTCCCCAGACTGCCCTGCAGCCCTCCTGACCCATCCCCATCACCTATCAAATAGCCACATAAGCCCACTGTGCCACTCACAGCACATTGGGGTCCCAGGGGAGGGAAGGAAACTGCTGACGTGTGCAGACCAGACATTTGGGCAGACATTGTGCGGACACTTATTAGTTCTAGTAGGTTCCCTTGCAGCTTTCCTAACCGTTGCATAATTACATCACCTGCCGAAGGCAGCGACCTCCCTCTCTTCCCAACACAGGAGACATCTGCTCCTAAGTTATAAATGCTCATAGCCTGCAGCCAGGGCACTCTTGTTAGACTCTCTGTGGCTCTAGTAAGTGTCTTAACCTCTCTGGACTCTAGTTTCTGCATGGTGGGCTGGAGAGATGGCCCGGTGGTCAAGAGTGCTCGCTGCTTTTACAGACGACTTGAACTCACTTCCCAGGATTCACATCAGATGGTCCAGAGTCACCTAGAACTCCAGCACCAAGGGTCATAACACCCTCTCCTGGCCTCCAAGGAGACCAGCACTCACAAGGCATGCACACACAAATCGATCGATCAGTAAATACAAACTCACAAACAAATCTTGCTATTTGTGGTGGTTTGAATAAGAATGGCCCCCATAGGCTCACCAATTTGAATACTTGGTCCCCAGTTAGTGGAACTGTTTGGGAAGGATTAGGAGGTGTGGCCTTGTTGTAGGAGGCGTGTCACTGGGGGCGGGCTTTGAGGTTTCAGGATGTCAAAGTCATTCTCAGTCTCTCTGCCTCCTTTTTTTGGACTAAGTTGTAAGCGCTCAGCTTCCTGCCGCCATGACTGCTCTGCCGTCATGAACTCTGACTCCCTGAGACCATAAGCCCAATTAAATCCTTTCTTCCTGGTGTCACATCAGCAGAAAAGGACCTGACATGTTGTGTAAGCAGTATTTTTATACTTACTGAATTTCTTGTCATTTCTTGACTTACTCCATCGTCTAAAACTTCCTGGATTCTTGTTTAAAAAAAGATACTTTTCCTGAGCTTCACTATTTAACTTACATATACTCACTACTGATTTCTGATAAATACATTTTTTGGTCACACGTAGGAAGGTTGCTTCTATTTCAATTTTCCTAAAGATTTTTAATAAGGAAAGTTAATTAAATGTTCCTTAAGAACCTATTGAAGTAATCATATGGTTTTTCTCCTTTAATTTACTAATGGGATGGATTATGTTGATGGCTTCCCTAATATGGAGCCTCTGTTGGGTTTTTGTAATTTCACTAAACAAATATCTAGTGCCCCAAATTAAAAGAACTCTCCGGTACTTATTTATTAGTATTATAAATGGGGCCTCTTTTGTTGGCTTTTCTGTGGGTCTCTGGGATGTAAGAATGCAAGGCTATTGATTTTCTGTGTGTGGTTTTTATCTAGTCTACAAATGAGATGCGCTTGGCTTTTTGGCTTTCTGTCCCCTTGACTGGTCCGAGCACCCTGTCTCCCCAAGCTGATGTTATCTCCTTCACTCCTGAGGCTTTCTGTGAACAGATGTGTGAGGAGCATCCACTGTGTGCCAGGCACTAGGCTGGGCTCTCTGACCCTGGCTCCCATCGTCCCTTGTCAGGGCACAGTGGTGACAAAAACGTCTATTCAGCTACTGTCCTGAGGGCGAGGGGCCAAGTGGGGAGTCCCCAGAGCCACTTAGAAGCTGGTCGGGATTCAAACATTTTAACCCTCCGGGCAGGCCCCCTCCTGATGGATGGTACTTTTTCCCTTTGAGAGACATGAGTAACTTAACCTTAACCCAGAGGGGAAACTGAGGCTGGAACCACAGTGGTCAGAGCTGGCAATGACTGGGGTAGGGGGATCTTAAACCTTCATCATGCTTTCTGAGAACTAGGGTCCTGCCTCAGGGCCTGGGGCTGGAATGGCAGCTTGCCTTTGTCCTGGGCTTTCCCCAAGGCCGGGTGATTCTCTCCTACCTCTAGGGCTGGTGGCATCTCAATGCCCGCTGGGATCCCTTCTGCCCACCTGCCTCTTCCTGCCTCATCCCTGGACTTCCTGCTGCAGTGAGGTCTTGGTTCTTCTCCATCCCATCACTCTTGACCAGCTTCTGGAGTTGAGCCCTACGGAGGGTGCTGGCCAGGAGAACCCAGGCAGCTGGTACCATGTGTGCTCCAATCACTGGGCCCTGAGCTCAGCACAGCTCACATTCACATTAAACTACCATATGGGTTTGAGGCAGCATGTCTGGTGTACCTGACTGGCAGCAGAGGTGAACAGAGTCCTCAGGCGCAGGAGCTTCCTGGGTGCAGTCCACTGTCCCAGACTCTTGGAACTTAATAGGAAATCCATTCTGGCCAAGGTAGTAAGCTGCTTCCCACTCAGGGAAGAGAGCTTGACTGCTAAGAACTACCTGGGCTTCACCTAAGTCTGTCTACCTACCATAAAATATTGGGGATACTGGGGCTCAGGGATAAGATGTGATTTCTCAGAAGTCACTTGGCTAGAATTTGAACCCAGGCCTTTCTGATCCCAGAACTCCCTCTAACTATTTTCTCATTCTCTCACAATGGTCAGCTAGCTCTGCCAGGTTGCCAGACTAGCTCTGTGGGGTTGCCAGGGCACATCTGAGTGCCTGGCCTGTGATGGGACAGACACAAGCCCTTCCTCCACTCCACTGTCAAAGCCCCGCCTGGGAGCCTCAGTGCAAAGCCCCACCCAGTGGACATTTTGCTCATCTGGGTAGTGGTGACCTAGACTGAGAATGCTGATCATCCCTTGACAGTGAGCTTCCAGAGTCCCTGCCAGAGTGGGGTGTGAACATCTGGAGCCACAGGTGAGATCCCTCAGATACTCCAGGCTCCAGCCAAGAGGCCTTCCTGGTAAGTCAGGTCCCAGGTCCCTCAAGGCCCTTTCTCTGGAAATGAGGCGAGCAATGCCCCCTGTGGGATACTGAGGGAATCATGAGCTCTTTCTGGAAGGGCCTTGTACAGCTTCCCATTTGTAGCAGGGGGTTTACACAAACACTCTAAGATTTGACCTGTTTCTGGCCATTGAATCATCATACCCACTCCACGGTTATGTGGGGTACTGTCTCCAATTTATAAGTGGAGATACCAAGGCTCAGGCCAAGATGGAACTTGTGAGCTGACGTGGTGCTCAAACCATGGTGACCTGGCACCTGCATACACACTCTCATTCAGTCCTGGAAGTCATCGTCCCTCGCTCTCCACGGAGGACACGTTCTGGGACACGCTCTGGGACGTGAGTGCTCCAGTCTCTTCTGTACAGTTCTACAGCAGGGCTGGGGAGAGGCCTCAGTTCGTACTGCACTCGCCATGCCAGTGTGAACAACTGAGCTCCTAGCTCCAGAATCCGGGCAAAGCCAGCCCAGGTCCATCATCCCAGCCCTCCTACAGGGAAGTGGAAGACAGAAGCAAGAGAATTCCCAGAAGCCTGTGGGCCATCAGTGAACAACAGAGACCATGTCTCAAAGCAGAAGGGAAGGTGGAGACCAGCACTGGCTGTCCTGTGCCCTCTGTGTGTGCACCATGCAGTGCGGGTGCCTGTGCTTAGTCACACACGAACGTGAGCACGCACATAAAATGCCACACCGCCTGAGTTTAACCTACACCGTTCCTCGGGTGCTTGAGTCACCTCTGGATTAACTCCTGCTGACAATATAATTAACCACTGTGTTTCTAGCTCATATTATTATCCTCTATTTAAGAAATGTCAAGGGGCTGGAGAGATGGCTCAGCAGTTAGGAGTACTTGCTGCTCTTGCAGAGGACCTGGATTCTGTCCCCAGCATGCACATAGGGCAGCTCACTACCATCTGTAACTCCTGCTCCGGCAGATCCGATGCAGTCCCACACGCACACACAAACATTTATACAAAAATAAAAATAAAATAAAACCTTTAGACAGGAGGAACAACAAGAAGGAGAAAAGTACATGTGTGCTCAATGTAGACACAGCTATCATAGCCAGATGTGTCCTTGTCTGTCTTCAGTTGACCACCGCAAACTCAAAACCCAGGACAGTTAAGGGAACAGCCAGACCCGTCCTATCCCCCAAACTCCTCTCCTCTTCACACAGATGTGGTAGGTGACAGAAATAAACCCAAAAAAGCCCAGGGCTGTCTCAGAGACCTGGGACACTGGTGAGGGGACGTAACTTCCCACAGAGCCTGGAGAAGAAACCCAGCCAGCTTGTTGGGATTAAAAGCTTCCTGGGCTGAGATGTGCCAACCTCTCTTCTGCTCCCCTGGGGGTGGCTAAGTCTGTGCACACCCCAGGACCTGGCAGAGCTGGCCAATGGGGGAGATTTGGGCAGAGCTGCCAGAGTGACGCCCCCCTCCGATCTCCACACTCACACAGCTCGGGAGCTCAGGCAGCTCCCAGAGGCAGGCTTCTCTCAGCACTGGTGGAGGTTGGTGGCCTGATTGATAGTGGCCTCCGTAGAAAGTAGTGCTGGGATTTTCCATTAGAACTGGGAAGCTCGCTGCTGTGGCTTTTTAGAAGGTCAGAGGGTAGGGCTGAGAAAATACTGACGAAGCAGCCAGCCGCCTCTTTTGTGGGCCTTCAGGATTTTGTTCAGTTTGTCATCTCCTGCCTGCCCTGGGGCTGAGGCTGCAGCTATGTGTAAGGTGAGTTGGTGCTGATCTGAACCTATATCCCACCCACACTATGCCCACTCTCGACCACAGGTACTTCCTGTGGTCTCAGCCTCACTTCCTGTTGTCAGGGAGGTCTTGGAGGATTTGGAGACCTTTCCTGCCTCTTCCAGGAGTGTGCTCTCCTCCTGCTGCCTAGGAATAGAGCATGACTGACTGAGGTGTGGCTTAGAAAAAACAGAACCTAATGCTCACTGCCTGCTGCTCTCCGTCCGTCCTTCAATCCCTGTTTTTCTTTGTTCCTCCATCCTTCTTTCTCTTTTCTCCCCTCCCCATCCTCCAAGCCCGATCCATTCATCCATCCTGTACACGCGTGTCTAAGTGGCTCAGAACCACTCCTGTGGCTCCCAGGTGCTGAGATTCTGCCCTTGGTGTCTGTGTGGGTATTCCTTCAGGAGAAAAGGCCTGTTGCTTCCTCCCTCAGGCTGGGAGCCCCTAACGGCAGGAGCTGCATGAAGTAGGAGAAATTGCTAAACACAGAACACTTCCTTTCTTTGTGTTGTACCAAAAACCCCAGTCACCATGACTTTGAGGCGGGGAAGATGGGAGATGATGGTACATACATCAGTCACTTGTCTTGTAAAAGCAGCTTATTAAAGGAAGGGTTTCTTCCAGCTCACAGTTCAAGGATGGGAGGGAAGGCATGGCAGCAGGAGCTTGAGGTGGCCAGTCACATGGCCTCCCCAGTCAGGAAGCAGAGAGATGGATGCTGGTACTCAGCTCACTTTCTCCATTTTACTCAGTCCTGGACCCCAGACCCATGGGATGGTGCCGCCCACATTCAGGGTGGGTCTTCCACCTCAGTTAACTTAATTCAGAAGCTTTCTCACAGACGTGCCCAGAGGCTTATCTTTTCAATGACTCTAGATTCTGTCAAGTTGACAGTCAATATTAACCACCACAGATGGCTCAGTCTGTTAAGTGCTTGTCTGACAAGCATACAGACCTGAGTTAGAGTCCCAGGGCCCATGTCAAAATCCCAGCACTGGGGAGGCAGGGACAGGAGGATCCTTGAGGTTAGATGGTCGGCCAGTCCAGCCTAATTAGTGAGCGCCAGGCTCGCCAATGACTCTGTCTTTAAGGAGATGGACAACTCCTAAAAACCACACTCAAAGTTGTCCTCTGATCTCCACACACACGCATGCAACCCTGACATACACACACACACACACACACACACACACACACACACACACACACACACACACACACACGTGCGCACGCGTATTTTTTTTTTAATTCCTTTAGAAGAGGCTCAACACTTACAAAGCAGAAAGTTGGCTGCAAAGCCAGTCACAGCCGGCTGAAATCTGAGCTCTGCTGCTGCTGGTTTGGGATTCTGTGGGGCTTCATGTCCTCTGATTCTGGTGCAGGGTGGAGATGGTACCCAACTTCACGGAGGGAGAGGAGTTAATGCTCCTTGTCTATAGCCTGCCTAATGTGTCCACATGCCAGGAACCATTCTAGGACTAGAGTATAATTGTGATAAGGCAAACAGAATCCCTCCTCTAGTGGGGTAAGGAGACAGACCATTAATTAAGTAATTAGCAAGAAAATAGCAGGCGGTGATAAGTGCCGTGCAGATAATTGAGGATGGTGTGATGGGGAATAGCTAGCATTCTGTAGATGGCAGGCCAGGAAAGAGGCAGCCGAGGAAGTGACATAGACACTGGACTGATAAGAAGGAGGGAGCCACGCACAGGCCTGGGAGCAGAGTGTCCTGTCGCTGTGATCAGACACCCTGACAAAAGCAACTTAAGGGAGAAAGGGTCCAATCCCTCCCTCACAGTTCAACTGCACAGTCCATCATGGAGGGGAAGCCACGGCCGCAGGAGGATGAGACCGTGGTCACATCAAGTCCACAACCAGGAACAGAGGAGGACGAATGCGTGTTATAGTTCATCTCCCTTTCTCCACTGGTAGGGAATGGCACCACCTGCAGTGGGTGGGTCTTCCCACCACAGCTAACCTATATAACAAAGATAATCCACACAGGCCTGCTCAGAGCTCCTTCTCCCAAATCGTCCCAGAGGTCGTCACATGGACAGCTGAGATTGACAATGGCAGAGACCATGCCAGGCAGAGTGGCTACCTAACCAAGGAATGACCTTGGTCATACTATAGAATTCAAGCCATGGGCCTGGAACATGGAGGGGCAAAGGAGAAAGAGTTTAAGCCGGAGAAGAGACATGGCTGTCTCACAGTAGGCCTGGTAGAGTCCATCCTTAACACAGGGGGATTTGGGACTTCCTGGAGAGGTTTGTAATGTGTGTGCATGTGTTCAATGTGTATGCTTGTATGCATGTGTGTGTGCACAGCATGTGCGTGCGTGTGTGTGTGTGTGTGTGTGTGTGTGTGTGTGTGTGTACATAGGCCAAAGGTCAAGTGTCTTCCTCTACGGATCTCCACTTAGTTTTTGAGACAGGGTCTCTCGCTGAACCCAGAACTCACCGATTCAGCTAGACTGGCTGCCAATGAACCTTGCCCTTCCTGTCCCTGCCTTATCCCCAGTGCTAGGTTACAGACAGGTACCACTGTACTCAGCTTTTATGTGGGTGCTGGGGATCTGAACACAGGCTCCCATGACTGTTCAGCAGGGAACTTCATAGACTGAGCCGTCACCCCAACCCCGTGTTGAATAATTTAATAGGCTCGAACTTACGTTTCCAAAGAAATTCTCTGGCGGTGGTGCAGAGCCCGGACAGCGAGGGAATGTGAGTCAGGATGGCAAAGGTGGTGCCACATTAACAAAGCAGCCCCAACCTCAGTGGCCGGGTCTAACATTTACATCTCATTGACAAAAACCAGCGGTGAGGCTGTCCTCAGTGAGGTGGCTCTGAGATCCAAACTTATTCCACCTGTGCTATCTAGTTTTATTTCAACTCGACACCAGTTAGAGTCATTTCAGAAGATGAAACCTCAATTGAGAAAATGCTACCACCAGATTGGCCTGTGGGGCATTTTTTTTTATTATTAATGATTGACATGGGAGGGCCCAGCTTACTGTGGGGGGTACCATCCCTGGCCTAGTGGTCTTAGATGCTGTAAGAAAGCAGGCTGAGCAAGCCAGTCCATGACCTCTGCCTCAGTCCCAACCTCTGGATTCCTGCCTTGTGTGCCTGCCCTGACTTCCCTCAGTGATGGAATCCAACCTGATAATTATAAACTAAAATAGACCCTTTCTTCCTAAGTTGTTTATGGTCATGGTGTTTCATCACAGTAATAGAAACCCTAACTAAGACACCAACTAATGTATCTTCCCTTTTAATACACATGGAAGCCATCTGAAAACGGTGTTACACAAATACAAGAGAGCTGCATTTTGCTTTTGTGGTTCCAGAAACAGCTTAGGTTATTTCTGCTCATATTCCATTGGCCAGAATTTGGCAGTAGCTGCAAGGGAGACTGGGAAATACGGTTTTTCCCGGTTGCTCAGGTAGAAGCTAGTACAATGGGATCTGGTGAGCAAAGAGCACCATCTGTGATGAGGTCAGAGGTGGATGTGGGAAGGAGGGTCAGGAGTATCCTCCAGACTTCCAGAGTAGGGCTAATGGTGGCTGCACGTGACTGGTGGCAGTGAGGATGTAGGGAGGCAGACAGATGTTCAGTATCATTGGAAACCTGCTGCTGTGCTTAACTGGGAAGCGCCACTCCGCTGAACTCTTATTATAATAATTCCTCACAATGGGGACATTGTCCTCTTCTTTTGTAGGATGAGGTCAAATTCCCCCCAGATGGCTTTTCTCTACTTCTGTGATGTCAGTAGGCAGAGACATTCGCCCAGCAAAGTTGTCAAATGTGATCGTCATAAACACACCAGAGTGGCATTTAGAGATGTTCATGTCTTCTCTCTGCATTTATCAGGGGAAGGGGTTGCCCCAGAGGTGACTGTGGACTTGCCCCTGCTGCAGAGATGGTCAGTGTCTAAGCAGGGGCTGAGTCTGGGTGTCTCATAGGCCTCCCATGCAACGTAGTAAGTTTCAAACTTCTCCTTCCTCAGAAGGGCCAAGCGTGCAAACAGCCGGGGAAGCATCTGAGGTAAAGTGTCTCCCCACTGCCATCTGCTGAGACCTGAGGGAGGGGAAAGAGAACACTGGATCCTGCGGCCATCATGGGGTCTAATTTTTTTGGCCTCCTCTCTATTTTGCCTACTTATCTTCTTCTTCTTTCTCTCCCTGAACCCCAGACTTCCCTTTAGAAGAAGCTGAGGATGCCAGCCTCACGTGGCTATGACAAGGACACGTTGAGGCTAGAGGGAAAGCCCAGAGGGGACACGGGGAAATCCTGTGATGGGCCTAGGAACAGGACAGGGGACACCGAGACCCTCTGCAGCCACGCCCCTACACCTCACGTGCTAAGGCGGGTCAGCTTATTCTGGGTCCCAGAAACTAAGTGTCTCATGCGTCACCATTAAGCTTACAAACCACCCTCTACCCTTGGTGCTGCTATTGTCATGGTCCAGGTCTTTCTGCCCCATCTGATGCCGCTGGAGCCAAGCAAGCGGTCTCCAGGCTTCTACTCAGTCCTTGGGTCAAAACTTTCATGAATCAGGATGAGCATAAGAAATATGACTCTTCATCACGAGGGTTTCTCTCCCACACCACCCTCCACTGTGCAGGAGTAAGGCCTGGGTACAGCTAAATACCCTCAGACCCTTAGCCAGAGATCCCAGGAGCCACAGGGAAGCCAAGCTTCCCCAAGTCTCCTGACCAGTCACAATTTCCTGGCGGCACTGGTGGAGTGTGGTGGTGCACGCTCACAATCCCAGCACTCTGGAGGCTGAAACAGGAGGATCTCAAGTTCAAGGTCAGTCTAGGCTACAATCAAGATCCTGTCTCAAAAAGAGCAGAGGCTTCTGATGTTTGTGCTGAATCAAACTGAGTGGGTCTAGAAGAGAGAGAGTTGTCCTTGGAGACAGAACCAGATTCCAGGGTTCTGGAAATAGTTCATAGGCCCTCAGAAGCAGTGTGGGCCCTGCCCAGCTCTGTGTCCCTGCTCAGGGAGCTGCAGGCTGGACCCTACTGCCCTGTTGTTATCCATGGGCACTCAGAGGCAGTTCAATAAAGAGAATTTTAAAGCCTTTTAATGCTTCACAGGGAATCTGTCCTTTGCCAAAGTACCAATTAAAGAGGCAGGCAGTTCAACATGACTTTATTACCCACATTTGGTCTGGAGGGGAGGCTTGGGCAGTGAAGGCCCCAACATCCCCTTCTCTGCTTCCTACAGCAGGGATTGTATGGGTAGTCTCCAGGGGCTTGCCTCCTTCTGGTCTCCAGAGAGGGTGGAGGACACTCTCCCCTAGGAGTGTCCCTGCTACATAGAGAACGATACCATGGAACTAGGAACTCAGAGAAGCTCTCTGAACAGAAGTTATCAGCCAAATGCTGCAGGGTGGGGGACGTCAGACACCTGGGCCAGAGACCCTGTAAGCAAAGGCAGGACCAAGAGCAACTAATCTAGAATGACAGCCAGCCCATTCTATGTCCTGGGCACTGTGCTAAGTACTTTATATACAACCTCTGATCTGTCAGGCCACCCCACGCCCCTGACTCTCTTGTCACCATTCTGCGGATGGGGAAACTGAGGCCCAGGTCAGTCCAACCAGTCATTCTTCAGGGTTTCTGCTGACAACTCCAAGGCTAAAAAGTGGGAGAGGAGCAGGGAGAATCCAGGAGCGCCTTATTTGTGAGGCAGTGTCTGCACTCAAAGCTCACAGGTCTCCATTTCCCCACTTCTGCCCTCCCCTGAGGACAACTCTCCCTGTCCACTCAGGCGTCGTATCTAGGCCTCCCTCCTAGTCTGGCCTGGCCCGGACCTGTCTCTTACTAGCCGTCTCCATCCTCCCTGTTCTCACAGATGCCACTAAAATGATATCCTTCACAGAGGTCTCTCTGTTGGATGGTCCCTGGGGTTTCGTTAATGGTCTGAGGAGTCCTCACTGACCATCAGATACATCAGAACATGGTGCTGCTGCCTGCACCATGTTCCAACATAGATGGTCCAACAAGGTGTCTCGTGGTGCCACCTCACTCTAGAATTTTCTGAAAAGACTCTGTCTGTGTCTAGAGCCCATTAGGGCACGGTGGCCACTCAGATATGTGTCTCTCCACCCAGTCAACCATCTACCTGACTATTCATCCTTCTACATATCCATTCACCAATCATCTGTTTATCTCTTCACCTATCTGTCCATCCATCCACTCATCCACCTATCCTTCTACATATCTAATCACCCATCTATCCATTTATCTATTCACCCATCTATCATCCATCCACCCATCTATCCATCCTTCTACATATCAATTCACCCACCCATGTATCCATCCATCTACTCATCCACCCATCTATCTATCCTTCTACATATTATTTTCATCTATCCACCCATCTACCCATCAACCTATCCATCCATACACTCACTCACCCACCCATCCATCTACTCACCCATACATCTGTCTTTCTACACATCCATGCATCCGTCCACTTGCCCATCCATCTGCCCACCCTTTTATAACCATCCATCTGTCCACCATTTATTCATCCATCTGTCCACTCATACATACATGCATCTATCCATCCACCCACTCATCCCTCTACCCACACATGCATGCATCTATGTATCTGTCTAGTGCCTATTTTTGAGCGCGACTCCTTCCACTCTGCCCTTAGCACTGTAGCTGGAACTTTCTAGACACTGGAGGGTTAGCTCACTTTAAACTTCATCAGTGTCCTGTGGCGACCCCAGGGAAAGTGGCAGGCCAGGTCCTGCCCAGACCTGTACTTCCAGTGCCCAGTCCTTCTTTCAGAAGTGGATGGAGGGCTGGGAAGATGGCTCAGTTGGTCAAGTGCTTGTTATTAAACGCTGAGGGGCTGTGTTTAGATCCCTGACCTTAAAGCTGGGTGTGGGCTCTGCCTGTAATCCCAGCAGCATAACTCAAGGTCTGGCCCTGGTGCTTCCCACTCCCGATGTTCACGGAGGAGCAGCCTGACTCAGACACCACTAGTGCCCTGGGCTCCTTCCAGGAGTGAGTGCCTTGCTATGACCTTCTAAGCGCTGTTCACCCTCCTGGTCTGTCCATTGTGGAAACTCAACAGGATTTTTGGTCTGTCCATTGTGGAAACTCAACAGGATTCTTCTCACTGGCCGCTAGCCCTTTCTTCTCCATTCTGTCTGCCCAGCCTCTGGGAAGGAGAGGCATCCCAGAAAAACATGAACTTCCTAAAGACTTCCAACAAAGTCAGTCAAATCCCTGCTCCCCCAACCTCTCAGAATACCAGGGAGTTGGAGGCCAGCTCCCCTCTCCCTAAGCCAGCTTGGGTGCCAGCAGAGCACCCTCTTCCTTGGCTCCGGTGCTCGGGTTCCTGCCAGGAGAGGTCTTGTTAACTGTCTCCGCAGCTCACCGTCTCAGTGGCTTCTCTCTGCTCTTGGTAATATTGGATTAGCCCACTTTCTTGAAAGCTGATTTTCTATTTGCATAATCCTCCCCTCTTGGAGTTGCGAGGCCCTCGGTGATAAGCCGATGGGCCAGGGCAGTCAAGCAAATTATACTGTTGATTCTGAACAGCCGTTGAAAGTGGAAGGAGTTTTTTTTTTTTTTTTTTTTTTTTTTTTAAGGAAGTCATACATATTAGTTTTAATCTTCATACTCCTTGTGACCAGTAGTGACATCCTCATGTGGGATGCCTTTGCCTGTGCCTCCTGGAATGTTGCCTCCTTCACCAAACCACAGCAGGAGAGATGAAAGTCAGAGCTAAGGAGGGACTTCCCATGGAGCAACTGTACACACACACACACACACACACACACACACACACACACACACACACCATAGAAAAGGAATGGCAGTGCCTTTCATTTTATATAGAGATAAAACACACTCCTGTAGTCATTGCGCTGGAACACAGCGTCGGCCACCAGGACAGGCACCTGTTCTCTGGGGGACCGGTGGAGACAGCAGGGGTTCCCAGATCTCCAGTGTCAAGTCCTGGTCGGAGTTAACATCAGCTGACTCGGCTCCCCTGATGTCTGATTAACATCTCGGTTCCCATCAACAAACACTGAGTATTGATCCACTCTGTGGCACAGACCTTTTCACCCCACATGCCTACCCACATGACACCACCCAGAGTACTTACTGATCACAGAGGACAACAGGAGAATGTCCAAGAGGGTGTGTCCTTCTTTGGGGGAGTGTGTGCTTTTCTCTTTGCTCAACACTGGTCTCAGAGCACCCCTCCCCTGCCCAGACTCCCCTCCTGTGCAGCACCCTACCTACACTTTCTCTCCTGTGCAGCACCCCACCTACACTTTCTCTCCTTTTTTCCCTCCTGCTCACTTAAAAGTGAAAAACACTGGGCTAGGGCCCTCCCACAGCCCTTCTCAATCCTACTTGACTTTTATTTTCTTTTTGTTTGTTTGTTTTGCATTCTGTAGCCCAGGCTAGCCTTGATTGCAATGCATTCCTCGCGCCTCAGGGCTGATATTACAGATAGAAGCCACCAGGCTCAGCTTGTCTCGGTTGACTGAGGAAGGCAGTATCACAGAGGCAGGAGGATGGACCCAGTGAGCATGACAGGAGAGGTACCCTCTAGCTTTGGGGCCTCCGGTGACCTTGACCTTGGCCATTGGGTGCTTTGGGCAAAGCCAGGGAGGGTGCTTGGGAGGCACCAGATTAGGAAAGGGGAAACCCACCAGAGCCTCAGTTTCCCCAAATGTAAAATGAAGGGCACTATGTAAGACCCTCCATAAGGGAGATGTGAAGCTTAGGGTAGCTCAGACTAGGCTGTGTCCTGGGGCCCGTGTTTGTGCCCGCACAGATCTGGAGCCCATCCACGAGCGGGAACAATCTGCACCGCATGTCCGGGAGTGGGATGTGTGCAAACAAAAACCCCACTAGGTACCACATTGCTAACTCACCGTCATCTCTCCACCATAGCCTCGTTCCCTGGGACAGATCCTGCAGCAGCTGTCCACTAGAGCCAAGGTGCTCCTCTGACTTCCTAGTGGGCAGAGCATACAAAGAACCAGACCCAGCCCCGCTGTCCTCCCTCCCCTCTACCTCTGCTGGGTCCCTGTGACAGCAGGTAAAACACTAATAAATATTGAAAGAAAGGGAAATGGCTGTGGCTGCTGAGCCTCTGGGTGAATAAATAAAAGAGCGAAAAGGGAAAAGATCACCCCAGGTTGGGTGCCTGCCAGATTGCCTGGAGGCTGGGGGATGTGATGCCACATTAGTGTACGGCAAAGAGCGTGTGCTTGGGGCCAGCCGGCCTGCCTGGGTGGGTTGGCACCTTAAGTGTTGAGTGAGGCCACTCTGAGCTGCAGTCTCTTCAACTGTCAAAGGAGCAGATCCACACTCATCTCATGGTATCAGGATTAGAGAAAGGAGCTGCCAGATTCATAGGGGACACATGGTCAGTGCCAAGCGCAAGAAGCTGGCATTAGACCCTATCCCAGGACAGTGGCACAGAAGTGGGGATGTGCAAAACTGTGGCCCTCTGTGATGACCATGAAGAACGGAGAGGACCAGGACGTGATGCCCACTCATCCCTTGGTGACAGTTTGCTTGTGAGTGCCCTCCTCAGAACCTCGTGCATGCTAGCTGCCCCTGTGCCTCTCATTGAGGACCTCTCTCTTGACAGGACTGTGAGGGACCAGCACTCTGTGTGTGTGTGTGTGTGTGTGTGTGTGTGTGTGTGTGTGTGTGTGTGTGTGTGTGTGTACGAATTGGTGTACCCGTGTGCTAGGCATGTGTGCTCATTCCTGGCAGAGGGAAGGGGCCAAGGGACGAGGAAGGACTGGAGGGGAGGTAGAAGAAGGAAGTGAAGACAAGGACCTGGAATGCCACAAATGGAAAAGAATGGTGGAAGAGTACCTGCAGGTGGCTCCCTGCAGACAAGCCTGGCATGCTGGAGCGAGCGGCAGGGGGAGATGGTGCCTGGATGCTGTGCAAACGCTGTGTGTGAACGCCAGCGGTCACTGGCGGGATGTGTGTGATTTTCCAGGCCCTTCCATCCCTGAGCCTCACTCCCCTTCCTCCTCTGATGCTGTAAGACCCCCCTCCCCATCACTGATAGCTGGGTGTTTCAGAGAAGCCCCTAGAAGGTGTCTGGCCCACGGAGCATTCTTAGTCATGATAGCCTTTCCTACTGGGGCTGAAGGAGCAAAGTCGATCGGCAGAGGCCCAGGATGGGCACAGAGGGGACCCTCAGGAATAAATCTCCAGTAACATCTTAGAAGGACTTCCTGTTGGCATCCAGGGAAAGAGCAGGTGGCCAGTCCAGAGGCCCAAGACCAGACAGGATCCAAGAGACCCAGGGATGCTGGTAAGATGGCCGGCATCCTCAAAATTATGGCATGGTCACCATGGAGACCCATCCTGGCCTTGGCCAGTGGTCCGATCCACCTGTGAGAGGGAGGTATCAGGGCTGAGGACTCCATGGGGTCCTTTGCATTAAGGACGGGAGCAGCCTGACATATGTCAGTCATACATGCTGATCCATCGGCTAGAGCACAGAGTGGGGCCCTGCACTGTCTCACCTCATTCCATCCATACACCAATGCCCTCATCTACTCCACACTAAGTCCATGAGAACCACAAGTGCTTCAGGGGATCTTGGGCACTTATGTGAGGTGACTCACGAGGCAGCATGGTGGCTGGCTGGGAAGGCACACCTCTAGATGTCAGGGGGTGGAACAGGAAGAGGAGGGGGAGGAATTAGGGAGGAAAGGAAGGTGTGAGGAGGGGTAGGGAGGAGGATGGAGAGGAGGGAGGTAAAGGAGGAGAAAGATGAGGAGAGAAGGGAGAGAGGAGGAGGGACGAGAGAGAGGGAGAGATGAAAAGAGGAGAAGTGGGGAGGAGGGCGGGGAGGAAGAGGAAGAGAAGGAAGAGAGTGAGGAGGAACTGTCAGCAGCAGCATCCCAGAGGCCCTCTCCTGCAGGACTCAGAAGCTACAGCCAAAAGGGCTGCGGTGGGCCCATCTGAAGCAGGGCATCTCATGAAGCCGCTGGCCTCTGAGACAGAGACCTGAGCACCAGCACTTTATCCTGGACGTGATCCAGGGAGAGCCGTGGAGTAGACCAGATGAAGGAGGGGGAGTGAAGACCGCCAGCAGGGGTGGCTGCTGAGCTCCCAGGGAAGGGTCCAGAGCTGTCTTAGTGCAGCTGCTCCAACTCCAGTACACCTAAAAAATCACCCCTAGGAGGCTTGTTAAAGAATATCCCAGGGGCTGGAGAGATGGCTCAGCGGTTAAGAGCACTGGCTGCTCTTCCAAAGGACCTGAGTTCAATTCCCAGCACCCTCTTGTCAGCTCACACCTGTTTGCAACTCTAGTTCCAGAGGATCTGGCACCTTCACACAGACACATGTGCACATAAAGTAATTAAAATTATTATAATTTATTTTATGTGCACATCAATGCACATAACAATTAAATCTTAAAAAAAAAAAATCTAGAACTTCCCTCCGGAGAGCCTGCCTGACTCAGCGGACCTTGCTGTGTGCCCTACACAGGAGCGCTGACAGTGAGCCACACTTGCTGCTCAGGCCCTGCCAGGTGATGAGGGCCCAGGAGCCACGCTGACCCCACCCTGGGAGTCTGTTGCCTTAGCTGAAGAGAGCTGCTGGGATGTCTGGTGGGACTTGTCCGCCCTGTGTAGGGTGACAACAGCTCCTGTGTCTGGGCCGGAGGGTCCCAGCTTGAATCCTGTCAGAGGTCTGTACCTATGTGATTTAAGCCAAGCCTGTAACCTCTCTAGAGCCTTGGTTTCCTCATCCTTAAAACCGTAGTAATTCTGACAGAAAGTCATTCTGAGGACTTCAGGAGAGCAGCCTGGTGGGCATGCCCAGCACACAGTAGGTGCACAATAAAATGATATATCTTTTTTTTTCCCCCGTGCTGAAATTTTGCTGGGTTTTCATTTCAGGTCCAGTCAACAGTTTTGCTACTGAATAGATCAAAACACACACACACACACACACACACACACACACACACAGAGTGTTTTTAAAAATTAATTTAGAAGTGTAGGTTCCAGTGCCCTTGGGGCCTGCCCAGCCAGACTACTCAGCCCCACTCACTACAAAACCCAGGGAAGCCGGGCAGTGGTGGCGCACGCCTTTAATCCCAGCACTCGGGAGGCAGAGCCAGGCGGATCTCTGTGAGTTCGAGGCCAGCCTGGGCTACCAAGTGAGTCCCAGGAAAGGCGCAAAGCTGCACAGAGAAACCCTGTCTCGAAAAACCAAAAAAAAAAAAAAAAAAAAAAAAAAACCAGGGAAGGCTCAGCTCTCACTGCCTGCCCATCCCCCACGACTCCAGCACACTCTTTCTCTTTTCCATCTCCTCTTCCCCCAGTTAAACAAAGCCACCCAGCCGGGCAGGTCACCTGACAGGGCTGCCTGTACTATCTAAGTGGGAACAACAACCCATCAGACAGAGCGGCTCACAATTGCGGGGGATGAAACTATTTTCTTTTCAATCTTCCCTGAAAAGTGACGGATAATAACCGGCCTGGAGATTGTAATATTATTAGGGCCCAAAATAAAATAAGCCCCTTAACTGCTTCCTCTCACACCGAGAGGCCAAATCGTTCCTTCACTCATTTAAATAAAGTGATTGTTTTCCCTGCTCGTTATCTTAAATTCTGAGAACTAGGGGTCCCTCCCTCCCTTCTAAGGGAGTGGTCCATTTCCCTTCTCCTAACATCTCCAGTGGGGTATCCATCTCTGCCTCCCACCAGCACTGTATTGAGGCCCACCAGCAAGAAGGAAGTGTTTATGGACCACCTGTAGTCTGTCTGCTTCTACACGAACCCAACCAGCATACAGAAAGTGCCCAACTAGCATCCACTGCCATTATTAAAGATGATGTCGTGTGGAGCATGTGTACCATGTTGCTGTTGGATGCTGTGTACCATGCCTTGGTTTTTCTAGCTGAGAAATGGGCAGAGAGCGCATGAGCAGAGTCCTCCTGGGATCTCTTGACAGGACAGGAGGATAGGTAACACCTGGGCAGAGAATCAGAAGTCTGTGGACCTGGACATTTTTATTCCAGGGACAGACGGAAGCTATATCTGCAACAGGTGGCTTTGTGCTGGGAAAAAACTGTAAGCCCAAGCCAACTCTTGCTAGGTCCTGAGTTCTAGAGGGTTCTGAGGGCAGCCCGCCTCCTCCATACCTCTCTCTGATCAACTATGACACACCACCCCACCTTCCTCTCCTCTGTGACAGGGAGGGGGCCGCTGTCCATCCAGCCTCTGAGCAGCAGCTACCCTGTGACAGATGTCTTGTGAATGCCAACAAATGTGGTCTGCCGCTGACCTATGTCAAAACTCCTCTATTTTTCCCAGCCGGAACCATTTCCTGCAACCTGGAAATGCCCAAAAAGTCTAAAAAGTGAACAGCAGAGTTCTGGAGATGGTTGGGTGGGAGGGGTGTGTCTGGTGGCAGACTGAGCCCAGCTTGAAGCACTTGGTGTCAGCCCAGCCTGGTGACAGGAGGTTTCTCGTGGTCTCTATTTATCGCACTTATGCTAACCGTCCAGACGCTCAGCTGCAGAAATATTAGTGCGGACGACTATGGAGTGAGCTCTCCACTCGTGTTCTCTCTCTGTCTGTGTGTGTGTGTGTGTGTGTGTGTGTGTGTGTGTGTGTGTGTGTGTGTGTGTGTGTGTGTTCCATTCCCCACTCAGGATACGGCCTGAGTTCTGGAATGCTCCTGGCTCCCTGGGTGTGGGTGTGAATTGCCATCTGATGATGTCTGGGGAGATTCTCATCTGCCTGCAGCTTCATTCATTCTTGCCCCCTGCAAGCTGTGCTCCTAACCCCTCTCACAGACACACTGAGTCTCCATGTTCAAGGTTAGTGCTGCCCAGAACTGCCCACTTCCCTGTCGGGTTTCCCTGCCGCTGGAGGCGACAGTGTCCATCCTCCCTGCCATCGCCACGCTTGGTGCACCCCTCCCCCCACCTCCCCATCACCCCACACACACTGCTGGCTGAATTCTCTGCTCTTCACACAAATTTTTTTTGGCACCAGATCCGCATAGCCACGGAACTCAAAACAGAAGATTCCCCGGCAAACTGCCTCTCCCTAAAGCTTGCAGAACTGCAGACACCAAGGCCCCCGGCCAATCAGCTATGTCCAAGACCTGGACCTTCCCTGGCATTTCTTGTAGCAAGGTTCTGGACTGAGCCAGAGAGATGAAGAGCGGAAAGGAAGAGAGAGCGTTAAGGATTTCATGGAGCCTGATTGGGGGAGGGAGTCCTTTCCTTATAGGCTACGCAGCCCTTGTGGAGATAACTCTGAAATGTATCTCATGGGTTCTACAGTAGCATGATATTACTAGTCAATGCTGCTGACCACTGACTGTGTGCCAAGTCCTATTCTTTATATGACCCGGATCATCCAATGCTCACAACACCTTGCGGGGTGTCTGGCGCTGTCCTTATTGGACAGCTGAGGAGAGTGAAGCTCAAAGAGGCTCAGTAAATTGTTCCAAGTCACAAACCCCTCTCCAGGGGAGCCGGGAGCTCATCTCAGGCAGCTGGACTCTAGAACCCAGATTCTTGACCACCCATGTGTCATTATCTGTTTGTTACCATGGTGATGCTGTGCAGCAGATGCCGGCAGAGCCTCCTAGGCAGGCAGCAACAGCAATGGGTGCTTTGTGCTCACCCGTCTTGGGGGCGATGCTGGGGCAGCTGTGCTTCCTCACATGTTTAGGGCTGACTGACTGTTAGTTAACCCAGGCTGGCCTTACAGGGACATCAGCAGTGGCTCAGCCCTGTCCCCTGTCGGCCTCCAGCAGACAGCTCAACAGGCTGCGTGAGGGCTGGTGCCCTCTGGTCACCTCTTCCTCTTAGCCAGTTCCATGGCCAGCCAGCAACTGGGTCAGGAAGTGGATGATGGTTCTCTAGGGAGAGACACTGAGTGTGGACATGGAGGGGTGAAAAGTTGGAGCAGGACCTCAATTCACCACATCATAAAGGGCCTCAGCTCCTTCGGCTTTGCAAAGTCTGGGCCCCTCTAGGTGCAGCCAAAGACGCCATCTTTGAGAAGGTCCCAAGTGACACCCCCCTCCCCCAGGAGCACAGAATCGATAACTCCTTGAGATCTACCTCCAGGGTCTCCCAAGACAGAGAATAGGAACCACATCCCTCCCTCAGCGGAGTCAGGTATGAAGAAGGGGACCATGAAAAAACCCATGGAGGGACAAGAGTCTTCTTCACAGGACTCCCATCTAATGGGGAAGGCACTGACCTCATTCTAATAGCATTGAGCTGCAGAGTGCATGGGGTGAGCACATGTTGAGAATATAGTAAGACACAGATGGCCAGCTGCATAAGAGACTGGCTCCAGGGGTCAGCCTGGAGGGCATCCTGGAGGAGGCAGTTTGGCCTTATTCAAGAGACAGAGGGAACTCTCAATGCTGGTGTGTGTGTGGGGGGGGTGAGGTCTGTGTGCTGGGGACAGAGGACATAGGCAAGTGATTTTCTTGGTCCTTGCTCATTGATGAGTCTCCAATCTGCCCTGCTCTGGGCTCCACCTAGGCTGAGACTCTTCTGGACCCTCTTCTCCTCCTTTCTCCATGACAGCTACTTCAGGAAAAGAGGGAGAGAGGGAGGAAGTGTGGAGGAGGAGGAGGAGGAGGAGGAGGAGGAGGAGGAGGAGGAGGAGGAGGGAGAGGAGGCCTAAGTTTCCTTCAGAAAGCTAGGAGGAAAGAGGGCCAATGAGGAGGGGAGGAGACACCAGACTCCACAGCTGACCCTGTGATGTCCTCAGGCCTGGAGCTCTCTGGGTACAGCATCAAGTGGCCAGTAACCAGCTCTGGTTTTGAGGCCGCAAAGGTCAGAGTGAGGAGAGCCGCCCCTTGGGCCTGATGCCTGGGATCCAGGGAGCCGCAGCCCGGGCCCTGCGCCACCAGCTGCTCTTGGAAGGGTTATTTGAATGCCACCATCGCACCTATCACTCCAGCGTCTACAGCAGCAGGGGAAATGGGTGCAGCCAACACTGTGGGACCTTGGGCTTCAAACAGCTACTTTGTGGTTCCCATGAGGACGTTTGTCTGGCTGGCTGCAGGCAGGAGCTGCAGGGCGGGAGGACCTCCTTCGCTGTACCAGCTGCTGGGTGCAGCTCCCGGCTCTGTACCTGGCTCGTGGTAGGTGCTTGAAGCAATGGGCCACAAGCAGGATGGGTGAGCTGGCCTCCCTCCCCACTTGCTAGGAGTTCAAAATGGGGCTACCTTGTCCAAGTACATACTGAGTTACAATTGGCCCCAGTAGATCAAGGAATGCCAAGATGTTAGTGATGGCACACCATTGAGTGTATCTGTGAGAGTGTTTCTAAAGAGGATTAGCAGAGTACCAGAAAGCCCACCCTAGATCGGGAAGACCCATCCCCCGGGCTCGGGTCCCCAAATGAACACAAAGGGAGAGGGGAGAGGCCAGCTGAGCACACTCTTCTCTCCCTCTTGGTCTGCCAGGCTGTGAGCCAGCAGCTTCCATTTCCCGGTGCCACAGACCGGCTCCTGCCGCCGTTCCTCCCTCACCATGACGGACTAAACCCTCAAACCATGAGCAACACAGACCCTTCCTCCTCTAAGGGGCTTATTTCAGGTACTGCTCACAGTAACAGAAAAAGTAAGTAATGGCTACAATGATCTGTACCCAGGTTTTATTCTATTTACTTGCACTGGTCATCTTTGGAAGATCCAGGTGGACACTTAATGTTTCAGCCATCTGGGAGCACATCTGGCCCTTGGCATCCTGTCCCTCAGGACCAGCTGTCTTCTGTCAGCCACACTGGCATGCACACACTGGCATGCTCAGCTAGGCAACCCGAGTACTATCAGTGGTGCTCCCTGGGACTCACTTTCCTCATATATAAGCGGAGGGGCTTTCCAATACTCCAGAAGATTCCTTTTGGTCTTCTGAACTCCTGACTCACATATTATGGGTAGAAGGAGAAACCTACTTATATCCCTCTTCATGATCCCTGCCCTACACACACACACACACACACACACACACACACACACACACACACATAGCCAAGCACATATAAACATGCACACACAAAACTAATGTATTTCCCAAACCCTGGCTTGTCTAGGAGAGAGGGGCGGAGGACAGAGCATCCTCAGCTACCTCTGTCCCCCTCAGGGCTCTCTATATGTGGTGTGTCCTCCCCGAATTCCATGTGCCCCAGGATGGTAGGCACCTTTTCTCCCCAGGTACCTCAGGCATGTCAGCCTAGCACTGGCATGTGTCTCTACCATCAAGAAGGGCCAAGCTGAACTCCATTTGTGGTGGCTTAAAGTCCACCAATGACTTCCCGTCAGTGTCTGGTCATGGGAATGGGAATGACATTGTCAGTCACACTGAAAACAGGCCGGACCTGGTGATGGTGGCTTTTCCTCTCGCCTTCCATGCAGACCCCAGGCCCCTCACGTCGTGCCTATCAGATTTCAAAAGGGAAGGAAAACTGCCCGACTGGTGCCATCAAAGCTGTCAGGCACTGCTCCCCATGCCAGGCTGTGTGGATTTGATGCCCCAGCTGCCTTCCTGCCAATCACACCTCATTCTCCTGCCGAGGCCACACCTTCGACACTTCAGTATTTACCTGACAGCGTAGGGTGTTTCCGGGCTCTACTTCTCAGGCTGAAGAGGCCTGGAAGAAAGCAGGGCTATGTCATCTTGGGACACCAGGCCCCAAATGGCAAAGTGTGAGAACAAGGGGTCCTTGCGGTCCAGACAGGCGCTGAGGGATGGCTCCTCTGCCCGCCTCATAGGGTTGGGGATGGAGAAGGAGCCTTCATCGGCTTCCGCGCCGTATCTGTTAGCAGAAACATCATTCCATCTCTGAGCTCCTGACAGTCATGAAGCATTGCCTTTACACAACGGAGCTGTCACTGCAATGTCACCCTCTCTGATTCATGGAGGATGCACAGGACTAAGGTACCCACCTCGTGACAGCTTGCCTAGGCTTTCTCCAGTTTCCGCTCAGAAGGCTCCTGGGTGAATAACCAGGTTGCTGCCGTTCTCTCTCTCTCTCTCTCTCTCTCTCTCTCTCTCTCTCTCTCTCTGCCCCCCACCGTGTGTGTGTATGTGAGTGTGTGTGTGTGTGTGTGTGTGTGTGTGTGTGTGTGTGTGTGTGCATGTATGTGGTCGACATCAGGGCTCTTCCTCAATTGCTCTCCGCCTTATTTTATTCACGTGTGCATGTGTCTGTGTGGAGGCATGTTCGTGTCACAGTGCGCTAGCAGAAAAAGTTGGGAGTCAGTTCTCTCCTTCTTCCCAAGCTCAGGCTGTCTGACCTGTGCAGCAAGCACCTTTACTTGCCGGGCCATCTCCCCAGCCCTCCCTTACATTCTGAGGCAGAGTCTCACACCGGACCTGGAACACATTGATTCAGCTAGACTGGGTGGTCAGCAAGCCCTGGGGCCCCTCCCATCCCCACGGTGCTGTGACTGCCAGCAGGCATCACTGTGTCCAGGGATCTGAACTTGGGGCTTCATGTTTGTGTGACTGGCACTTTACTGCCCGGGTTAGCTCTCTAGCCCTGACTACCAGGTTTTAAATGTGAAGGTCATGGCTTCCATCCCAAGGCATTCTGGGCTATTGTGCACCTTTCTCTATCCCGCTGCCTTCCCACCTCTGCCTTCCCCACAAACCCAGAGTGGCCAGATGACCAGTCCATAGTCAGGGTGGCTGCCTATCAGCCTCAGCCGTGAGGCCTTAGTCGAAGCCCATGGTCCCTGTGTTGTATGGAGATGATTCTGCCCCCTGGGACTGTGGACAGGTATCTAGAGGTCACTGTAAGATATCCCAGGTCACCAGGGACCCTGACAGGTTCAGCAGGTGGCTGGGGTGGCAGAGGGCATCTTGAGAGGGGAGGGGGTTTCTAAAACTTTTCCTGGGGAGATGTAGACAGATGTCCGTTCACTCCAGGCAGGGTACAGACCAAAGAAACAATCCTAATTAAGTCCAGTTTAATGAAGCAGTGAGAGTTTATTGGTGTTACTTACGGGAGCATATCTCCTGCATCACCAAAGAGCCCACTCCCATGTGTGTGGCTCTTCACCAGAGTCATATCCCTGGAGCTGCCCATGTGACTTGAAGGCGGTTCTTCCTAAGAGTCTCCTCACCGTAGCAATTGCTCCTGCTGAAATTACCTTGGGGTGGGGTCTTGGAATCCTGTAAGTTTTGGGAACCTTCTGAGACTTGTGAGTTTCCTTGACTTCTGGGCCTTAAGGAAATATAGCCACACAAGAGGCTGGGCTGTGGGAAAGATGTCCCATGGGGTCACTGTGAAAGGTGGGGCTCTCTGGTTGCGTCTTTACACCACATGGCCATAGCCTCGGTATGTTCATCTGCAAATAATCAGATCCTATTTCTCAGAGTGGTAGTGAGTGGATACAGAGACTGGACACAGAGTCCTGCCTGTGGTCACCTCTCCAGAGGTCACTCCTACTGCCCATGTCATGGCAACGTTGCTGTCCTATGCCTGTGTGACGAGGCCAACTCCTTTCTGAACTTTCTTGCATGCGGTGAGTGATCTGGAGGACACTGAACCTCAATGAGCAGAAACACCACCACAGCCCCCCAGTTCTTGTCAAGCCTGACTGTCCTGAGGTGGGGAAGGGTCTCCCCACACTCCCCTAAACCAGAGCTAGACACTGGCTGCACTTGAGCCTACAGGTCCCTCTGGGCCATTTGACATTCACTGAAATTCCTCAGAGGACGGGGACATAAGCAGTGAAGCAACAGGACCACCCACTCATGCCCAGGTGGGAGCTGCTGTCTGCTCCCAGGCTGGAGGAGCTCCTGGCCAGGCTTTCCGGCCCCACCGCACCCCACAGTTCCTTCTCCACTAAGAGCTAAAGAGGCCTTTCAGTCGCACAAGCCAGGCCTCTGCTTGAAACCTCTCCGTGTCTTCCCATGACAATGAGGAAGGACATAATCCACCTTCCTTGCCGCATTGAGGACCTCATGTGACCTGACTCCAGACACCACCACACTACTTAGGTCACCAAGCTCCGTACAGGCTCAGTACAGACAACTGTGTCCCATTGCCAGGCCTTGACAGCTGCTCTGATCGTCATTTTTCCTCCTGGTCACCGCCCCCCCCCCCACCCCCGACCCTCTTACCATCCAGGTTTTGCTGAAGACCCATGCTCCCTAAACATGGTCCTCAGCCCGTCTCCTAGCTTCTCGTACCTTGACTATTTCAGGGGTTTGCTTTCTAGCACAGAGCCCACTAGGTGTTCCCTTTGCCTGTAGGTCTGGTGGCCGTAGGCATGCCTCGCTCTGTCTCACCAGTCCCTGAGACCAGGGGTCACATAAGGCAGTGAGTGCGGACCACACATTTTTGTCCTCTCCTTATCTTGGGAAGAGGGGCTATTACATCCCATTTTACAGATGGGGAGCCTGAAGCTCCCAACTGTAGGTGCCTGTCCTGCATCTCTCAGGGGGTCAGTCCACCAAGAATGTGGACCCAAGACTGCATGACTCCTGATCTTACACGCTTCCTGTCCTGTCTCTTAAGTCATTCTGTCTGTGCAGTCCTGGCTCTCTGGGCACAAGAACACACCAGCTCTATGATGGAAAGCAAATGGGATTTCTGTTCTTGGTTGTAATAACACCAAGGGTTTGTCCAAAGCCAGGTAAAGATTTTTTTTTAATATGCTGAGTGATCTTTACTGGACAGCCTCCTTATAATAAAAACTCACCTCAACTCTTCAGTTCTCTCTCTCCTCTCACTAGAAGAACATGCCCCCTGCTGAACAGAGGGACAGTGGGAATTCTATGTGCCCCCACAAGACGCAAGCTGGGAGTCATCTCCACTGTGGTCCATCAGACAAGGGTCACCCCTTGGGCTCTGGCAGGGAGTCAGGGATTCTGAATGAGATCCAGCTCCATAATTAATGTGCTGCTGTGTGTCGTGAGGCAAGTTTCTCAATGTGTCCAGTAAATGTCCACAAGGTCCACCTCACAGATGATTCTGTCTGGGCTGGGAAGATGCCTCAGTTGGTAAAGTCTGAGGACCTGCGTTGGAATTGCTAGAACCCAATCAAAGATCTGTGTGCCGTGGTGTATCCCTGTGACCCCAGTGATGGCAAGATGGGAGACAGAGGCCGGCAGATCCCTAGAAGCTCTCAGCTCAGCCAGCTTAGCCTGCTTGGTAAAGCTCCAGGCCAGTAGAGAGCCTGTCTCAGTAAACAAGACAGACAGGCTGGCCTGAGGAATGACTCCTACGAGTGACCCCTGGTCACATGCACCCACACATGTACAGGCACACACACACACATACACACACACACACACATACACACACACACACACACACACACACACACACACACACACTTGAAAGGGGCCCTTAAGGGTTTTGCAATTTATTGTATGCAAATATCACCTCTAAAGGAAAAAAAAGACTCATTAATGGACTGTGAACTCTAAATTGTGGTGTCTACGCAGGAGACTTAGGAGCCAGGCAGACTGATGTATGTGACTTACCGGGCAATGGACGCAGCAAGTGAGGCAGGTGGATACCTGGAGAGACGAAGACTAGACTAATCCACAGGGTTCTGTCTCAGTACCGAGCCCAGGCGCCCGTACACTGAGGCTGGTTTTTTTTTTTTTTAAAGATTTATTTATTATGTATACAGTGTTCTGCCTGCATGTATGCTCTTACACCAGAAGAGGGCACCAGATCTCATTACAGATGGTTGTGAGCCACCATGTGGTTGCTGGGAATTGAACTCTGGACCTTTGGAAGAGCAGTCAGTGCTCTTAACCTCTGAGCCGTCTCTCCAGCCCGAGGCTGGTTTTTACATCCCTCCCACTCCACTGGATGTCTGGGTTTGCTGAGACGCCGCCCTCCCACTCCACAGGATGTCTGGGTTTGCTGAGACGCCGCCCTCCCACTCCACTGGATGTTTGGGTTTGCTGAGAGCCCCTGAGAGCAGCAACCAAAGCAGGAAGTGGCGGGGCCTCACCTGGGGCTCAGCACCTCAGAACCCCATCTGCGCAGTGTGAAGTGCACACCTGATCCAGGACTGTCCCTAGGACTGACTCCAGAGGACCCCAGCCTCCTCTCACGAGCTTGTGGCCCCTTCCCCAGCCACCTACTTACCCATCATCCCTGCTAAACGAGGACACAGGCCCCTCTCTACCGAACATGCATCTTCCATCTTCTTTAATTGTCCATCTCCTCCCATTACAACACATACTGAGGAAGAAGAGAGGCCTCACAGCCATGTCCCTTGCTCCTAAAACAGTCTCTGGCACGGAGTAGAAACCAAGGGCATCCTTACTGAATGAGAAATAAGTGATGATAACCTGCGAGTTCCAACGTGGCCCCTAACTGTAGGTATCGGCCACCCGAAGTCTACCGACTGCTCAAACATCCTCACGACAGGCAGGACAAAGAGGCCAACCATCCCAGCTCCATTGGACAAATGAGGAAACTGAGGACAAGAGGTGGAATGTAAATGTCCCAGTATGCCCTGCCAGTGGCTGAACGGAGATGGAGCCCGGATCCTCAGCAATCGCTTCAGGACTCTCCCCTCCCTAGCAGGCTGCTGAGCTTGTGTTAAAGGGCCCGTCCCCGGAAGCAGCCAGCAGATGGACAGGCGGACGGGCTCCGCTTGGTTGAGCTGCCCACGATGCCGTGTTAATTATACAGGGTGGGAGATGCCAGCCAACACTGTCTGCAGTGTCTCTGCCCTAACATAGCAGGTGCACAGGCTGGCGTGGGCCGCTGATGGCTACGGCCGTGGATCTGCTGGCAGCCAGACCTGCTGACACGGCCCAACTCTTCGCAGCACCGCTGAGCACGGGGGCCCAGCCACATTGTCACAACAAGGGCCCTCCGCAGGGACTGGCACCCTTCCCGATGGTACCAGCGGGCCTGACTGGCTCAGGCCAGGCAGCTGTCAGACGACAGTGTCCACACAGGTGTGCTCTCAGACAGGATGGCACAAGGCTTTGGGGACTGAGTACGAGGAAGCTGTAGAGGTGTCACAGCGGGGCTCTGTGACAGAGCCTTGCACACAGATAAGCAGATCCTGGGACTAGCTAGGAGGACCCAATCGGGCTGCTGTACCCAGCCTGCTCCTGAGATCTGAAGATCTAATTAGCGGCCCCAAAGAGGACCCAGAAAACGATCTCTTCTCTATTCTCACAACTTCTCCCCAGGTCTGGGCACTAGTTTGAGGTTCACTGTGTGTATAGCAGTTTGGAAACTATTTGATGTCCCTGGACTCTGCAATGCCCTTCTTAATGCTTTTGGTGGCTCCCAATCTCTACTCAGTGCAACAAAGGATACCAACTGTGCCACATCCCATAGCTGACAGTGGGATTCTCACTCTACCTGAGGCCTGACTGCCCAACACACAGAATCCAGAGCATCCTCCAGTGCCCTCGGGGTGTGCTTCTCCTACCCCTGACCTACAACTGAGGAAAGCAAGGCAGGGAAATGTGGGATCTAGAGGTGCACGCTCACCTCAGAGAGCAAACGCTACCCCACTCAGCTCTGCAGTGTGGATTAGGGCCTCCCGTCTCCCCAGGGCTGCTGCAGCTCAGGCTCTTACACCACATCCTGGGAGTCACGCTGCTTCCCAGCTGACTCCGTGAGACTTCAAGTGAGGTCCTGGTGATTGTGCTGCGCTCTGAAATCCAAGTGCCTGGCCTCGGTCCTATGGCACCTTTCATGACACTTGCTTCCTGTTTGCAATGGGGACGAGGGTGCCCAGAAGGTAATGTGGGACCCTCATGTAGCTGGAAGAGTTTGAGGGTTCAGGGGACCTTGCCTCGGTGTGGTAGGGACAGCCAGCCTGATGCTCTTCCACTCTTGTGGAAACAGCCTGGCCTCCTAAGAAATTTACACCCTCTGCCTCAGTTGCTATCTGTTTCTCTTCCTTGAGTCATAGATCAAAGAGGGGGACATAACAGCTGGGCTTGTCACTGTGAGGTGGGGGGCAGAGTACACACTGACCAGGTATCACAAACTGACATGCATGTATCCCACTCCCCATAAAAAGAATAAACATTTACACACACGCACGCACGCACGCACGCACGTCATTGGCAGCTCAGTACACCTGAGCCCCATAGACACATCCCCGCCTTGCCCCAGAATGTAGGCTTTCACACTTGTGCACCGTTAGGGCAGCCGTCATACCTGTCCCCTCACCTGCCCACACGGCAAGCCCAGGACCCACAAGGAGGCTGGCAGTCACTCTGCTCTCCTCCTCTCCTGTTCTCATCACCCCCCGCCCCCGTCCTGTCCCTGAGCGCCTGTCTGCCATCGCACCATAACCAGATGAGACAAGGCAATTTATGATACCAGCTGTCTTTGTCAACACCGGATCTCCCACACACGCCAGGGAAGCCAATCACCCCAGCCCAGCCTTGCCAGGAGCGGGAGCTCACAGAGTTGGCACAGGAGAGTGGAGTCGGTAACCCAGAGAGGTGGGTGGCCTTTGTTTTTCCTTCTCCTCCTTGGTTATCACCCATCCTCTCTCATGCCTGCATCTGTGGCTACAGCTCCCCACCAGAGTAGGGAACAGGTAGGCAGGAGCTTTAGAGAAAGAGTGGTCCAGGGTCGCCATGGCAATGAGACCACTAGAAACTCTATGTCCTCCCAGACCCAGAGGACCACAAAGTGGCTCCATCAATGTCTCCTGGCTTCCCTCCACGTTCATGTTTCTTATCCCCTTCCAGAGCATCTTTATCCAGGGTCTTTGCCTCTAAAATACCTGTCCACTTCCTGGCCCTGGCCCTGGCCTTGGCCCAATTCTCCACCCCAACCCTGAGGCCTTTCTATAAAATCCTCAGAGTCAGACGCATGTTCAAATGTCCACTTCACCTCAGCCAGGCAGCCTGGGCAGGTGACATTCCTTCTCTGGCTACAATTTTATTTCTAGAGTTTGAGTGAGTATTTGCCACACGCTAGACTCTATTACAGAATCTGAATTCACAGCCCCCTCCTACACCCCATCCACTCCACCCCCAGCACACACAGAAGACCATCCCAGCTCCATGCTGCCGCCCTGCTGGAGGAATCAGGAAATGCAGAGCCACATAGATGAGAAGCCAGTCTCCCTCACGGTCCACATCTGCTTGTATACCATTGCCTCAGCTCCAATCCAGCCTTGCAAGACAGATGTTAATCTCAGGCACATGAGGGATTCAGGCTGCAGCCCAGGGCCCAATTCCACCTGGGTGATCCTTTGATGAAGCTTTGTTGACCTAATTGATGTCATCTTGGGTCCCTGCTCAGCTCTCTTGGTATAAGTACCAAAAATGATAGCTGAGGACAGGGGCCCTGAAGAGCCCATATTTCCTCTGCTGAACTGTACACTTGTTTAATAAGTGTAAATTGAGGACTTACTCTGTGCTGGTCTCCATGCCAGACATGCAGGATTGAGTAGCATGAAGATGGGACCTCTGAATGACAGTCACATGGTAGAAGTTTCTAGAATCGCTTTTCATTGTCTTCTACAATGATCAGAATTGAAATTCCAGGTCAGTAGCTGTACCCACTTTCCTTCCTGTTTTACAAGTGTGCGCCTGTTTCTTATAACATTTAAGACAGGGTTTCATATAGCCCCAGGCTTACCTCCAACTCGTGTTGAGGATGACCTTGAACTTCTGATCCTCCTGCCTCTGCCACCTGAGTGCTGGGATTATAGCTGCCCAGCCTGGGGTTTTACACATGATCCGCAGGCATTCTGCCCACTGAGGTTCTGAGCTGCTCCATGGTATAGTTTGGTTCTGTGTTCTGTCACTTGCATTATCTGATAGATGTTCCTTTTGCCCTCGGCAGTGCTGGAAGGCCAGCCTCTCACTCTTTCTCGTTCACTGCCAGGGAATGTGAGTGGCCTTGCTGGGGACTTGAACCTGTGCCTGGCTGATGCAAGCTCCCAGGGGCCACCCACTCCTCTACATCTAATCAGTTCATTAAAGTCTGCCTTGCAAACACTCCCTTGCGCTGCCCAGGACATGGAGACCTCAGCTGCTCCATTTCCAGGAGAGCGAATTCCTTCCCCGCTGGAGAGGAGTGGAGTAATGTAGGCAGGCAATTTAAACAGCTCCACAAACCCGCAGTTTCCACTCTCCGCCACTATTACACTTCCTGGCCGCAGCGGGATTGGCCCGTAAGTGGGATATCAAGTTTATTACAGCTATTTCCAACCTGTAATTGGTTTTGTGGAACACAAAGAGAAAGGCTGGGGAGGAGAGAGGTGATCCCCCATTTTTTTTTCTTCTTCGTTTTTTTTTCCCTTTTACAGATGGTGACATTGAGGGGCATTGGTGAGAAGGCTGAAGCTGAAGACTTATTTGTTTTTTCAAATTAAAATGTGACTGGCTGGCCAGTGGGCCCTCCTGCGGCTGGCTGGGCTGCATCCATTGGTCACGCTTCTATGAACCAACTTGTAAATCCATTAGGCCACAGCCAGGGTTGCTTCCGGGGGCCGGGGGGGGGGGGGGGGGGGGGGGGGGGGAGGGAGTCTGGCACTGAGGGTGGGGAACAGGGGTGTGACAAGCTGTGGTCAGCTAGGGCTGTCTGTCTAGAGCCACAACACTGGGACCACAGCATGGGGCCACACAAGCAGACAGAGTATTCAGAGGCCATCGGCCTCATTTTCCTCATGGAACATTTAGGGAAACTGAGGCCTAGATAAGGAACAGTATAGAGACAACTTGTAGCTAATGACTTGGGGAACTCATAGCAGAAAGGCTGACAGGGCAGGACAAGAAGAAAACACCTTTTTGAAAGCACCGACTGTGTGATGGCCGCCTAGCCTGGCCACACAACAGTGTGGCTGCTTGGAAGCTGATCGTTGCTGACATACATTGAACATGTGTGCATCTGTGTGAGTCTGTGCTTACAAACAGTGGTGAGCACACAGTGAGAACTCAGTGAGTGCTGTCATGGTCAGTCCCCCTACCCAGGACATTGCTCTCTGCAGTTCAGTTACCTGTGTGTGAAGGGTTAATCTTCACTCTCAGTAGAACTAGATTTAGACTCATAGAAACCCAGCTCTGGACATTTCTGCAAGAGAATTTCTAGATGAGGTTAACTGAGGCTAGAAGACCCGCCCTGAAAGTGGGCCGCACCCTCCCCAGCAGGCTGGGGTCCCATGCTGAATAAACAGGACAAAGCAACCTGAGCACCACTGAGCATCAGTGGGAGGGGATAGTGATGGAGCAATGTCCCTAGGCTCATGGTAATGGGGTGGGGTGGGGAGAAGGGAGAGAGAGAGAGGAAGATGGAGACTAGACCTAGGTATGGGCTGGTACCACCCACACGGTGGCCCTCTCCCTTAGTTAATCCTCTGGGAACTTCTGACTATGACTCTCACAGACACGCCCAGAAGTGTACCTCTCTAGCCTTCTGGATGCTTCTCAGTCCAGTCTAGCTGAACCTGCATACCTCCAAGGAGACTTCTCCAGTCACCTTCCCTCTTGGCATATGCCTGTCACTGCAGACTCGCCCTCTCCACTCATGTCTTCCAGATGGCTGTGGTCTGAGCTCTGCCCCTACCAGATCCTGAATGGGACACAATGGGCTGTGGATGTGCCACAGTCCCTGCCTTCCTCTTGCGTGAGGACGGAAACGGTGCCTGTGTCTCATACACTTACCACCCTTGCCCACAGCTCAGAACCTCTGACCAGTGAGAGCATCACAGTGTCCCAGGGCAGACAGCGCTCCAAATATCTGGTCCCTTTTCCCCCAGCAAACAGTCAAGATAAAAAAAGGGGGGGCAGTTTTCACACTGTCCCAGGGAAAAGGCTGTGACTAAGAACTAGGGGTGACGCTGCATGTCTGGATTGGCAGGGTTCACTAGGCAGAGGCACAACTCACACTCCAAGTTGGAGGCCAGGCTGGACTCCCCATAGTGAGTTTCAGCACAGCTAGACACTGTTTCAAAAAAAAAAAAAAGAAAAAGAAAAAAAAGTAAATAAAACCAAAGAAAATCAGGCTCGTCCTTGAGGCTCTCCTGTGCCTCGGCCTGCAGCAGGGATTTATGGCTCAGGTAATTCTTCCTTGCTTTATCTGGGGTGCGGGGGGGTGTGGACGCTTGGGGGGGGCGAGCGTATTTTCCTAGTCATAAAACCCTCAGTCCCGGCGAATAAATTTGAGGAGACAGTTTTACTGACAGATTTTTTTTTTTTTTTGCCTCTGTTGTGTAATAAAAAAAAATGGAGTGAAATTTGAGATTGGGGCGATGAGGGCTGTGAGCTTTGGAAGGAGATAAAAAGCTCTACCTGAAGGCAGGCAAGGCTGGAGCCAGAGGGCTGCCGGGGGAACCTACTGCCTGCCCTTCTCAAGCTACAGCAGCCACATGAGGTGAGCCTGGTGGGATAGGCAGGGAGTGCTGGGCCCAGTGTAGGGCCTCAGCTGTATCTTCAGCTGCAAAGTGACTTGTTAACATCCACTACACTGTCTTCCCAGGGCACGAGGGGGAGACACACAGATGAGAGATGGAAGGTTTCCCAACCTTGACATGTATGTGTGCGTGTGCGCAGGTACGTGTGTACATGTGTACAGGTGTGCATGTTCTTATGTGTGCATGCACATATGTATATCAATATTCATGGTACGTGCAGGCACACATATGTACATGTTTATGTATGTTTCTGTATGTGTGGTGTGTGTGTGTGCATGTACATACAGGTACATTGGCATGTGTATATGTTCATGTGTGTAGGTGTGTGTATGTGTGTGCACATGCGCATGCACATGCTAAAGCCCAACCTTGTGTCATTCCTCAAGTGCCCTCCATCTTGGTTTTTAAGCTGGCACTCACTGATTAGGATAGACTCAATCAATGACCAGAGAGACTCCGGGATCTTCCTGTCTCTGCCTCCCCTGTGCTGGGATTACAAATGTGGGTCACCATGGCCAGCTTTTCCTCTGTGTGCTGGGGACTAAGCTACCTCCCCATGCCAATCTCAGTGTATCAACAGTGTGTTGAGGAGTGTTTGAGGTGGGTCCTCTTCATCAAAAGGGTCAGCAGTCCCCCTGGCCTGTCAGTTACGTGCCGGGACCTTCATGGTGACAACCAAGACTATCTCCAGAATATGCCGTGTCCCCTGGTAGAGAAGGGGCCAGAATTGTCTCCCAAGGGCTGGAAAGGTGGCTCAGCAATTAAGATCACTTGCTTTTCTAGCACAAGACTTGGATTCTGCCCCCAGCACCCACATGACAGCTCACAACCATCTGTAACTCCAGTTCTAGAGGATCCAGTGCCCTCTTCTGGCCTCTGTGAGCACTGTGTGCACATGATGCACAGACACACAGACAGCCGAAACACTTGTATTTATAAAATAATAAAATAAATAAATGAATAAATAAATAAATTGCCTCCAAGTTGAAGGACCTGGTTGAAACGTACCTTGATGTCTCTAAGGGGTCAAAGCATCCTTGAAGGGTTGGGAAGAGAGGAGTTGTGAGCCCACCCCAGGCAGGGCTATGGTTCTAAGTTTGTTTTGACTTTGAAAGCAGCCAGGCCACTCGGCCCCGCCCGCCCCCAGACCCCGCACCGCCTGGCTCAGTCCACTGGTTAAGCCTCAGAAGCAGGCTGTGGGTATTCCCAAAGGGCGTCCTTCCTGGGCAAGTGCCAGCATGGAGCCACATGCCAGTGAGATGCGGCCTCCTCTCTCACTCGCCACAGCTCTCCTCCCGCATGCTGCCATCCTACTCTGGAATCTGGGTCCTTCTGCAGAGTAGGTGAGGTGAGAAGTCATATCTCCCTGTCCTCAGGCTACACAGATGAGAACAAAATAGCCTCAGAGGGAAATGAGCCAAGTAACGAGCTAGATAAGTCTAGAGTGGCGATGAGAGGCAGATGGGCTTGGTGAGGGCTCAGAGGAAAACCAGTCTAGGAAAGTCCTACTGTTGATCCCACTCAGAGTCACAAAATCCACGAATGTGTTAGCATCCTTCCACCTACCACTGGTACTTACTTAGGTGTCCTTGTTCTTAGTCGCTCCTGGTCTATGGGGCAGGTAACAGATGTGGCCAGTGCATGGCACACAGTTGGTGCTCCATAAATGCTGGCTGTGTTGCACCAAATGTGTGTTTACTAAACCACCAAGATGTAGTCGAAGGCAGCTTGGGTGCGGATGAGGCCAGTCCTCCTAGCTGGGTGGACAGATGCCTGGGGAAACCACTCTCAGCATCTCCCCATCCCTGACCCCCCTCCCCGGCAGGGCAGCCCCCTCCCCTGCTTCCACCAGAGGAGCCGCAGGGAGCTAATTCCACTTCTCCAGGCCCAGGCATGAGGCCGCCCTGTCGCAGGCTGTTAGTGCGGAGCCCAGCTGAGCGGGGAGAGGCTGCGAGCTCGCGGTCTATAATAGAGTTGCTGAGACAAGCGGAAAACTGCAGCCGAGTAAACAGATAAATAATTGAAACAGTGACAACACATACCTTTCTGCTTTGTGGAGTAACACTTTCATTAGCGGGAGGCGGTGGAGACCAGGCGTGCGCGTCGGGCGGCCGCTGCTGGGGAGCTCCGGACACTTGGGCCTGGCTCTTCATCGGCTGTGAACAGTGGGACCCTGCAGCAACCTGCGCCCCAGCACTGACTCGACCGTCACCTCCTGGGGTCCCCTGCCTCCCCAGCTTCCCTGCACTCAGGTGGAGTGGAGACTTTGTGACCTCCTGAGGGACTGTCCCAAGGGTGGTTACAGAAAAACAAAAGCAAGTACCCCATGTTGACAGGCCCCTTCCGTCCGTCTGTCCCTGGGTCACTGCCTCTGGTCTTGCTTCCCCCTTGGACTTGCTTCCGGATGACCAGGAGAGCATATAAACAGAACCCATATCTGACCCTGGGTGACTGGTGCTTGCAGGGGGGCGGGGCATTCTTTGTGCATGGGTCCTCAGTGGTGGCATTCTGTTGTCAGTATCCTTGCAGGGGTGGGGGTGGGGGTGGCTGCTCCCTCTTGCTCCAGGCACTCCCAACAGTCACTTTCACAGAGGCAGCTGAGCTGATCCCCGCTTCTGGCCTCGGCTCCCACCACCTGCTCTGCCTGTCTGACTCTGGAGCCTCCTGCAGAAGCAGCTTTGATTTCACATCCTCTCAGACACCCCTTGTGAGCGCTCCCCACCCTCATGAAGTGCCCTTCCCCCTCCTCTGGATTCCCATGCCACTCTGGGCCTACCCTCTCAGGATTTGTCAGAACTGGCTGTGATGTCTTGGGCTGGTAAAAGCGCTTGTTGCTCAAGCCTGGTGACGGGTCTGATCCCTGGAGCCCACGTGGTAAAAGGAGAGAACCGACTCTGCAATTGTCCTCTGACCTCCGCGGTCACCCCCCGACACAGCGTGCGCACATCCACAATAATAATAAGTACACTAAGAAGCAGAAATAGTTGCAATATAGCTTATTTGTCTTTCCATGTGTTGTTTGCATGCTGGTGGTCCCCTGGCCCTCCATTCTCCCCATCTTACTGGCTAGCCTGACCCCTCCCCTTCCTTCTCTCTACTGACTAAGGCCCTGGGACCAGGCTCTGAACCCATAACTCACTCTACAAAGCCCATTCTGGTCGTGCCCACAGTTACCCAGGCCACACTAGCCATTTCTGCAAAGCAGAGCCTTCGTGGTGGTAGGATCTCCTGGTGCCTGGAAAGACCCAGTGGGGAGAGGCCGCTACCTCTGCTCCACCATGCCTGCAGGGCCTCAGAAGGCCCCCCAGCGTTTGCAGAATTGAAAGTCCAGCAGCTCCCTGCTCATAAGTCAATGCTCTGGTGGCTTTCGCTGGCGGGAGGGAGCCAGGATTACTCACAGGCTGGCTGTTGCCCCCACATCACAGGCCTTTGCAAGAGGGAGGAGGAACAGGGCAGGAAAGCTCTGTGTGGGATGCTCTTTGTCACCAGCACACGCGTCTGCTGTCTCCTTCTCTGGGACGTGGTGGTGGTGAGCTTGGCCTCCTGGGGCCAGAGGCTGTCATTCTTTTTCATTAATTAATTTATCCTATTTAATTATTTATTTGTGCGTGTGCGTGGGTGCATATGTACATGCCACAGTGCACTCGGAAGTCGGAGGACAACTCGCAGGAGTCGGTTCTCTCTTACCATGTCGGACTCAGGAATCAAATTCAGCTTGTCAGGCTTTGGCTACGAGCTCCTTCACCTGCTGAGCCACCTCACAGGCCCTGGGGCTCTTTCCCAAATCCTTAAGGTGTCAGCGGGTGTTTGGATTCAAAGACCAAGGGAGGCCGGGCGAAGGCGAAGCCCGGCAGCCTCCGTGGGTAACGGATAACGGACGGGGGAGGGGCGGCAGCTGGCGCCTGCCGCTTCCGGGTGGGAATCTTCATCAGCAGAGGGGAGGGACCGAGGAGCAAGGGTCGGGACAGGCCAAGGGCGCTCCTGAGGAAAGCGGTGACCTGGGCTGGCTGGGCACTCACCTGGGGCTCCTCTGCTCTGTGGCAGGTGACAGAGGGTGGCACCATCAAGCAGAAGATCTTCACCTTTGACGCCATGTTCTCCACCAACTACTCACACATGGAGAATTACCGCAAGAGGGAGGATCTGGTGTACCAGTCCACTGTGAGGTGAGGCCACCCGAGCCGGCGGGCCGGCAAGCCGGCGGCAGGCATGCGAGCAGGAAGAGGGAGGGGCCGGGCCCGCGGGTGTGCTTGCCCAGCCCCTGTCAGCAGTTCCTGGATGCCCTTAGGGGATGGCATATCAGAAATTCTGTATACCAGATATTTACATTAAGATTCATAACAATATCAGAATTACAGTTACGAAGTAGCAATGACACACTGAGGAACTGTATTAAAGGGTCACTGCATCAGGAAGGTTGGGAACCACTGCTCTTAGGGGATGCATCCCTCTCCTTGTGCCGGCCACAGAAGTGGAGCCAAGCCCTGGAGGGAAGAGGTGAGAAGAGATGAAGGCCATAGCTCCTTCCATAATCATGCAAGACAGGCTTCACAAATCCCATTTGTAATGTGAGGGCGCTGAGGTCCAGAGAGGGCAAGAGCTATGCCGAAGGTCACACAGCCCAGAGTGACAGAGCTGGGAGGTGAATCATCTCTTCCCAGCCTGAAAACACACATAACACATCCCATTGTCTCCCAAGATGCCTAAGGTTACAAGGGTCCCAAATAGGGGACACCTGGACTCTCAGGTCAGGAGTAGCAGGACGAGGAGAGAGGAACCCTCCCCTATTTTCTGAAAGACTGCAGAACCAAGATAATCCAGGCTCACACTGGGGCCCAACATGCTCTACATATGTGGGTACCCATAGCCCTACATGTTCCCCAAAGACCGACAGTAGTTTATTCCTCTGACCCTTTATGCGTGTTAGTCTCTCCTGACAGACAGCCTTTCCCACCTTTGGTCACCTGGTAAACTCCTCCTCAGCCTTCAGAACCCCACTTAGGCAGTTCCAGCTGACCAGCATGTTCACAGACTAGCTCTCCCTGGGCTGGACAGCGGAGGCTCCCCCAGTCTCCCCCCTCCCCACTCCCCCCTCCCCCCTCCCCCAGCCTCCTTCAGTAAGGGGATCGATCTTATGTGTGAAGTAGCTTCACAGTAATGCTGGATATAAACTCACACATACACACTCACACACGCGGGTGCACACACACACACACACACACACACACACACACACACGTGCACTATTTCACACTGTGTGGTAAATGCTTTGTCCGCACTCTCGGAAGGCAGCGGTCCGACAGAACCCATGCTGGGAACAACAGGTGACGCAGCCCTCCTGACACCTTACACAGTTACACCTGGGTTTGTGGGGCGGCACGGACATCTCTGTGAGTATCCGATGTCACAGTCTTTAGACCCTGAGGCCTGATGTGAACAAGGCTCCACCCCTTAACTGGGTCTCTCACCTACCCTTCCCTCTGCTCTTAGCAAGTCAATGTGTGGCAGAAATTTCTAGAAGAGTGGTCCCAGAAGGCCCTGGAGAACTTCCTTTGTGGTTAGGGGCCTCGGTTTGCATGAGAGTAAAATTACAGAACGGGACAGAAGGTTTTTGTTGTCGTCTTTTTGTTTCCTGTTTCTCGCAAAGGCACCCTGTGGGGATCTGGCTGGGCCTCCCACCTGCTGAGTGGGGGCCAGAAGGGGGCTGTGAGCCCCTGTCCAGAGACTCCCGGTCTCAGGCACTGAGCTAGGACCCCAGTCCCAGCTGTTCTTTCCCAGCCCCCCCCCACCCCCCGGAGGGGCTCACAAGAGGCAGGCAGGTGCCTCTCTGTATTTCCCCTTCTTCTGAAAAGGAACACATTCCAAGGATAAATCAGTTACCATCAAAATGAGAGTGGAGATAAAAAGCATTTTGGAGAAGAAAATAAGCACTGCCCTGGGAGCCACGGAGAGTCCCTCAGCAGGGGACTTCTTGGCTCAGAGCCAGGTTTCCCTAAACCCAGTCTGGGAGCGGGTGGGTAAGTCAGCACCCAGCACTGGTGAATCCTCTCATCTCCAGTGGGCTCCCAGTCACAGGTGTGGCTTCATGGTCCCCCCTCCCCCATGACCCCTCAGCTAGAAGGAAACCCAACTCCTGCACACGCCTCTTACAGCCATGTTCTCATCCACACCTGCTCACCAGCATTCAGAAAGCCAGCAGGTACCTGAAGACTGGGGTTCAAATCCCAGCACAGTCACTGCTAACCCGGTGACCTTGAACCAGTCCCCCAACCCCACCACCTGGAAAGCTGGCTGACCAAATTAATCTTTCTGTAATTGTAGAATTTGGTAGAAATTGATGCCTGATGACCCCACGTCCAATGCTGGCTGTTCCACACAGTGAGCAGGTGACCTGTTCTGAGTGGACATGTTCGCCCCCAGGCCTCGAACAACCCTCTGTCCCCACCACAAGGCAAATCCCATCTTGCACCAGACTCCCCTAAAGTCGCTATGTACACACTTTCTCTTTTGCATCTCACATTCCTCACCAGTAGCCCCTTGAACTTGGAAAGGTAACTTTTTTTTTAACACCCCTTCTCTGCATTTTATTTTATAGAAGGGGTCAAGGTTCATTTAGTAAGGCCAAGAGTCTCCCATTGGAATGACATGAACTTGATGAGACCTTAAGCCACTTCTTCCTACACTTATAGCATGGTGCCTTCTTTGTTTCACAGTTGATGAAAACAAGGCCCAGAAAGGGTATAGGACTTGCCCAAAGTCACACAGCAGCATCAATTTAAGTCTTAGGCTCCTTTGTTCCCCCATGTTCATGCTGGGTGTCGGCAGCCTTCTTTCTAGGCAGAGAAACCAGGAGGCCTGAGCAGAGGGTACCACGGAGCAGAGCCACCGTGCTTTAGGGGATACCAGGAGGCAGTGAAGGAAGAGACCTGTGAAGTCTAACAGCGTTGGGAACATGTCCTGATGCCCACCCAGCCAGTGAAGAAAGAGCTGCTGCCATGCCAGGCGGCAGGGCCCCATTAGGGCTGGTGGTGGGGCTCCGGGCTCCGCATTTACATATAAATGAAGATATTTACAAATTAATGCATCTCGGCCCAGAGTCCCAGCTCTGCAGCTGTCTGAGCAGCTTCCTCTTCAGCTGGGAAAGTGGGGTGAGAATGAGGCTGGGAATATTACCAGGAACCGGCAGAGGACAATTTCCTGGGGAGCCTCAAGGAGCCCCAGGGACTCCCCGTGCTTGTCCACAGCTGGTGGGTAGAAGCTGGTGGGTGACAGGGTGCCTGCCTCCTGTGGGTGCAGGTGTGCGTCCTTGTAGTGGAACCTTGGGCACAGCAATGTACCTCAGAGGTTCTGTCCCCAGTGATGGACTGGGGACATGAGAAAGAGACTGGCGGGCAGTGGAGGAATTCATGCCTTAGATCAGAGTAGAGTGGAGTGGGCAGTGAGCAGAGTGCTCGCAGTGTAGGGAGTGGAGTGGGCAGTGAGCAGAGTGCCCACAGTGTAGGGAATGCAGTGGGCAGTGAGCAGAGTGCCCGCAGTGTAGGGAGTGGAGTGGGCAGTGAGCAGAGTGCCCACAGTGTAGGGAGTGGAGTGGGCAGTGAGCAGAGTGCTCGCAGTGTAGGGAGTGGAGTGGGCAGTGAGCAGAGTGCCCGCAGTGTAGGGAATGCAGTGGGCAGTGAGCAGAGTGCCCGCAGTGTAGGGAATGCAGTGGGCAGTGAGCAGAGTGCCCGCAGTGTAGGGAGTGGAGTGGGCAGTGAGCAGAGTGCCCGCAGTGTAGGGAGTGGAGTGGGCAGTGAGCAGAGTGCCCACAGTGTAGGGAATGCAGTGGGCAGTGAGCAGAGTGCCCGCAGTGTAGGGAGTGGAGTGGGCAGTGAGCAGAGTGCCCGCAGTGTAGGGAGTGGAGTGGGCAGTGAGCAGAGTGCCCGCAGTGTAGGGAATGCAGTGGGCAGTGAGCAGAGTGCCCGCAGTGTAGGGAATGCAGTGGGCAGTGAGCAGAGTGCCCGCAGTGTAGGGAGTGGAGTGGGCAGTGAGCAGAGTGCCCGCAGTGTAGGGAGTGGAGTGGGCAGTGAGCAGAGTGCCCGCAGTGTAGGGAATGCAGTGGGCAGTGGGCAGAGTGCCCGCAGTGTAGGGAGTGGAGTGGGCAGTGAGCAGAGTGCCCGCAGTGTAGGGAATGCAGTGGGCAGTGAGCAGAGTGCCCGCAGTGTAGGGAATGCAGTGGGCAGTGAGCAGAGTGCCCGCAGTGTAGGGAATGCAGTGGGCAGTGAGCAGAGTGCCCGCAGTGTAGGGAGTGGAGTGGGCAGTGAGCAGAGTGCCCGCAGTGTAGGGAGTGGAGTGGGCAGTGAGCAGAGTGTCTGCAGTGTAGGGAGTGGAGTGGGCAGTGAGCAGAGTGCCCGCAGTGTAGGGAATGCAGTGGGCAGTGGGCAGAGTGCCCGCAGTGTAGGGAGTGGAGTGGGCAGTGGGCAGAGTATCCCTGCAGTGTAGGGCAAGAGTACTAGAGTACTAGTACTTCAGTACCACTGACAGTATAAAGCAATGGAGTATAAAAAGTAGTGTTTGTGTGTGTGTGTGTGTTCACTTGTGCGGGCACACACATGTACGTGCAGGTTGACACTTCCTCTATCACTCTCTCTACCTCATACACTGAAGCAGGGTCTCTCATCTAAACCAAAAGCTCATCAATTTCACTAGTCCAGCTAATAGTCTAGCTCTGAGAATGCCTTATCTCTGCCTCTAGGGTGACTGGGACTGCAGGCAGGCTACTGTAACCACATGTACTGGGAACCTGGATGCTAGTTCCCACACTTACATAATTACTTTATACCCGGAGCCATCTCACCAGCCCCAGGAAAAAGTACTTTTCTGTTTAGGGTGAGTTCCTCATGTGCAGTTTCCTGATATATAATACACACCATGGCAAGGAGGACAGGCCAAATTTGGCCAGTGCACCATTTGGCAAGGTTTAGTTTAAGCCTCTATCCAAGCAATTTCCAGTGCGCAATCTCTGCCACGCAAATCAAGGCCATGTAAATAAGGGTCATGCAAATAGGATTTATGCAAATATAGGTCATGCAAATAAGGGCATTCCTGATCAAAGGGTGGGTCTCAGGGAGTGGGGGCTGCATGACACAGACGACATCCAAACTGAGTACTAGAGCATAGACAGTCACGCATCGGGGGTGTGGCAGGAAGCAGGGATCATTCCACGCGTGCAGGCACAGGAAGCAAGCAGGCCCTGAGGTGAGAAGGCTGCCTGGGGTGGAGCGTGGCCAGGGCTTAGGAAACAATAAAATAGGTAGCGATTTACCCTCAGCATCCTGGAAGCCACCAAGGGCAGTGGCCCACTGTGATCCGAACCTGAAAGCTCACACTGGTTACTGAGCAGAGAGAGGAAAGACAAAGTGATTCCTGGAGGAGGCTGGGGCCCGATCTCTGAGTCCCACAAACATGTGAGGACACATGTCATCTCACCCACGTGGCTGAGAACAACCGTCTGTTTGAGCACGGCCTGGGGCTCCGTGGGGAACTGAGCACACAGCCTTACCCTCCCAGGTCGTGGGAGCAGGGTGGGGTGGGGGTGGGCATGGTCAGGCAGGCACTAAAGCAAGTGACCTTATTTTGGGTCTGGGGTACACTCACCAAGGAGGCAGAGCCATGCTATACAAAAGAGGTTGGGCCTTAAAGCCTGTCCCTTCCTCCCCATGCTCTCACCAGGCAGCAGGGTCCCCAGGGAACAGTGCGTCCTCCCCACCTCAGCACCCAGAATCTGCTTGACTAAACTTCAGAGAGGGGCCATGTGTTGTGGGGGCTGGGAAGAGGGAAGTGGGGCTGAAACAGATACACAGATAACCATTCGAGCAATGAGCCATCCCAGGAGTCGCTCAGACCCACGCCAAGATGACTCAGCTGGTGGGGCCGAGGAGATGGCGGCGATGGTGGCGTGGAAAGTGGGCCTAGAATTGAAAGCGGCTTTGAGACAAAAAGCTGGAAACAGAGGCTCTGAGAGGAAGGGACAATATGTTCAGAGGAGGTGGGAAGGTGCCCCGAGGGGGACAAGGCCACTCCAAGTAGGCAGACAATGGTCTTTACAGAGAAGCCCTCTGGAGTCTGCTCTAATGAAAACACACTTGTGGGTTTTAAATAGATGCATTAGCAGCTCAGTCCAAAGAGCCGGGCATCCACGGCCCTTTGAGACCTTACACGTCTTCCCCGATGGTGTATGTTAGTACGCGGCCTGAATGCTTGTCTCGCCTCGGGTACAGAGAAAACGCCGTGCCGGCCTCAATGATTTGGAAGCCTGAAATCTTGGTCCCTTGGTCCTCTGGGTGCCATCACAAGGTGCCATGCATCTGTTTTCCCTGAAATGTATGTAAAGGGAACTGTTTGCCCATCAGGAGGTTCGCCCATTCACTTACTAACTTGACTCTCAATAAGCACACATTGAGTGCCTACTGTGTGTAGAGTTGGCTGGGTCCGGGCAATAGGACAACCTCAGGCTCCACCTCTCTGGAGATGACCACCCCAGATTCTGCACACCCAATTACAGGCCCATTGTGAACCCGTGCCTCTCTCCTAACCCAGATCATCGAGAAATATGGCTGAGAATTATGTGGTGAGAACAACCTTGGGCCCTTCCAGTATGTCATTCATGACAGCTGATGCCTGTTTTAATTACAACAGGAACCCCCCAGCCTTCAACCACAGTGGGAGCCCTGCCAGTTCCGATGTCAAAGTTAAGGGTTTTTAGAAGGGAGCTGCAGTTCTCCTTATGGCCACTAGGGGAGCTTTCAATGACTTGCCTTTGGGCATCTCCTGAACCACAGCCCGCCACCATTGGCAGGGAGGGACCAGAACCACCTGCTCAGTGATCTGCTTGGAAGTTGCTTAAAAATGTGAATTCCCAAAACCTACCAGGGCAAAATTTGATTCAAGCCTGGAATTAGGCCAGGGGACCAGGAAGCCGGGTTTTAAACTGATATTGGCACTGAGACTTCAAGAACCCACCACCACACACCATCTACCTGCTCCTGTGTGCAGCCCAGTGCCAAAAGATCCATGGACATGGGTTGTAGAGAGGCTCAGTGGCTAGGAACACTGCCTGCTCCTCCAGAGGACCAGAGTTTGGTTTCCAGCACCTGCATCGGGCGACTCACAACCACCTGTAACTCCAGCTCCAGGGGATCTGATGTCCTCTTCTGGACTCCATGGGCACCTTCACTCAGGTACACACACACACACACACACACACACACACACACACACACACACACACACACACACACACACACACACACACACCAGAGCTGCTGAATGTTCTGGTCAAGGAAGGCAAACAAACCCAAGCCCATTTTGCTGGGAGAGCGACTCTCTGTTCCGTCTCTACCTGCTGCCGCAGCTGGTAGATTCAATTCCATTGGCCTGCAAGAGAAATCCTTCCACCTAAGAGCCCTTGGCTGTGTTGCCTGGGTCCCCATGGGACTGTCCCCTCCTGGGCCCCATCCTCCTCTGTCCTTGCTGTTCCTGCCCAGGGCATTGACCTGTCCCCTCCGCAATTCATCCCTTCTCAGAAAGCACCTGCCCTTTCACCCAGTAGTGCTCACATATCCGTGTGGTGCAGTGGCTCTCCTGCCCCTCACCAGCAGGCAGGATCCATCCTTCCTTCAAGGCAAGAAGCCGGCTGCCTTTCCTTCAGCTTCCCAAGCCAATTGCTACCATCTCCTGCCTCTCTGCTGACCCGGGTCATGAGCTGCCCTGCAGGGCAGTGCCCGTCTCCTCCATAGTTCAAGCTGCTCCTTGGCACCTCCTCCTTCCCTCCCTGGCTCCACCCATCCCCCAAGTGGACATTTGCCCTTCCTTCCCTGACATCCGCTTTCTTTCATTTTTCCAAATATTTTTCTTTATTGCGCTTCCACACAGGACCCTGGGGCTGCCTGGGGCGGGCGGGGGGGGTGTTTCTGTCTTTATGCTGAACACATACATTCACACTCACACATGTGCATGCATAGACAGACACATACATACACACACGTATGCATACACATGTGTGCACACTTGCATGGGCAACCCTTTCATCTCGGGCTTGGAGTGAGTGCCTCCACGGTCCCAGCATCTTGCTGACTATACAGCCCCTGCCTCTGTTTCCATGGTTGGCAGGAGGGCCAGAGTACTTCTTCATTTATCTTGAGAGAGCAGAGGCATTTTGAGGCAGGAAAATGGAGTGTGCTTGCTGAGCACACAGCTTCCATTGGGTGTCCTCGCCCACCCACCTGCCCCAGGGGGACCACTGGGTTTACAGAGCACCGCTACCTTCCTACCTTCCCCCAATTCACCGGTAGAGACAACAGGGGCAGAACACACTACAAAGCTGTCTGCTGCCCTCTGGTGAAGAGCTGGGGTATTACAAGTAGGGGCTCGCTTGTGTTACCCACCCCTGTCTCCAAAGACAGGCCTGGTTTCTAAGAGTGGGCAGGCACCCCCTGCCTACTGCTGTCTCTAGGGCCTCAGTACCCTGCTAGCAGTTTGGTGAAGGGTTGTTAGGCTAATGAGCTGGTAGCTACTGCTCTTCAGCAATCAGCCTGTCTTTGGCTTGTACTGTCTGATTAAACCCAACATTCGCTGTGTGATACAGCCCTCAGGCCCCCTTCACAGGGCACCAGCTCAGCTGAGGAGGGAGTGACTTGGCTCCCTAGCAGCCTGTCCCAAGTTGATGGATGGAGACTAATGGGCAGTCCCATCTCTCCTCTGGGTAGTGTTACACCTCTAACCAGGGGCCTCCCAGGGGCAGCATTGCCCCCAAGTCTCCAGGAGCCACTAACCAGCACCAGATTGTGCTCTGGGTGAGTGGTGGGAACATGGCCTTGATTCCTGCCGGGCACCATCTGCCTCATTACTTGTTATTTAAGAAAAGTTTCCTTGCTAACTGCTGGCACTGGGAGGTGAACATGAAGTCAGGGCCCTGTCCCCTGGAGTGGACATTTCCAGCTCTGCACTGGTAACAGTGGAGAGCGAGAGGCGACTGGGCTCTGTTGCCTGAGGTGCAGCCTCTCTGTGCCCCACAAGGTACGGTGCAGCAACTGACACCCCCACCCCCCACTCCCTCCATCCTCCACCCCCACTAGCAATGAACATTCTGTAAGCAGGGGCCCGAGGCTGGAATATGGACAGCATGGAGGGTAGGGACTCAGCGTCCCTGCTGAGCTTTGAGTCAGGAGAGGCTGAGAGGCCAGGTATCGCAGAGCAGTATGGACTTTTCCATTGAAATGCAGCTTCTGAACCAGGCCCAAGTTTCTGTGAACCCAGCCCAGAGAAGGTAACACTGCTGGTCCGAAGCCCAAACAGACACACCAGGGAGGCTGAGACAGAAGGATTGTTGAGAGTTCAAGGCCAACCTGAGTTAGAGTGAAACTCTGTCTCAAAAAAAAAAAAATCCTCCGAATTCCTGTATATTAAATGTGGAGAGACCAAAGAGACCACCGAAGATACAGGCAGAGGAGAAGCTGCTAGTCATTGACACACAGATGCCACTTAAAGCCACCGTCCCCTCCCAGACAATCGGACCTGCAAGCGACCTTCAGTGTCACCCAGGCCAGCCCTCCCATTCTCCAGATGGGAGCCAAGGCTCAGAGATTACAACTTCTCTATGATCTCACAGCAAGTCGGCAGCTGAGTCAAAACTCAAACTTCACTCTTTTCCAGGCTGGTGTCTCCGTGGCCCAGCCTGTGGGATAGAATAGCTGACATTGCAAATAATTTATCTACCTGCAGTCAGAAAACCACACACACACACACACACACACACACACACACACACACACACACACACACACACATGCATAGTCTTTTTACTTCTAAGTAAAACACCAGTAACAGGCTGCCAGCTTTACTACTAATTATATAACCATTTTATTGCTGGTATTAAAAAAAATTGAAGGCTGAAACTGTCCAGGAAAGGCCTAATTTACTAAACAGCTTAGAACAAAGTCTTTGTCACGCAGGTGTTGCTGTGCATTAGAAGGGGCTCCGGGCGGCTCAGACCTCCCCCTTAATATGTTATTGTGGCCTAATAACATTTCCCAGTTTCAAGAGAAGCTCTGTTGCCATGGAAGGTAATTGTGTTTGTGGCGATGCACGTTGAGGAGGCTGATGGAGTGGGAAGGGATGGCACAGATGGACAGGTGGACAGATAGGAAGATGGACTGGTGAGTGGATGGATGGAGGGTTGGGTGGGTGGATGCACATATGGATGTGTGTATGGATTGATGATTGTATGTATATATGAATATATGTATGGATAGATGGGTGGTTGGATAGATGGGTACATAATTGAGTGAATGGATGCATGCATGGATGCATGGGTAATTGGGTGGGTGACTGGCAACATGGATGAATGGACAAGTAGATCTTGGAATAAAAGGATGGATGGACAGATGGATAGATGGAAGGATGGATGGACAGATGGATGGATAAATGGATGGATGGAAGGATGGATGGACAGATGGATGGATGGAAGGATGGATGGATGGATAGATAGATAGATGGATGGAAAGATGGATGGATGATGGAAGGGTGGATGGACAGATGGGTGGATGAAAGGATGGATGGATAAATGATGGATGGAAGGATGGATGGACAGATGAATGGATGGAAGGATGGATGGAAAGATGGATGGATGGAAGGGTGGATGGACAGATGGATAGATGGAAGGATGGATGGACAGATGAATGGATGGAAGGATGGATGGAAAGATGGATGGATGATGGAAGGGTGGATGGACAGATGGATAGATGGAAGGATGGATGGATAGATGGAAGGATGGATGGACAGATGGATAGATGGAAGGATGGATGGACAGATGGATGAATGGAAGGATGGATGAACAGATGGATGGATGGACAGATGGATGGATGGATGGAAGGATGGATGGACAGATGGGAGGATGGATGGACAGATGGATGTATGGAAGGATGGATGGATAGATGGATGGATGGGTAGTTGATGACTAGAAACTGGGTAGCTATCCACATATGGATGGATGGATAGATGGGCATACCTGGACACAAACACAGCTAGAAGGTCATGGACAGATGAGTTGAAAAAAAAAAACTCCTATCAGACTTCCACCAACAGAGACAAGGTTCTGAGGATGGTGAGCCACTGGGCCCTTTGTACAAAGTGGGTGTCATCACCTCAATTTGTAACTGACACCTTCAACTGATACCACACAGGCTGGAGAACACGGCAACCCTTCAGTTTGCAGGAGAGAAGACCAGAGAAATTGAGTGACCTGCTTCAGGTCACACAGCCCAGAGGTGATGGAACTGGCATTCTAATGCCCAGACAAGGGCTATGGGTTTCCTTCTGGTTCTCTCCAGGGGCATCATGGTCCCTCATTGTGCAGCATCCTTCCATGCCTACCCAGCAGCCAGAGGGGCTTCCTAAAGGGGCATCATGTCATGCACCTCCTGCTATGGCCCTGCAAGGGCCCCACACTCTCTGGGCACAGAGCTCAGCTTCTACCACATCTGCCTATCTGACCCACCCACCTGGCTGTCCTCCTCCAGACCCCTCACCAAAACCTTCAGTCACCCAGGCCTTCTTGTCAGGTCTGTAGCCACCCCAGGACATTTGCTCTGGCTTTTCTATCACCACACACTCTTCTGTCCCCATCTTAGATCAGACACCACCTTGGCAAAGATGGCCGCCTGAGCTCCTGGGTTGCCCACAAGCAGTGGCGGCTGTTTCTCGGTCCCATTGACCAACTAGGGGCGTTGCCAGTCTCCTCTGAATTCACTGCTCTCTGACAGACCCTCTGATTTGCCAGAAAATATTTTCTTTTGACCCTGCCAATGCACATGCCTTGTGGACCACAACTTGTTCCCTCTGGTTCCCTTCTGCAGACTTCTAGTGTGATTTCAGGTAGCACTTCCACACTCAGAGACTGAGAGCTACTTCATACACAGATAGGAGAGTCCTAGTGGAGGACCTGGCTAGCGGACCCCTACCCAACATAGAGCCAAGGCACCTGGGCCAGTGGCAGAGCAGACTCCGCCAACCACACAGCTTGTCTGAGCCTCAGTTTCCATTCACCAGATACACAAATAGAAGGGCACTCTCACGTCCCTGAACACCTGAGGGAAGTGGGCAGCAGACAAGATCCTCAATAGCTAGTTACTGCATGGAGCCATTGCTGGAGCCAGAGGCTGATACGTGGGAGGCCGATGCCCACGATTTCCGTGTGGCTTGTGCAGATGTTGTGGGTATTACTGAGCATGCTTACTGCCCGTCTTTTCTTCCTCCCTACACAGGCACGCCTCTGCTTTTCTTCCCTACCATGTGATTGTGTATTTTGTGGGGAGCACAGGACCAAGTCCAGCCATTGATCTTCTCCCCAGGCCCAGTTAAGACTTGTGAAAGCTCTAACATAGCATCTCTGCCTCTTTTGGCTTCTTGCTTGGGAGCCATGTTAAACCCTGAGTCCTCAGACTGAAGTAGTGGACCTGTAGTGACAGGTTAGGATGTCGGGACATGTTGCGCCATGTTCACACACGTATCAACACACCCTCATGATGTCATAGCCAAGCAGCTCCTGCTACGACCCCTGCCATGGCTCAGAAATGAAGCTCAGAGAGGTTGTGTGATTTGCCTGAGGTCACCCAGTGAGCAGGGGACTGAGAGGCGTGTCAAATCCTCCAGCAGGACCCAGACTGTCGGCAAGGGATGCAGGACCCCAAAGCCCTGGGCTGTGGCACAAGCGGTGGGCAGGTGAGGTCCAGTGCTTCTGAGAGCAGTCTGTGGTGAGGCTGGGTGGGAAATGGGAGGTGACATGTCTTCAATGGGAAAAAGAGGCAAGGTCTGGGTCATCATGCTTCTGTGGGGACTGGATGAGTTGTTATCTTGCAAATGCTCCTCCTGGCCTCGGGCAAGCCAGCCTGTGAGGATGACAACCACAGCTGCCTTTTATAGGGTGTTTTGTGCCCTACCTCCGTGTTCTGTGTTCTGTGTAGGACAAATTACATGTCATAAAATATAATAGGAAGAGTGGGAGAAGCCGTTGAATGGCAGATGCATGCGTCTGCAGAGAGTGAACCGCCCCCAATCATTGCCCATGGTCTTGACCGAGGGTCTTCTCATCCCCACAACACTTGTGCCCACCTGGCCCTGCAGAGCTCAGCGCTGGAGAAGTGGGGAGGGGGAAGGAGCATAAAGGAGAGGCTCTTCTGGCTTTGTGTGTGGAGGGATGTCCTGGGCCCTCCTCGTGCCCCACCCTCCGAAGGGCAGCACCCATACACCTGCTCCCACCCGCAGCTGGCCAGGGACTCTCCAAGGATGCAGCTGGGTGACAGGTGTGTCTGCTCTGAGACCACTCCTATTCATAGGCTCTAGCCCAGCTCAGGAGCCACTGAGGAGCTGTGCTTCCTCCATTACAGGGGCTGGGACCTGTGTCCAGCCACAACCCTGGTGTCCCCATCCACCCTCTCCTTAGAGGACTCAGACAAGAACCAGACTCAGAAAGAGCCCCTTTCCTCTGACTCACATAGGTGTGATGTGAAGGCAGGGGTGTGTGAGGATGGACCAGCAGCCCCTAAGACCATGTTCTGGACACAGGAAGCCTGCAGGGTAGGCCCAGGGTTTGATCAGGCCACAGGCTGAGGTAGACTCTACAAACTGGAGGTATCCAAACAGTGCCTGGCGGCCTCATCCGGAGCCCAGCCACAGCTAAAGTCTGTGCTTCAGTACCCCACAGGGAAGAGACAAGTCTTCACCCTGTGCCCACTCTTACCCAGCCTGCCCCCAGCAGAGCCATTGTGGAAGAAAGAGGAGGTACCTCAGGGGTTCCATCTTGTCCCTCACAGGGCTTTGCTGCACAAGCCTGGGCTGAGCTACCTTTGTCTCTGCAGCCTCACTATCCAGAGAGGCCAACGCCAACACCATTCACTCACCTGGGGCAGACTGCATGGGGAAGGTGCCACTGTTAGCCCATTTTCCAGATGAGCAACCTGAGGGCACAAGAGGTTAAATATCTTGTTCTGGGTGAGACAAGAGGCAGAACCAGGATTTGAACCCAGGTAATCAGAGTCCAGAATAGCGCCCTTCCTCACCATATCATACCATACCCCCTTTCTGTCTCCAGCAGCCTCAAAGTTCAGTCCAGGGAAAACACACCTGGTTTTTTAGGGCTGTGAAGCTTCAGGCAGATACTTTGACCTCTCTAAACCTGTATCACTTTCAGAGAAACATGGCAAAACTCTTGTCTGTGTCCAGTGTCCTTTCTCTTGGTTCCAACAGCTGCTCATAGCCCCTCATTTTGCCTCTATACAGGCAGGAAGGTGAGCATAGTGTGTCCTGGGTGGTCCAGAGGCCATGAGAAGTGAAGGGGCCTAGCAGACAAACTGGCAAGGAAAGTCTCCTTCCTTAACGCTGGCTGGGTTGGGGAACACAGAGCAGTCCCACCAGTTGCTGTTTAGGACAAGAAGCCACTAAACACCTCCAGTACTGCCCACAGCTGCAAAAATCTCAGGCCCAGCTACACAGGCCACCCCTGGCCTCCCATCCCCACCTCTAGAGGCCAGTGGATCCATACACCAGCGCCCCCCAGGAGGCCACTCTCCTGTGTGATTCCTGTCACTTTAAGATGTGACATGGGCACGATAAGATGTTTTGTAGAAGGAATCCAGCTCACAGAATCGCCCACACAAGGTTTCTGTCTTAATCACTTTCCTATTGCTATGACAAAACACCATGACCAGGGCAGTTTATAAAAGAAAGTGTTTAATTGGGTTTATGGTTCCAGAGGGTTAGAGTCCGTAGTGGCGGAGCAAAGGCATGGCGGCAGGAACAGCTGAGAGCTCACTTCTTGATTTGCAAATAGGAAGCAGATAAAACACTGGGAATGGACTGCATCTTTTGAAACCTGGCCCCAGTGACACACCTTCTCCAACAAGGCCACGCCTCCTAATCCTTCCCGAACAGTTCCACCAAGTGGAGACCAAGGATGCAAACATGTGAGCCTATGGGGGCCGTTCTCATTCAAACCACCAGTTTCCTCCCCTCTAAATGAACAAGCTGTTCTGACCTTGCCGTCTCTTTAGCCCCCTTCTTGTGCCTTTGCACTGCACAGCCAAGGACTCAAATTTACGGGTCTGGCTTCTTTCACTCAGTATAATGTTTGGTGGATTTGTCTCTGTTCATATGGAACAGGGGTTCGTTTTTTCAATTGCTGCGTTAATATCCCACTGAATGGATTCATTGGCATGTATGTTATCCATTCTCTCACAGAGCGCCATTGGAATTACGGCTTTCCTTTTTGAGCCATAGCAAGCAAAACTGCTTGGGACACAGCTTTTGTTTTTCTTGAGCATGTCCCTGGGAGAGAAAGTCAGATGAACTTTTTAACCAGACAAATGATCGGGTTCTTTGGAAGCTGTCTGTAGTTTCCCAGAGTGGCTGTAGCAAAATGCCACAACCTTCATGGCTTCACCACAACAGCTCATTATCTCAGCCCTGGGCTGGAAATACGACCTACAGCTGTCACAGGGCTGTGCTTCCCTGTGCGCTCTGGGGAAACCTACCTTGCTTCCTTCCGGCTGCTGCACAGCCGTGGCACTCCATGGCTTACAGCCGCCTCCCTTTGGTCTGTCTCCACCATTGCAGCCACTTCCTCAGTAGAGCTGTGTCTCTGATCCTCTTTCCTTCTAAGGACGACACCCTGATCCAGGGCACCCTCACCATTGTCCCTGAAGAGACCCTGTTTCCAGTGAAGTCACACTGGCAAGTACAGTAATCAGGAATTCAACTTCTCTTTGGGGTTCAGCCCACAATGTGGCCTCATGGTCTACCAGAGTACACGTCCACTGTTCATCCATGCCCTTGCTAGCCACGCATGAGAGCTGAGACAGTCTCCGTCCTTCGTGCCCCTGTCTTCTGGCTATACGGTAGCTCACTGCTGAAGGCAGCTGCTGTGGTTTACACTCAAACTTTGTCTGTCAAAACTTCTGTCCTTTAAAGCCAGAGTCACCCACCTCTGCCTGCAGCGGCCCCCAGGTGTCTGCTCAGGCAGAGCTCGGCAGCCCTCCCTGCACCCTCTCTACTTGCTGGCTACTCCAGAGTGTCTCAGATCCTGGTACCATGTGGCTCTTAAGGATGGATGAGCAGTGGCCAAGCTGGTCTCCAGACCCCACTGAGTAAGCACTGGCCCAGACGTCCAAATGGCTCCTTCCTGCATTTCCTCCTGGTCTCTGTTCTGATGTCCTCTCTCTGCAGAAGACCTTCCCTAGCCGCCTTGTCTAAAGCAGCATCCTGGGCTGGGGAGATGGTTTAGTTGATAAATTGCATGTGGTACATGCTTAAGGACTTGCATTTGATCCCAGAACCCGTATAAAAAGTCAAACACAGCAGCTCATGTCTGTTATCCCTACACTGGGAGGCAGAGGCAGGCAGCTCCCTTGGGCTTTCTGGCCATCCAATCCAGCCTAACCAGTAGACTCCAAGTTCAGAAAACACCCAACATCGATCTCAGGCCCACATACACTGTGTGTGTGTGTGTGTGTGTGTGTGTGTGTGTGTGTGTGTGTGTGTGTGTAACCATCTCTGCACTGTCTCTTGGTTTCCCCATAACCCATTACTCGCTGGTCTGGTATGGCAGGAGCTTCCTCAATGGCTCATTCTCTGTCTGGAAATGGGTTCTGTCATTCACCGTCCTCTCCAATCCACCCTTAACTTCTGGAAGGTTGCCTGGGACTGTCAACGGCATGTTTGCCGTGAGTGGGGTGAATCTAATACGAGGGAGCAGCAGCTGGGGGCCCTGGAGGGCTGTGTGAAGGAGGCTGATAGACAGAAGCCGGAGCTGGGCACTCAGCAGTGTCCACTGTCCCAGACTCTCCTGGCGATGTCTGCAACCCCATCACTGATGCACGCTTGGAACGAAGCAGCTTTGAGGTTGGCCTTTTGGCTCAGTTGGTAGAATGCTCACTCAGCATGCATGAAACCCTGCACTCCACACCCAGCACTGTATAAACTGGGTATAGTGGTGCATGCCTGTAATCCAGCACATGGGAAGTAGACACAGGAGGCTGTGGAGTTCAAGGTCATCCTTGGCTATATAGATATAGATCAGCCTGGGCTACATGAGACCCTGTCTCAGAAGGAAAAAAAAAGAGTGAATGGAACTTAGTACCCCATGACCTATAAATCCAACACCTGCCATGTCTGTTCCTAGTCTGGGACCTATGACCCATGATTCCCAATTTGTTACCTCTTGTAGTCATAGGCTCACCCTGAACCATTGAACTCTGACTCCCCTGCTTCTCCCTAGCAAGGACCTCTGTGATTCCATCAGCCTCCTGGGCAATCCAGGAGGATCATGTCTGTAAAATCCTCTCGCCATCGGAGGTGACATATTCAGACACGCGCATCTCTGAGAGGGGCACTCTTCTGTCCCCACACAGCTGTTGTAGCACCAGCTCTCAGTGTCTGCATTTGCCTCCTCCACAGAAGGTGACCTCATTGGAACTGGGGTGGGGGGTTCCCCTCTTCCCTTTGCAACCCTAGTTCCTCTGATGGAGTCTGGTGTACCACAGAAGCCCTACGGCACCTCAGGGGCAGGAGCCCAGTAACCTACCCATGTGCTCTACCAAGCCAGTGTGGACCCATAGGCTGTGCATCTGTGGGGCTGAGTCCTCCCTGAAGACGCTGTGTGGGGCCAGTGTGAGGCTTCCCCTGGTGAAGGAAAGTGAGGCTGGAGGGGGGTAGGGGAGGAGTGCAGAGAGGTCAAATAAGGGCTCACAATGACAGAATTTACCTCCAATACCCTTCACACAGGTCCCTTCCAGCACCCAGTTGTACGACTGTGTAATATAACCAAAACATAATCAATGTTTATGACAAGAAGTAACGTGGCAGAGTCATTCCGGAGCCCCAGATCTGCCACTAATTGTTGTGGAGCCCTGAGTGAGTCAATATCTCTCAGGGTCTCAGTTTCTCCACCCCCAAAGTGGAGATGGCAGTGGTGGTGCCTATCTGCAGAGGGTTTGTCAGGCAGAAATGAAACAGGCAGTCTCCAGGGCTGGTCCACGGCACATGGAGAAATAAGGGAGTTTAGTACTGATTTCCAGGTGAGCAGTGTATGTGCCTCAAGCCTTCGGGGAATAGTGATCCTACCTGGTCACGGGCCAGGCACAGAGCTGGGCTCCAGGGAGACAGGTGTGGACAAATTCAGCTACCCAGGGCTCCCCTTCACTACATGGGTAGAGCTTACTGTGGCTTCCATTTCATGGAGGGGAAAACCAAGGCCTGAAGTTGCTGAAAACCTGCCCGGAGCCACATCCCTAAAAAGCAAGGAGCAGTGTGGATAACAAACCCTCGCTCTCAGCTGCGATGCTCTGAGCCCTCTTCACTCAGCGCTGGTAACTCAGAGCCCTGGAACTCTGCCCTGGATCTTACCGGAAAACTTGGATGCGGTTCCTAAGCAGGGGTCTCTTCCCCCCCGCATAATGACCATCTAGGGATGATGTGAAAATTTGAGTTTGATCAAATTAGGCCCGTGTTGTGGTGTAACTTTCTCCATTCACCACAAAGCTAATAAACTAATAAATTAGACAAATGGAAATATCACTGGCCAGGAATGCACACTAAAGCATCGCCGTAATTGCTTTCACGGCCGGGGCCAATTTCTCAAATTTCGCCTTGGCCAACTTTCCCCCGCTCACCACGCCTCTAATAAGGCATCACTCACTCTACAAACATTCGGTTGACTTACTTCTTTGAACTACAGCAGAACTGAAAAGCACCTCATGAACCCATGAACTCATGCACTGGCTTCCTTGGGAGGGAAGCCCATCCAGGGTTTGTTAAAGCAAAGAAGCTCTGTAATGTGGAGCTTGGTCCCTAGCCCAGAGCGGCTGTTCCTTCCTGGCCAGGTTGCACTGTCTGAGAATCCTGTAGGCTGTCCACACAGATAGAGATGACACAAATTTTGGGTGGCACATGTCCCTAGAACTGTGTGGGGCCCTGTGCTAGGACTTCCACGGGCGTTCACTTAGGGCTCTGACATAGAGACCCTGCATGGGTCCTTCTCTGATGAGCCCCACTTTGCAAGAGAGAAGAGTGGATCAGGAGGGACCAAGTAACTTGCGTAGGGCCACGCAGAGCATGACACAGTAGAGTCGGGGCCTGGCTGGGTTTAGTCTCCACAGCTGGCATGCCTTGCCTCTTGTATGCCATGTAGATGACTGACATGTCCAGCCTAGCAAACACCTGAAAAACCCTGACTGCTAGGAGATCCCCTCCTTGAGCTTATAGGAGGTGTTCACAGCCTTGGAGATGGGGCCCAGGGCTGGACAAGCAGGCTGTGTCTGGGCTCAGGGGCAGGTGCATGATGGAGAGGGCTGTTAGATCCTAGGAGCCCGCAGTGGTCATCTTCCCTTGGCTGGAGGAGGAGAGAGGAGGGAAAAGGCTGAGTACATCAGCCCGGGGTCATCGTCGGTATGAATGAGTGGGATGAGGCTGGATAAAGAGAAAAACAGCCTTCTGGGTGGAATGCATGGCAGAGGTGTAGGCCGAGGAGGGTGTCCAGGGATCGCTGGCTGCAGTGAAGTGGGGTGAGCATGATGGGGGATCCCATCTTTCTCTCCCACCTGCTACCAGGCTGTCACCAGTGACCTTGTGGAGACCTTGGAACTGTCAGCTGAGAGTTCTCTCAACTTAGGATCTCTGTCCCCAGGGTCCACCCTTCCTAAGCTTTGCCTGACTGTCCAGCTGGTAAGGGCTTCCTCTGGGCAAGCCTGCCACGCCCATCACACTGTTGATTTAATGTGTGTTTAGGTGGCTCCTTCTATCCTTGCCTGCAGCACTAGAAAGCAAACTCTATTGGGACAGGGAGCATGGCTTCCTTGTCACCCATGTCCCAGTCATTACCCCAGGTACCATGGAGTGACATACATAAACTAAGTGGGATTATTACATGGAGGGAAGAAGCTGGATGGATGGACAGACAGAAAGATGGGTCGATAGTTGGGTAGATAGGTAGGTAGATAGATGTAGAGATAGTAGCTTGTGTATGGATGTATGTATGTATGGATGGATGGATGGATGGATGGATGGATGGATGGATGGATGGATGAATGGATGGAATGGTGAGTGTATAGACAGATGAGTAGATAATAAGTAGATGGTGGATGGATGGATGGATAAATGGATGATGCATGGGTTGATGAACAGATAAACAGCTAGACAGAGGTAGATGGGTGGATGGATAAGGTAGATAAATGGATAGATGAGTGGAGAGACAACTAATAGATGGTAGGTGAATAGATGAGTAGTAGATGATGATTGGGCAGGTAGATGAACAATTAGGTAGCAGGATTAGTGCATGGATAGATGAAGGGAGATAATGGCATGGATGGTGGATGGATAGATGGGTAGATCAATGGATGGTGGATGGTAAATGGATGGATGGTGAGTAGTGAATGGATGATGAATAATGGACAGATGGATGTTATTTAGTGGAGGATGGATGGATGGATGGATGGATGGGTGGATGGGTGGATGGTGAATAGTGGAAGTATGGATGGTGGATAGTGGATGGATGGATGAGGAATAGTGAGTGGATAGATGGATGGATAGATGAACATAATGGATGGTAGGTAGTGAATGGATGGACGGATGGTGGTTAGTGAGTGGATGGACGGTGGCTAGTAGATGGATGGATGGATGGTGGAAGGATGAATGAATGGTAGATGGATAAATGGATAGTTGCACTGGAGATACGTAAGACCCTGTGTAGAAACCTCATCCCATGACTGGTATAGTAAAGTCATTCCCTGTTTGTGAGGTTTGAAGCAGAGTCCAGGCATTTCCTAACTCAGGGTTCCGGCTCCTCTCCTGCTCACTTTCTGGAAGGCAGAGCCCTTGATGGGAAACCAAGACCCAAAGCCAACCCCAAACCTAAGGCGTGACAGAGGCCAATTGGGGTTGTCAGCCATGCCAGTCACTGGGTCTGGACTCTGCCAGGCAAGATGCCAACCAGTAGGGCCAGGCCCTGGGGACCTTGGCCCTGTCAAAGCAGAGCTATCCCCTGGCCTCTTCTTCCTGGCATGGGCCTGGCCAGTGCCACGACCAGAGGGCAGGAGCTGCAGAACTGAAGACTGGGGAAGGGATGTCTCCTTCTGATGGGAGCAGTCTCCCTAAGCTTGCCAGAAGCTGCAGCCACTCTGCCCTTGCTCAGAGCCTGACGGGGGGCTCCTCCTGTGCCAACTCTCCTGTCTTGACCCTTTCCATCTCCCAGCACCAGTATGGGTAGCTGTCCCCATCACATAGTAGCCCCCATACCTCTCCCTACATTCAGGTCCCTGATATCACCACTGCCCCTGCGTCTCAGCCACAGTCCCTCTCAGGGTTGCCGGGAAGGGCCCAATTTCATTTGCTTCATATTGGGGGGGTAGGCATCATTCTTTCAGTGTTCTATGGATTGTGCAACTTGTACCTCAATTTCCCCCACTGCTGACTCTCCCTGAGCTCTCTCGGGACCTATCAGAAAGTGTGGCACCATATCACCTGCTCACCCCAGCTCCAGGTGTGGGGCAAATGTCAAGTGGCTTGTAGGCTGTCCTTAAAGGGGAGGGACCACCCCTTGTGCAGGGCTGATTGACATCTCTTTCCACCAGTCCCTGGGGCTTCCCTTGCATCAAGCTCTTGAAACCCATACAGTCTCAAGTAAGCTGTGGCTGGTATTACCCACCTGCTCCTCCAGGACCGTCACTTGGTCTACTCCAGGGTCTATGACTAGAGAAAGAACCTTCTAGTCTTTCTCACATGGTCCCCTCTCTCCTGAGCAGCTGGCAGCAAAGAGACAAACTTTACAAATTAGGTTGAACCAACTACCCGTGGTCACAGCGCCTCCTAGTGGTGGGGACTCAGCAATGGCCACAGTGCCCCCTAGTGGTGGGGCCTCAGCTGTCACCCAATCTGTTGAATTCCAAGGCAGGTACAAGGGCCACTAGCTTCACCCCTGTTCTAGGAACTGCTGAGCTCTCAGAACCCGAATCACCAGAGAGCCAGAGCTCAGACATCCCAAACTGCCCGACATGTAACCGTCTAGAGCATGTGTCAAGAGCAGCATCTGCCTGATGCTGTGCATCCGGGTTCCTAGGACCTCACTGTCCTTTACCCACCCGGTCTCTGGGCACGAATCCACACCCTCCCCAGGCCTCTCAAGGACCACCAGGCAGAGCCAATGACCGGAAGAAACGTGAACCCTCACATAGGCATGAAGTGAGAAGACATAACTTGCCTGTGTTGGCCATGGGCAGCTGTTCTCCACAGCGTGTCCACACATTATCTCGCTTAACGCTCTCAGCAGCATTAGGGAAGATACCACAATGGCACCAGTTTTTAGATGGGGAAACAGAGGCACAGGGTGCTACAGAAACTTTCTCCAAGTCGCCCAGCCAGAATGTGGAGGAGTGAGGCTCAAAACCAGGCAGCTACGCCGACATGCATGTTCTCGGCTTCCACAATATTCCCTCTGGCTCTGACCCTCGGGTCTGGAGACAGCCCAGCAGGTATAACCTTGGAAACAAAAACCTTGCCTTAGGCTAGTAGTGAGAGTGTTAAATAGACTGTCCACCCAGCAGGATGGTGGGCTGCACCACACCCACGTGCTGGCATCTTGTAGGGCCAGCGGGGCTGTAAATGGCATTGCTATGAGGATGAGAGCAGGGTATAGCCAGACCTTCCTCCCAAGCTCACGCTTCCTGTTCTCACCTTCCCAATACTGCCACAGAGCCCTTCTCCCATCCTGGTGCTCAACAGACAACAGATGGCGGGGGCTTTGGCTGAGTGGCGTGTCCTGCTGGCTGCTGCTCGCTTCTGCAGGCCTTGTTTCTGTTGATGAGGTGGGCGTGTGTATGTGTGTGCGTACATGTGTGCAAATGTGTATATGTTTGTACATGCACGTGCGAGAGTGTGTTTGGTTAAGTGAAGCTGTTTCTATCTTTGCTTTGGGAAGAATTCAAGTGACTTCCTCTAACAATATGTGCCTGGTGGGGCACACAGTGGGAGCATGGGTGGGTACACACAGTGGGAGCATGGGTGGGTACACACAGTGGGAGCATGGGTGGGTACACACAGTGGGAGCATGGGTGGGTACACACAGTGGGCACACAGTAGGAGCATAGGTGGGTACGCACAGTAGGACACACAGTGGGAGCATAGATGGGTACACACAGTGGGGCACACAGTGGGAGCATAGGTGGGAACACACAGTGGGCACACAGTAGGAGCATAGGTGGGTACACACAGTGGGCACACAGTGGGAGCATAGGTAGGCGCACACAGTGGGAGCATAAGTGGGTACGCACAGTAGGAGCATAGGTGGGTACACACAGTGGGAGCGTAGGTGGGTACGCACAGTAGGAGCATAGGTGGGCACACACAGTGGGAGCGTAGGTGGGTACACACAGTGGGCATACAGTGGGAGCATAGGTGGGTACACACAGTGGGCACACAGTAGGAGCATAGGTGGGCACACACAGTGGGAGCATAAGTGGGTACGCACAGTAGGAGCGTAGGTGGGTACACACAGTGGGAGCGTAGGTGGGTACACACAGTAGGACACACAGTAGGAACATAGGTGGGCACACACAGTGGGACACACAGTGGGAGCATAGATGGCCGCTCCCAGTTCTGCGGAGGGGTGCCCACGTTAGCACCCAGCCACCCTGATTCTTCCTCCCTTGCCCTTCAGGATCTCCTGTGAGTCCCTCCCTCACCAGCTGGAACTTGAAGGTCAGTTGACAAGTTCTGTGTGACTCGCAATGATTATTTCTGTTTAATTGAATCAATAACAAACTCTGGAAAATCGAGCGATTTCACGTGAAAAATCTGTATGTGTCGGGTCTCTGTTAGGAGGCTAAAGATGTGGCTCTTTCTTTAGTGGTTATTTCCAAATTATAGTCACCAAACACTGTAAATAGAGGCTTTAAATCAGGATTGGCCTCCTTGATTCCCACGGCCCACAGCACTGCATTGTAGAATTAGTTTGAGGTTATGCAAGAAGTTAGGAAGGAAGGAAGGAAGGAAGGAAGGAAGGAAGGAAGGAAGGAAGGAAGGAAGGAAGGAAGGAAGGAGAGAAGAGAAAAGAAAAGAAAAGAAAAGAAAAGAAAAGAAAAGAAAAGAAAAGAAAAGAAAAGAAAAGAAAAAGAAAGAAAAGGAAGTTTAACCCAAACAAATTTCTTCTCTCTCCTAAGTATCTCAGGGCTCCAGTGTAACAGAGATTCCAGTCACTTCCCTCTTGGGATCTCCATTTTCAAGGTCTCCTCAGAGTCCATGAAGGTTGCCCTAGCTCCAGCCATTGTATCTATACTCCCCCAGTGTGTCAGTCAGCTTCCCCTGTTACCAAATACTGAGGTGGACAACTTCAGAGGAGGAGAGACTTGTTTTGGTTGTCAGTCTGTGGTTACCTGGCTCTATTCCTTGAGCCTAACGTGAGGCTGAACATGGTGGTATGGTATATGTGGTGAAGCAAACTGCTCAGGTCACCAAGACCAGGAAGTAAAAATAGAGCAGGAGGAGGAGGGACAAGGTCCCAGTCTCCCTTCTCAGGACACACCCGGGGTGATCTCCCTTTCCTCTTCCCCAATTCTTCAAGGCTCTACCAGCCCCCATTAGCCCCATCCCATCTGGACAGTCTTAGCCCATTGGCCTCTGTGGGGGCGTGGTTCTGGAAGTCGTACCTAACTTCTCAATCACATGGCCGCCCTCCTACAAGGGAGCCTGGGAAATGTAGTCTTCATTTCAGCCAGCATGTATCCATAGTAACTGTAGGCTGAGTCACCCTCTGAAACCCTTGGGACCATGACTGTTGTGGGTTTGGAAAATTTGCGGATTCTGGAATATTTGCATATGTATTAATGAGATGTCTTGGGGGTGGGCCTCAAGTCTCAGCACGTAATCCATGTTTCCCGCGCTCCTAACAGACACAGTGCGAAGGCAGCTATGTGCCGTATTTGTCTTTTTGAATAATTTTGTTCATGGAGCAAAGCTTCTGTCGTGTCTAATTTTCCACAGGGGCGTTCTGCAGGTGCTCAGAACGCTCCGGGCTTCAGAACCTCTCACATCCCGGAGTTTCACATTTGGGATGCTCTGCCCGTGTAGCCATGAAGAGGAGAGATGCTGAGTCACACCGCTACCTCACCCAGGCTGGGAACTCAGGAGCGTGAGACCTGGCTCTGCCCTTGCCTCTCGGTGTCTTTCACTCCTGGGAATTTACATAGTATTATTCATCTCATAAAGTTGTTCCAAAGAACTCACAAGGACAGGAGGGCTGAAACAGCGGCTAGCAAAGTGTGTGGAGTTTAATATAAACTCAGAGACTGCCACTTCCATCCATGCGTTTCTCCAGATGTCACATGACCACCCCTCAAATCAGGCGTCTCTTCCTAGGTCCACTTTCCTGAACACTGGGAGAACCAACACTGAGACCTCCCCTCTGTTCCCAGAGCACTCTACTTATGCCCAGTCCTTATTTTCTATAAGATACTCATGCAATCACGCTATTTGACATGCTGTTTATGTGTGTATGTAGATGCATGTGTGTGTGGAGGCCGAGGACGACCTTAGGTGTTGTTTGGGAGCCATCATCCTTTCTTTGAGACGGTCTCTCATTTACTTGAAACTTGGCAATTTGGTCAGTCTGGCTGGTGAGCGAACCCCGTCTCTTGTCTCCTGTCTCCCAGGCACTGGGAGCGCAAGCATATGCCACCACAAGCACATGCCACCATGCCTGGCTCTCTTACATGGGTCCTGGGGATTGAACTCAGTTCCTCATGTTCGCAAGGCAAGCACTGATTAAACCATCTCCCCACCAGCCCCTGGTTTATATGTTTAGAGCTTACTTTGCATGTGTCTGCCATGTACAGCTAGACTGTGGGGCTCCATTGGACAGTGGATGTTTGGGTTGGGTCAGGTTGGGTTTAGCTTTTGAGACAGGCTCTCACTGTCTAGCCTTAGCTAGCCTGGAATTTACTCTTCAAACTAGGCTAGCCTCAAACTTGTGGCAATCCTCCTGCTTCTTCCTCGCCCAGTGCTGGGATTAGAGCATCACCTTGTCTGGCTGGAGAGCGGGTTCATTTTTGTTTTTTTATTTTTAATCTTCCTTACTCATGATGTATTTCCAAGACAGACTGGCACATAGTAGGTGCTCAGTAAAAGCGTGCTGATGGGGTAATAAATGAATGACGGGACGCTTTTCCTCTTGGAACACCCAGCGCCCCGCTTGCTCTTTGTCAGAGACAGACCAGGAAGCCAACAACCCTTCAGCTTCCGGCTCCCATGGCAGGAAGCCCAGCGCCAAGCACACTAAGATAAATACCTATTACCGCGGATGGGATCTCGGTGCCGGCTAGAGTCCAGGCATTTTAATTTTGTTTTGACAAAGAGGCTGATGGGAGAGGTTAGCGAGGCCCCCCTGTCTCCCATCTGCTGCGGCCCTGGGCGCCCCGGCCTGCCCTTCTCTGCCTTTGGCAGTGTGTAGCTCAGGACTGTGAAATGTAATTGGCCTGCCCTACTTTTTAACAGAACGCAGATTGAAGGATTGGGTTTTTGGTGGGATGACCTGTTTAAGAGCCTTAAGAGGGAGCTAGGAGTTTCAATTTTCCGCTGCCAAAGCCAGGCTGTTTTTAGCTTGGCTTTGATGAAGCAGCAGGAATCGGGTTCGGCCTGGGGTCACCCATCAGCTGACCTCATTGGGAAAGGCCTCCTGTGGGGCTCCAGGCCCAGCTGCAGCAGGGCAGGCAGGGAGAGTTAAGGTTTGCTTTACTGATCCGAGTAATTGGTCCCGCACAGACGCTAACCCCCACCACATTCACCCCAAAGCACAGGCCCTCCCACCCCCAACTTCGGCGCTCTGAACTTCTGAGTTTCCCAGACCCACACTCCTGCCATTAACTGAGTGACCTCTGACAGATTGCCTGGCCTCTCAGGGCTGCTGTCCCCAATCCATTCAGCCAGTTCCATCCTTCTGATCTGGCTGGGGGTGGGCAGGTACCGACTGCGAGATGCCGGCTGACCACTGGGTTGTGTCATTGTCTCGGGCTTTGAGGTTGTATCATGAGAACCTGCCACCCTGCAGGCAGTTGAGATGATCAACAGCCATGTAGTAGGGCCCGGCCAGGTCTTTCTAGCCCTACGGAGAAGCCTGCTCTGAGCTGTGCAGCTCTGGCATCCCGCTGCTTTGCCGGGGGGTCAGGCCCCTTCTCTTTGAGTCTATCTTCTGATCCCTTGTCCAGCTGTGCTGAGCAGAATGTCCTGTGGGTGTTTTGTCCCATGGCAGAGGAGTTTGTGTGATGATATCTTATTAGAGTTTGCTTCTAGGAACAAAAGTAAGCCGTGGTCCCTACAGTGACCACATGCAGAGCCAGGCTGCGCACCAGGCCCCAGGCTCTCATGGCTGCCAGAAGGCTACGCTGGAATCGCAATTCTCTGCCTCATGACCCCATTATCTCTGCTCCTTCTGCTTGCCTTGCAACCCTCTCTGGCTTGAAGGGGTATGTCCCTCCAACCACCGGCACCACAGCCTCCCCTGGTAGAAACCCTCTGGGCCTCTTTTAGGAAGGCAAGACCCCTACCCTAACTGCACCCCACAGGCCTGCTGGTTGCTGCCATCACACTGGGGCTTAGGGTTCCTTGGGAAGAGTGACCGGACGGGCCACAACAGGTTACACCTCTGGGGCCTCTACCAGGACTCCACCCAGCTGAGTTCCCTGCCTCTGAGTCAATAGTTTCCTTATGGGGCTGTTGTGGAGACTGAGATGGGACAGGGGCACAGACACTGACTACTAACCTGCCCCGGGACGCTCATCATTAGCCTGGGAGTTCCCCCTTCACAGAAGGTTCCAGAGTAGCTCCTGTGTCTATGATTGTCCCCATGGCTGAGCTCGGGGTGGGGGTGGGGCAGGAAAGGGGGTATGGAGGTGGTGGGAAGAGCTCAGTTATCAAAGTCCTCCCAGAGGGTCTGTCATGGAGCCGGGGCTCCGTGACGCAGTGCATGCCGTCTCCTCTAGAGTACTGAGGACGCGTGACCTCATTCTGGCCTTGCACACACACGTGTGTGGTTGTATTCACTGAGCAAGGTCAGAATGATAGCCAGTACAGAAAGGAGGACGGGAGGATGAGGGGCTCCCCACACTTCCTCCCGCCTGCTGACCCCCAACTCCAGTCAACAGGCTTCTTGACCTTCCCCGTCCCTGCTCTCACTGGCTTATTCAGGGACAAAGACAGAGACTTACAAAGGAATAAAATAGCCACGAGGGAAAGGAAGGGGTGGCCAGCAGGCCACACGCCATTGGCTTTTCTGGCTCCCTTGATACCCAGCGCCCTCCGTTTGATTCCTCTTTGGCCAGCTGCCCTGTGTCTAGTCTGTGTCTCTCCCCAGGGTTGTCTCCTGTGGAGCCTGTGCCCCACCCACACTGCCTGCCAGGCCCCGATGCAACGGGGTAAAGAATAAAGGGCAGGAGCCTCTGATCCCATGCCCCCACCACACTCCGATCCTCCACCCCCCGCAGCCCAGAGCCAGCAGGCATGAGCGGCCTGACCGTGAGGGGCTAAATGAATCCATCAGGACCTGGAGGAGGAAGCGGTTTCCATGGTAGCAGCAAGAGGCCAGGAAGGGAGGCCTGGAGAGGGGGAGGCAGGGAGTGGGGTGGGGCGGGTCTGAGTGGGGGAGGCAGGAGGAGAGGCAGTGGACGGAAAGTCAGGGTGGGGTCTGCAGGAGAGGATGAGGAAGGTGAGGGTTCAGGGACAAGGCTGGGGGTATCAGCCACACAAAGCAGGAAGGGTCAAGATAGATAAGAGGCCAGAGAAGAGAGGCCTGTAAGTGGTCCCAGTCTGTCACCTCCCAGGGTCCCTCCCGGACTCAGAGTCCCCAGGCTGGCTCTCTATGGCTTTTCTTGGGCAAAATAAAATGGGAATTTCTGGGAAGCCGGTGCTGGCCAGGCTGCCCAACAGTAAATCATGCCCATGTCTCTAGAGCACCCCTCAGATGGGAAGGAGGTGTCTTCCAGGCACACCCCACCCTGAGAGCTTCACACTCAGGGTTCAGGACGTAGGGCTCACTCCATTTATGAGGCAGAAGCCAAGGTTCAGAGGGCTGGTGCAGAGTTCCACCCAGTTTCCTGCTGTCTGCTTCAGACAGTCCTTTTTCAGTAGACTAACACAGAGGGCCCCCTCTGGGTACTTCTCCTCACATAGCAGAGTGAGGGGCTGGCCAGAGTCACAGCCATCAGATGCCTCAAACTCTTAGTAGAAGGGCTTAATGCTCCAGGATAGATTTGCTATCTAATCCAGCTGTGGCAGTTGAAGGTCCTCCAAAGAAGAGAAGGCAGGGGAAGGAGAGCCTGGTGGGCATCCTCTCTAGACGCCTCTGCCCTGCTGTTCCTCTCCATCATCTCCCGCCCCCTGCCCAGCCAGCCTGTATGTGATTAGATGCCTTTGGCGTTTGGTACCCACAGAGCAGCTAGAAACTCTTTTCAGGTTTAAAGGGGTGAAAATTGCACTGATGGGTTTTAAAGGCCCCGGAAAAGGCCCTTGCACAGCCTCTGCCAGGAAAAGAGAGAAAAGAGGAAGAGAAGACGGAATGGTACCAAGGCCCCCATGCGGGCAGCCTTTTATGAAGCCTGAACCACCTGCCCAGCACTGCCCCTGCCCACTTGATCCTAGTCGGGTCATAAAGCCCTGAGGACCCAGCAGGAGCAGCTCAGGCCCCGGGACAGCCTATCACAAGCACCTGGGGCTAGACCCAACCTGTGCCCAGCCTGGCACCATACTGGGGCACAATCCCTGTATTCCTTAACGCTCTGTCTGGGTATAGGTCTGGTCTGACCTGGAGGTGGCCGTTGCTGAAGCAGATTTTGCTCCATTGTTCCTGTCTGCCCAAAGATCAGATCCGACAGTGCAGAAAGCAGTAGGCTTTGTCCGCTCCCCGAGGTCGCATTAACTAAACTCCTACGGCAGGAAGACTTCCACACAAGTCACCACCCGTCTCCGAGGCCCACTCGCTAACAAAAGGCATCATCTGTGGAGGACTGCCTTCTGTCAAGCCCACCCAACTGCCTTAAAAATCAGTTACTGCCTTCAGGACCACCTGTGTTCCCCGTCCCCCTTGAAAAGGACACACAGCACCTGACTCTCCTTGGGTCATTGGTCATCCACCTTCCTTGATGTCCCCATGAGCCAGCAAGTTATTTTCTATCTCCCTATCAGTTGGTGTGTGTTTGTATTCGTGGGTGTGTAGATGTACCTTTGGGTGGAGTGCATATGATACAATGATGCCAGAGATCAGACTCAGGCGTCCTTCCTCAATATTGTCCAGTACTGACATGGATTCTCATTAACCTAGGTTCCAGTGGTTACGTTAGCCTGGCTGGCAAGCCAGGCCCAGAGATCTGTCTCCATCTCTCCATTCCTGGGATTGCAAATGCATCCCCACCGACCCTGGCACATGTGTTTATGTGGGTGCCGGGGGATCAAACTCAAGACCTCACACTTTACAAAATGAACCATTCCCCAGTCCCATCTATTTGTTGGTTGTCTGGTTTTTTGAGATGGAGGTCTTATTTTAGTGCATAGGCTTCAAGCTCCAGGGTCCCAGAGAACGTGCCTCAGCCTCCTGAGCAGCCGGGACATCAGTGGGTGCTACTGTGTCCAGTTTCATAGCTCAGAGCATCTTCTTTTTCCCCTTGCTACTTTGTTTCGGAAAACCTCCAGTGGTTGGGAGGAGGGCCTTTCCTTCACTCCTGCAGGGGAATGCCAGAGGGAGAGGGCTGCCATCCGCAAGCAACAGTTCTAACGGATGTTTTTCCTATCTGAAGGGGCTGTGGGAGAAAGCGGACCCAAACTCACCAGCCTGGGTGAGAACACAGGTTCACCTGTCTCATGGAGACTTCCGTTCACAGCAACCACTGCCACGGGGCCCTGAGTGCCACGATGCATCCATCCCTGTGAGAGGGCTTCCTGATGCCATCATCAGGTCACCATTCCTCACACACCACCTCATCTGCTGGCCCCTGTGGTCGGTCCTGTCTTCTCTCTGTCTGCTGCTGACCAGTGTCTGGCCTCGGCTGCTAGCCACACTCCTCTCCTTAGTGTTCTTGCCTATTAAACTTTAGGTGGCCAGCCATTCGGGCAGGCTGGACCTGAGAACTTTCTGCTGAAACTGGGCAAGGCTGAGACTCCTAAGACTTGATGGTCACCTTGGTTGGATGACCATGTACGAGGTGGTCTGGTAGAGAAGGAACAAAGCTGCGCAGTCCGTGCCTGTATGGCAGATGCCTTTGCTCAAGGAACCGGCTCTGTGTGCATGCCCATGTGTAGTATTCCTTAGTGCAGAGGGTCTCTCGTTGGCCTGGAATTCATTCATTAGCTTAGACTGGGTAGCATGCCTTGGGGAATCTGCTTGTGTCTACCTCCTTAGTGCCGGGATTACAAATGTTCCCCACCATGCAAGGTTTTTTCATGTGGATTTTGGGGTAGAATTTAGGCTCTTTCAAGGCAAGTACTTTACCTGCTGAACCATTTTCCCAGCTCCTGGGACAGCCTCTTCATCCATCTGTCTTTTACTCTCGTGAATCCACCCTTTCCAGTGGACCTCTTTGCAAAGGACTTTCTGAAGGAGAAAATCAAGGTGCGTCACAAGAGGTGTATGTGTATGTGGGGGGGGGGGGCAGGCTGTGGGGAGCTCATTTCTAATTCTAGACAGTTCTGTCCTGTCTTCTGTGAGTTAAACTTCCCTTTTTGTTGCCAAGCAGCTCAGGGATATAGATAGACCCACACTGTGGTGGAGGGTGACTCAAGTATTATCACTGCAGGTGGCTTTAGTCAAGTCAGACAGGACAGGCTGCCCTTGGCCTGGGTCTGGAGTCTGTGTTTCTTCTGAGCTAGGTTTGAGTGTAAGTCTACCTCCAGGGGGCCATGAAAACCAGGGAGACATTGAACCTTGCAGGGATGTGTAGGAACAGAGAGGGTCTAGAGAGCAGGATAGAGGCTGTAGTGTGTATGGAATTAGCTTTGTGACAGCTTCTGTGGTTGAGGGGACCCCTGCAGGGCTGTGACATCTGTCATCTAATCCTGTCCATTGGCACAGGCTGTGATCCAAGCACTTCTAAGCTCTAGGCTCCAGTTTGGGGGTTGGAGAAGCCCAGAGATAGGAACCACCTCAACTGCTTTGTGGGCAAACTTCAACAGATGGATAAATCCAGATCACAGAAAGAGCCAAGAACAGGAGACTCAAAGTGTGTTTATTGGCCAACTGCAGCCTCAGTTTCCCCCTGAGAGCCTATGAGAAGCCTTCACCCCATCTTCAGAAGGCCATCTCCAAGAGGGGGGATTCCTGTGCTTGCCTAAGGTTAAGCCATGCATCCAGCGCCCTCCTGGGGTCTTCCACTGGGGAGTCCATCCCCAGCCAAGTTGTGATCATCTTTTCCGGTTGTCCCCAGATGCCTCCCTGTGGGGCCTAATCCTCCCACCAGCAGCCAGTCTGTCTCTTTCCAGGCCTGGGACATTGGGAGGGGCTGTGAGGTTGCCTCTGAAGGAGAAGGTAAGAGGCTGGGAGGACAGCTGAAGACGGGGAAGAGCTGGGGCTGGCTGAGCAGGTGCACATCTGGACCACTGGTCCTTCCTTGAACCACGCCCAGCTCACAGTCGAGCTCTTCAAATTACACAGGTACAAACGTGAGAAGCGGGCCAGGGACCTCACTCCACCCCTTTCTCCTTACGAGGAGCAGGCAGCTCTTATGAGCAAACACCCAACTGCAGTCAAGGCTGCCAGAGACTTTACAGCCATTTTTATTAGCTCTGCCTCACCAAGGTGCTCTGCCCAAGCAGAGCAGGCATCAGTCAGCATCAGAGGGCATGACCCTGAACTGAGAGAGGGAGCAGGTGTTTGAGGGAGACACGGGGGGGGGGGGGGGGGGGGGAGGGTGAGCAGAGCAGCCAATGGAAGCAGCCTGGTGGTTTCAAGAGCTGTAAAAACTTCATGACCTCACACTTGGTCTCTTGCCAGCAGGGATGAGGGACGGCAGAGCCCTGGCAGGCTCTGGGCTCATAAGATTGCAGGGGGTGTGTTTAACCTACTTGCAAGAAAGAACTCTTCCCATCCCCTAAGAGGCTGTGTTTCCATGCAAACAATGCTGTCCAAATGAAAAGGCGCTCTCATCTCTTCATTAAAGCTCGGCCTCAAAGGACCCATTGCTACCTGAATCTTCACTCCTAGCCCGCAACGAGGTGCCGCGTGTATAAATGAAGACGTTTGAATTACAAAATGCCTTTTAAATAGAGTGCATTATACAAGTTTGGTCCTGAAGAGTCTCCTCATTCGATTGCTGGATTTTGGCAAGGGATGTGAGGCCACAAGCCATTTTCTTCCCTCCATCTGTTCCTTCTATCCTCCTTTTTGGGCCTGAGCCAGATCTGAGCTTGCAGCTAGACTGGGCTTGATCCTTATGTGAAAGGAAGCCTAGAGAAGGCAGTATGTGAAGGGAGGGATGGGCTGCATCCTGGTGGTCAGGAGATCAGCATCCTGGTGGTCAGGAGATCAGCATCCTGGTGGTCAGGAGATCACCATGGCAGCAAGGTACAGGTGGGACAGGCTGGATGGGCTGGGGGAGACTGGTGGGAAGGAGGGAGAAGAGAAAAGAGAGGTCTCACAAGAAAGAGAGGCTCAAGATGGAGGAAGGGAAGAAGTCTGTCCCTGAACCTACCCTACCTGTGCAAAGAAAGGAGCAGAGGGGACCAGAGGAACCCACTTGTGTCTCATAGAGAAACCCACAGCTCCCTACCAGTCTCCTAAGCTTTGTTTTGTCTGATTGGTACCCCAGAAACCCAGGGCTTCAGGAATGGTGAGTGCACACTGGGATTCCCCCACAGCCCAGGAGTCTCTCCATCCCTGCCACACACCTGCTGCTGCCTGGGCTTGGAGTTTGAGTGTAAAGCTCACTGACAATGAGTTCCTTAAATGTGGGAGCAGATTGGATGCCCAGAAGAGGTAGGGTGGGAGAGATGCTTCTAGAAGGCTCATGAGTGGCATATGTAGAGGCAGAACTCGGGCCAGTGAGCTGGCTCATCAGGTAAAGGTGCTTGCCTGAGTCCAATCTCTTGAAGAAGAGACATGACTCCACAACATTGTCCCTGACCTCCACACATGCCAGAAATCACTTTCCCATACATGACACATATCATGTACACTGGCTCACACACAAAATAATATGCTTTAAGAAAATTTAAATCTGAGAGGATCTGGAAGCTGACTCACCAGCAACAGGTGCTTGCTGCTGGGCCTGACAAACTGAGTCCAACTCCTAGGACCCCTTGTGGTGGAAGAAAACTGACTCCCTCTGCTTGTCTTCTGACCTCTACACATGTGTACACAGGCTATGCAGCATGTATGCTCATACACACCCATGCACATACAATAAATAAATAAGTGTAATGATATTTTTAAATTAAAAAAAAGGCAGAAAGCCACTGAGGTGGGGGGAGGGGAGGCTTGTCTGTTCCCTTTAGAGGAAAGTCAGGCAGTGACTTTTTTTTTTTTAAAGATTTATTTATTTATTATGTATACAGAACAGGGCGCCAGATCTCATTACAGATGGTTGTGAGCCACCATGTGGGTGCTGGGAATTGAACTCAGGGCCTTTGGAAGAGCAGTCGGTGCTCTTAACCTCTAACCCATCTCTCCAGCCCCAGGCAGTGACTTTTAAAGTGAGCCTACGCCAGCCATGCTGTCTTTCTGTGGTTACCCAGGAGAAATGAAGGCAGGTATCTGAGGATGTACTGCAACTGTGTTCCTAATGGTGAGAGCCTAGAGCAACATAAATGTCCATCAATGGGCAAATAGATAAAGATGTCCACACAGCAGGATGACGCGCATAGCCAGATCCATGCAATGGGATGTGGCTCAGCCATGACCAGGAAGGAGGTGGTGTGGACAGAGGCCACCCAGGAGTGAATGGTAAGATAACGATGAAGAGTGGAGGTTGTTCGCTAAAGGCTCCACCCCCAGCTTAGTGCTACACCAAGTTAAACAGAATATTTAAATATTTGCAGGTGGGGTAGAGGGAGACAAAGACAGAGACAGAGCGACAGAGAGAGAGATGGAGAGAGTGTGTGAGGGCACGTGCCACAGCACGTGTGCAGAGGCCAAAGAAGAGCTCCCAGGAGTCAGTTCTCTCCTTCCACCACACTGAAGCACCAACTGCTGTCTCTGCCACTGTGAAGCAGACTCCAGGCTAGCTGACCCACAAGCTCCTGGGTGATTCTCCCGTCCCCGCCTCCCATCTCCCCATAGGAGTGCTGGGATTATAGACGACTCTGCCGTATCCAGTTCTTCACGTGGGGTTGGAAACCAAACTCAGCAAGTCCTTTTACCCAGTACACCCTCTCCCCAGCCCAGCAGTGGAAGCTTTAAGAGGTGGGGCCTGGTGGGTGGTCTGTGAGCTGTTTATGGGGAGTGGGACCTGCTTCCTCCCCATCTGTCTCCTCTGGGCTATTTTCTTCTCCTTGCCATCGGCCCCAAAGTGTCAGGGTCAAACCCTGTGAACTGAAATCTCTGAAAAACACCGAGCCAAAATAAACTATGCCTTTGTGTATGGCGATTGTCTCTAGTATCTCATTACAGCAGCAGAAAGCTAACACAGAAAGCTAGCAAAAGGTTGCAAGCACTGTAAGACACAATTTATAGAAGATCCTAGGCAATGGGTTTCATGGGGATAGATAGATCTGTGGCCTTCTGAGGATGGGGGAGTGGATCACAAAAGGGCATGAGGGAACTTCGGGAGCAATGCATGGGGTCATTATATTCATGGTAGCCATAGTTTCAATACGCTGGGACCTGTGAAGTGTGTAGAGTTTAAATACATCAACATTGCAGTTCATCATTTATGCTTTGGTATAGCTGAGGATGAAACTTAAAACCAAAAAGCACTGGAGAGGGGGGTGGCTCAGTTGGTGAAGCCCTTTCCTGTGCACTCATGAGACTTCAGTTTGGTCCCCAACATCTGTATGAAAAGCCAGGCACGATGGTGCATGCATGCTATCCCAGCAATGAGAGGCCAGAGACAGGCAGATCCCTGGAGCTCACCGGTCAGCTCTAGTCTCACCTGATTGGACAGTGCTGGGTCCCAGTGAAGGACCCAGACTTGAAACACAGGGAGGCTGGCTCCCGGGGAACAGTACCTGAAGTTGACCTCTGGCCTCTACATACACATGCCCCCATGTGCAAGTGAACACACATGCACACATACACAAGCACATACACACACACACACACACACACACACACACACACACACACACACACACACACTTGAACACACACAAATAAACCATGAAAATAAAGTTAGCAAAAGAGGGGCCTGTAGAGATGGCTCAGTGGTTAAGAGCACATGCTCCTCTTCCAGAAGACACAAATTCAATTCCAATTGCCACCTGTAGCTCCAGCTAGGGGTGTCTGATGCCTCTGGCCTCCTTGGGCACCTGCACCCCTGTGCACAGACACATACATGTAATTAAAGATAAAAAATAACAGTGTAGCAAATTTTTCAAGCATAGAAAACCGCAGCAGAAGGGTGAGGCTTCTGGGAGATGTGCAGAACAATGGTAAAACTTACAAAAGCCCCAGGGGCGACAAGGTGGGACTGGCTTTTTTTTTTTTTTTAAATGATGACCTTGCTCTTGAGGCAGGTTCATTACTGTCCAGCTCAATTCTTCTGAGCAGAAGGGAGGTGTATATGCAGACAAGACAGAAAAACAAGTTCCCAGTGTCTCCATTCAAGCATGCATCTCTGTCTGGCTCCTGGCTATAGACTGAGCATTGAAAACAGCGTGAGGCAGTGGCTTAATAATTTGTCTTAAAATTTTAATCAATTAATGGCACAGGAGAAAGTAGGAGGGCGAGCGCTGAAAGCTGGCTCAGTTCTGTGTGCATTTGTGTGGTTCTTCACTGAGTGTCTGTAAAGGTCCGTCGCTGGCTCTCCCGCTTCCCCAGAAAGGCAGAAGGAGGCCACACAGTTGGACCCTGCATTCTTTGTCTGTCTGCTACCTGGATTCTGGGAGAATCTGAGGCTCTTCCCAGCATCAAATCAAAGCCAAGGCAAACAGAGGGGCCAAAAGGCTGCCGTGCCTTGACGAGGTGCATGGGAGACACCCCAGACTCCCCAAAAGCTTGGCAAGGAGAACTTAGGGAAGCAAAAGGCCATCCTTCTTCTTACAGGGAGGAAGCATATGGCTCTTGTTACCTGGGGAGGTGGCAGGCTCAGAATAGAAACACACAGGGCAGCAGAGGCCAAATCACTCAGGAGGAGCTCAGCTCAGGAAGAAATGAGGCGCAAGGGCAGGGTGAGGGGGGTAAGGAGTGCATGTGCCCACTCCCCCATCTGCCACCTCTGACTTGGGTTCTCACCAGGGCACCTGCCTGCTTGCTTTGTGACACATCTTGTCTGTGTGCCTCAGCTTTCTCGTCTGTGCAGTGGGAGATCATAGCTAGAGTAGGGGTCGGTGCGTTGGGAAATGCTCACCGGGAAGCCTCCACTGTGAATCTGCAAAGGTCAGCACTTCCAGGGCTAAAATTCCACACAGTATCGTCACGCCCAATCATCAGATAGGAAAAGTGAGGCCTTGGGATGTTGGTTTTAAATAAGCGGTGCTGGTCACTGTGCGAGAAAGGTCATGAGGAATGACGAACCCCAGTATCAGACCTTTATTAGGAGGAGGTGTGTGTGTGGGGGCCGCACAGAAGAGAGTGACCAGGCCTGCGGAAGACATGTGCAGAGGAGGGAGGAGGAGAGAGCAGAAGAGAGGGGAGGGGTCTGTGACCGGTTTTTTAAGGATTTCCCTGCTCATGCTCACGTGTGCTTACAGAGCTATGCCACGAATGTGCAGATTGCGTGACCATACCACGCATTACATAATCATGTAGCACACAGATGACGTAAGGTGTAAGATCCCTTGCTTAGCTACTGAACTGCGCATGTGCGGTCATACAGCTGGAGGAGTGGCAGAATCCTAACATGGGAGGCCAAACAGCCTCCGCAAACACCGCAAACTGGCCAGGTTCACCAGAGACCCTGGCTTTTAACAGCTGTTTCCACTGACCTGGTCCTCCCAGATACTCAGGAGCACTTAGCTAGAAGGCAAGAGACTTTTGGAGAACCTCTGGGCTGAGAGGGGAGGTGGGTGGATGGTACCTGCAGGCACACTCAGAGGGAAAGGAGCTGGGTCTGTCCACGCAAAGGATGAGCAGTCAGGGCGGCCTGCCTGGCAGAGGCAGCTCAAGAACTCTGTGTGCCTCTGGGATCTATGTCACTGGACACTCATGATGCACCAGCCCTAGGCGGTGCCCTTGGGTGAGCCCTGGTAGTCTTCCCAAAAGTCTAGTGAGTGGTGTGACAGATGGGGAAACCGAGCCTGAGAGAAGTCACATGATTTTTTCAGAGGTCCAAATCAGGGCTGCAACTGAGCTGGGAGTCACATGTTGATCCAACAGCCTGTGTGCTTTTTAACCTGTGTGCTTTTAAGCCCTCCACTGCACTGCTGGGGTCAGGGGAATGGCTAGAGACTTTCCACAGAAACTGGAAACGAGGGAGACTCTCCAAGTAGAGATAAGTAACTGGTAGGTATCTCCACACCACCACAAGGCTCAACCTCGCAGGGCACCCAGTAGGTCTAAATGCTAGAACATGTAGTTGGTCTAGATACCAGAACATGCCACAGGCATAGATCAGGGCACACAGTAGGTCTAGAGTCCAGGATACATAGTAGGCCTGGATGCTGAGATGCACAGTTCGTCCAAATATCAGAACACACAGTAGGCTGAGATGCCAGGACATACAGTAGGTCTAGATGTGGGTCACACAGTAGGTCTAGACGTGGGTATGCAGATGTGGTCCTCTGGTCCCTACAAGCTGCAGAATTGCAGTGTCTAGCCCTCATCCTCCCCTGGATGAGGCTCAGGCCAACAGGTAAAGGCAACACTCCTGCTCCTCCTGTTCCCAGCTTTTCAAAAACACAATTACTCGCCCTTCAGAGATGCCGTCAGTGTTGGTAAACTCCAGCCGCTAAACTGCATCGCCCCTATCTGCGCACAGACGCTGCGGTTATTAATAGTTTATCGACCTGATCTCAGGCCATCACCGATGAGAGCGGCCTCCTCCCACCCCCTCGGCCCCCTGCTGCCTGTGAAGACCTTCTATCCAGCCTTCGGATCAATGCCACTCAGTGCTGGGGGCGGGGTAGGCTCTGGACCACTTAATCCACTTTCCAAGGATGACAGTGGAAGATCTCAGGGTTTGATGAAGGAGACGAGGCGCTTAGGTGTGGATCAAAGCTGTGACCTGGCAGCTTTGGATCGGAGATGAGAGCCAGAGCGAACCTGGGGAGGAGGCTGTGTCTGGATTCAGATGGTAGCTGAGATAGAGGATAGGCAGCGTGGGGTGTCCGGGGACTCTCTTATCTTGGCTACTATTCCATGATTTAAGATTATCCAAAGTAAAAATGTTATCTTATAAAGCAGGAACAAGGTGTATGCAGGAAGAAAGGGCAAGAAGAACAGAGGGGCTGTGACTGGAGGAAGGGGAGGGAGTGGGGGATGAGGTGGCTGAGGAGGCTCTGTGGACAGTTCCTGGCCATTTCTCCCCAACACTGACCGCTTTCAGAGGGGTTTAGAGGAGAGGCCCTGGTCTGGATTCTGAATGGAAGGGGGATTGGAAGATACGGAAACCCCACTTAAATCCTGGGCTTGGCTACAGGAGAATGGGGGGCGGGGTAGAGTGGAGAAGGGAAACAGTGTAGCTCAGGACGTGAAGAGGTGGACACCCAGGACCTGGCCGCTCACAGCCTGGGAGTGTGGAACAAGAGCTGTCAAGCTTGTGCCCAGTGAATGATGCAGCTTAGTGGTCGAGCCAGGCCAGGCATAAACCCTGGAGCCCAGCAAGAAGCACCGAGTGGAGCTGTAGGAACAGCCCCAGATGGGAAGCTGTCTTGTCTTTAAAAGCACCACCCCACGTGTCCGCTGAGCTGTCTTCCACGACACCTGTGAGGTGTCACCCACACGTCACCCAAACATATGGCTTGTGTTACCGTCACTTGAGCATGTCATCAGCCGAGTGATTCCCAAACATGTCCTCAGTGCTGGGGTCACCTAAACACATCTGCATAGACATCCCATGGGGTGGTCATCCGCGTGCCTCCCCCTGTGCGTCAGCCATGCCCTCACTATCTGGTGACATCATCCAGGAGCCTCCGGCTCCATCCATCCCCCCACCCCCCGCCCCCAGCCTGTTTCTTTACACACCCCCTGCACCTGTCTCCCTGGAAAGTCACTTAAGCAGGTCGACTGCATAATAGACACCTGTGAGGATAGCCGAAACATGTCACTTAAGGTGGCTGTCACTCAGCTACCATGCGCAGCAAGTACATTGCTGTTCTCAATCTAGCTGCGTTACAAAGGAAATCATTCCCAGGGGAGACAGGTTCCCTGCTGTTCCCACTGTCAAGGCACTTTTCTTCTGAGAGGAGGGAGTGGCAGGGGCGGCGGGGGCGGCATCTTCCCCCCATGGAAAGGGTGCTCCCCACACTTCAGTCCTTTCTGACAGTGAGGAGACCAGATGGCAACCTCTGTGTAGTCTATGCAAATGAGGGTGTTGTTTATGCTAATGAGTGCTGGGTGCTGTGCGAGGGAGGGGCTGCTAGGGGAGCTGGCTCAGCTCAAAGTGACAACAGCTTAGGACGAGGCTGAGAGCCCAGGTGGGGGGCGTGGCGTGGGGGGGTGGGCATAGAAGTGACTCATAAGCAAAAGGAGCTGAGACAGGCTGGAACCTGAGGTTAAACTCCTCATCACAAGATGAAAGAGAAGCTTGGAGCAGGCAGATGGGGAGGAGGGAGGAAGGATTGAACGGAAGGGGCCTCCCAGCTCAGGAGCCGCCCAGGAAGAAGAGCCTTGAGCTAATAATGGCCTCTCCATCCCCCATGGGCCTGCGACTCGGCAGGATGGCTGGGCTAGTTAGGTGGAAGAGGGCCCTAAACAAATGTGGGTGTCTCCCTTGGTTTTCTGCCTGCTCTGGGAATGCAAAAATCAACATTGACACAGGGTCCTCCTCGGAAACAGGCCAGTATAGGTCGGGACTTGAGGAGAGATTTGGATTTGCCCAGTGTAGTACCAAGCTGAGGCTCCTGCTGGTCAAAGTGCCTGGATACCCCTTGGCAGGAATTCTTGCCTCCAGGGGCATCACAAGGCAAGGCCACCCATGGCCTCTAGGCAGGTGTGTGCAGCGCTCTCAAGTGTTTATCAAAATCCATCTTCACTTCGGTCCTGGGATGTGCCATCTGCAATATATATATATATATATATATATATATATATATATATATATATATATATATATGTGTGTGTGTGTGTGTGTATGTATATATGTATGTATGTATGTATGTATGTGTATATACACACACACACACACACACAAACACACACACACACATATATGAAAGTGGGTGCTCAAAGGTATGGCTTCCCCAAAGTTCCATGGGTTCCACACAGAGGGAAGCATAATTTGAACTCAGTTCTCAGAGCTCTTTGCAGCCTAGATGGCAGAAAGAGGCTGCCCCCATTGTGACTGTACCCTCCAGGAGAAAGAATGGCATACCAACTCATTCTAGCATGACCTGATCCTGTAGGCTCTGTAGAGAGATCTAGAACAGGAGTCATCAGATGATAGTCTGTTTAGCCACAGCTTGTGAACTGAGAATGTTTTAATGATTTTGAATGGTTGGAGGAGAAAAGGAAAAGTGTAAGTTTATTCTGTGACATGAACATTCCGAGCAGCAGAAAACTTGACAGTCATGAATAAAGTTTTATCGGAACCTCAGCACACTGATTGGTTGACAGGCGCTCTTCAACTGTCTGTGTGCTATGAGGGAACAGAGAGAAATTATAAGATATCAGCTTTAAGACTTTTTTAGATTCGGTTTTTAATTGTATGTGTATGAGTGTTTTGCCTGTATGTATGTAAGAAATCCATGTGTGTGCAATGCCTGTAGTGGCCAGAAGAGTGTGTCCAATGCCCTGGAATGGAAGTTGCAGACAGGCATGAGCTGCCATATGGGTGCTAGGAATCAAACCTGGGTCCTCTGCAAGAGCAATAAGTGTTCCTAACCACTGATCCATCTCTCCCAACACCCAGGTGTGTGTGTGTGTGTGTGTGTGTGTGTGTGAGAGAGAGAGAGAGAGAGAGAGAGAGAGAGAGAGAGAGAGAGAGAGAGAGAGAGAGTCTGTTTTAATTTGCCTATGTATATCTGTGTCTTGGGGGTGGGTACACACATGAGTGCAGGGACTCACAGGGGCCAGAGGTATCAGATCCCCCTTTGCTGGAGTTACAGGCTGTTATGAACTACCCAATGTGGTTGCGATGGACCAAACTCAGGCCCTCTGCAAAAGTTCAGAGCCATCTCTCCAGTCCCAAGACCAACTTCAAGAGGGAACAAAGCCTGAGATATTTACTCTTGAACCTTTCCAATGAAAAGCGAGAGGGAGGTTTGAGGGGACACACACACACACACACACACACACACACACACACACACACACACTGGTCTGGGGACTTTGAAGGCAGAGCCAGTGCCCTTCAGCCCACTGCTGAGCACACATATTGTAGCACGGGTGTGGAGCACTGGTCAGTTTCTCTCTGTCCCTGTCTACCAGGGAGGAGATTCCTTGGGGACAGGAATGCAATTGTGCTTCTTTTGGTGTCCTCAGGGCAGGGCATAAAGTGACCTCTTGGCTGTCTGAAGGCAGGATTCCAAGGTCTCATGGTGATATCTTAGCTAATCAGGGTAGGGCAGTCAATAACATCTCATGCTCAGTTTCCCTGTTTATGGAGTGTAATGATCAACCAACATAGAATGGCCCCAATAGGTTCATATATTTAAATGCTTTGTGCCCAGTTGATGGAACTGTTTGGGAAGGATTAGGAGGCGTGGCCTTGTTGGAGGGGGTGTGTCACTAGGGTTGGAATATGAGGTTTCAAAAGCCTGTGCCAGGCCCAGTCTCTCTCTCCCTGCCTCCTGCCTTCAGATCAGGATGTAAGTAGTTCTCAGCTACTGCTCCAGTGCCATTACGATCATGTACTGACCCTCTTAAGCTATAAGCAAGCCCCTAATTAAATACTTCATTCTGTAAGTTGCCTTGATCACGGTGTCTCTTCACAGCAATAGAGCAGTAACTAAGACATTGGTGGTTGTGAGGAATGACTAGGGCCAGGCCTCATGCAGGCAGCAGCTAAGCCCAGCTCTTCGAAACCTGCATCACCCACAGGGCATCCTAAGACTGGCACGTGACCAGCTCGGCAGCTGCTCCTGGGCACAGATTTAGCTCAGGCTGAACATAGCACTCACTGTCCCCCTCTGCAGCACCAGACACGGAGCCTGTATACAGTGGGTGCTGCATAAATGCTGTCCTTCCTCCAATCCAGACCGCAGGTGTGCAAAGTCTTTGCAAAGTGAATGCGTGGAGCCTGGACAAGTTTGTCCTGGGATTGGCCTCCTGGATGGAACACTGCCTCCTCAGCCTTGCAATACTAGCCTTACCCTTGCATCTGCTTCTCTGCAGGCTGCCTGAGGTCCGGATCTCAGACAATGGTCCCTATGAGTGCCATGTGGGTATCTACGACAGAGCCACCAGGGAGAAGGTGGTCCTCGCCTCAGGCAACATCTTCCTCAACGTCATGGGTGAGTCAGTGTCTCAGGAAGGAGGGATGCGGGTGTGTGCATTCACACACAAGCAGGCTCACAGAAACTGTCCTGGGACACTTTGTCAACTCCTGTGGTTTATGTATAGGTGCCTCTCCCGTCTACTGCCCTTGGTTGGGAGGAGGAAAAGCCAGACTCTGGCAAGCTGTGACTGTGGAACCTGGCACCAACAGCCTCTTGTAAGGGACCCACTCTCTTCCCAGTCCCAAGCTCTAAGGACTCATGGTCTGTGCCTTGTCCCTGATCCTCATGTGTTGGTGTGTGACAGGCTGCTCGTTGATTGGACTAAAGAAGTCACTGAGGGAAGTGACTGCTGTCCAGAGACAGCAGGCGACCACAGCCCCTGAGCCACATTTATAGATGGTTGGCAAGGGATGTCATTCTCTTAAGCCACCCAGCTACATGCCCTGTGGCATGGTGTGGTTAGTGGAGGAAGGCCCTGAGCCTGTGGCTGCTGCAGCTGCTCTCCCCAGCAGAGGCCAAGGCTGCATCAGTAGAAGCCCTGAGAAGCACATGCTGAGAGAATCTTCAACAGGGGATAACTACCCGGGAGCCTCCGGGGAGGGAACCCAGCATCACAGCTGTGATAGGTTCCAGAGACTATCACCCCTGCCCCCCGGGCTCCTCCCAGGGCTTTTCTGGGGGTGTTGAAAAGCCAGGAAGTTAGAAAACATTCTGGGCTGCCTGTGGGGGCTCCTGTGTTCTCACCCTGGCTCTTTGCCTCCATTTGTGCATCTGTGACATAGGACAGCAACACTAGTATCTGTGTCCAGCTGTGTCATCGCTGAATCAACCCTCACCCAGCCTTAGTTTCCCTGTTGGAAATGCAAAGGCCTTGCTCTGAGTAGTCTCGGGAAGTCCCATCAGCGCGATGCTCTTGCCAGATGAACCACCATTCTGTGGCCACCCCTCTGCAGGAATGCTGGGCCTTGGCCTTGACCCAGGCTCTGTGTCTCTGTTTTTCTTATCAAATAATATTTGTCAGGGCCACAAAGTCTGCTGTGCTCTGCCAATCAATGAGAGCACAAAGGCCCTGCGGAAAGTCGTCGATCGAGGGAAATTGAAAACCTCCAAAGGCCAGACCTCCGGAGCAACATTGATCCCACCACAGTAGCCTGGGGAGGTGGCGGCATTGCTGGGCAGACGGGCTGACTTCTCTGACAGCGCATGCTCGGTGCCCAGCCCTGAGCTGGCCACCCCAGGGAAGAAACACAACTCAGCCTGTACCATCAAGGGGCTCCCAGTTCAATGAGAAAGACAGGCCCCATTATTTGCTCATCAGATGTTTATGACATCTGATGCATTCATGGCACAGGGACAAACTTGGAGCAGAACGAAGTTCCTGTCCTTGGTGGGTTTGCAGCGCAGGGTGCGAGCCAGGCGTAAGACGCATGCGCAGGTGAGGCACTAAGATGGCAGCTGTCTCTGACAGATGCCGGAAAGAAGGTAGAGGAGGGCTATGGGTAAAGAGGCCATGCAAAGGAAGGGCATGCTAATTAGGAGGGAGGGACTCCGAGGAGGCCACGCCCCTCTGCGGCCACTGGGCGCATAGCTAGGTGCTTGCACATATCCACACATCATGTCACTCCATCCTCACAATTAACCAGGGAGGAAAGGCTACCATGAACCCCATTTTTTTGTTTGTTTTTGTTTTTGAGACGGGATCTCATGTAGCCCAGGCTGGCCTCAGACCCTCTACCTAGCCAAGGGTGACCTTGAGCTTCTGAGCCTCCTGCTTCCGCCTCCCCAGTGCTGGGAGGACAGGCGTGAGCCACCACACTCCGTCAAGAGGTGCCAGGGCTTGAACCCAGGGCTTCATGAGTGAGACACGAGCACTCCATCCAGTGATCTACACACCCGGCCTTTTGAGGAACACTTTCTAGACGGCTCTCTTAGATCACAGTGTTCATGAGTAACATGAAGAGTGAAGGTTCTGGAAGCCTGGAGTGCTTCTGGGAGTGACAGGTCCAGTGAGGGTGCTCTGCCTACCTGGCTTTCCAGGGCCGCCTCTCTAGAGTCCACCTGTCTTTGCACCTCACCCTGGAGAAGTAGCCAGGATCTGTGGCAGCCCTGAGAAGGGCAGCAGCCACCCACGCTGGCCATGCCACCTGCAGACGTCTTCCCTTCAGCGGCATTACGTGCAACCCAACCACGAGGTCACTCTGACAGTGTCCCTTCCTTTCTGTGAGGTCTGCACCCAGTGACTCAGCAACTGTCAATCAAAATTGGGGAGGGTGTGATGATACATGGGCACATGTGTGTTGGGTGTCCTTGCCTGTGCGTGTACACAGAGCCCAGAGGAAGGTGTCAGGTGTCTTCTATCATTCTTGACCCAGTGGTGGGGTCGTCCCATGAACCAGAAGCTTGAGTTGGCAGCTAGACTGGCAGCCAGCCAGCCAGCCCCAGCAGTCCTCCTTTCTCTGCCCTCTGTGCTGGGCACACTCAGAGCACATCCAGCTTTTCACAGGAGTGCTGGGTTCAAACTCCAGGCCTCACGTTTGCGCGGCAGGTTCTCTTAACTACTGAACCGTCTATCCAGCTCAAAGAGACTTTAGTTTTCTTTTTCCATGATCCTGTGTGTGTGTCCATGTTTGCATGTGTGTTGAGTGCATGTGCATTGGAGCACCTACATGTGGGAGCACCTGCATGTGATAGTGAGAGTCATCCTCAGTTGCTCCTCCACTCTGTTCATGGAGGCAGGGTCTCTCAGTCAAACCCAGAGCTTGCTGATGTTACTAGTCTGTCTATCCACACCTACCCAGCATTTACATGGACTTGAACCCTACTTCTCTGTTTGCACCAAAAGCTCTTTAACCACGGAGCCGTCTCCCCAGCCCTGAGAGGTGTTTTTGTTTGTTTGTTTACTGTCTTTTTTAAAAATTATGCTTCCCCCTAACTCCACAACTTTCTTTGAATGTGTCTGTGCCAAGGCCCATTTCCAAAGTCACAGGCCCTCGCAATCTAGACTTATCTGTCCCTGCCCATATCCTTTCTCAGTGTCTCAGAGACCCTCCAAGTGAGTAGAGGTCATGCAATGCCTGGGCCCCCTTTGTGCCGTGAAGATGTGACAGCTAACAGTGAGGCAGGCTGGGGTTCCAGAGAGCCTCTCAGGAGAGTGAGGGGAGGAGCTGAGGCTGTGGACAGGGCCCAGGCCACCTCCATCAAAGTCACCGAGCACTGTCAGTCCTCCACAGCTGCTCACAGAGGCCTCTGGGTGGAGATGAAACCAAAAGAGTGGCCGTAATTTCACGCCTATCACATCCCGCTATGTGGTAGGAAAAGACATTTGGGAGGCCCGTGAGCGACACTCAGGGTGTGTGCCGCACACAGCCATTAAAATGTTTTTATCCGAGCTGCCGACAAATCGTGAGCCAATTTGAGAGCCGCGTGCTGGGCTCCGGGAATATGCTGCACGCAGTCATGGGAGGATGGTAAAGCTGCTTCCTGGAGGTGCAGGTCCTGGGGGTGAGCGTGTTAAGGGGCTTGCGTTACAAGCAATTAAACATAATGAGGCCCGGGCTCTTCGCCCCCGCCAAAGCTGAAGTCTTCCTCCTGAGTGGCCAGGGGCAGCACCTCAGCCACAGGTCATGGCATCGGGCCTGTGCTGGTCCCAGCTCAGTGCACACGCCAAGGCTGATCACGTGACCCTACAAGGGCTGTTACAGACACGGTTGTCCTTGTTTGACAGAGCAGGGAACAGAGGCCCTGAGCATTAAGAGACCTGTCATGGTAGTGACAGGAGCTAGGAGGTCCTATCCGGCCTGCTTTGTTCACAGCTAGCAGCCCTAACTCCACGCAGACTCCCAAGGGAACACCCCTACCTTTGTCATAGGTTCTCTGTAACCCCAATCCTCACCATTCTGGGGTGTAGGACAGAGGCCTCACTCACAGAGCCCAGGCTGGAGCATCTGGCACTGGACTCTCCTACAGTCAGGTGGGGTTGTGGTACCCAGGTGAGGAGATAGGGGTCTGGGGAAGGGAGAGGAAACATCCACACTGCCTCCATCCCCATCCCTCATCCTCATCCACTGCCCAGAACAACCCTTTCTACTTAACCCCTCTAACAGAGTGCTGGACCTGGAGTCTGGAAGACCAGGTGACAAACTCCAATTAAGTTAGTGTCTACTTTTGACGCGGGTGGCCCATGCCATTCAACTTCTTTTCCAGTATAAAAAAAATTTAATGGTTAATAATACATAATGCCTTATTTTAAAGACAGGGTCTCGTGTAGCCCAGGCTGGTCTCAAATTCGACGTGTAACCAGCAATGACCTTAAACTTTTCTTTTAAAAACATACTTGTTTTCATTTTATGCATATGCGTGTTCTGCCTGCGTGTGTGTCTGTGCGTCATGTGCATGGAGTGTCTTCAGAAGCCAGAAGAGGGTGTTGGACCCCCTAGAGCTGGAGTTACAGGTGGTTGCTAGCTGTCCTGTGGGTGCTGAGAATTGAACCTAGGTCCTCTGCAAGAGCAGCCAGTGCTCTTAACCCCTGAGCCCTCTCCCCAGCCTCGTGAACTTCTAACCTTCCTGCCTCCATGTCCCAAGTGCTGGGATTACAGGCATGTGCCGTGAGGTGCTGGGGGTGGAACCCGGGGCTTCGTGCACTGTATGCAAGCACTCCCTCAGCTGAGCCCAGAATGTCTTTTTTTGTCCAAATAGATCAGAAAGTGGCTTGTGTGTCTACCTGGGGTCACTCTCTCATCCAGCCTTCCCCTGGCAAGTGTTTATTGAGCAGCTAGCACGCATGTCCCACCCTCAGCCCACAAGCAGGGTGTGTGGCCCGGGAGAGTTATGGAAGTGGCCCAATGAAATCTGGAACTTACTTGAAACCTTATGAGATATATTTTGCAGTTTGTAGAAGACAATGTATTGAATGACAACATGATTGGACATGCCTGTGACACATTCTGGGTACTGTCCCATGCACTGGAACAGTACTTCAGGTGTGCAGACCATAAAGTGGACTCTGAGCCTGGGCAACACTGTCACACAGTGTTTCTAAAAGTGGCCATACAGTCAGGGACCAGCAGAGAGAGAGGTGGTGTCATTTGAGCAGGGTCCTTGGAGAAGGTGGCATTTGGAGAGGGTACAACAGCTGCTCAGGAGCTCCTTACTCAGGAGCCCCCAGCCCCAAGCCTGCTCCAGGCCAGGAGTCCAGTGGAGAGTGAGGCAGAGTCCTCACCCCAGTGACCTGCCTTCCAACAGGGATGACTCAGCTTGAGGTCCCCACATGAACCTTCAAAAGTGTGTTCATTTCTCAGGCCTGCCTGGAGCGTATGACCGTGAACTGGTAGACTGTGGCCGCAGTGACTGGCCGCTGGTGACTGTCACAGCCTTCACCTCTCTGTTCCGTGACCCAGTCCTTCTTCATGCGAATCGGTCTCTGCATCAGGTGGTGTTTCTTTCCATGAGGTTGTGCTGCCCTGTCTACTTTTCTTTCTTTCTGATTTTGTTATATTTTATTTTAAGACTGGGTCTCACGTAGCTCGGGCTGGCTTGGAACCAAGGATGACCTTGAACTGTCTACCCCCAGATTGTGGTATTTACAGACATGTGCCACTACATGCTGGGGATCTAACCCCAGGCTTTCTGCCCTCTGGGCAAGCACTCTACTTACAGGGCCACATTCCCAGGCCCACACTTTCTTCTTCTGAGGACACCATTCACTAGATTAAGACCCGCCCTGGTCTGGAATAGCCTCAGCTCAGCCTAATTACATCAAGAAGGTCACACTCTCAGGGACCAGGGCTCAGGACTTCACCATATGTTTGAGGAAACAATTTCAAGCCAGTAACGGAGCCAGGAGGGAGGAGGCTGGGATTGGGAAGCCACTGCTCTGTGTTCCCAGTGACATGGTCACCCATCATTGTGCAAGCCCTAACACACCAAACTCATCTGTTCATGCATTCTCTTAAGAACACTTGAGCACTCAAAGAGGCAATCCTGCCACTTTCCCTTCGACAGAGGGAAATAGAAAGGTGCTGTCGCTTGCTGAGTTCCCTAGCCAGAAAATGGAGTGTGAGGTGTGGGAGGCAAAGACTTAGCTTATGCCTGAACTGACCACCTGTCTTAGTTGATGTTCTATTACTGGGGAGAGACACCATAACCACAGCAACTCTTATAAAGGGAAGCATTTAACTGGGGCTGGTACAGTTCAGAGCTTTAGTCTATTGTCAGCACGGCAGGGAAGCATGGATGCATGCAGGCAGTTCGAGAAGTAGTTGAGAGTTCTACATCTGGATCCAGAGGCAGCAGGAAGAGAGAGAGAGCCACTGGGCCTGGCTTGGGCTTGTCCACCCCTAGGGATACACTCCCTCCAACAAGGCCACACCTCCTAATCCTTTCAAACAGTGCCACTCCCTGCTGACCAAGCGTTCAAATCTGTGAGCCTGTGGAGGGTACTCCCACACATACCACCACACCATCCGCTCTGAAGGCGGCTTACCACCAAGCAGTGGGAACTCAGACAAACAGGCCCGGAGTGTTCGCCAAACAAGGACGGAGCACTGGGTTCCATGCCCAGCACTACATAAAACTGGACGTGGCAGTGCCCTCTTATAATCCAGCACTCAGGAGCCTGAGGATTTCAAGGTCATCCTTTGCTATGTATGGGTTTGAGGCCAGCCTGGGCTACGTGAGACTCTGTCTCAAGCGATAGTGAGCCGTCCTTTCAGGGATCCCCTCTCTTCAGAGTTCTCTAATGAGGATGGCAGATGTAGTGACCCTTTGACCCCCAGGCCAAAGTGCAATACTTTCTACTCCTGGAGCACCCAGGAGCGGTGCTTGTGTGAGGCACCTGGTGTGCTTGTCTTCCAGAGAGTTCTGCACAGCTTTTCTTGTGGCTGGTGCTCCCACCCACACCCACACCCACCTTACTGTCTCTTGGGATGGTTGTATCGAGTGATGACTCACACATCGCCGTTCATTTAAGAGTTCCTATTTACATCCAGGGCCCTGCAGCCATCACCACAGTCAGTTCTAGAATGTTTCCATCACTCCCCAAAGAAGCCTGTGGCCATGGTCACACATTCTACGTGCCCCAGCTTTCCTTACTCTGGGTATTTCAAACAGTCAAAATCATATAAACTACATGGATCTTTTGTGACCGGCTTCTTTCATTAATATTCTCACAGTTCATATGTGGTATACCAGGTGTCAACACTGTTATGCCCAGATTGTGACCCCAAAGACATCACCACAGGCCTTAGGTACAGAATGCAAAAGCAAGGTTTATTTCTGTTTACAAGCCGCGGGCAGGGAAGCTCGATCCAAAGCACTCACTCATAGTAACTGTGAGGCCAGGAGGAACTTGCTTTTTCTTTGTGTGGCTAGCTTTTTAAAGGCAAAATCCACAAGCCCTTCGGGGGGGTTGGGGGAGTTTTGCACGGGTGCAACTCGGATTGGTTTATTTTTATCTCTGTTCTCTTTTAATTGGGTGAGGGTATGTAACCTTTGAATTTACTGGTTGGTGGTTACAATTTATTACTTTGGGGGCAGTCCAGCACAAGTCCCAGGCTTTGTCCTTGAGCCACCATGGGGGCTGGCTGGCCAAGCACGTACTGCACATAACTCTAAGTTGGTGAGGGGCCCCAGACAGTAAACATCTGGCTGAACTTTGAGCAGTCAAAGTGTGTGCAGAAAGGGAGCTACTGCAAGGACTATGTCTTTTGTTCATGGCCCTCCCAGAAACTGCTTGCTCAAGTCTCAGGAAACTGAAATTGAGGCCTGATCTCTGAGAGAAGACTGAGCAGCCTGTTATGGCATCTGCTTGGTCCTTTCAAACACTTCATCATATTTTAGTATTAAGCAGTATCCCACTTTATGGATTTCTCTTATTTGTGGATCTTTTGTCTGTGGAGGGCGCTGGGTTGTTCCCACTTTGTGGGGCTCTTGAATCGTACCACTGTGTACTTGTGAGCGAGTTCTTGTATGACCATAGTTTCTGCCTTCTTCTCTGGAAGTAAATGGTTGAGTCAAACGGTGAATGGACTCAGTCTTTTAAGGGAATGGCAGAAAGCTTTCATGGTTGCTGTATGTTTTGGGTGGATCTGAGTGGAGTTTTTTGTTATTGTTTCATTTGGTTTATTGTCTTTGTGACAGGGTCTCACTCTGTAACCCAGGCTACCCTTAACTCACAGCAATCCTCCTGCCTCAGCCTCCCAAGTACTGGGATTTTGTGAGACTCCAACACGCCCATTTTATGTTTCCCAGCAGTGTATGAAGGACCCAGCTCCTCCAAGTTCTGGCCAACACTTGTTACTAAAAGCCAGAGGTCTTTTTGGTCCAGCCATTCATCCAGGTCAGGGGAGGTGGCATCTCTTTGTGGGTTTAAACTGCGCTCCCTGCAGGAGGCTCTTGGCCATGTCAGTATCTCCCCTGGGACCAGCCAATGCACAGGTTTGCTCCTGCTTTGTTTAGCTGTAAGGGTCCTTGATCTTCTTAGTCATCCCTTGTCCCCGGCTCCCCGATCTGCATATCCTCTCCCATTCTGTAGTTTTACTTTCAGGAGGGTGACCTCTGGAGAACAAAAGGCTTTGACACCCGCGTTCTATTTGATCCACTTTTCTTTTATTGCCGTGTTGTTAGTGCCTCAGTCAGGGGGCCATTCACTAACGCCAGGCACAATTTACCACATAGTTTTCTTCCAAGAAGAGTTTTTATGACTTTAGCTCTTTCATGGGCAGACAGTGCATATTGAGTTATTTTATTGATGGCAAGAGGGAGGGGTCCCTATTTCCCAGAAAATTCCTGTGGTACACTATCCATCCCATTGAATTCTCCCAGCCCGGCTAGCAAGCACACTCTGAGGCGGGAAGTTCTCTTGGTTCTGAATCTTACCCAGATGGTGAGGACTGTACCTCACTCACTATCTGACACAAGAGGAAGGGAGTGACAGGGTCGATGGAGTCTCAGAAATGTCCAAGCCTTGGGCAAAATGCAGGAGGTTTATGGAATATTGTCTCTTGGTGGGCAAGCCACTTTTGACAGAAAAAATAAAGTGTTTCTCACATGCTTGGCGTTTTTTTAAGTTTGATTATTTAATTAATTTCTGTGTGCTTCCTGCACTCGTTTATGTGTACCACCTGCACTCAGGTATCCACTGAGTCCAGAGAGCACCTGAGCCCCCAAGAGCGGCAGTTATAGGCAGTTGGGAGCCACCTGATGCGGCCATTGGGAACTTAAATGTAGGTAGGTCCTAAGAGCAGTAAGTAAGCTCTTAACTGTTGAACCATCAACACTCCCCACCACCACCACCACCACCACCACCACCACCACCACCACTACCACCGCGTGCCCAGCTCCTGGGGCTCTCCATTCTGCCTCACAGTTCTGTGTTGGCCCTTATGCACACGTGGCACTGGCTCGGGAACCATGTGACTTTGGGCACTGGGTTCATGGGATGCTCCCCGGTGACCAGTTCATCCAGGTTCCCCATAGAAAGAAGCTTGCCTTGGGTAGATGGAAGCTTCCAGAAGAAAGGACCCAGGAGTTCCTCAGGATTGGTGGAGGCCAACCTGCCTCCCTGAGGTCTGGCCAGAGCTCAGGCTCTTTGTCGAATCCAGCCCTGAGTGCCTTTCTTGAGAAAGGCGAATTCCCAAGACTAGTTACTTGGAGTTGTCAGGAGCACGATGCCATCTGTAGAGTTCCCTCTTGTCTTGGTTATTATTCTGTTGCTGTGACAAAACACCACGACCCAGGCAACTGACAGAGAAGGAGTTAATTGGGCTTACAGTTCCAGAGAGTGAGTCCATGACCATCATGGTTGGGGACTATGGCAGAGGACAGGCAGGCATGGCATTGAGGCGGTCGCTGGAAGCCCATATCTTGAGATACAACCTTGAGGCAGAGAGAAAGAGACACATGGAACGGTGCTGAGTCTTTTGAAACCTCAAAGGCAGACACACCGCCTCTAACAGGACCACACCTCCTAATCCTTCCCAAACAGTTCCACCAACTGGGAACCTAGCATTCAAATACATGAGCCTGATGGGGTGGGAGAGGGAGTTAGGGGTCCAGGGGGCACAGTCCACCAGTGGGCGGGAACACTGCACTGCTCCGAGGCTCCTGGCAGGGGCTGCTGAGAGGCAGGACTCACAGCTGCAGGACCACACATCCCAGGATGCCTGCTGGGAGGAAAATGATGGACTCCAGGCCCTGTCTGGAAGCCTGAGGGGATGAGCCACCCACTGGGCACACACTAATTACAGTAACCAGCCCTAAGCCACCTCTAAGTACAGACCCAAGGAACCAAGGCTGGGTGCTCCACAGAGGAGGAGGATGTGACAGATTGGGATCCAGGCCAGAGCCACAGAGAACTGGGGAGAACTCAGAACCAAGAGGCACTGGGAAGCCAGGCTGTGAACCCCAACTCCTCTCTCCTCCTTCAGAAGTCCCCAGAGTCTTGGGCCGACCAGAAGCCCCGATGAGGCCAGACCTGTGACCTCTCTCCTGTCCCACTATCCCCCTTCCTACTACTCTGGGTTAGGGACAAACCAATGTTTCATGTTCCCCAAGCTACAGAAGAAGGTGTCTGGGCAGTCACTGTCCTCAGCTAGACTAGGCCTGCTGTGAGTATGGGGCTGACACACTTATGATGAGGTGCTGAGGGCTTTGTGTTTGGGTATACATTTTCTACCCATCCCTGAGACTGTTTACTGAGTGTTTATCAGCCACCAGGCATGGCTCAGCTCCTGCTGGATCTTGGGTATCAATTCTATAAGTGAGGCCTGTTTGTTTGTTTTCCTGTTTCACAAAGGGGAAAAACCAAGCTGTAGGAGATGTGCCCAGGGATGCAAGTCTGGGTAGGGTAGAACAGCATTTCTCAACCTGTGGGTCGCAACCCCTTGGAGGCAAACAACCCTTTCCAGGGGTCACATATCAGATATCCCATGTATCAGATATTTACATTACAATTCATAGCATTAGCAGAATTACAGTTATGAAGTAGCAATGGAATAATTTTTATGGTGGGGTGGGGTCACCACCACATGAGGAACTGTATTAGAGCGTCACAGCATTAGGAAGGTTGAGGACCACTGAACCTGCTAGTGTGGAAGCCAGGGCTCCCTGTGAAGGCATGAGGATGAGGGCTGAGTCGGGCGGGCAGAAACCAAGTTCTTGTCTTAAGGAGAACTGTACAGACAGAAAAGGGGGTGACACAAAGGGATTGGCGGCTGTGTCGTACCACACCTGCGGCCTGGCTCCAAGAGAGCAAGAAAGGGCGAGATAAGGTCCCCAGTGACTTGGATGGGTCATCAACACAGTACTCACTCCTCCCAAGTTCTTACAAATGCAGGCCTTCTGAGCATGCACCCTTGGCTGAATGTGGCCCCAGTACAGGGAGGGTTGAGTCTTTTCTCTGCTGCCTTTGCTGTGCTAATCTCTGGAATGTTCTCCTTTGCTATTTTCTATTCTCCTGCCTCACCGCCGAGCCCCGCTTCAGCCCACTGTGGAGTACGAGGAGCATGACCTGGAATATCACTTCAGTTCCCTGGGCCTCAGTCTTCCTTTCTGCTAACTGGGGGTTTCAACAGCATCTCCCCTGTTGGGAGATGTCAAATAAACAGAGCTCTGTGGCCCAGGCTCACAGTGAAGGGGTTTCTCCTTCCCCACTCTTGGCTAGCACTCTCCCCTGTCAGCATCAGCTTCAGCAGGGGCCAGGCCCAGGTGACAGCTGCATGAAATGATAACAGCCGGGGGCAGATGTCTCAGCAGGATGGTGGCAACTCTGTCCCCTCCCAGGGTGTTAAGCTATGTTGACTGCCAAGAGATGGAAGCACATGGAGCCAGCAGCACCCTGACCAGACCCACCCCTTCCAGTCTGCCTGACACTTCCTCTCTGGGTGGGTCTTCTTGCCTGGAAATGGGTCTCTTCTCCCATGGGCCTGCTACAAGCCACAGACAACATGGTACCTATGAGTGGACAGGAAGCACTTGGCCTGTTTGTACAGGAAGTGCTCTGCTCACACACCACATACTGCCATTGTGATGGTACAGAGAAGTCGTGGAAAGGCTGAGACTACACAAGCCAGCCCCAGGACTGGTCAGTACGCACAGCATCTGGAGCATGAGGGACCATTCTGCACAGCAGCCCTCAGGCATGGGGACCACCTGGAGAAAGAGGATAAGCATGGATGTCTAGCAAGACCTGGCACAGGATTGAGATGTTCATCTGAGAAGGATAACTGTGAGACCTCAGTCAGTACCCTCAGCTTCAGGGATATGGAATGGAGACCAAAGGCCCCGGGCACCTCCCCAGGCCTACTTTCTGTTGATCAGGTAGATCTTCCAAGATGGCCAGTGCAGGGCCTGAGATAGTGGCTCAGCTGAGCTGCCCTGAGGGTCCAGAGCAAGGGACGCAGTCCAGAGTACGCAGGCATGATAGGCCAAGGACCTCCAAGCTGGATACAAGCATGTCTAGAACATGACACTGCTGTCTTGAGTGCCTGGAACCAGCTGGGGGTCTGGAGAAGGACTGATGTCCCCTCCACCCACATGCCCGCCCACAGGTCTCTCGGTTGCCAAAGCCCCCGGCTGAGCACCAGTGTGGAATAGGCAGACAGATGGGTCTGAGCTCAGAGGAGCACTTCAGAGTGAGCCGAGTCATCTAGCAAGGACAGTCACTTCCCAGCTTCAGCCCCCAAGGTCTGCGCCTGCTGCCCACTGCCTGCCTCCTGCACCGGATCCTCAAATCCCTACCCACCCTCTTTGAACACAGCTCTGCCAAGTTGGGGCGCCCTTGACAACAACCAACTGCGCACCTCACACAGACCCAGCACGTTCATTCAATCAGCCATCCAGCTCGTCCTCTTGAGCCCCTTTCAAGGGAAGTAGGACAATAGATATTCAGCCAGGGGCAGCAGGACAGCCAGATGGCCACTGGATGAGAAATCATCCCCACCAGACACCGAGCCTTTTCTCAACATGGACAGCATAAGATGCCCAGACACTGTCAGCTGGTACTCCAGCAGCCTGGGAGTCAACAGGTGGGGGTCCAGAGGAAACTGAGTCAATGCCCAGGCACACTGTCAGCTGGTACTCTGGCAGCCTGGGAGTCAACAGGTGGGGGTCCAGAGGAAACTGAGTCAATGCCCAGGCACACTGTCAGGTGGTACTCCAGCAGCCTGGGAGTCAATAGGTGGGGGTCCAGAGGAAACTGAGTCAACGTCCAGGCACACTGTCAGCTGGTACTCCAGCAGCCTGGGCATCAACAGATCCAGAGGAAACTGAGTCAGTTCAGTACCGAGCTGGCGCCCATCGCCCTCTGAAGCCATTCCTTCTCCACTTAAGGCTTGAGGGGCAGATGGAGACATGGCTATCGAAGCCCACACTGGGTGTGGTTTATATTAACCACCTCCATGACTGTGACTGGGAGAGCAGACAGCTTGGTCAAATGGCACACCCCTCTGTGAGGGTAGGCTCCCCAGAACCACAGAGGCCGTGGCCACCCTCCCCTCCCCAGGGAACTCAGTGCCTGAGGGGAAGAGAACAGGACATGTGTCCACTCATCTCACAAGCTCTCCTTCTAATTCAAACCACCTTTGCAAGCACCCCCTATCTTAGTTAGGGTTTCCATGGTGTCAAGAGACACCACGACCATGGCAACTCTTATAAAGGAAAACATTTAATTGGGGCAGCTTGCAGTTCAGAGGTTCAGTCCATTATCATCATGGTGGGACATTGTGACATGCAGGCAGACATGGTGTTGGAGAATTCTACATCTTGATATGCAGGTTACAGGAAGTGAACTGAGATACAGGGCATATCTTGAGTGTAGGAGACCTCAAAGCCCGCCCCCACAGTGACACACTTCCTCCAACAAGGCCACATCTACTCCAACAGAGCCATACCTCCTAATAGTGCCACTCCCCATGAGTTTATGGGGGCCAATTACATTCAAACTACCACACCCCCTAAGAGCCTGCTACATTGAAGGGATGAGTCCTAGTCCCCCTATGGAAGACCACTTCGGGAAGAGACTGGGTCAATAGAGAGCAGCCAAGTAAGTGTGGCAGACTTTGTCAGTGGCAGACTTTGCCCCAAGCCCTTTAAACGTAGAGATTCACAACCCTCGGGACATACACAGGCCTCCGGCACTTTAGTCAGTGAGGAAGCTGAGGTCCAGAAAGATGATCATGACCAAGGCCACACAGTGAGTCAGTGGCTTGCAAGCCCAATAGCCTCGTTCCAGAAGCTTCTGTGTGGCCACTCACTGAGCTGCCCATCTCGCCTTCCAGAGCCAAACAAAAGAGTCTCATCTCCCTTGAGCTCTCCAGACAAGTGGCTGCAGCATCCAAGTCTCCCCCACCTTCTGGACTTTCCACATCTTGCCACCCGTAGTGCCTGTCTATTTGTAGATGCTCATCCACTCCGCTCGGCCTCCGGGTCCCCATCTGAGCATGTCTGCAGGAGCACCATTAAACCCTGACAAGTGTTAGGTCAGCGCAATGCTTTATTCCCCACACCACTGGGAGCAGGATTTAGTGTCTCTGGCAGAAGGTAAACTCCCCTCCCTGGGACAGGACCCTTAATTACCAGTGATATGTGATGTTGGAGCTGCAGCGCCTCAGGCCCAGGATTGTAAAGAGAGCAGCAGGCTGAGGTTCTCCTTTCCCATAACCATCTGAGGAGCAAAAGAACCTGGAGCCGGAGCAGTGGGAGGCTGGCAGTGTGGGAGCCAACTGCAGCCCTGAAGGGAGGTGGGCTGGGGAAACACAATCCTGGCACTGTGTATTGAAGGGGAAACTGAGACCAAGATCACATTGCAAGTGGGATCTGCCCTGGGGCTTATAGTCCTGACTGCTGATCTGGCCACGGTGGTTTCCTAGACTTGGTTTCCCCGTCTGTATAGAAGGAGGCACGGTTCCTTCATACACTCTCAGTCATTAAAGCTTTGGCTGACTGAGGCTCATGATGAGCCAGGCATTGGGCAGAGTTCTTCAGGGATGCTCTCACAAGAGACAAGTAGGAGACAAGTAGGATTATTCCCATTTCACAGAAAAGGAAACTGAGGCCCAAAAGTTCCAAGGGCTGATGTGTGCACCAAGGGCCTGACCTCCGAGCTCCAGGACTGACACAGGGCTGGAAGGCCTAGATCCTTCCTCAGGGAGTCCATGACTGGCAGGGAGCCAGGCAGGAACACAGGTTCCTGGAACACTGGGAATGGGAGTGATGGGGGGAGACAAGGGTGCAAGCTGAGGGATGTGGGCATCCCAGGCAGGAGTCTCTTCCTGGGAGTGCTAGCCCTAGCTGGTAGAAGCATCCTATAGGGCCAGATGCAGGAAGGGGAGGGTAGAGTACATCCTTCAAGCAGCGTCTTAGGCATTGTTCTTTTGCTGGGAAGACACCATGCCCGAGGCAGCTCTTAATGGGGCTTGCTTACAGTTTCAGAACTTTAGTCCTTCATTACCTTGGGGAGCGTGGCGCCATGCAGGCAGACACTGGAGCAGTAGCTGCGAGCTACATTATGATCTGTGGGCAGAAGGAGAGACTCCAGGCCTGGCATGGTCACTCGAATCCCCAAAGCTCATGCCCAGTGACACACTTCCTCCAACAAGGCCACTCTTCCTAATTCTAATCTTTTCAGATAGTCCCACTTCCTGGTGACTAAGGACTCAAATATGTGAGCTTATGGGGGCCACTTTTACTCAAGTTGCCACAAGCGGGGAACACCCCTCTATGCTGGATCATGGGGAGGGGCAATCAGAGGTGGCAATGATACTAGCCATGCACTCAACTGGTGACAGGCAAGGGTCTCGGTACTTTACATAGTGTTCAGCAAAACCCTGTAAAGCCCATACTATGATGGTTCTATTCTGGGGATGAGCAAACTGAGGCTCAGCAAGGATCAGCGACCAGCTGCTATCACCTAACCATTGAATGTCAGAGTCAAGATGTGACTTTGAGTAGCCAGATTCCTAGGTCAGAGGTGAATCAATGGCTGAGGGATGAGCATGCTCTGAGCACTGAGCAGGCTCCCTCCCCATGCTCTAGCACACAGGGGTGTTCCCTGCTTGTGGTGGTTTGAATAAGAAGGGCTTCCATAAGCTCATAAATTTGAATTCTTAGTCACTTAGGAGTGGCACTGTTTGAAAGGATTAGAAGGACCGGAAAGGCTATGAGGAGGGGATCCAGACCCTGAACCTCTGGGGCTCCACCAAGCCCCTCCTCCTCGTTTGCAGTTGGGCACCTTCCGGAAGAAAGTTTCACTTGGCTCGTCCATGGATCCAAGAGAGAGCCAGTAATGGAAGCAGTTGGGAGTGTTCAAGGTTGAAGCTGAGTGACGGGTGCCTGTGTATTCATGGTTCGATACTTTTCCCCCCTTTTCCCACTGTGTGTGTATGTGTGTGTGTGTGTGATATGCACATGTGTGTGCATATTTGCACATATGTGGGCACACATGTGTACATGTGCACGTGGAGGCCCATGACTGATGTCAGGAATCATCTTCAAATGCTCTTCCACCTCATTCGTTGAGGCAGGATCTCTCAATCAAACCCAGAGCTCACTGATACAGCATGTCTTGCCAGCAGCTTGCTTTGGGGATCCTCTGTCTCTGCCTTCTGAGGCTGGAATTACAGGCAAACCACCACACCCACATGGCAATTCCACAGATTCTGGCGACTCCAACTAGTGTCCTCATGCTTGTGTGGCAACCACTTTAACCACTGAGCCCCCCAGCCCTGACTGAACTTTAGTATGAACTATCAGGGAGGAAATGTGGGAGCTCCTTTCCACTGGAAACCCTTCCTGAAGCTGCTCCTCCTGAAAACCATGCTATGAACAGCAAGCCAAACAGATGACTTATTTGACTCCAACTTAAAATCCAGTCCTAAAATGCTCACAGGATGAGAAAGGCAATGGAGTCAACGCCTCCTGGAAAATCCGCCCCGCCCCGGAAGGAAGCCTTTGAGCTGGGGTGTGGGGTACAGATATGGAATCAAGAGCAGACTGACCCAACATGGTGCTTTCCAGGGCAACAATAAAAAGCAAGAGTGGCCAGAGTCCACGTGTGCCCACTGCGCGGCCATGCACTAGAATGCCCATACTTTACCTCATGAGAATGGCCCAGTGGGAAGAGACACCCTGAAGACTCCTGGCCCTGGGCAAGACCAGAACCTAAAATTCCACTGAGCATGTACTCTACTGACTGAATTGCTCTTCTAGCTGGAACCCTCAGCCAGGGACCACCCACCTCCATCTCACACCCCTCAAGTTGCTCCCAGAGACAATGCCCGTATTACCCTTGTCCTACCAGCTACCTAGGAACACAGCTCTCCTAGCCAAGACTGCAGCCTCCCAGCTGGGGGTCCCGAGCCCTGTGCATCTAGGCAGGGGTAAGCCCTGTTCCCAGCCACCAACACAGAGGCTCCGTGTGTGCTTGGAGGGACATGGCCCAGCTAATGGGACAGTGGTATTCCTGAGCGGGCTTCCTGGAGCCCAGCAGCCCAGCCTACCGATGGGCTTAAAGGAGACTCTTCAGGATGCTTCTGCGCTTGCAGCGCCTCCCTGGGGTTCCACAGCCTTCCAGAGGCTTCGAGTACACTGATACCCAGGGTGAAACTGCCCAAGCATGTGATACGTACCTGTGGGGTACACTGAAAAGGTCCCCCATATCGACCAGCCCTGCTGTTATGAAACGAATCTGTGGCATACCTCACAGACTTCATCTCTGCATCTATGGAAGGTCTTTGGCACATTCTCTCTATAAAGCACAATGGCAGTTGTGGGACAGCTCAGACTCACAGGAGGGAGTCACCCATGAGGCTCAGGCCAAAGAACCCCAGGACCATGGGGTCTACCACACAAGACTGGCAGCTTTGAAGGCCAACCTACAAACCTGGGTTATTGACAAGCAGCCAACCCAGGCATGCTAGGAAAGTTCCCCAGTTGTGGGAGGCAGGGCTTTGGAGTGTAAAGTCCTGGACCCAGTCAGTGCAGAGGGTTAGGGATGCCCCAGCCCTATGTGTGGATGCTTGGAGAACCAGGCTGGCATTTCCAACCCCCTCAGGCCCACTCTGTAACCTCTACTACTGTCTAATGAGTGTCTATTATGTAACAAGCCCTCTGTTCACAGGACAGTTTGGGGATGAACCCACTGAAGCTTGTCCAGGTCAAGGCAGCAGTTGGCACATTTGAACTTGCCTTGAGTTGCCTGGAGGAACTGAAAGTCCAGTATCTGGGTACGGAAGGGGTCCAAGGACTTGCAGTGGTGACGGACTCCCAGAGAACTGCTGGTCCAGGGAACATATTTTGAGAACCAGTGGGTTCAAGGCATAGTCTAGAAACAGCACTGGAGGGCCGGTGAGATGGCTTAGCAGATAAAGGTGCTTGCTGCCAAGCCTGGTGGCCTGAGTTCGATCACCAAGACTCACAAGGTAGAAGAAGAGAATCAACTCCCACAAATGATCCTCTGACATTCTTGTGCATGCTATGGCATAACTACATGTACACACACACACACACACACACACACACACACACACACACACACATACACACACACACGTCAAAAGAGTGCAGTGACGGTCCAGACCCAACAGGAAGCACCACTCCCCTTGAAGTGTGGACAGGGTCTCTTCCCCTCCTCCCCCACTGGTCTCACTAGCATGTACTTTGCTCACTCACTATTCCCCTGAGGTAGCTCCTGCTCTCCAGAGCACTCAGCCAAAGCTTCCAGCTCAGCTGTTTATCACCTGTCACAGCTGGCAGGGAGGGGCACACAAGTGAGTGGGCACTGCCAGCAGCTCTCCACAGAGCAGGCTCAGGAGAGCAGATGATAACTTGACATGATTGGGCTCCTGCTGAGCCCAGAGAGGTCATCATCTCAGGGTGGGAAGGACCCCAGGACAGCGGGTGTCCATGCTGACAATGACCTGGGACACGGACCCTCTCATGTGGCCATTGTCTCAGCACAGGGATCCCACAGCTAAGCTCAAGTTCATGGTGGGGGCACGACTCAGCTCTGCATCTGGGGCCCATGTAGGCACAGCTACTAAGTCTCTCTCCTGTCATGGATCATGGTTCTGTGTGGGGACTTGTCCTGGGTTTGCTCCTGCCTGGGACTGTGACTATTCAGCTCGATATTTAATTTTCCCCTAAACCACAGACTTGAGTCCTTCCCTCCCTCTCCTTTTTCTTCATTGGCAGGATCCACATCTACTGGGAACCATCTCTGGGAAAGAGTGTGGCGGGGAGATTCCCACCCTTTTAAATGGGGCAGGGACTGGAGGCTGCGGCATCTGGGTCCCTCCCCAACTCACCCATGGTACAAACATTTCTTGAGTGTTGGGAGGAGACAAGAGTCCTTCTTTTAGAGTGTTTGGGGAAGGAAGGAGGGAAGGGATGGAAAAAAGGGACAGAGAAAGCTCAGTGTGTTTGGAGCATCGCGACAGGGTGGGTATCTGATGGAGAAGGCTGGAGATGAAGCCAGGCCGGCCCAGCACACTCTCAGGGTCATCTGGGATCCCTGTCACAGCCTGGCTGGTGTCCTCTGCTCACAGAAATGAGAGGCCCAAGCAGGAATGGAATTGGAGCTTCTGTGTAGCAGACTGCCTAAAGTTTAAGGCTGGGATGTGGGGGACAAAGTCCCAGGCCCCGGAAAGCACAGCCCAGCTGAGAGACAGAGGCAGACCCTGGTCAGAGTGACAAATAGCCTGAGGGTGACCAGCTCTGGGCACCCAGAGAAAAGGCCTTGCCAGGTTTAGAGGGCTGTCCAAGGAGGCCACACCTGAGGCCAGCCTTGAGAGATGAGGCGGAGTCAGGTGGGGCAAGAAAGCATCCAGGCCCAGGGTGAGTGAGGCAGGGAGGCTGTGCTGGGCTGCTCTAGAAGCTGCAGCTGGGAGGGCTTCCTGGAGGAGGCACTGTGCTAAGTGACATCTTGAAGCAAAAAAAAAAAAAAAAATGACCGGAGAGAATGGGAAAGGAACAGAGACACAAGATCAAGAAATCAAAGAAAGAAATGAAGGTGGACCACATGGGACATTTATATTCATGGACACTTATATTAGAGGCTAGTTTTCTGGTGTTTGAAATACAGCATAATGACTAGGAGCTGATTGAAAAGGAAGGCAGTCGATAGAGCGCGCACGCTGAGAGGAAGAATGGATTTTTTTGCAAATAATATAATTTTGAACTTGTCCATTCCTTCTTCCCGCCCCTCCCCCAAATCTAATTGATGCCCTCCCTGTGATGAATGATTCTCAGGACTGGAGCAGGCTCAGCACCTTCACAGAGTGGTACCTGCAGGGCAGGGTAGGAGGGCCCCTCCCTGAAGACAATAGTGTTCCTGAGAGGCGAGAGGAAGGGCTGTAACAATAGAGGCGAATTAACACAACCTTTCTGCCAGCTCAGCATTCCACATTCTCATGAGAGAATGCCCATTTTCCTTCCGCTTCCCTCAAAATACCTGTGAACTGGGATGTTGGCAGATGTGTCAGATTCAACCCATTTCACAGACAGGAAGGCTGATGCCGGAGAGGGTGGCACCCGATTGGTCCAAAGCTCTGATGATATTGTCACCTGATCTGGGGATGGAGCTCCGCTCTGCCTTTGTAAAAGTGGGTTCCTCGGGATGGGAAGGGTGACCTGGCAGGGTGGGAGCACAGGTGGACACACCTAGGGGAGGTTCCCTGCCCATGTTGCCGGTGTTTCTATACCAGGCCCCTTTGCCAAGACCGAGAGATAATTTACAGAGCTGAGCGAGCGGCTGTACTAGCTCAGAAGTGAGTTACAGAGCCCGAAACAAACTTCCGCTTGCAAGATACAGACAGGCCATATTTCAGGATTAATTTCATAAAATGGATCACCGAGCATCACCATACTCCATCAATATGAATTGCTGAGTCTAAAATAACTTCACCTCCTGCCTCCCTCAGTGGCCGTGGGGCGGGATGATGGAGGCTGGCTGGGCTGTGTGGCGGTGTCCGGTTGGAAGCTGCTGTGCCTTGACAGCGGCACACAGAATTAGCCAAGGAAACTTCCAGAAACAGATCCCTCCTCTTAAGACAAAGTGAGAAATAAGCCAGAAAACCCGCTGGCTGGGTGGTTGTGGGATGGGGTCATGGGTTCTGGGGAGTTTCAGAACAGTGCTCATAAATGCAGAGGACTTGATTATACACAGGCAGCACCTCCGAGAGATGCTGGGAGCTCTGGGAGCTCTGGACACCACTGTCCAGTGGAGACAGCAGAAGAGTGGGAAGGAGCATGAAACATGCTCTCCACTGAAGCTTCTTCTCCATTCCTCATTGCCTGAATCCAGCTGAACACAGCCAGGCGGCCCCTGCACACTGCTCACTCTGGCCTGTCATTGAACTGGCTTATTCTTACCCACAAGGTCCCGTGAACTTTATGGCTGTGCCCTCAGCTGGCTGTCTTTGGATGAATGGAGACTGACTCTCAGGCCCAGGACACACAAAAGGCTGCTTGGTTTTGACCTTGATGGAGACCTCCTGGGGAAGAAAATGAAAGTGGAGATGGGGTTGGAGTCTGGAAAGGGGTGGGGGTAGAAATGAGGCAGGAGTGGGGAGAAGGGAGAAGATGGGGATAGTGGTAGAGGTGGAAATTGAGCTAATGCTAGAGATGGGAACTGGGCGCCGTGGCACACACTCTTAACCCCAGAACTCAGGAGGCAGAGGCAGAGGGATTTCTATGAGGTCAAGGCCAGCCTGGTCTGCATTTACTATTCCAGGCCAGCCACACAGTGAGACCCTGTCTCAAAAAAGGGAGGTGGTGATGGAGATTTAGGACTGTAGCTCAATTGGTAGAGTGCTTGCCTAGCGTGGAGTCCCGAGTGTGATCTCCAGCACCGCATAAACCTGGCATTATCTCACTTCCAGTCCCAGCCCTCAAGAGGTAAAGGCAAGAGGATCAGAAGTTCAAGGTCATCCTCTACTATGTATCAAGTTCAAGGAGCACCTCAGATACAGGAGTGATGGGGGAATGTCTTTCTGCATGCTATGAAAATATGTTACTCTTGAAAAGTAGGTTCAATAATCTACCCTTTCATCCTATCATATCTGTAGCCTATATTTTTGTATCATATCCCCCTTTCTTCTTTTTCATGAGACTGTCTCACAAAATAGATGGAGGTGAAGATGAGGAAGTAGAGGTGGAGGTCAAAGAGGGGGTGGGGGAGGGGTGGGGGTGGAGGAGGGCATGAGGTCAAGTGAGGATGGAGGTGGAGATGGAAATGGAGATGGAAGGAAAGGTGTGGGTGGAGGCAGAGATCAGATGGAGACAGAGCAGAAGGTAGAGGCAGGGCCAGGGCTGGGCCTGGAGGTGGATGGAAATTCAGATGGAAGCAGAGAGGGTGACAGAGGTGAGGACGAAGATGCATGGAGACAGGGATAGAGGTGCAGACGGAGGTTGGGGTGGGAATATATTGGGGAGACCATGGGTGAAAGGGCACAGGCAATGAGCCTAGGAAGCAGGGGTCTGTCTAGGAAAGAGCTGGACCTAGTCAGGGAAGGGAAGGGATCAAGAAGGGACACAGTGACAGGGACGCACGGAGTGGAGCAGCAGTAAGCAGCCAGCACCCCCAGGTGGAAACAGCTTTCTGACTGCACTCAGCCTTCCAAGGGGCGCCAGAGGGCATACCAGAGGACATTCTCCCAGGACACAGTGCCTGGGTGATGCTGTGGGCAAGTGTGTGAAGCCCTGGCTGTCCACACCAATGCTGGCAGCTCCTATTTGTCATCACCCATACAACTGTTGCGGTCTTACAAGCTTGGCTATTTGTTCACACCTGCTCAGAAATGCCGGGAGGGATGGAGCACAGCTCCCGGTCAGGCTCTGCATGGGTCGGATGCAGGGCTCTGTGTGTGTGTCCCTGTGTGTGTGTGCATGAGTGTGTGTGCTGTTGTGTGTGTGCATGAGTGTGTGCTACTGTGTGTGCATCTGTGTATATGCATGAGTATGTTTGTATGAGTGTGTGCATGAGTGTGCGTGTGTGCCTCTGTGTGTGTGCATGAGTGTGTGTGCCTCTCTCCAACCATCTTGCAATGTTCTTTTACAAATTAAGCCTTTGAAATTCGGTGTGCTCTTTACAGTTCCAGCACACGTGAGCTTGAACATGCATCATTGGTGTGCTCGGACCTATAGGGTATGGGTGCCTACTGTGGTCAAGGGTGCAAGCATCAAGCACTTCATACTAAACTCCATGCTAAACTACATACAAGCAGAGATCAGATTTGATCCTCTCGGTCCCTGGCAAGTCACCTAAAACAAAGAAAACTCGGAGGGAGGGCCCACCAACAAGGAGAGCTATCACTATTATTGGGCACACTTCCAAAATATTTTGCAGGTTCTATTTATTGAATCTTCACAAGCCCCCTTCAATTCTATTTTGCAGGTAAGCAGACACACAGAGAGAGCTTAAGTCACCTGCCCAAGGCCACACAGCTGACAGGTAGTGTGGCTGGGCTTTGAACCTTGAGTGCTCTGGTCTGGAGCCCATGGTCCATCGTAAGCTCCCTCCCTTCTTTCTAAAGATGCGTGGATGGGTGTGCAGTTCTGGGGTAGAACAGTTGGCCAGCATTCAGGAGGCTCCAGATTCCTTCACTAGCATGGCAAAAATGAAGCACAGCCAACAGCATTCATTAACATGACTGGCTGACTGGTGGGCATGCCAGGTACCATGTAGTCACCATCCCGTTCACTACTTGAGCAGTTCCGTCAGGCATGTTTTCCTCAGTGTGACCTCAGTGAAGTTGACTGTGGTGGTGTGAATGACACTGGCCCCCAGAGACCCATGTTTGAATACTAGGTCCCCAATTAGTGGAACTGCTCAGGAAGGATTAGGAGGTGTGGCCTTGTTGGAGGAGGTTTGTCACTGGAGGTTTGGTGTCTATAATGCCTCCTGCCATCCCCAGCGTGTTCTCTGCCTCCTGCTTGGAGTTTGAGATGTGAGCTCTCCGCTGTTCCTGCCGCCATGCCTTTGCTCCGCCGTCATGGACTCTAACTCTCTGGAACCATAAGCTCAATTAATACTTTCTTTTATCAGTCGCCTTGGTCATGGTGCTTTACCTCAGCAACAGAAAATTAACTGGTCCAGTGGCGTAGGAGGAGGGTGGGTTTGGAGAGTCCATCTTCCCTTTCTGGTGCTGCAGCATTCTGGAGGGTGAACTTTAACCGGCACATTTTGGAGGTGAAGATGAGGGTGGGAGGTGGTGATAGTGGTAGAGGTCGAAGGGCTGATGATGGGAATGAGGTCAAAGATGGAGATGATGACTGATGGAGGTCGGGATGGAGGTGCAGAGAGAGGTGGGGATGAGATATGTCAGAGGGACACTAACAGTGATGGGGACCACAGATGATGAGCTCAGGCAGGGGGCAGTGTTTTAGGACGAACCCCGACTGGAGGGTCCTCAGCCTTGGGGCAGCAGAACTAGAAACAGTTTCCAAGGAAACTGGACCACCTGGCCTCTGGAGATGCTGCAAAGTCAGGGAGTGAGAACTCTCAGCAGCTGAAGTTTGCCCTTGGACAAAAAGGTACTGACAGACACCGGCCCCTTTGAAGGCTGAGCTGTCCTGGTTGCCTGAGAATCTGGACTCCAAGGTAGGCATTGATGGTGCACACCTTTAATCTCAGTACACAGAGGCAGAGGCAGGCAGATCACTAAGACTTCAAGGCTAGCCTGGTCTACATAGAGAGTTCTAGGTCAGCCAAGGCTGCATAAACGAGACCCTGTCTAAAAACAGAATGTGAGCTGCAGGGCCAGGTTGCCATCATTCAGCTCTCAGCTCTACCCCATGTTGACTACGTGAGCTGGGGTCTGTTCACACATCTCCGGTTTTCCCATCCGTAGAATGGGAATAGCACACCCACCTCCCAGGCCAATGGTGAGACTGAAGAGTCAGCTCACGGAAGCGGGGCTGTCACTGATTCTTGCTGTTCGAGCTTGTTTTCAGGGCTGTTCCGTAAAAGTCACACTGCAGAGTTTGCAACTTCTGGGTAATTGAAGTGTTCTGGTGTGCATTTCCTTTCTCCGAATTCCTACCCCACTTACCATCTGCTTTGAGCCATCTTCCACTTAATTACAATTCTCTGTCTATTGTTCTCTCAAGCTTCCCGCTCGCTTCCCTGTTCTTGCCCCCAGCATGTGTGGCTGCCTGAATGAAATGATGGCTCCTACCTGGCTCCATCTCCCTGGGCCCTAAAACAGAGCAGCCGGTGCTTGGCACCCCCACCAGCCGACAGGCTCCTCGGCACTCGTCTGCCTCCTTGCTGGATGCCGGCAGCAGGCCCCTGGCACCAAGCCCCACACCTGGCGGGTACCGGGAAATGCTCGCCGAACTTAATTAAACTCAACTGGGGTGAAAAGCCCCTGCAGGAAGGCAAGGTCTCCAGCATCTCTTGTTTGGTGTACGCCGCCCCCTCCCCACCAACCATTGCCCACAGGCCCAAGGCCAGGGGAGCAAGAGTGGACAGCCTGCCCCCGAGCGGAGTTCAAAGACGGTGCCTCCTGCAGACACCAAGGAGGTCAGGAAATCATAGTGAAGTATCGTCTTAAGGCTGAATTCCCAGCATGCAGCTCTGCAGTTCCTCTTAGCTCAAGCTCTGTCCCATGGCCTCATCTGCTGAGCACTGCTCCCATTTAACAAAGCAGCGCTCAGAGGCTCCCAGTGTGGTGACGTCCCCAAGACGTGGGGATGGTGGTGATTGAACTGTGGGCAAGGAGAAGAAGGTGAACAGGTGAGGCTGCTAGCCACACTAAGCCAGGTTCCAGGAAGGGAGAGAGAAGCCCCCAGCTCAGGGTGACTCTAAGTCACTTGCTTAGCTCATCCCCAGCCCATGGTCTACACTGCTGTCCTGTCCAGCCGAAACCCACGCTGTGCTCTCTATCTCGTCAATAAAGTCGTTAATGGGTGTGTCCCTGCTCTCACTTCAAACTTTCAGTGGCTCCCTACTACTCTCGGGAGAGAGAGGAAAGACCTCTTAGTCTGTGGTGAGCGAGCTGGTCACACAGCTTTCTGAGGCTGGAAGCAGAGGAGGGAGGGATCGAGGCCTTGATCTGCAGCAGTTGCTGATATCATGGTGTAAAGATATCCACGGGGACCTGTTTCAAGTCGGTAGCAGTTTAATGGCTGGTTCACAAATTCCTGAGAATGTCATAGTCCTCTGCACAGGTTGGAGCTGGCTCTAGCCCCAGACAGCGAGCGGCTGCCACTCACTAGCCCTGCTTGTGTTCCGTCTGGCTTCCTAGCTGTTGGGCAACCTGAGCACATAACTCCCCCGGCTCTCCACTCCAGTCCATTTGGCCTTTGCACGGCTGTTTCTGTCCTCCTGTCAACTGCTGCTTCCTTGGTTCATAGCACAGTGTGGCTTCTCTGGCACCGACTCCCCAGGACCTCTTCACTGGGACAGGGTCTCCCTTTGTGCTAGGACGCTGTCTCTAGGATATGTCCTACCGTTTCAATCCTCGTGACCTCTTGAGTGCTCTGTATGTCTTCCACTGGGCTAAAAGTCCCAGGAAGCAGGAGCCTGCTCTGTGTCCCCAGCAAGAGACATGCTTGCCGTAGTCAATACCAGAGCAACCCCTGGTGTAGTGCCTAGTAGATCTCTTTCTGAGTCCCCCAACTGAGTCAAAGCCTCCTGTTCTTCCCTTCGGAAGCTCCTCCCACCTCCATCGAAGTCGTGGCTGCTGACTCACCTGCCCCCTTCAGCCGGTACCAGGCCCAGAACTTCACGCTGGTCTGCATCGTGTCAGGAGGGAAGCCAGCGCCCATGGTAAGTGCTTGGGGGCCCAGCCTCTGTTTGCCAAGACTCCTGATCCCCGAGCCCTCTTCAGGTACCACTTCTGTGCCCAGACAGGAAGTGGTCTGCCCAGCACCTCTCTGATTCCCTCTGCCCCATCCTGCAATTCCAGATCTTCACAATAAGGGTCTTCCAGGACAGCCCACCACCCAATATGCTCTGAGCACCCTAGGCTTTCAGGGGGTTAGGGAACAATGAATGGGATCCAGAGATGGGAAGGGACTTCATAGTCTCCCTGATATTGAGAGATGGGCCCAAGTTCATGTTCTTGTACTTGAAGCCTCCTGCTGCTCCTCCCAAGCCTCCGTGGGGTTAGAGAACCCCCAAAAGGAAGAGAGGAAAGGGGAAGGGAGAGAGAGAAGGGAGCAGGAGGAAAGACAGAGTGGGGTTCTCAGTTGTGGGGACCCATGAGCACCTGGACTGAGTCCTGCTTCTGGTCACACCAATCCCCAAGACTTACCCTGAGCAGGGGTCCCCCTCCCCTTCTTAGTTTTGGTACAAGTCCAAGGAATTGGACACCATCGATGTTTCATGCGCCATGGGGCCCTTTGGGCCCAATAATTACTCAATGAAACCTCATGTGGCTAACTTCTAACGGGGCATGTGTGTGTCATGAAACCCTCAAAGGTCTCTGAAAGTAACCCTGTGCACCCATATCAGAGCCTTTGAGCTACATTTGGGGGAAACTCTAGTGTGGGCATTTTAGAATACTCTAGTCCTCAACCCAGTGAGTTTCACACATTCCTTGGATTATCGAGGTGGTGGTGGAGAATGGGTGGGGCAGGAGCAATGAGGACCTGCAGTTAGAATTCAGATGGAGAGGTAAGTGGCCTCCTCCTTCCCACTGTGACTGTTTCTCATGTGTTGGTCAGTGGTAGGACCTGAGGCCCTGACCAGCCCCATTCAGAGCCTGGGACCCAAAAGCCAACCACAGGGCACGAGAGAGGATATGTGTAGAGATACCCCATAGGGAGGGGGCAGGAACACAGATAGGGCAGGGATCAGGGGTCTAGAGACATGGGGGCCTGGGATGACGGTACAGGGCACAGAGGTCAGCAATATAAGACCTGCAATATGGAGGTCAGAGGTCAAGGACGCAGCGATGTAGGGGTCTGGAATAAAGGTATAGGGCACAGGGGATAAGGGTATAAGACACGGAGGTCAGGGGTCAGGGATGCAGAGGCCTTGGGTTACAGTCATGAGATCCCTGGTGAGGCATGGAGGCATAGCAGTTAGGGCTCAGTGGACAGCTTTAGAGTCACACTGCAGTCCCAAGCAAGCGGGTGATAAAGGTGGCCTCAGAGCCACTCAGTGCCGAAGATGTGGCTCATAAATCTCCCTGAGCCTCCCCTTCAGGATCCAAAAGGATGTCCAGTCTCCCCCTAATGAGGGAAGTTGGTCTTTCCTTAGGAAAAGGAAGACATGAGACCTGGAGGGTTTCCTGGCCCTGGGGCTCTGGGAGAGCACCCCCTTCCCACCTCAGCCCCTGGCTGCCACTGAAGACACAGTTATTAAAGAACGCCCTCCTTCACTCTGTTCTTCCCCGCCTCTCCTCCCTTCTCGTTCTCTCTGTCTCTATGAAAGATCCTCATTGCCTGACATTCCAGGCATCTTACGTCTGTCTGGAGCATCAGAACTTGAAAGCAATTCTTTGATATAAATTACAAACCTGCTTTTGAAGCACTTTTCAAAAAAAAAAAAAGAGGAAGAAGAAAGCAAAGAAAGGGGAAGAAAAAAGACCCCCAAACCCCCAAAGCAGACCATTGTGTGCAGAAGATCCTTCTGTGGGGCTTTAAACTCTGACAGGTCCTCCACACCCACATATCACCCCCACCCCCCCAACCCGGCCCGCCCCCAGCCCCTCCCCCACCTGCCCACCCCAGGCTTCTCTTCTCTCACCCACTGAGTCCCTGGAATCCCTGAAGCCCCTCCCACCACCCTATCTACTCCCAGCCCCTCCCCCACCTGCCCACCCCAGGCTTCTCTTCTCACACCCACTGAGTCCCTGGAGTCCCTGAAGCCCCTCCCACCACCCTATCTACTCCCAGCCCCTCCCCCACCTGCCCACCCCAGGCTTCTCTTCTCTCACCCACTGAGTCCCTGGAGTCCCTGAAGCCCCTCCCACCACCCTATCTACTCCCAGCCCCTCCCCCACCTGCCCACCCCAGGCTTCTCTTCTCACACCCACTGAGTCCCTGGAGTCCTTGAGCACCGTGCTTCCTGCTCTTCTCTCTCCCTGTCTCCTATCGATTTATTTATTTGATTTATTAAAAAATACACCCAATCCCCGAAGGCCTCTGGGTGCATGTACCAAAATAAGAAGACAGCAAATTAAATTAAATGCCGCCTCTCAAAACTTGAGTTCCCTATTAGCAGAGAAAGGGAGACGGCGACGTCTTCTTCGCCTCATCCCTGCACCTAGCTCCCTCCCACACATGCACCTGGTTTCTGCATAGCAGCTCCAAATTGCCGAATTGTGTGAGCAGGCAGAACACACACACACACACACACACACACACACACACACACACACACACACACTCACTCACTCACACACACACTTTCTTCTCTCTTCCTCTTCTCATAGCTCAGTTTGCACCCACTACACATTCCCTCCTCATCCAGGTGCCCCAGGGCAGCCATGGACCGTGCTGGAGCCCAGGTGATAGCTCAGTGACATCTAAAACCACTCTCCCCATGTGACTTCATTTAAGTCCCAGATGGCTCCCTGGAGTCAGTAGTCTTATTTCTCTTTACAAGTGGGGAAACGGAGGCTAAGGGTCTCCCCAGCTTGTCCACAGTGGGCTGAGCCATCTCTCTCCAGAGCTGTGTGTGTATTCCCACCATGTCGTGTTGGCTCATGGGTCTCCAGAGAAGTGAGGGAAAGGAAAAGGAGTCCTGCTGCTGACTGGGAGGCGCAGGCTCTTCTGAGAGTCCAGCGGGAGAGGAAAGCATCCGTCCTTATCCTTCCCCCTGTCCTGCTTGCAACTGTAGGTTTACTTCAAACGGGATGGGGAACTGATCGACGCAGTGCTCCTCTCAGAACTGCCCGCAGCCAGCTCTGGCCCCCTGCAGGACAGTAGGCCCTTCCGCAGCCTTCTGCATCGGGACGTGGACGACACCAAAATGCAAAAGTCACTGTCCCTCCTGGACACTGAATACCGGGCTGGACGTCCCTACACGGAGCGCCCCTCACGCAGCCTCACCCAGGACCCCAGCCTCTTCGTGCAGCCCACCACGGAAAACATCCCAGAGACAGTGGTGAGCCGCGAGTTCCCCCGCTGGGTACACAGCGCCGAGCCGGTCTACTTCCTGCGCCACAGCCGCACCCCAGGCAGCGACGGCACGGTGGAGGTGCGGGCCCTGCTCACCTGGACCCTCAACCCGCAGATCGACAATGAGGCCCTCTTCAGTTGTGAGGTCAAGCACCCAGCGCTGTCCATGCCAATGCAGGCGGAGGTCACGCTGGGTAAGACCTGCTCTTCTGCAGCCCATCAGAGATGAGAGGCTGTAACTCTGCAATGGAGCCCCGGGGTGGGGGGTGGGGGGTGGAGGGCTGGAAGTGGGACTCGGGCTGCTGGAAGCCAGGGAGAGGGGAGTAAATGGAGTCAGGTCAGCTCAGGGGAGAGCCAGGGGTCTTTGGGAAGGTTGGTTGTTGAACTGGAGAAAATGGAAGTTTCCAGGAGATCAGTGGGGGTGTCTGTTAGGGTCAAGAGCACAGCTGTTCAGTGGGGATTTGCTGGTCACAAATAGAAGCTCAACATGGAGTCTCATTTTACAGATAAGCAAAACTGAGGTCCCAGTTAGCGAAGCTGCTGGCCCTGGGTTACTAAGTTGTACACAGCAGAACTGGGTTCTTAAGTCCCAACTACTGACACCTTCTACATGCCCGAGGCCAGGTGCCCTTGACTGGCTTGGAATCATGTCCCTGAAGACCCTTCCAAATGGATGTAGACTCCTTCAGCTCCTATGGAATATGAGAAGGGCAGTTTCCTGCATGCCTGTGTGCCGCCCATTGCTTCCCTTCTGTTAATCGAGCAAACGTTTGTGGAACCCAGCACAACAGGCAATGCTGTTGTCCCAGACCACAGATGTGCAAACTGAGGCCCAGAGAGGTTCACTAAGTTGCTCAAGGTTCATAGGGAGGACTCAAAAGGCATGCCTTGTTTCCTCCCAGCACCCACCTGCTGGGGCAGACACCCCTGGATACCTTCCATGTCTTTATCCATTTCATAGACACATCACCAGCCCCTAGAAGTCTAAGCCTGCCCAGATGCCCCCCTCAGCCTCCTGCTTTGCTCTATCTGGACCCTCTATCTTTCCTGGACCTTTGGCTTCTTTGCCCATGAAAATCACACCCTACCCCACGCCCACCAAGAAAGAGATGTGAACAATAAAGACCCTTAAAGCCTTCAGAGGCCAGCTTGTGTGTCGCCCCTGGCCAGACCTTTCTACTTTGAACCTGCTCTGTCCCTGGCCCCAGGCTCCCCTCACCTGGATGGGGTCTGTGGACACCTCCTTTCCCAGCAGAGCAAGGAAAAGGCAGGCCCAAGTAGTGGGCCTGGATGGTCACACTATGACCCTGGGGAAGTGGGGACATAAGAGATATCCAGGACTCCCGAAGTGAATGGGAGAGCCTGGGCTAGCTTCTGTTTCTACCTAGACTGCCCTGGGCCTCTGTTTTCTGGCCTGATGAATAATGGGTCAGCAAACATGGTGTAACCAACCCCACACTGGGAGCCCAGCTTGAATCCCTGCAGTACCCTGGGTGGCCACTGAGGGCGCTGTCCTTATTCCCATCCTTTAGATGAGGGACCTGGGTTTTACATGATTTAGGTCAGTGAGCTGGGGCTTTCTTCCTTAGTCACTGCCTTAATGTAACCTACCTGAGGTTTGTGGTCAAGGACACACTGAGCCATGAGTGTGGCCTGGCAGAATGAGGACCCCCACACTCTGAGAAAGGCTGTGAGTGAACAAAGCAGTACTGGGTCACAGAATTCAAACGACACCCAGCAGGGACTTTGAAGAGCCACCAGTGGCTGGGCTTGTCTTCTGCAGCGGACCTTGCTCTCTCACCCGCATTCCTTTCCAGGGATGCCATATGTGGCTCACATGCCACTTCCTCCAGGAAGTCAGCTTGGTCCCTCCAGTTGACTGCTTCTCTTTCAAGCCCCTCTCCCTGGGTTTGTGGATCTCTGGTGGGAAGCCTTGAAAGCCATCTCAGTGACGACAACGCTTTCTTCCCATTGGTCAAGACAGAAGCCTCAGGGCTACTCACTTTCCCAAGGTCTCCTCATGTCCAGGTCACCACCTGCCAGGCAGCTAGGCCTCGGAATGCTTCCCAGCCCTGCCCTGATCGTACTTTTCTTGTAACTACCCGTCAAAGCACTGTGCATCTACCCCTGGAATGCAACATGGCCTCCAAACTGGTCTCTCTGCTTCTGGGGCTTTTTTTTTTTTTTTTGGTTTTGTTTTTTGTTTTTTTGCCTTATACTATTTTTCATCCCAACTGATCTAGTTAAAATATAAACCAGCTTAAAACTCAGATAAACAGCTGCCCAGATCCTCCAGTGTAGACACTAGGCTGATGCAGAGAAGAGAACCCAAAAACAGACCTGCAGGCAAAGTCGATTGATTTTGACAGAGACCCCGAGGCTGCTCGGACAGTAAAGACAAGTTCTCTAACACATGGCCCTGGAACAAGAGAACACAGGAAGGGAGAGGCAGACCTGGCCCCTGTCTGGCATGCACGCAGGTTAACCTGCAGTGATTGATAGACTCCAGTGTAAAAGCCAGCGTCATAAAGCTTCTGAAACAAAATGGAGAAAAATGTCTTTATGGAGCCGAGGTAGCCAACATCCCTTACAGCAGTCATAAAAAAAAAATAGAGGAAAAATTGAAAATTGTTCAATGGGACTGAATCAAAATTCAGATCTTCGGTTCATAAGGTGTCCTAAGGAGAATGAAAAGGCAAAGTGTGGTAGAATGAGGGGAAGTACTCTCATAAAAAAAAGACCTAAGACCTAAGTCAGGCATGGCATGCAAGCCTGTCACCCCAGCACTTAGGAGGTGGAGGCAGGAGGATCAAGAAGTTCAAGGTCATCCTTAGTTACATGGTAGCTTAAGGTCAGTCTGGGCTACGTTAGCCCTGTCTCAAAACAAAATTAGAAATAAAAAAAGGAAAAGTCTTATAAAACAAAAAAAGCGGGGGTGAGGTGGGGGAAATCCCCAAGTAGATACACATGAGGGACACCCAGGGTTTGTTTTCAGTGCCGGAGATCAAAGCCAGGGCCGAACACCTGCTAGGCAAGTGCCCTGCCACTCACTGAGCCGCATCCCCAGCCCATGACATCCTGCTTTTAAAACGCCCATAGACATGTTAAAACACTGTGACTGACCCATCAGGGAAATGGAGATTAAAACCTCAGTGAGATAAGCATTTGTAACTACTAGACTAGGTAAACTTTTAAAAATTGACAATACCAAATGCTGATAAGGCTGCAGATCAATCAGAACCCTCCTGCATCATTAGTGGGAGTATAAAATGGTACTCATCCTTAGAAAACCCAACAAGTTTTTTCAAATATGATAAACACCTCACTCCTGTCACCCAACATTTTCACATGGATGGATGGATGGATGGATGGATGGGTAGGTTAGGTAGAGAGGTGGATGGATGGATATATTGAGTGGATGGATGGGTAAATGGGTGGATTAAAAGGTTGGATGAGCCGGGCGGTGGTGGCGCACGCCTTTAATCCCAGCACTCGGGAGGCAGAGCCAGGCGGATCTCTGTGAGTTCGAGACCAGCCTGGGCTACCAAGTGAGTCCCAGGAAAGGCACAAAGCTACACAGAGAAACCCTGTCTCGAAAAACCAAAAAAAAAAAAAAAAAAGAAAAAAAAAGGTTGGATGAATTGATTGGATTGAATGGATGAATGGGCATAGAGGAAGGAAGGGAAGGAGGAAGGATAGATGGACTATGGATGAATGGATGGATGGATGGATAGATGGATGGATGATGGAGAAGTTTGATGGTCAGATGGATGATATGATAGATGGATAGATGAATAGACTGAGATGATGGGTAGAGAGGTTAGATAGATGCATGGCTGGATGGGTGAGTGGGTAGATGGGCAGATGGTTGGGTGGGTAGATGGTGAAAGGGTAGATAGGTTGGTTGGATGGATAGATTGATAGATTTGATGGATGGATAAATAAATGGATGATGTTGGATGGATCAATAAATAGATGAGATGTGGATAGATGGATGAATGAATGATGGTTGGGTAGATGGTGGATGGTTGAATAGATGGGAGGGTGCACTGGACAGAGGGTGGATGGTTGGGTAGATGGTGGATGGTTGTGTAGATGGTGGATGATTAGGTAGATGGAAGGGTGAACTGGATAGATGGTTAGGTAGATGGTGGCTGACTGGGTAGGTTGTGGATGGTTGGATATATTGTGGATGGTTGGGTAGATGGTAGATGGTTGGGTAGATGGTGGATGGTTGGGTAGATGGTGGATGGTTGGATAGATTGTGGGTGGTTGGGTAGATGGTAGATGGTTGGGTAGATGGTGGATGGTTGGGTAGATGGTGGATGGTTGGGCAGATGGTGGATGATTGGCTAGATGGTGGATGATTGGGTAGATGGGAGGGTGAACTGGATAGATGGTAGATGGTTAGGTAGATGGTGGCTGATTGGGTAGATTGTGGATGGTTGGGTAGATGGCAGATTTTTGGGTAGATGGTGGATGGTTGGGTAGATGGTGGATGGTTGAGTAGATGGTGGGTGATTGGGTAGATGGGAGGGTGAACTGGATAGATGGTGGATGGTTAGGTAGATGGACAAGTGAACGTCTTGATGAGAACTCAGAATCCCATGGGAGTCCCAGAGGAGCCTTTCCTTGAGACCATACATACCTTCCTCACAGACAGCGAGATCCCACAAGTGGGGGTGTAATGGGGACTTCTGCATTTCCTTGAGCCAGGATTTCACTCTGTGGCCCCTTCCCTCTCCCAATGTCATTTTCAGAGCTTCTCTTAGGCAGATGATGAACAGCTGAGCAGACAGACGGAGCTGACACGCAGCCCACTCCACACCACAGCCTCTGAAAGGGCTAGGCCTAGATCCTGGGCCCACGTTCTGTTCTCCAGCTTTACATGCCAGGGGGTGAGAGGAGTAAACACCAAAACTGTGGATACACCTCTGCTTGGCACTCTGGGTTGTGTTCCCAAAGCAGTCAGGGGGGCTGGCTTTTATTGTCAGGAGCTGCAAATGGACTTCCTAGTGGTGGTGGGATGAGAGGGTGCAAGCAGCCAGCCTGACTTCCAGAAGCCAGAGCCTCCCAGCAGCCTTGAGGGGAGGGAGCTCCAAGACATCTACAAACACCTATGTGCAGGAGAGCTCGGAGGGACAAGAGTGTAGCAGACCCCTCCTGGGCCACCCTCTGTGCTCCTCAGGGTCAGCTTCACACAGGAGCCACTAGAAAGAACACAGGGCAGTTGAGAAGGCTCTGTGGCCTGCTGCCTCCCTGCCCTGGGCTCACAGCCTATCCTGAAATACTGACCTCCAGGCTCTGCTTTCTCCTGCAATGGAGGTCCTTCAGCACCCTCTGCTGGTTGAAGCTGTCGGTGGCACAGACCACCCAGGGCCATGCCACCCCCCAGGGCTTCCCTCTGCGAACCTATCTCTTCCACAGCACCCAAGAGAAACTGGAGGAGGCCGGAATGTTCCTTAGCCTCTCTGTGCCTTCCTGTGCTTGCAGGACCATCTCTAAAGGCTAGAAGATGAAATGAGATAAAATATAAAGTGTTGAATGAAGAACCTAGCATTTAGATGTTGGACAAAAGTAAGCCATGGCGGGGGGGATGGGTAATGGCTCCGAAGTGGAGCCTTTTCCACTCCACCCCCAAGTCTGCCATCTGCCAGAATAGACTAGAGCTTCTCCAGTGTCCCTGGCCAGCGCTGTTTCCATGCAGCTGGCAGGTGGACGCGATAGCGGAAGCATCCTCTCCTCCCCTCACCAGGCTTCCGTCCCTTCTCAGCAGGCCGGGTCCTTCCCTCTGCCCATGCGGCCCTTCAGATGTCTTCCTCGAGGTTAATTATCAGTGCCTTGGTCTTATTTTCAGAGTGAGATTGGCAGAGCCTGGAGCCTGCTCACATCTGCCTGCTGCTCTGATTTGCATTGTGAGTTAAATGGGGACAGCCCTGGAAACTCTGTGGAGTCTGTCCCCAGCCCCGCCAGCTCTCTGGTTGACCTTAGAACCATGTCCTCGATGTTCCCCCTCTGCCTGGAACATTCCTCGTATGCTTCACTTCTCTGGGACACTGTGACCACTACCCCCCACAAGCTGTGTGCCACCTCTGATGGGCTCAGTCCCCGCACACAACACTGGTTATAGTTTGGCTGAGTCTGTTTGCAAATTAAATGTCTCCCCTGCTAACGGATAAGTTGCAGACACTTGACTTTTATCATTGTCCCCTTTACTAGACCCTAGTCCTGCTCCAAAGCCTGACATATGGCCAGCTCAGTAATTACTATTGAATGAGTGAACAAGTGGACTAATGGAGGCAGGGAGTCAGGAAACATGTGTAATTGACTCTGCAGGGACCTTGGACAAGCCTCTTTATTATGCGTGGGCCCGGTTTTCCCCTCTGAAAAGAAGAGAAGCCCAGGAAACCATTCGACCTCCCTCAGGCAAGGGGCACCCAGGGCATCGTGTCTCCTCAGCACATACGAAGCACAGGAGGAAGGTTGGACTGGGCACGGGAGGACCAGAGGCAGACAAAGGCTGGCTAGGGAATGAATGAGGTGGTGGCTTCATGCTGTCCACGCACCCCCTTCACAGAGATTCCAGGAAATCCCCCGGCAGTAGGATCCTGGATCAGGAGCCCTGAGGCCTGAATTTTGGTCCTGGTTCTTCATCACTGTGTGACCTTTGGCAAGTCACAATGAACTCACGGGGCCTCCACAAACTCAACTGGACAGAGAGGACAATGGTTTTTCTTCCATTGATGTGTGAGACCCACAAGCACAGGGACCCATGTGTTTGTGTGTGACGTTGAATCCCCAGGTTCCAGCTGGAGTGGGACACACAGTAGGGCTGCAGGGAATCCGGAAGGAATGAATGAGCCTCCTCAGAGCTCCCGAGAAGCAGCCCTGGAACTCACTCTGCTTCCTGCCCCGCCCCACTCTCCATGCTGACCACACCCACCCACCACCCTTCTCTTTCTCTTGATACAGTTGCTCCCAAAGGACCCAAAATCGTGATGACGCCCAGTAGAGCCCGGGTTGGGGACACGGTGAGGATCCTAGTCCACGGATTTCAGGTCAGCCTCTCTCTGGATACCTGAGTGGAGTAGGGGGTGGGTAGAGACACCTGATGGGGAGCAGCATCCCTGACTCACTCTCCTATACCCTCAAACAAATGTGGTTCGCATCTGTCTTCGTTTATTCCAGCCCGGACCCCCAAGTCCTCCCCACCTAGTCTCCTGTTGTCCAGGCTGTTTTCGAATTCCCTAGTTAGCTGAGGATGACCTTGAACTTCTGACCCTCCTCCCTCCCTCTCCTCAGTTCTAGGATTATAGGCAGATACCATCACAGTTTACAGGGTGCTGGGAATGGAACCCAGGGCTTTGTGTGTGCTAGGCAAGCACACTACCAACTAAGCTACACCCCCCAGTCCCCTTCCTGAGGTTCTAAGGTGCTGCTTGAAGCCCATTAGCTGAGAATTGGGGCCTGGAAAGCCTCTAGCCTCCCCGTGTTGGCAGGATGCTCCCCTGTGACTCCACTATTTCCTGCTCCCGTCCACAGAATGAAGTCTTCCCAGAACCCATGTTCACGTGGACAAGAGTGGGCAGCCGCCTCCTGGACGGCAGCGCTGAGTTTGATGGGAAAGAACTGGTGCTGGAGCGGGTTCCTGCTGAGCTCAATGGCTCCATGTATCGCTGCACCGCCCAGAACCCCCTGGGCTCCACCGATACACACACTCGGCTCATCGTGTTTGGTAGGGACCCCACAGGACCACCCGAGGATAGGCCCTGGCTCAAAGCTGTCCATAAAAGGCCCTTAAACCTGCCTCAGAGAGAAAATTCTGTTCACTGATTACAATCACAATGGCTTTATCACTGGAGGGACTCTAGCTTCACATCTGAGCTCAGACACTTAGCAGGCCTCAGTTTCCCCATCTATAACATGGCCAGATATAGAGAGACTGAGTGGCGGTGCCATCCCAGTGCATATAATACCATATAGCAGGTGCCTGGGGAAGGTCCTCCATGCTCAGAACTCAGAGCCACCCATTCTGCTTCTCTCTGTTTCTTTCTGACAGAAAACCCAAATATCCCAAGAGGAACAGAGGATTCCCGTGGTAAGTCTCCACCCTCAAGACTGCACCCTTAAAAGTGAGTGCTTTTCAAGGCCCCAGAAAGCCTTTGTTGCTAAAACACTGCCTGCCTCCCCTAGTTCCTCTCCTCCTTCAGGAAGCCATCACCTCGGATAGGCAGAGTCAAGGTTAGGCAAAGGCAGGCACTAAGCAAGGAAGGTGCTACACCCCCAAATAGCCAATGGGATGTCAGGGGCCAAGGGTGTCCCCTCTCATTGCTACCCAGATCCCAGCAAGCCATGTCTGGCACTGACCATGATGTGGGTCTCTGGCATCTCTATGGGACACTTAACATAGACAAATGCCCCAGGCTGCTCCCTCAGCCACCCCAACCTAGAACTACCCATGGGATGCCAACACTACCCATACACAGCGAACCTCGCAGTTCTCAATGAAGCTTCCCATTCCTGGTGCGCACTGGCCCAGCAGGCCTGCACGGGGGACAAGGCACTGGACCCATGGCAGGCAGCCTGCAGAGCTGAGGTTCAAACCCATTCAACCAGTGCTGCCTCCTAGTATCTTTGTTGGGAACCATTTACCCCACAGTTTCAACCATAGGCCTACCATGACATACAGACAGGCTGCAGCCCTGACGCCGCCTCTGCCCTCTCGCAGGTTCTGCATCTGGCCTCACTGGCGTCTGGCTCACCCTGGTGCTTGCCCTGACAGTGGTCCTGGAGCTCACGTGAAGATGCTGCCTCCTCCTGATGCTCCAGTGGCCCAGCATCTCTGCGATCGATTTTCATTTCTTTTCTAAACTATTTCCAGTCTTGTTCTTAGTCTTTGCCCATGTCTTGGCTTCTTCACTGGGTTTAATTAAAACAAACAGACCAATTTTCCCCACCTTGGTGTGTGGCTCTTTGCTTTTCCTAAGTCTAGTAGCAGCTACTGGGTACCCGCTGGCATCCAGTCTTGGGACAGGCATAGAGGTAGGATGGCGAAGGAAATGGAAAGCCTGCACTCCTATGAGGATGGGTGGACACGCAGCTCCTGTCTCATTCAGTCCTGAGAACAGCCAGGTGTGGGAAGTGGCCATGATCCCTCAGGGAAAATGCAGCAGTCAGCTGCAGCCACAATAGTGCCGCCTAACAAGCCAAGCCAAATCTTGGTGACAGGCAACAGCATGCATGGATACTTACTTATAGATAGCAGTGGTCCAGATGACCTCATCCAGGCTCACCAGACAGTTGAGCTTCAGACAGCAGACCCTCCCCACCCGCTGTACCCCCTGCTGCAGACTAGACTGGCCTCTAGTCTCCTCTGCGGGCTTGTGAATTCCATGTGTGTTTATCCTGGAGCTGGAGCAAATGGAGCAGGGGCTACCTGACATCTGATCGTCTTTCAATGTGTATCAGTCAGCTTTCTGTCACTGTAACAAAACACCTGAGAGAACTTACTTAGCAAAAGGAAAGGTTTCTTTGGCCTCTCAGTTCTGAAGATACAAGCCAGAAGCCTCATTGCTTTGGGGCTCTCAGGAGGCCCATACATCATAGCAAGAGGCACACCCACTAGTAGGCAGGAAGCAGACAGAGAGGAAAAGGAAGAGACTAGGTCCCATATCCCCTCTGAGGACACACCCCACCTGTTGACGGTCCCACCACCTTCTAATAGGGCCATCCCAGGACCAGGCCTTGTAACCAGGCCTAAGGGAGACAGACAATAACCTTCCTGACTAGAGTATGGTAGAACCATCAGAAATTGAGGAAAACCTAAGTCATCACTTTTAAAGCCTCTGCCTGGGTCACGTCTGTGGATATTGGTTGAGCCAAAGAATATTGCATGGCCAAGGTGGAGGATGAGGTCAAGTCCCGCCCCCAAGACCTGAGAGGGCCCCAAGAAGATGATGGAAGATGGGACATATCAGAAGGGATAGGGTGGCATGGAACAGGGTGGGATGAAATGGCATGAGACGGGTATGCTGCAGTGAGCCTGAGTCTCATACACTAAACACACTGAAGATCTGTCTGGAGCTCATGGACAGTCCGAGGCTGTTGAATAACCCTCTCCCACCTCCAGCTACACACTGACAGCCTTGCTCTCTGGGGCATCCCGGGTGAAAGAAGATGGTTCCAAGGCCACTGCCCTAGGCAGAATGATGACTCCCAAAGATGCCCATGCCCTGCCCCGGCGCCTCAGCAGGACTTGCTGATCTGGACCAGGTCTGGTGGCTCTGAGCTGCATCTGCCTTTGCACCCTAAGAGCTGGCCCCCTCTCCCCCGGTGGCTTTGGCCGGGATGACTCAGCTCTGTGCTTTGTGGTCTCTCAGGCTCTATCAGGTCAGCTCAGTGAGGGGTGGAGGAATAAGAGAGCTGAAGCACACAGGTCTTGTGAAGCCCCAGGGAAACTGATACACCATCATTTCCGTTGTATTGAAAATAAATCTAGAGCCCCCTTTGATGGGAGCTGAGAAGTCACGTGGATATGGAGTCAGGAGTGGGGTGAGAGCAATTGTGAAGCTACAGCAGCCCTTAGTTCAGACTTGAAATTTATGGTAGACGTCGTGGTGCAGGCCCATTTGTCCCAGCACTAAGAAAATAGGCTCTGGAGGATCGAGAGTTCAAGGCTATCCTCAGTTATATAGTAAGTTTGAGGTTAGCCTAGGCTATGTGGGTCCCTATCTCAGAAAAGACAATCGGCCTTTGTATTTTACTTTCTGTGTGTGTGTGTGTGTGTGTGTGTGTGTGTGTGTGTGTGTGTGTGTGTGCCTGTGCATATGTGTGCATGTGTGTGTGTGTGTGTGTGTGTGTGTGTGTGTGTGTTTGCCCATGTGCATCCATGTGTGTTCATGTGCTTTTGTATGTGTGTTTGCAAGCACACACATGCTGCAGTGCTCCTGTAGAGGTCAGGAAAGAACTTCAGGTGTGGGTCCTTTCCTTCCACTTTGTTGAAGGCAAGGTCTTTTTTTCTTGTTTTTCTGCTTTGCACACCAGGCTGGCTGGCCCGGGACGTCAGGCAATTTTCCTGTCCCATAAGCCTGTGATAGTAGAGACTGCAGACATTCACCACAGCTTTTAACGAGTTCAGGGGTTTCGAACTCAGGTCCGTATGCTTACGTGGCAAGTACTGTCACCCATTGAGTCTCCTCCACAACTCAACAATCAGTCATTGACTTATTTATGTTTTTTTTTAAGATTTATTTATTATGTATACAGTGTTCTGCCTGCATGGCCAGAAGAGGGCGCCAGATCTCATTACAGATGGTTGTGAGCCACCATGTGGTTGCTGGGAATTGAACTCAGGACCTCTGGAAGAGCAGCCAGTGCTCTTAACCGTTGAGCCATCTCTCCAGCCTGACTTATTTATGTTTATGTGTATGAGCATTCTGCCTGCGTGTATGTCTGTGCACTACATGTATGAGGTACCCAAGGAAGCCAGAAGAGGGCATCAGATCCGCTGGATCCAGAGTTACACACCCTGGTGAGTTGCCACATGGGTGCTTGGAACTGAATCCCAGTCTCTGCAGCTCCCCCGAAGTCAGTCTTTGAACTTGATGTTCTAGCGTCTCGGCTTTCCCTTATGCCTTTTTACTGTCATTTAGCTGAAGTTCTTCTGCCTACCAACTGGTGTTGGAATACATGAGAAACAAATGATCGACGCAGTAAATATTTGCTTTCCCGAGTCTGGCCAGTCAGTCAACAGCAGTGAAGTTGATGATGCTCTCAGACATTCATCCGTGTGCAAACATCCAAGACAGATGAGCAGGCAACCAGTACCTTAAGCATCCTTTGCCTACTTCCTTCTTCCGTGAAGCCCTGATTTGTCTCACATGAACCATCTGCCCCCTGTGCTGCTGTCCAGCAATTCTTTGTAAGATTCCAGAGGTTTCTATTTTCCGAAGAAATTTTAATACACAAGTTTATTCTCTCTCCTTGCCTTCTTAGAGGGAAGCCCACGTAGGCATGAAATTGGACTCGCTTCGCCCTGTTAGCAGCAGGGTTGCTGGGCTCCACTGACCCCTGAAGTGCATCAATAGCTCAGTAGTCAGCAGATGAACCATGGGAAGTGGTAGAGGACTAGGGAGGGCGAGCTGGGAGGCTCCAGGGCTGCAGCAGGAGGGGGAGCCATCTGCTTGGGCTTTGCATAAGGACTGGAAGGCTGCTGTTTGGGGTGGGAATGGGGAAGAAAATGCCCAGCCCCAGCTGAGAGGCGGGCCCTATACATTCAGTCTCCCATGGGTGCCATCATCCATCCCACAAACTCTAAGCCTCTCCTAGCCAGGGCCTGAGCTGGAAGCTGAGGACAAACCATCCAGACTGGGTAGGTTCTGCCATTAGGAACCCCTGTCCTTCAGAATGATGGACCCATTAAAAGGACCGCACTGCCCATTTTATGTGCCACACTCTGGGGAAGCAGCGTGAGGAGAGGCGGGAGCACCCACAGGGGGACTGTCCTGCAGCAGAGGTGGAGGCGGGGCCTTGACTTTATGGCTTCCCTTGAAGGGTAAGACGGGAAACTGAAGTCAGCCCTACCACTCCATGACATGGCCTCATGTTGGTCCAGGTACCTCAGCTGTGATCCATATGTGCAAGCGGGAGACGATCTCAGATTCCTGTTTTCTGTGCATGAGTCCCTGAGGCCATTGCTTTGAAACACAGAGCTCACCTGGGCTTGTCGCTGCTGCCACACCAGGTCCCGGTTACCTCATCTTTTCCCATTCACCAGCAACAGCTCCCTGAGGCCCCCTGCTGCTCACCTCCCCCTGGGCTATGGTAACAACCATCAATCCCCCTGATCTTTGGAGGATTTCAAGTGTGTCCAGCAAGTATAGAGATGGCTGCGGGGCCCCAACAGGCCCGGCTCTCAAGTCACATATGAGAAGGGTAGCCATGCTTTCTTTTCTGTTCATCTCTGAGTCGGGCTCATGAGCAAGTGTCACGAGTAAGTGAAGAGGCCACAGCCACTTAGTGGCTGGGTGCAGTGGGATAATGTTTTTGTACACTGGTTTAGTAAAATGCTGGTTGACCAGTTGTCAAGCAGGAAGTATAGGCGGGAGAAGCAGACAAGGGAAGAGGAAGGCTGAGTCAGGAGATGGCAGCCCGCCATCCAGGGAGCAGCATGTAATGACACACAGGTAAAGCCACAGAAAACATGGCGATTTATAGATTAACAGAAATGGGCTGAGTTTAAGTGTAGAAGGTAGCCAATGGTAGGCCTGAGCTAACGGTTGAGCAGTTTTAATTAATATAAGCCTCTGTGTGTTTACTTGGGTCTGAGCGGTTACAGGACCAGGTGGGACACAGGAATTTTATAAGTGACTGTGGGACCTTGGTGCCAGGCAAGCAGAGGAAAACTTCAGCTACAGCTGGGCTCCCAGACCAGCTGTCCATACTCAGGGGTCCCCTTCCCACTAGAGCAGGAATTCAGGGACACTCATGACCCGTATTCCTCTGTTGTTCCTTTCAGACTGGGGCCTGAAACTTAGTTTCTAGCTGCTTGTCTGCTGGGAGTTTTGGAGAGAAGCAAGCGTGTGGCCACTGTCCCCTCCTCAGCCCAGGACACCAGTCTCTGGACCCATGAGCCCGCTGTGAGTCTGAGGCGCCTGCTCCATCACCCCAAGGCCCCTACACACAGTCAGGCACCGTTTGCTTTGTTCTCTACTACCTAGGGCTTATGCTAGTCTTTCACAGGTGACTGTGACCCTGACCACAAGCTCCACTCTGAGCCACCTTGTCTGTGGGAGATACAGAACAGTGAACAAGGCTCTAAGAACCCCACGAGACAGCCACATAGGACACCTCGTGATCCAGAAGAGCTGTGGGTTTTTATTAAGAGTCTATGTATACTTATGTATGCATGGAAGAAACAAAAGCCAGGGTCCTTGGGATTTGGCTGTGCTGTGGGAAAAGACAAAGCTCAAACTCGGACTTATACATTTCCACTCATGCAAGGTGCGTAGGCTGGTGCCAGGAACACCTCCTTCCAGAGCCCCGACCTGCTGGTGGAACCTGAAGGGCAAGGCAGGTTGGGTGAAGGCTGGGAAGAGGATGAGGGGAAAGTGAGGAATAGGCTGGGTGGGGGAGGTGGGGGAGACAAAGAAGGAAGGAGAGGATGTCAGTCACCAAGGGCTTTGGGGCATCGTGGGTCAGGCTGCCCCGGGGTCAGCTATGGAGAGAGCTGGATCCTTGAACATATGAGGAGTTGGGGAGAAGGGTGTCACCTGAAGAGAAGGGAAGAGAGGTCACAGTCCAGCTGGGCTCCGGGGACACAAAGAGAACAGACTGGTCAGCATTGAGGGAAGTACCAAGAGAACCGGAGAAGCAGGGAGCAGACAGAACTGAGACAAGGGACGGAGCTACAGAGATAGATGGGCAGAGGGAGCCAGAGATAGGAGAGGGAGGACCGAATGAAAAGGAGAGAGCTGAGCAGCATGCATAACCAGCAGCCTCGAGCTCCTGCCCCTGGGACATCTTCCACTATGATGGTCTGTAACTTTGAATTTTGAGCTGAAATAAACTCTCTTCCCCTTAAATTGCTTTTGTCAGCGTATTTTATCACAGTAACAGGAAAAAAGAAAAAGCTGAGACACAGGAAGATGGTGAGAGAAAGTGAGAGAGAGCCGAGCCCAGGCAGGAGGGACTGAACACTCCCTGGGTCCAGCTAAGGTGGAACCATGTTCCGACACCCATGGCCAGTGGAGGAGGGAGCTGGTGAGTGGAGCGTCCCAGAAAGCACTTGGACTGTTGTTTCAGGATCGGCTCCCTCAGTCTCCTCCAGAATGACAGCCCCAAGTGACGGGTGGATGATAATAGGCATGTAAAATACATGCATGGTTTTTTCCAAATGCCAAAGTCTCAGTGAAAGACCTAAATGTCAACCAGCCCTGGGCCTACAGCGTTCCTGACCTTGGACTGAGTCTCCCCTGCCTCCACCCCTGTTCCTGTCCCAGACTGCAGCTGTCTCCCTGGAGCCCAGCCCTGGATCTCACAATCTCCACTCCAGGTTCCCTGGCCACTTGCCTCTGGTTCCATCAGACCTGAAATTCCTGGAACCACAGATAAAGGGCATCTGTGGAAAGAGTCTCTTTCTGAACTGGGCCTTCTGCTCTAAAACCAGTGGGGTCTTCTGGTCTGCCTGGAGGGAAAATCCTATAAGTCCTAAGGTTTTGCCCTTCTGTGAGAGACGTAGGCAACCCAATCAAGGCACCTGCTAGTGACGTCATAATCACTGCCAGCTCTGCTCCTCACCCCACAACCTCCTCTCCTCACCTCCTTGTGCCTCTGTTTCCCCTTCTGTGAAAGAGGGGTACCCAACGGGTTCCTGGCACTGTCCTCAGAGACCTTAGCAAAGACATGGAAATCACTTCCTGCCATGCCCAGCCCTCAGTGAGGGCTCAGCAAACATGAACTAGTGTGATCTGTATTGAATGACAGGGAGCCATGGGTGGCTACTGAGCAAGGGCTGGAGCATTAGCACCATAGAAGGGACTTAGAGCAGATCAGTGTAGGAAGTCCCATGGGGGGCGGGTCTGTGCCCTTGGACCAGTAGCAGGGTTGGTTATCCCTGGAGCTTGGCAGAATGTCCCAGTCCTCATCTTCCTGATGAGGTGAGAAATCTCAGAGCAAGCAAGCCACCTGCCCAGGTGCACAGCTGGGCATGGGAGAAAGGGCAACTACAAAGAACTGAGCAGCTATGGGATGGGGAAGGAGGTGGTATGGGGTGACTGATGGAGGGTGGGGTGGCCTTGGCCCTCACCGATGGAGGATGACTAAAGAGGTACACACAGCAGGATGGTTGACAAGCCAGGCTTAAGGAGTGTATTACTCAGGGTTCTCTGGAGAAACCGAACTGATATCCAACAATGGCTGTCTACCAACAGAAGGTCTAAGAATCCAGTTGTTCAGTCCATGAGACTGGATGTCTCCACTGGTCTTCAACATACGCCAGAATCCTGAAGAAGTAGGTTCTAATGTCAGTCAAGGAATGGACTTGCCAGCGAGAGCAAGCAGGCAGAGAGAGAGAGAGAGAGAGAGAGAGAGAGAGCCATGCCTTCTTCAAAGTGCCTTCTTCCATGCCCTTTATACAGGCTTCCAGCAGAACATGTGACTCAGATTAAAGGTGGATCTTCCCACCTCAAAATATCTGGATTAAAAGTGGGTCTTCACACTTTGAATAATTTAATTAAGGAAAAAATTCCTCAAGGTGTACCCAGCTGCTTAATTCCAGATGTAATCAAGTTGGCAACCAAAAATAGACATCACAAGCCCACCCCTTGTCAATTTGATACACAATCATATCTCCTTACGCTATCTCCTTTCCAAAGGAAAACAATAACCAGGTCATAATTATGCCTAACATGATATAACTATCCCACGTGCAATTGCAACCACATTATATATTTAACTAGGTCATAATTATGCCTAACATGATCTAACTAGCCCTTGTTCAACTGCAAATGCATTATAAATTTTAGAATAGGTGGCAATGCCCCTTGGGAGATATTCTTTTAATATCTCAAACTTAAATATAACCACTGATATCCCCTTAATTGATGTTACATTACATGATATATTGAGGAAAGAAAAAAAGTCTGTACAAACACATTCTTAACAAAATGTGACAGAAACAGTCATGTCAATTATAATCCTGGTTTCTGCAACTAGTCACATGGCCTTAGCTGATTTTAGACCTAACCTCCTCTGCTCCCCATTCTGTATTTCCTCCACCCTCTGCAAGCACCTCAGCAGGTCTTGGCTCCTCTTGTGGAGGAGTGACCCACACCTTCATTCCTGACAGGTCTGTGCCCTTTGTCATCCTGCCTGGATTAGATTGTTGTCATTTCCCATTAACTTTAATCACAGGACATGGTAGCCCCAAGAGACACCCTGAAGGATCTCCTGCACTCCAGACATAGTCCTTCTTACCTCCATTGTGGAGAAGCAATCTAATCTTCCCATGGTAATCTGGATCGATCACCCCTCCTAACACTGTTATTCCTTTCTTGGCCTGTTAGCCTAAGGGCATCAGAAGTCCAAACTGACCAGGGGAAGTCTGAACTTCAAGTTCAATGAAATGTTTGTTGTGGCTCCTGGCAGGAGTGCTCCCTCCTCTGGAACTAAAACTTCTAGGCAAGTAGATCTTAAATTCTCAGAAACACAAAGCAAAAATGTTCCTAGTGGGTCACTAGGGATAATGGTGAGTAGAACTATTCTTTTTCCACTCCCTGATTCCTGGACCTGTGGATCCTGGCTCTGGGAGAAACTGTACCATATAGTGGATGCTGATTCAAAACATATACCACCTTCTGGAGAACCCTGCTCCAGCCCTCCAGGCTGCTGACATCTAATTGATATTGTAACTGCGTCTTCAAAAGACCATTTCAGCATTCTGTCCAGCCAGGAGCTTCAGGATGGTGAAGAACATGGTCAGACCAGTGGCTTCCGTGATTGTGGGTCACATTAACACTGCTCTGCTGTGAAGTGAGTTCCTTGGTTAGAAGCAACACTGTGTGGTATACCATGATAGTGTGTGTATAAGGCATTCTGTAAGTCCACGGATGGTGGTTTGGGCAGAAGCATTACATGTAAAGGTAAATCCATAATCAGAATAAGTATCTACTCCTGTAAGGACAAAGTATTGTCCTTTCCACTGGGGAAGTGGTCCAATGTTGCCAACCTGCAATCAGGTCATTGGCTGGTCACCCTGGGGAATGGTGCCCTATCTGGGGCTCAGTGTTGGTCTCTGCTGTTGGCAGATCTGGCACTCAGCAGCAGCTATAGCCAGATCAGCCTTGGTGAGTGGAAGTCCATATTGTCCATCGTATGCATAACCCCATCTCTGTCACACTGGTCACTTTGTTCATGGGACCTTTGGGCAATGACAGGGATGGCTGGAGAAAGAGGCTGACTGTCCACAGAATGGACCATCCTATCTACTTGTTTATTGAACTCCTCCTTGGCTGAAATCAGCTTTTGATAAGTATTTACATGGGACACACGTATCTTTACATCCTTCAACCATTTGGAGAGATTTATCCACATACTTCTTTCTGATATGTCTTTCTCACCAGTTTTCCAATCATGCTCTTTCTAAGTCCCTGACCATCCAACCAATCCATTGGCTACCATCCATGAATCAGGGAAAAATTGTACATCTGGCCATTTCTCATTCCAAACAAAATGTATGAGGATGTGTACTGCCCGAAGTTCTGCCCACTGGGATATCCCTTGACTGGTATCTTTCAGGGTTGTCCCAGAAAGGGGTTGTATTGCTACATCTGTCCATTTCTGGGTGGTGCCTGCATAACGTGCAGAACCATGAGTAAACCAGGCCCTAGTCTTCTCTGCTTTAGTCAGCCGATCCTAGAGAATACCCCATGAGACTATAGGTGAAGGCTTGGCAGCAGGTGGCACTGTAACGAGTAGAAACGATAGGATTTAGGCACCTTCTTCATGTAACTTCCTGTGCATTCAGGACCTGATAGGGCCTGATCATGTACAAGCTACTTCCGTTTGATAATAGATTGCTGCTGTGCACATCCTACTTAGGACTTGATGAGTCCAATAACACCCAGCTTGTGATGGGCAGTTCAAGTCACATGGTAAGTTGGTGGTCCATTGTCAAATATTCAGTTTCCACTAAGGCCCAATAGCAGGCCAAGAGCTGTCTTTCAAAAAGAGAATAGCTGTCTACTGGTGAAGATAGAGTCTTGCTCCAAAATCTCAAAGCTCTCTTCTGCGATTCACCTACAGGGGCCTGCCAAAGGCTCCCAACAGCATCCCTATCTGCCACTGACACCTGAAAGACCATCGAGTCTTGCTGGATCACACGGTCCAAGCGGTAGAGCAGCCTGCACAGCAGCCTGGACCTGTTGAAGAGCTTTCTCCTGTTCCAGTCTCCACACAAAGCTAGCAGCTTTCCGAGTCACTTGGTATGTGGGCCGGAGCAACACACCTAAGTGAGGAATGTGTTGTCTCCAGAATCCAAATAGGCCACTAAGTGTTGTGCTTCTTTCTTGGGGCTGGGGGTGGGGCAGGTACAATAACTTATCTTTCCCCTTGAAATAATGTCTCTGCATGCACCACACCACTGGACTCCTAAGAGTTTCACTGATGTAGAAGGCCCTTGACTTTTGGTTGGATTTATTTCCCATCCCCTGATGCGCATTTGTGTTACCAATGGGTTGGAAGTAGTTGCTTCCTCCTGCTCACTTGGTCCAATCAGCATAATGTCATCAGTATAGTGCACCTGTGTAATATTTTGTGGAAGTGACAGATGATCAAGATCCCTTCTAACTAAGTTATGACACAGGGCAGGAGAGTTAATCTATCCTCGAGGTAAGACTGTAAAGGTGTACTGCTGGTCTTGCCAGCTGAAAGCAAACTGCTTCTGGTGGTCCCTATGGATGGGTACTAAGAAAAAGTCACTTGCTAAACCAATAGCTGCACACCATGCACCAGGAGATGTGTTAATCTGCTCAAGTAAGGATATCACATCTGGTCCAGCAGCTGCAATCAGAGTCACTACCTAAGTGAGTTTTCGACAGTAAGCTGTCATTCTCCATGATCCATTTGTCTTCTGCACTGTCCAGATAGGAGAGTTAAAGGGAGATGTGGTGAGAACCGCCACCCCTGCATCTTCCAAGTCCTTGGTGATGGTACTAATTCCGGCAGTTCCTCTAGGGATGCCACACTGGTTTTGATTTACTATGCGCCCTGGCCTAGGTAACTCCAAAGACTTTCACTTAGCCCTTTCCAACCATAATAGCTCTCACTCCGAAGGTCAGGGAACCAAGGTGAGAATTCTAAGTACGTCTATCCCAATTAGACATTCTGGGACTTGGGAAATAGACACAGGATGAGTGTCGGTACCCACTGGACCTGCTGTGGTCCAGACTTCATTTTGGTCAAACGTCAGCCAAAATTCCATTAATCAGTCACATGGCCTCCACAAGCCCCTACTTTAACTGGAGGGCCATAATGTTTCCTGGGGTCTCCCGGAATCAGCGTCAGTTCAGAACCAGTATCCAACAGACCCCAGAAAGTCTGATTGTTTCCTTTCCCCCAGTATACAGCTACCCTGGTAAAAGGACTCAGATCCCTAAGGGAAGAAATAGAGAAAGGCTAACAGTAAAACTCTTGCATTTGTGGGCCCAGATTCTTTTTTGCCATAATCCAATGCAGGCTTTCTTTCACTTGTTTGAGAATTTTTCTGCTTATACAGATCAAACAAAATGTAGTAGGCTTCTTATCTGTTCCATGCCTGGAAACACCATGATTGATTAGCCAGTAGCAAAGGTCCATGAGTCAGGCCACCATAGAATTCACTTGGCCTGTGCTGACCATTACAGGTTAGGCCGTTATGGACAAAGCTTCGTCTATGCTGCCTGTTTTGATAACTATGGTCACCTTGCCCCAGAGAGTCGTGCTACCACCTCGCCCCTGCTACTTCAGGGCCCAATTAAACCCATGGCATTGAATTCATCCAACTGAGAAGCAGCATCTCCAACCCTAAGACCTGGCACAAGAAAAGGGCGACAACTAAGCTCTTCAATGTGCTGGTGCCTCTCACCATTTTGCATCTTATAGGATTAGTGAAGGACGTGTCTTCTGGGCCTTCCCATTATGGAGGATTAGGTTTCACACAGCACACCCACTCTACCATTACAATTTCCCTGAGCCTTAAAATCCCTTCATCAACACTAAGCCAAGGGGGATCAGGCAGCTCCAACGCCTTTTCAGTCGGCCATCTTTTGACAAAGGCTTCAGCCAACCGTTCAGACAAACCTTCAACATCTTTTTTTTTTTTTAACTGTGTAAGATTTCATATTAAACCTAGAATCTCTCCTCAGTAGGCCCGTCCCAACAAACTGCCTGATCCAGTTTTATGTTCCCTCCACCATTACTTTATACCCTTAAAATCCATCTCCACACATGTTCCCCCAAATTCTGCTTGAATGAATTAGCAAACCCATTAAGCTCTTTAGTATTGTAGTGCTCTTCCTCATGGACTCCGCTGTCTCCCCTCCAGGAAACTGCTTTGCCTTAAGTCCGGGGTCTGGAGGCAACTACAGGTGAGCCCTGGGAGACATCAGTATTGTCTTGCCTGGTGTCTCCTTCAGACAAAGTCACCGCTGGTTTAGCAGACAATGACAGATGAATTTCCTCAGTCAAAGGTGGAAAAGGCAATATGTCAGGGGCTGGAATGTGAGTACATCTGCTGAAGGTGAAGAGACTGCTTCCTCAGCTGAGATAAACCCTTGAGAATCTGAGAATTCAAGTTCTCAGCCTCAGTATGGTCCTTCCACACATCCCCATCCCAAGGTACAGAATCCCACTCTTTATCAGTTAATGCCCTTACTTTAACCATTGACACCCTCTGAGGCTGGGACCTGAATTTTCACAGCTGACCTTATAACGAGGGCTTCAGTTTCTGAGCTCTGTGGCTGCTGGAGATTCTCTTCCGGGGCACACTTAGAAACCTTCAGAGTCTAAAGCTTAGACTCTGAGCATCTGGAGTCAGTCATCTGAGTCCCTTGTTGTCCTTCACCATACCCTGAGATGCTCGAAGTTGGCTGATTTTATCATGGAGCTCACTCTTTTCCTTTGTCAGTTTATCCAGAGGTGCTAGGAGCAGCCAACCAGCACCACTGTTGTCTTTACATTTCCGCAAACTGTCAAAAGTTTTATACATCGAGTGACCAAACCCATTGCCTCTCACAGTTGGTGAATCGGGATAATCAAGTGCATTTGTGTCCTTAAGTTTGCAAAATAGTGTGCACCATGGGCCTCCCACTGCTGTCTGAGCTTCTAGCAGAGACTTCAGAATCTAAGTGTTGGCAAATTGGAAAACCTGTTCCAGACACTTAAAAAAAAATCATCCTTGTACATCTGTTACTCTAGAACCATTTCTGGCACTAATACAAAATCTGTATTAGTCAGGGTTCTCTAGAGGAAAAGAACTGATAGAATATATATACATATATATACATATATATGTGTATATATATGTATATATATATATGAGTTATTAGAATGACTTACAGGCTGTGGTCCAGCTAATCCAACAATGACTGTCTACCAATGGAAGGTCCAAGTGTCCACGAGGCTGGATGTTTCAGCTGGTCTTTAGTATACACCAGAATCCTGAAGAAGTAGGCTCTAATACCAGTCAAGAAAAGGACTTGCCAGTGAGAGCAAGCAGAGAGAGAGAGAGAGAGAGAGCACTTCCTTCTTCCATGCCCTTTATACAGGCTTCCAGCAGAACATGTAGCCCAGATTAAAGGTGGATCTTTCCACCTCAAAAGATCCAGATTAAAAGTGGCTCTTCTCACTTCAAATAATTTAATTAAAAAAAAATTCCCTCAAGGTGTGCCCAGCCATTTGGGTTTTAGTTAACTCCACATGTAGTCAAGTTGACAACTAAGAATAGCCATCACAAGGGCTAAGAGACACTCCCACCACACAGCAGCATCCTACAGCTCAGGAACTTATCTGTTTCAAAACAACTAGCACTCATTAAGCGTTGACTGCTCACACTCCATCTCAAAGACAGATGATGGCCCCGTATCTCAGACTCGTGAGTGAGTGACAGGCATGCTATTGGCTAAAGAACACACAGCATGTGTGGCAGCTCTGGGATCGGGCCTTCCTGTCTACCTGCACCACTCCAGCAGGCCCAGACACTGAAGCCTTCCTTACATGGCTGGGAGTGCTGGTCTGGGCTTCCTCAAAAGCAGACCTGGGGTGGAGAAGCTGGCACAGACAGTCAATGGAATGCAGGGCACACAGTGGGAGATGGGGAAAGAGCCCAGAAGGTGCCAGGTGAGTTCCCAACTTGTACTACGAGGGGTGGTCCCAGCAGCCCTGAGATTCTGCACTGGTCTCCGCGAACCACCCATTGAACAAGCTGGACACACTACCCATGTCCCCGTTGAGGCTTGAGCAGAACCTGAAACCACACAAAATCTCATGTGGGTTTTGCAAGGAAGCCACAAGCTTACAGACGGCAGGTGACCCTTGTGGGCTAAGAGGGGGCAAGATAGCTCCTGCTAGTGTCCCTAGTGTCTCCTCGGCCCTGGGGCAGAGGGGTGGGACCATCACTGGCTCTGGATGTGCATTTCCACCAAATCCAGGGCAGTGGGATGAGAGAGCTGAGCTTCTACAAGGTAACCCTTGTGAATGGAGCTGGTGCCCTTGGAAGTAAAGTCCTGGGAAATCCCAAGCTTTCCGTGAGGTAACTCTGCCAAAAGATGGCCAGTCAGGACATAAAGCCCTTAGTCTGCAGGTGCCTCCTCTCCTCTTCCCTCCCCAATGTTTCCATGGAACTTTGTAAACGTGCCATGCAAGGCAACTCTCCACAGGCATATGTCATCCATCTTGATCTTCAGAGAAATCTTGCATCCAGAAGGCATTTTCTCCATTTACAAATGAAGAAATAGAGGCTCAGAGAGGTTATGCAACCTGCCCACAGTCACAGAGCCGGTGGGGAATCATCTGTGGCTAGGGATGACACCCCAAGGAATTCTGCCTTTCTGGGGAGAATCCCAGCACTAATAATGGTCTCTCCTTTTCTCCCTCTCCCTGGGTGCTGATGCAAGGCTGTGGGTTCTTCTATGTCCTGGTGATCCCCTAACTGGTGAATGTAAAGCGCCCCACACAGTGACTAAAGAACTGGGTTCTAAAACCCAGTTTTCCTGGGTTCAAACCCCAACGCGGTTGCTGACTAGCTGTGTGACCTCAGACCATTTACACACTGTCTCTGTGCCTGTCTGTCAAAGTACTGAAAACAGTAATCACATCCTCCTCTTGCGGTTGCTATGGGAGCTGATAAGAGAGTGACTATTAAAACTTAAGAAAATGTCTAAAGTGCAGTAGTGCTTAATAAATGACGCCTGTCGCAGCCCCAGGTGCCACCGTTAATCTCCATTCCTTAATCAGATCAACGAGATAAGATTCCTTCCTTGTCCCCTAAGGTCATTTTGTGCCCTCAAATTGGAAAAAATAGAGAAGAAAGGAGAACACTGGGGGCCAGGAATGTAGCTCGATGATAGAATGCTTGCACAGCATGTGAGACCCTGGGTCCATGCCCAGCCCTGCAGAAAAGGGGAAAAGAAGAGGAAAGAAAAAACTAGGGCTGAGAACTTACATTTACAGACCCAGATTGTCGGCAAGGTGGATTTTTTGCCCGTCCACAGAACAGCAGCAGAAGAGAGGAATAATTCCTGTCACTTAGCAAATGGAACAGGCGGTGACCTGCAGGGCACAGTGCAGCTGGCGTGTGGGGAGCTGGGTGGGAATCCCAGGCACGTGAAGAGCCTCCCCACCTTCCACTCCTCCTGCGCCCAGCCTCAGGGAATGTTGACAGACCCTTCACACCACCCACCCTCCACAGGCACCAAAACGGCCAGCCAGCAAAAAAGGGCAGGCAGAGAGCCACGCTCACCTGTGGCCAAAGGCAGCCACAGTGGGACAGAGTGACACGCAGGGTAAGAGAGCTATTAGCTGTAGGTGCGCAGAGCAACCACAGACCACCTCACTGCAGGGAGACAGGCTTCAGGACACTCTCAGGGGTTCTCCCAGGGTTTGCCCAGAGTTAGTGGGCCACTCCAACCTTCATCTGGGAACAGAGCCCAGCTTACTGCTCAGCCTAGGAGGCGCTAACTCAACAGGGGCTCTCTGGAATCTGGAATTCTTCTGAGCTGTCCAGCTCTGTAGGGAGGGGATCCCTACAGCCCGGACAGGCCCCTCAGAGAGCTAGTCCTATGCTGAGGCCCCAGGATGGGCCTTCTGCAGCCACCTTCCTCGAAGATGGCAGTCTGGATTTGTGTCAAATGCGCCCTAGGTCCTGCACCATTTGCATGCAGTTCTGGCTTCTCAGGGCTTAGAGTATCCATGGGAGGTACCGGTGGTGGCCTGAAGGAGACCTGGCTTCAACAGCGGCTCTACCTTAGCATGAGCCTGCTTTGACCTTGTCTTTTTCCCTCAATTTCCCCTAAAATAGGAACATGCATAAGCGTGTGTGTGTGTGTGTGTGTGTGTGTGTGTGTGTGTGTGTGTGTGTGTGTGCTTCCTGGGGGACTATTAACTAAGAATAATTTATCCAAGAAATTTGTTATGTTAGAATTACCAATTAGATATGATTATAACTTACCATGGCTAACGCTGTACTACTGTTGGAAATCTGAATCCCATTAAAATCTAATTAGCATATATTAAGTCAAAGGTGGTTTCACTGCAGTGCGCCAGCGGGTTAGAGCTGTGACAGGCACAGCATGTGGATTCTCCCCACTCAGCAAGTCTGGCCCTTCTCCCCGCCCCGCCCCCCCCCCCCCCCCCCCCCGTGCCTAGGTGTGTGCCAGGGGCCTTGGGGCAGCTTTTCTCCTTCTTGGCCTGAACCAGCCATACCTGGGAGACATCATGAGAAGGCGCCATGGTCTCAAGGTTCTGACCGTAGATAAGTAGCTAGGGCTCCCGGAACGTTCTTTGGGTGACAGGATGGGGAGTGACCTGGGAGCCCGTTAGTGCTGATGCAGTGGCTGGATGCTGATGTCACAGACCATTCTTCCAGGGATTTCAGGGGTGGCAGGTAGCCAGGTGATAGCGGTACCAGATGACACCTCTGTCCTGACCTCCAGGGACCTGGGTCAGCTTAGAAGTTGCTCACTGCCACATGGCCACCAAGACACGTGTCAGCTCTGTGGCTCGAATGGTTTTGTTGTTGCTGTTTATCTGGATAACTTGTTGGAGGAGTGAGCGGGGCGAATGTGCATTCAGGTCCTGGTGGGGTCTGGCCAGCAGTGGGAGACAGTGAGAGGTGGGGAACGTGAGTCAGGATGTCTGTGTGGGGCTGTCAGCTGAGACCCTAAAGAAGGACGCTGGCTTGAGATGATGCCCTAAAGAGATTTGCTGAGTGAGGGCGGTGGGTTCAAGCTGTGACTTCTGAGTGTTTGGGGGGAGGAGGAAGTCTTTCTTTTGTGAAGAGGTTAACTTAGATCAAGGTCCAGAAAACACTGCCCCCTGCCGCCCTATAGGAAAGGGTAAATGTCCCAGGGTGGTACCTGCTCCTGCTCTGTTGTCATCGGGCATGGCCACAGGTCTTGCTTGGGCTGTGCTCAATGGGCCACTGTGCATATGAGCATTGCACACCTCCTTGGTGTCTGTCATGAGAACATACTTTGGGACCAATCTGGTGAGGTCAAGGGGTAAATGAGGCAGTGCTGGTCTGAGCTCAGCCAGGAGTCCAGTCAGCCAAACCCACAGAGACTGGAAAGCTTTTGAATGCGTCTGAGCTGCAGAGAAATTTGTCACACGGCAGTAGCTGACTGATACATACATCATGGGACACTTTTATGTACTGAGAAGAAGTCAATGTGATGATGAGTACAGGAAGGGGGCAGGGCCCTCTTCTGACTATCTTTTTGTCAATCACCACCATCCCTGTTGCTTGGCAACAACCTCAGCCAAAGGCTCCCGACTAGATCCTCTGGGTTCCATCCCAGACTCTGTTCTTCTGTACCCCACCATTTACTCCATATCCCATGAAACACATCGTGATCCTGGTGAACACCTGTCACCCACTGTATCCCTGTCACCTCCCTGGGAGGGAAGATGCCCAGGGGGGTTGGACATCTGGCTTTGCCATACAGACAAGCTGTGACACACGTTCCTGGGCCAGGAGGGCAGGGACTCACTGTGTAGCTGGGTCACTTTTCCCCTTGCTGAGACAAAAACCCAGCCAAAGTGGCTGGAGGAAGGTGCAGTCTGCAGGGAGAGGATGACAGCAGGAGGGACAGGTAACGGGCCACACCACATCCAGTCAGGACGCAGAGGGAGAATGTGGGTACACGGTTCTCTTTCTCCTTTCTTTTCCAGTCCTGTGACCCAAGCCTGTCAGATGGGGGTCCCACATTCAGGATGATCTTCCCTCCTCAGGTCAACCCTTCTGGAAACATCTTCACAGAAACACCCAGAGGTATGTTCCCATGGGATTCTAAGTCTGGTCGAATTGACCATCCAGATTAAGCATCCTGGTACCCCAGGAGGGGATTTGGGGGAGCAGTGTGGGGTGCAGACGATGGCTTTGCTCAGTCTGGGTGCTGATTACAGGGCTGTCCCCATTTGATCTGCTCCACTGAGCTGTCTGCTTTGAGGCCTAGTTAAGAATATGGAACAAAAGCTGGGGAAACAGTTGGTAAAGTGAGTCTCACACAAGCGCAAGGAGCTGAGTTTGAGGTCCAGAGTCCGTGTAAAATAAAACGCCTGTGCAGCGTGTCACCCCAAGCACTGGGGAGGGGAGAGATTCCTGGAGCTTGCCGGCCAGGCAGCCTAGCCTAACTGTCGAGCTATAGTTTCAGTGAGAGATGTTGTTTCCAAAAAAGTGAGATGGCTCAGCTTGCCACACTGCAAAGTTGTCCTTGGACACACACCGCACACCACACACATGCACACAGAGACACACGTACACACACACAGAGAGGAACTTGCAGTCAGCTTCTGCTTCAGGTTTGACCCTGTCTCTTTGTATGGAGCATCACAGGAGATGCTGGACTGGTGGGGATTCTGCTATTTCTGAAATTTGAGACTTAAATTGTTTCAAAATCATTTAAAGTACTATTTTAAAACAATCAAAGCAAAACATTTTAGAATTCTTTTCAGGTTTTTTTTTCCCTTCTTTTTTTGTCGTGTTTCCCATCCTGGGAGGATTGAAATAAATTTTAAGATTAGAAACAAAAAAGGCAGATTGACTCTCATGTGAGCGCCGTTATACTTCAGTGAAAAGCGTGGGTGAGGAAACACCCTCTGAGTATCTGTGTGCAGAACAGAGTCAGAGACGTCCATGAGAGTGCATGGGACAGCGGGCCAGGCACCAGTGGTCATTCGGTCCAAGTCCATAGCTCCTGAAGAGTGAGCCGAGGGGGAGGGGGAGGGAGAGGGAGGGAGGATAGAGAAAGAGAGAGAGAGAGAGAGAGAGAGAGTGGGAGGGAGGGAGAGAGTGGGAGGGAGAGAGAGAGAAAGAGAGAGGGAGAGAGAAAGAGGGGAGGGGGAGGGAGGGAGAGAGAGAAGGAGGGAGGGAGAGAGAGAGAAAGGGAGGGAGGGAGAGAGAGGAAGAGAGAGAGAGAAAGAGAGTGGGAGGGAGAAAGAGACAGAGAGAGAGGCTGTCATTTGCAGAGGAAGAGAGAGAGGCTTGATGCATCTGCTGCTTTCCCCCATTGCTGTCACAAAATGCCTGACAGAAACAGCTCAAGGAAGAAGAAGGTTTCCTGTGGCTCGCAATCCATCATGGCGGGGAAGGAGCAGCCCCAGGAGCAGGAGGCGGCCGCTCACATGGCATCCACAGTCGGGAAGCAGAGAGAGAGAGATGAATTCTGGTGCTCAGCTCACTTCCTTTCCATTCAATCCAGGACCCCCTGGGATGGTGCTCCCCACATTTTGGGGACTGTGGAGGGTATATTCCCATCTCAATGAACTCAGTCTAGAAAGTTCCTCCTGGACATGCTCAGAGGTACGTTCCCATGGTGATTCTAGATCCTGTTACACTGACCATCATAATTTACCATCATAAGCCTGTGTCACACGGCTTATCCAGGGCTGAGGTTCAAGCTGAACAACCTACACTTGGTCCCCATGCGTTGCCAGCTCGGAGGGACACGTCCCCATCCCCAGGGACTGCCTTGCCCACCCACTCACTCCCATCCTTGTAGCAGTTAATGTAGATCTTCTAGGCATGTGGGCCCAACTTCCCAAGCTCCCCCGACCCACTGGGATTGACCAAAGAACCATTATTAGCATCATTAATTAATTGCAGTGCTGAGCATGCAGGCCTCTTTCTGGGGTCCCTGTGGACCCCAAAACACGTTCTGTGCAGAATCAGCTTCCCCACTTCCAGCTCACATCTCCATCCTCAGCACCAAAGGCTTGAGACACTGTGAGCTTGGACTAAATTAACTCATTAATCCAAGCAGTCCTGGAGGGAGATGCCACGCACCGCCACGGGCCCTAAAATTAACCTGGTCCATCATGCTCCCGGATTTTAGCTCCAGCAGCACTTCCGGAGCCTTCCTAGCATTTGGAGCAAGTTGTAAGAAGGTTCTGAGAAATTCAGAAAAAATTGCAAGTTTCCCTCTGAAAGAGGAAGGAGGATACCATCCATGTTAGGGCTCTAAGCATAGGTCATTGCTCCCATAACACTCCCTTAAATCTTTTATTGCATTTATTTGTGTGTGAGAGAGAACAAACACCACAGTGCGGTTATGGAAGTCAGAGGTCAGCATGCAGGAGCTGATTCTCTCCTTCCACCATGTTCCGAGACTGAACTCCGGTCATCAGGGTTGGCGTCAATCACCTCTACTGAGCCCTCTACGACCCAGCTACTCTAACAATCTTATGTGAAAGATCTCTGTATAAAAAGCCAATTGTCTCTAGTTGTCCAGCTTCACAGCAAGGATTCCTAATTTGGGTTGGGATTCTTGACTCTCAGCTGGTGAAAGGCCCCTTCCGTACCCCAGGCTCCTTAGCTTTCCCTGTCCTTGGCTCCTGCCTCTGTCCCCTCCCTGGTTCAGTGGTGGAACCCCGGGGATCAAAGGCCCCTCTGCTTCTCTTTCTGGCTCATCCATCCACTTTTTCTGTGACCTTGGGAAAAATCACCTCCCCTCTCGGGGCATGGTGGCCACTGCTAATAGAATCTTGCGTTTGTAGAGCGCTTTTAACTTTATCAAAATGTACTCATGCGTTCTCTGAGAGGCGTCAGAGACCAGCTTTATCAAGGCGCCGATTTGACAAGCGAAACAGCAGAGAATCCAAATTGCCCAGAGCTCCTTGGAAGTGATCTCCAGAGAAGGCTCTCACGGGCGACCCCTCATAACAAGCCCTGGGATTCTCCCCACAACAAAGTGAGTCCCTGGATATGGGCTCACCGTAGTCATTTCAAATGACGTTGGAACTGCATAGTTCCAGCGTCTGCGGGGCTTTATAAAGAGAAAGATGTCTTTATCTTTCCTTTTATTTAAAAAAAGGAAAGCCACCACTCTGAACGTTTCAAAGATTCCCAAAGAACTTTTCCAATTTAATTTAAAAAATGAAAGATTGCCTCCTTTTACACAGCTTCATGGATGACCACAGGCCATCCTCTAGGCCTGGGATAGCTGCTCACTTACCTGACAAGTGGGGATCCCACGGCCCCAGAGTCCCAGGCTGCCCTTTAGGAGGGGAGAGGAGAGCTGCAGCTCTCCTGCCTCCCTCCAGTCTAAGGTAGGACGCCTCTGCCTGTGCTGGAAAATTCCTAACCTGGCAGAGAACAGGTCCATTTTACCTGTTGGGTCAGTTGAGGCTCAGCAAGACAAAAAGGCGATCAGCTAGGCCAACCAGATGGCGGGGGGGTGGGGGGTGGGGGGGGGTGAAGGAGGTGGGTGACATTACATGCCTGAAGACTTGAGTTCTGTCGGCTGAAACCAGAGTGGGAAGAAGGAACAGACTCCTGAGAGGTGTCCTCTGCGCTCTGCATGCCCTGAGGTGTGCATTCACGTACACACTTATAAATAGATGAGTAAATATGCATTAATTTAAAAAAAGAAAGAAAGAAAGAAAGAAAGAAAGAAAGAAAGAAAGAAAGAAAGAAAGAAAGAAAGCCACACATCTGGTACTCTGACAGGTTGGACTGGGGTCCTTGGGTGGGTGTGGGGAAAGCTCACAAGGAGACACTGCCAGATGAGAGAAGAGAGACTCTTACTGGGCCTGGAGGCCACAGTAGCGAATGCTGGCCCCCTGTTACCTGCCCTGGGGCCTAGCCATTCTTCCTTTTGTGGGCACCTGCTTCTTATCCTTGTCAAATGAACCATACCAAGCCCTGAACCTTCTGCCTGGACATGAGATGACACCTCACAGCCTCCCATATCCACCTCAACCTTCCAGGCCTTTCCACCATAAAGCATCCAGCGCCATCCTTCCTACACAAATTAGATATAGTACTTCTCTCCCTCCTCGGTCTCCCTGGGCTCTGTATGGCTCTAGGGCACCCCAGTGGGTCTCCTGGGTCCCACCCGGTCTTCCAAGCTTTCCCCTCTACTGCACGGAACTCTCCCGCAGCTCTCTAGCCCCAGTGCTCACCCCCAGTCCTGTTCTTCCTGTCAACACTCCCCTCCCTTCTCTCTGGGTCATTTCCACTCCTCCACCTTCAGCTCATACTTCATTGCTTTACGCACCCAGCGAACATTTACTCCACCCAGGCACTGTTCTCGGTGGAGGAGACGCGAGTTCGAGACCCGGAGCTCAGTTCTTAGAACGGCCTCCTCCAGGAAGGAAGCCTCTTTGGATCATTCTCAAAGCTGTGTGTCTGTCACCGTTCAGCCCGGCTCCAGGTCAGCAGGAAACTACTTGCAGCTTGGATGCATCACCACACCGGGGTGGCTGCCTAGGAGAGGACATCTCCATGACTGAGAGCTTCCTGTGGATATTCAGTTCCCTGTAGGAGGGGCTAGTAGAAGCAGGTAGATGGGTGGCCGCACAGGCCCTGGTGCGGCCAGAATCGGTTAAGTTTGGAGTTGTTGGGGTATCGGATATCTATTGCTGGTGGCTGACCACGCCCACGGCTTATCTGCTCTGGGTGGCACAGGTGGGTGGCTCTGCTACTCTGTCACCCAGTCTTTGGCAGTTATCTGGCCACTCCCCTGGACTGGACGGTCTGTGACATCCCATTCCCGTGTCCGTTGCTAGCAGCAGCTGTGGGCTGGGCGCTTCCGTCTCCTCTGTATGGCTTCCCTCTCCAGCAGGCAGAAGAGACCAAGCTTCTGACATGCCAGCCCCAGTTCCACGGTTCTCAGCCTGTGGGTCATGACCCCATGGGTCTTTCACAAGGAGTCACATATCAGATAGCCTGCATATCAGATATTTACATTATGATGTAACAGCAGCAAAATTACAGTTATGAAGTAGCAACAATAATTTTACGGTTGGGGTCACCACAACATGAGGAACTGTATTAAAGGGTCACAGCATTAGGAAGGTTGAGAACTTCTGCTCTAGTTGGAAGGCGCTAGTCACACCTCAGTATTGCCTCATGTCTGCTTATGTCCCATAGGTTGAAGCCAAGTCTCATGGCTCCACCAAGAGGCCCAGTGGGATGCTGTTTGTGAGCTGGTATCCTATTGGCCCAAGCAAGTCTCACCTCCTGCCCAGAAGCCCTGTGGGAGGAGCCAATGGGGAAGCTCAGAGTAAGCTAGTGTCTCATTGGTCAAAGCTGCCTCATAGCCTCAGGAACCAATGTGGGGGTGGGGGTGCTGGCAACCAGGGGTGGAGAGACAACTCCAGTTCCCAGGCAGTCTCTCACAGTGTCCTGGGAGGTCTGGTAATCCACTACCCACAGCTGGGAGTCAACAGCCATGGTGCCCATCTGCCCTGGACTTTTCTCTGTGCCCCGGCACTCCCCACACTACCTCACTGCCCATCCAGAAAAATGTTCCTGCTCCCTACGGAGTGTCTCAGATCAACTTTGAGAAACTGGAGACAGGAACAGAGCCCAAACTGGGGATCCCAAGCATGCCATGGATTCTGCCCCTGGGAGGGACAGGGAAGAATGAACGGGCACTGGGGTGCTACTGAGGGCTGTGTGCAGAGACAAGGACGTCACAGAGAACTTGAGCTGCTCTGAGCCTCCAGGTAGAGGCTGGCCTGGCTTCTCATAGGGACCTGACTGCTCATCCAGCAGAGGCAAAAGATCAAATCATACCAGAAGGCCCCCAAGTTAGGGGAGACCCTGCACCCGCCATCGGTTCCCCCAGGGCTGTACTCATAGCTCTCTGGTGTCACACTGATCCCTCCCCCGCTTTTTTCCCAGTTCTATTTTTACTGCTTATGCAAATCTCCCATCGGGCCCAAGCGAAGCATGTGAGAAGTGGGCCAGCGCACAGGACACGGTGGGAATGACAGATTGCAGCCACGCACTCCGGTAAACACGGTCTAATTGCTTTTTCCGAGGGGAAAGCGGTGGGGGCAGGCTCAGGAAGAACACATTTCCAGTCAGCTGTGACAGGCCAAGGAGCTGGGCAGGGCTTGGACCATGACCTGGGGAAGGGGTAATGGGACATGAGGGGTGACCCTGGTGGGTCAAGAGCACTTCCCAAAGGGATAGGAAGGTGGTGCTGAGAGCTGGCTGACCAACCCTCACCTGTATCTTTAGTTGCACCGAGAACGGACTGGGCTGTGGCTCTGCTGGTAAGAGTGCCTGCATGCACAAAGCCGTGGGTTCAATCCCCAGTGCTGCATAAACCAGGGATGGTAGTGCAGACCTGTCATTCCAGCCTCTAGGGAGGCGGAGGCAAGAGGACCGGGAGTTCAAGGTCATTCACTGCAGCCTGGGCTACCCAGCAACGGCAATTACCACCCCCCACCCCCTGTCTACCGTGTCCTGATTAGAGTGCTGATGAAAACGGATGCAAGAGTAATTGTCTGCCCAAGTCCCGTGGATCCAGAGTCAACAAGCCCACATGTGTTGAGATCTCACTCGGTGTCAGGTACTCCCCGACATTAATAAGGGGTGAGGCTGAGATTCAAACCCAGGCCTGTCTGATGTCAACGGCCATGCCTCTGAGCTATAGAACACTGATAAGCTACACCGTGTTTCTGAGTACTGCTGCACATGTCTGAGTAACAACATATCCAAGAGCTCATTAAGCACTTATTCCGTGCCTGGCCCCAGGCTAGGGATAAGACAGAGTCGGCACTCCTTAGAAGTCCACAACCTAAAAAGACAAGAGGGCCCTCATCTGATGAGGAAAGGGGAAGGAGAATAGAGATGTCAGAGCAAATGCCTCGCAGCAGCTGAGGCCCTGGGGAACAGGGGCACAGAGGTGTGTCTCCAATGACCGGTGACAGTGGTGGGGAGCTGGACCTTGTCCCCACAGCCAGTCTTGCTCAGCCCCAATGAACTCTGCAGTCGGAGGCAGAGAGAGCAACACCAGCCCTGCTCAGAGCACATACTCTGCTCAGCGCTCTGTCTGCCCATTTCTGAGTCTCTCTTCCCTTTACACACAGTGGGACCGAAGCACAGAGAAGCGGAGCTTGCTTGGGGTCGCTCCGCCTGCTGCTCTGCTGCTTCCTAAAACAGAAGCTCCTCCAGCCGTGATGTAGGAAGCCAGGCTCTAGGCTCTGACTCAGAGGGACCCTCCCCATGCAGCCTCATCTTCTCTCCTCTCCCTCCATAGGAGTCCAAGCCTAACTCACCAGGCCCTACCTGCTCCTCCTGGGGACACAGAGACATAATATCTGGCTTGGAGGGCTTTTCAGGGAGGTGGAAATGATGTGAGATGGGACTCTCAGTAGGGTCACAGGTCAGGCCTCAGGAGGCGTGTGCAGGGGGTAAGGCGGAACCGAGGTCAAGTTCGAATGATTGGCAGGGATAGAAGAGAAGTGGAAAGACCTGTGTACTAACACACTTCTCTTCGGGGAACGCTGCCCTTCTCCTCTGAGCTGGGCAGGTGGACAGTGTTCAGAACCATCTACATATGCAACCTAAGAGCAGCTGCTGAGGAATCAGAGTTTGGGTGTTGGGCTCCTGGCTGACCCACCCAACCTGGCTGTCTCTGGCAAGAGCCACCAAAAATTCAGGGAACAAAAGCTTCAGATGCCCCCCGAAGGTCACCTCTCCTGTCTCACAAAGCCTGCTGGGATCTAGACAGGTGATATGGGGGGGGGGGGGGGCGGGTGCAGGTAGGTGGAGCTGACCCCAACTTCTAAAGTGGGAGGCACAGGGATAGAGTACCCCCAGGCCACATTTTACCTGCAGCCTGAGTGCTCAGAGCAGGGCTCCGGGAGCCAAGGACCCCAAAGACAGACCTAGTCTGGAGCTGAACTCTTCCTTCCTCCTGTGGAGCTTGGTGTGAGGCCTGTGAGGCAGCAGGAGGCACAGACCACAGCCCCAGGTGCCCAGTACCCATGGGGCTTGAGCACTGAGTTCTGCTGGGTGACCTCAAGAAAGCTGCTTTTCCCCTTTCTTACACTGTGTCTTCCCACACAAGATGACTGTGTGATGAGCACCCCGCTAGATGACATGATGCATGTGACAAGGTGTCCTGAGAATGAATAATAGTGCCATCTGGTGCTGCCCACACTCGGGAACCACGCAGGGCAAGTCGAACCTGCCCCCTACTTTGGACATACTCAATGACAAAGAGGGACCCTTGGAGGGTGTTGTTAGTGAGCTGAACACTCTACTGTCAGTCTGAAGGGGGTCCGTGTCCCAGAGAGACAGAGGCGTATTGAAATGAGTCTCCCGGAGGGCTAGCTGAAAGACTCACAACCACAAAGAAGTTCCAGGAAGATTAATCCTGCTCAGGGACAACCTGGAGCTACATTGACCACCACGTTCAAAGGTCCTACTGCACTCCAGGGATTCTACATGCCTGGCTCGGCCCTGTCCTCTTCTGAGGTGACCTAGAAACCACAAATGCCCGGTTCTGCAGGGAGTCAATGAGAAGTAGGCCTCAGTGATGCTGTTACCTCTTTCAAATGTAGGAAGGCAAGGCTGGGGGACTTTAGGGCCAATCCTACTTCTGAGTAATCCCCAGAGGCCCTCCTGGCAGGGGCAGAGGCCTTCTGCATGTCCGCAATGACCGCTCTGTCCAGGACAGAGGATGTGAGGAAAGAGTCCCTGCCTGAGAGCCATGTTTGAGCTCAGTCTCTGTTACAGATCTCAGATACACTGCACCAACCCCCAGTGCTCCAGGGGGGTTCATCTAAACATGATTAAACAACCATTAGGGCTCTGCGGTTGGGAAATGCAGATTTACAGACTTCCAGACCTCCATTTAAATGCAAATGCCGCTTCTAGGCTGGAACTAGATCCTGCAGCATTAAAGGCATCGCCTTCCTCTGCCTCCTCCATGCTCCTCCGGAGGTGCTGAGTCACCTTGAGCCCATATGACTCCCAGAAGGCCGGGACACCTGCCAGAGCCAGGAGCAGACAGGGCCAGGCCCTCAAATGGTGAACGTCCCTGCCTCTCCTTGTCCACGGGCACACTTCCTGGCTTGATCCATGGGCAGAGTTCAACCTCTGACACATAGCAGCAGGTCCCTCATGGGACCTCCATGACTTGGTGTCCAGAAAATAGTCACTGATCAAACAGAGAGCCTGTCACCGAAGGCAGGCAAAGAACACAGTGGGCCTTGTTGACCACACACTGTGTGCCAGACAAAGAATTGCATCTTCCTCCTCCCTAGATCCTACAAGGCAGATGTGGGCATTGTCCCCATACTCACTGATTTTTTTTTTTTAATGTTAGTGGTCTGGATGGGACCCAGGGCCTCACACTCACTAGGCAGGTGCTCCATCACTGAGCTGCATCCCACCTTTAAAAGAGAGTTTGAGAATGGGAAGGTGATAGGCCAACAGAATCCACTCAGGAGGACTGAGCCCTGGGTCAGGATTTGAACAGAAGTCTCCCTGGCTCTCCAAACCACTCAGTCACCTCTCTGGGCTTGCTTTGCTCCTAAGCTCCTGTGTGGTCTCTGTGAGCCACTGGCCCTATCTGGGCCTCTGCTGTGGCATCCAAAATGGGTATGATAGACAAGAGTTAAGGCGCAGGGTCCAAGCAGTAGGTGGGGCATCCCGAGGAGGAGGCACCGCATCCCAAAGTCCTCCCAAGCCAAGCCTGCAAGTGGGGACTGTCTGTGGCTGTACACAATGAGTGAAGAGGCAGGGGGTGAGGGGTACCAGGAACCATGGCCAGGGGAGTGACTGTGCCTGAGTACCTGGGTGCTATGCTTAGTCCATCCACACCATCTCGCCTCCTCTTCTAAGCAACCTTGCCAAGTGGGCTTTCAGGATTCCTACATGTGTTCCATGAGGCAACCATGAAGTCAGGCCAAAAGTCACCTAAGGCCACCAGTCTCCCTGAAGAAACAGACCCAAGGCCGCAGACGCGGGCCAGGCTCCTCACACTCCACTCTCCAGCCTGCTGCTCTCTCTGACCCTGTCTTTTCCATCCGGGGGCCCAGTTGAACCACATCTTGGGATTCTTGGAGCATCCCCCACCGTGTGCCTGAGGAAAACAGACACGTCATCACCCCTGGGCTAGCCCTGGCACAAGACAGAGGCGGGACAGCGTTAGCCAAGGCTATGCCATTCTGTACAACACCGCCATCTGGTTGGACTGTGACGATTCTCAAAACTAATTTGGTTTTACAGCTGAAGTAACTTCTCTAGACGGTTGCTCTCTCTGCCCTACCAACGCTCCCTGCCCCCAGCAATGGCCAAGGAGGAGAGATCACCATCACCAGACATTGGTTACCCCTAGCAACATCCAACTGCAGGCCAAAAAGACAATTTTTCTATCTCCTTCCCATCCAGCCCCTTTCGGTCCATAAGCACCCCAACCTGTAAGCAGATGAGGGGCTCTGATGCTCATGCCGGAGACATTCCCTCCCCTGCACAGCTTTCTCTTTGAATTGGCTGCCAGCCACTTGTTCCTCTGTCTGTCTTTCCTTCCAGCTGACTTTACCAATGGGAAGGAGAAGGGTAGTGTTTTCTAGTAAGGGGATAAGGCTCCAGGCATCAGGCTTTGCTGTTGTTCAGGTCAGTGAGCCAAATTTGGAGCCAGCCATAGAGACCTAGAGAGCCATGAAAGAGTATCCACAAAGGAGGAAGCCTTCCTTCCATGGATTAAGAAGGCTCAGATGAGCCTGGACTCCACCCCACTCCAAGCAGCCTTGCTCTCTGGCCTCCTGGATGCTGGCTCAAGGCTTGAACGCAGGGATTGGGCTCGTGTCCTCTGGCACCAGGACAGCCCAGTCGAGCTTCCCAGCGACGCCAGCGAGGCCAGAGGCCAGTGGCTCCTGCTGTCTACAAACCCTTTTCACTTCCCCACAGCTCGCTCTGCCCCCGGCCTGTTTGCCTCTGATCTTTGGCCTCAGTGATGGAATCCCAAGGGTAAGAGAAGCCATGGCCAGCTCTGTACACAGGCATTACCACCCCCTAAGACAAGGGGCAAGCTGAATTAGCCTCCATGCACAGTATGTGGGGGTGCTGTCACTCTGTTGGCACAAGATTCACAGGGAAAGAGCACAGGCTTAGGATGGTAGGGGCTCTGACAGTCATCAACCCGTGCTGTGACCCTGAGCAGTGGACCTCAGTTTCCTCATCTGTCTGAGGGGTACCATGGTAACCCATCGGGCTTGCTGGGATGCTGTGAGCAGAAGCTGGTCAAGACCATGAGCAGTGTCGTGGTCAGGAAGAAACAACAGGACAATGAAGGGCAGGCTGGAGAGGGAGATGGGTACAAATGAGGTAGGAAAGCGGAAGGCTGCGCACCCGTGACAGAAGGCAGAGGCAGGTGAGTGCATGTTAAAGAGGGGAACCAGATGTGTGCCATCAATCAGATTTTATATCCTCTTCCCACCCCACCCCACCCCTCCCCGCCCCTCTCCACCCCTCCCCACTCTCTGGATAATTGGGAAGGACACCGATTAGGAGACTGGGCCATGAGTTCCTTTGTTTGAGGTTTTCTAGGTGAATTATGCAGGAGGTTTCGAGTGAGGGCCTGGGAGCACTTTATTATTGATGAGAGACAGCGGATCTTCTGCTGACAGCCTGCCTGAAAGATATGATTAGCTTGTAAAATATTAATCACCGTTCTGGGGAGGACACGGATTAAAGCCCCCAAGGAGTGGTGTTATCGATGGTCCCTAATTTCAGGGGACTTTGAAAAGGTTTTAGCGTAACTTGGAGGAGACAATTAAATTCAATTAGAATCACCAGTACTGAAATGTCACTCCCTCCCAGGAGGCTGGGCTGAGGAGGGTCTCTTCCCCCCACCCCACCCCCACCCCACTGGTGAGGATCTGTCCTTGCTCTGTGAGCAGGCTCTTCCTTACTTGTGGCTTCAACTTCCATCCAAACTCCAGCTAGGGCTTCCCCACAAAAGGCCCCAAGTTGGATGGCTAATTGTATGTCACCTTGACACAAGCTAGAGTCATCTGAAAGGAGGGAACCTCAATTGAGAAAATGTCTCCATAAGATCAGGCAATAGGCTATAAAGCATTTTCAGTTTTATTTTGTTTTGTTTTGTTTTGTTTTGTTTTTCAAGACTGGGTTTCTCTGTGTAGCTTTGGAGCCTGTCCTGGATCTCACTCTGTAGACCAGGCTGGCCTCGAACTCACAGAAATCCTCCTGGCTCTGCCTCCCAGTGCTGGGATTAAAGGCGTGGGCCACCACCACCCGGTGGCATTTTCTTAATTAGTGATTGATAGGGGAGGCCCCAGCCCATTGTGGGTGGAGCCATCCCTGGGCTGGTAGTCCTGGGGTCTATAGGAAAGCAGGCTGAACAAGCCACGAGGAGTAAGCAAATGGAGCAGCACCCCTCCACGGGCTCTGCATCAGCGCCCGCCTGCAGGTTCCCACCCTGTTTGTGTTCCTTCCCTCACTGTGTGTGTTTCATCACAGCAACAGTAATCCTGACTAAGGCTCCAACCAGCTATCCACCTCCTGTCTTCATGAAGCACCTGGGATATGGCAAAGCCACCTCCAGGTGGTCCAATGTGTTGTTTTAAAAAATGATAGGCAGCGCTGGTTACCGTGTAGAAGAGGCACGAACCATGACAAAACTCAGTATCAGAGTTTTATTAGAAGGAGGGGCCACAAAAGAACCAGGCCTGGGGAAGAAGCACGTGCAGAGAGCAGAGCGGGAGAAAGAGTCGGGGCAGGAGAGAACAGAGCAGAGAGGAGGAGTCTGTGTCCAGCTTTTTAAGGATCCCCGTGAATATGCACAGGTGGGCTTACGGAGCTACGCCATGCATGCGCTGATTGCATGACCGCGCCACGCGCATGTAATCACCAGCACGCACTGATGACGTAAGACTCAAGACCTCTTACTTAGCTGCTGAACTGCGCATGTGTGGCCATGCAGCTGGCGTGGCGGCAGAATCCTAACACCGTGTGATACTGAACCAGCCATCTCCAGCCATTTATCCTGGTACCTGGCCCTTCCCGCAGCCTGAAAGACCTGTGAAAGAAACTCAGAATCTAGGTACACACCTTTAATCCCAGCACCCAAGAAGACGGAGAAGTGCTGGAGGCAGGTGGATCTCTTTAAGTTCTAAGCTGGCCTGGTCTACATAGCAAATTCCAGGCCAGTTGGTGCTACATAATGAAATCCTGTCTCAAAAACAAACAAACAAGACCTTGAAATGCTTTGGGGGATCCTTCCACTCCCCTTCTCCCCTGGCCACGCCCCTTGTTCAGCTGCGTAGATGTGGCGGGCCCTTGTGTGTATTGCACACGTTCACCTGTTCTCCACCTCTCCTGACTCTGTCCGCAATCCCCTGGGAGAAGACTCCCAGCACTCTGGCACACTCTAGTCTAACCAATGTTCCTTGCTTATCTTCCCTTTGGTCCTACGATTCCTGTGATGTTCAGAGTCTGGAGGTGCTCAGAAGTGAACCACTCCCTCCCTCCCGGCCAGGGCCCAACTCCCTGAAATGAAGGCACCAAGCAGGCACTTTGCTTCTGCTGAAAAGTACTTACTCCTCACTTGGATCACAAGGCAACTGACAGAGGGATGTGGACCTGGTGGTGTCCTCTCTATACTGGATCACCAGCTTGCTCTGTGGACCTGGGCAGTTAATGGCTCAAGAAGTACAATGGCCTCCAGTGGCCCCAGTCACCCGACTCCCTCTGCCCTCAATTCCCACTACTGTGAAGAAAAACAATTTCCTCTTTTTCCTTTGTAGTCATTAACCGGGGCTTCTGTAACAAAAGACAGATTAACAAGAAAGAAACAAACAGCAGTTGATTGGCATTTGTTCCCGATGGATCCTGGGAAGAACCGCTTGCTCTCTAGATCGGATCTCCAAGGAAGTTTAAGCCTCAGGCCTCAATACGCGAGTTTGTGGAAATAAGAGAAAAAGAAAGACTGAGGGAAGGCCGGCTGGGGCCGGCTGGAAGGAGTGCCGGAAACAAGGCAGGTTTTGTCTCTCAGAAGCGCCAGCTCAAAATAGCCATTGTGCTGGAGGGGCATATTTGAGGCTGGCATGCTCTGATCCATAGTCATATTTTGAGGTGGTGTGTCCCTATGGCCACTTTCCACAGCCTCGTGTTCTCCGGGCTCATGGTGTCTGCACATACGACACACATCACCTGCAACCCTCCCTTAGCCTTTGCTGGGAGGCTCATAATCATCTGTAGGCTGGGGAGCTGGCTCAGTGAGGAGCAGCATGAGGAGTTGGGATCCCCAGCTTCTACGGAAAAGCTGAGTGTGGTAGGCTGTGTCAGAGACAGGAGGGTCTGTGGGGCTTGCTGGCCAGGCATCTTACAAAAACAGGGAATTCCAGGTTCAGTGAAAGACCTCACCTCAAAAAAAAAAAAAAAAAAGTGGAGATATAAGACACCTGCCACTGACCTCTGGCCTCTGCATGTGCACGCAAATACAAGTACACTCATATATGCATGCACATGTGTATATGTACATATACACACATATATCCAGGGACATACATACATATATACGTACATACCTATGAAAGAATCCAGGAAATGAGGTCAATTGTGATGTCCCAGCTGGATTAAAATTGAAGCCGTACACCCAGGACCAGCTCAACACAAGCTTTCAGGTTCATTCCCTCACAAGGGCCTCCCTCCCCTCCCTATGAGAGCCCCATGTACTGAGCTTCCCAGACACTCCCATATTTAGTAAGTGGCATATCCTCACAGCTCTGTAGGGTGTAGGCCTGGGACATACCTGATTTCCTTGTCCCCTCGTATTGGCTTCTAAGAGGGAGCAGATGGACTTGAATGTGGTGATAAGAGAGACTGGGAAACTAATTGCTAAGATCCTGTGCTGAGCACTCTACACACATGTGATCTAGCTGAGCACATGGGGTCTCCATGGGAAGGGTGCCACATCTCACAGATACGGACACAGCCCAGAAATGTTCAGAAACAGTCACACAGTTTGTGAATGATGGAACTAGGCCTCAAACCTGGGGTCCTTGCCACAACCCCTTGCCTATTTTATTATTTTATTTCATGTATTTATTTTGAGAGATAGGTCGTCTTAGCTACTTTTCTGTTGCTGTGATTAAAATGCCCTCCCAGAAGCAACTTAGGGGAGGAAAGGTTCATTTCGCTCACAGTCCATCATGGTGGACGAGGCAGCAGGCGCCTGAGGCAGCTGGTCACTTTCTTCCACAGTCAGGAAGAGGCCAGCAAAAGAAGACAAGGAGCTCGCTCACTCTTCCTTCTGATGCAGCCCAGGATCCCAGCTCAGCCAGTGTGCTGCCCACTTTGAGGATGGGGCTTCCCACCTCAATTAACCAAATCAACACCTGGAGACCTGTTTCCTAGGTGATGCTGGCAATTGACCCCAACCATCACCCAGAGTCTCCTGCATCACAGGCTGGCCTCTCAAGTTTGCTCTGTAGAAGGTGACTTTGAACCTGGGATTACAGGTGGGTATGCACACCACAGCAGCACTGGGGATGGAATTCAGGGCTTCGTACATGCAAACACTCTACCCACGGAGCCGCATGCCCAGCTGCTTTCTGCTGTGTTCTGGGTACTGTAGCAGTTAGAGGCTGGACCATAGTAAGAAGAAGGCAGAAATGATGCCATAGCCTCGGAGTCCGGGGATGTTCTCTCTAGTGGCCACTAGTGCAGACTGACCTGCACCTCAGAGACATGCAGATCAAGTTCATTGATGAATATCCAGAAAGCACTTAGTCCAAGGCCTGGCATCTCATGAGTAATCAGCCGCCAGCTGTGATTCTCAGTGTGGCTATTGTGTTTATTTGGGAAGAAAAGTTCACAGTTAAATGGTGGGTTGGGCAGCTGAACTGTGATGCCACCCTGTTGTCTGGTCTCCTTCTGTAGCAGCCCTTCCCATCCTTTCCCTCCCTCCTTGAATCTCCCTCTCCTCCTCCTCCCCAGCCCGGAGGCAAAGACACTCTGGAATTCATCCCCACCGATGCACTCAATTCCAGGAGGCTTCGGAGCTTCAATATTGTTGCAGCTAATTTAGCATCATTAAAATGCAGCAGTTATTAGCGACTCCTCAAGCAGGTGGATGGCGCAGCTCCAACTCCAGCAAATGAAACTTACTGCTCTGGGAGATTGAGCCACGGCTCTTCCACAGTGTCCTTGGCTTCTGAGAGAGTGGAACTGCAGCTGGGATCTAGGCAGCCTTGATACCCAAGCCTGAGCATCCAAGTTCTTGTCGAGCTGACAATTGGTACTATGCACCCCACTCACTCGGTTATGTGGGAGCCAGAGAACCAGATTGGTGGGCTTCACTTGACCACTTAGCCTCAACCCTGCAGTTAATTAGTTAATTAATTTTAATGGGGGACACACGTGCACCCCAAAAACATCAGAATCCTGGAGCTGGAGTTATAGGTGATTGTGAGCTGCCTGACATGAACGCTGGGAACCAAACTCAGGTCTTCTAGAAGAGCAGCAAGTACTCTTAACCACAGAGCCATCTTTCCAGCCCCCAACTCTACAGTTCATTATGGTAGTCTTGGTCTCTGAGACTCAGTTTCCCTAGCTGTACACAGACAACAACCACACCTGGCTGCAGAGCACCTGCTAAAATTTCAGATTCCCGGAGCCCACTCTGTCCTGAATTGAGAACTACTGAGCCCTGATGGCCTGGGGATAAGGCCTGGGTCGAGAGAGAAGGTTTGGAGTGGACGGGTGCTGTGCACATTACCATCACCTGAACCCAGTCTCAGACTGCAGGCCTACCAACAGGATGCCTGAGAGGCATGAGAAAAACATACCGAGGTCATGGAGGGCAGGGTCTGGCTTGCGGTTAGGGGCTCCATGCAAGGCAGCTGTGCCCACTGTCTTCCTAAGAGGTGCACTGGGTCGAGGCCTGACGCCCTTCTTCAAAGCCTCCTGCTATTAGCTTTCAATGGTGAGCACACAGACTTGGCCCCGACAGTACCTGCCCAGTCTGTCTGCCAGAGACAGGTGAGAATTATCCAACTATCCCTAGCTTCTCTCAGATTGTCTTGGTTTTCAAGTGTTCTGTGTCCCAAGGAAGCCAGAGTAGCTGGTCGCATGCTTTTGTTTAAAGAAGGTTCTGGGGGCTGACGATGCGGCTCAGTGCGTAGAGAGCTTGTTAGCATGCATGAAGCCCTGGGTTCACTTCTCAGCTTTGCATCAACTAGGCATGGTAGTGCATGCATGTGACCCCAGAACTGGGGAGGGAGAGGCAGAAAGAAAAGGAAAGAAAAAAGGAGGGGAGAAAAAACATGCAATTCTCTTTCTTTTGGAGGGGGGCGGATTTTTGAGACAGGAATTCTCTGTGCAGTCCCAGCAGTCCTATAACTCACTTTGTAGACCAGGCTGGCCTCGAACTCAGAGATCCGCCTGCCTCTGCCTCCCAAGTGCTGGGATTAAAGGTGTGGGCCACCACCGTCCAGCAACCACACGATTTTCAAAGCTAGAATAACAAAGACTGAGATCACTGCCTTCTCAATGAAACTGTGAGTTGTCCTGCTGAGATGTCTGGGCCCCCTCGGGCCACCATGCTGTGGGGCAGCACAAGTCACAAGTCCCTGGCCAGGGGACAGTTCACAACGAGCAACACCCCCAGTACTTTCTAAAACATATACACTATTGTACGTGTGTAAGCCATTGCATGCCGCAGCGTGTATGCAGAGGGCAAGGGTGAGCTTGTGAAATCACTTTCCTTCTTTCTCCTCTCCAGGCTTCCTGGCTGGGACTCAGCTTGTCAGGGTTGCTCGGTAAGTGGTTTTTCTCGCTAAGTCGACATGCTGGACACCCAATTCTTTTACTTACTTATTTATTTTGTTTCTTTTTTAGACAAGGTTTCTCTGTGTAGCCTTGGCTGTCCTGGAACTTGCTCTATAGACCAGGCAGGCCTCGAACTCACAGAGATCCACCTGCCTCTGCCTCGCTAGTGCTGGGATTAAAGGCATGTGTCATCACCGCATGGCGAATTCTTTTATTTTTTTTTTAAATCTTAGTTTTTGACAGGGTCTTACTCTGTTGCCCGGGCTTACTTTAAATTTATATTCCTGCCTATACCTCCTGAGTAGCTGCAATTACTTGCCTAGGACCCTGTGCCCTAAAATCCCACATCTCTCCCTCCATTCAGCAACAGCAGCAGCTGGTGACTCTTCGGAGGCCTCTGTGGACTCACAGCTCTTATCCAAGCCGCAGCTGGGACCTGCATCTCTCCCTCCTCCTTGGAGCTGTGGCTGCACCCGGCTGGTTCCGATGCAGTCCACTACATTCAAGCCATGGTCCTCGTCCCTGGGGCAGGTGCATCCTGAAGCCATTGTAAGAATGCCAAAGTGCACTGGCCCCAGTGTCACCCTAATTCCTGGGTCCTGGCTGTTGCTCACTCAGCCACCTCTGCCTTTTGAGAACCCCTGCACAGCCTGCCAGGCAGCCCCGATTCTGAAACCCCTCTGTGAAAGAGCCCCAAACCCACTGGTTCTCACAAGCTCTCTCCAAGTCACGGCCCTGGACCCAGTGGCTTCCCCACACCTACTTCCTACCCAGGGAGGAAGAACGCCAGGCTGCTTTTCTCCACTTGCTTAGCGACCATCCCTCCCCACTGGCCAAGGCTGTGGCTTTCAGAGCTCTTGGGAGACACTGTAGGAATTTCAGGAGACGTGAAGAAGGTGTCCATGCCTCTCCAGGTGTCTCCTCTGCCGTCTCCCGTAGATCTATCTCCACACCGTTCCTCATGAGGCCGCGATGCTGGACTCCATCTACAGGGGTCCACAGAGTTCCCTGGGAGCTGCTGTGTTAATGGGACAACAGGAGCAAGACTAAACAGCCGAACAGAAGGGCACTGAAATGCCTGGTCACCCTAAGCAAAGACCTGAGCCCTGGGCAGCACATGCAGATCAGAGAGAGTACTTCCCAGAGTGGTTTAGAGAGCCCTGGGGTTAGCCAGGGATGGTGACACATGCCTTTAATGCCAGCACTTGGGAGGCAGAGGCAAGTGGACCTCTGTGTTTGAGGCCAGCCTGGTCTACAAAGCAAGTTCCAGGACAGCCAGGGCTACACAGAGAAACTCTGTCTCGAAAAACAAAACAAAATGAGAGAGTGAGAAAGAGAGAGTGCCCAGGGGGTAGCTGCCTGTGGCCCTGTAACCTTGGCCAATGTTTGTAATCTCTTGGGCCTCAGTTTCCTTGTCTGCAAAATTGGAATTATATAGTAAAGCTTGAGTATCTCTTATCTGGAATGCTTGTGACTCAGAGCAGTTTGGAATTTTCCAGAGTTTGAAAGATTGGTGTATCCATAATAAGGTATCTTGGGGGACAGGGTCCAAATCTAAGAGTAAAATTCATTTATGTTTTATGGCTATCTTGTATGTGAAAGGCATAGCCTGAAGGCAATACATGCATGCATGCACGCACGCACGCACGCACGCATGCACGCACGCACGCACGCATGCACACACACACATATATAAATGTTTTTGAGAGAGGGTCTGATGTAGTCCAGGCTGCCCTTAAACTCATGACTCTCCTGCCACAGTCAAGTTCTGGGAATGCAAGAATATGCCATGCTGTCCAGCTACCTTATGCAAATATCTTAAATAATTTTGTGCAGGATGTGAGCTTTCTGTGTGTGACATTATACCAGGGCTTGGAAATGTTCAGATTTTGAAGCCTGGCCCATTGGCACACACCTACAATCCCAGGTACTTGGATGACTGAGGCAGGAGGATTGAAAGTTTGAGGCCTTGGGCTGGAGAGATGACTCAGTAGTTAAGAGTACATACCATCCTTGCAGAGGATCCAGGTCAGTTCCCAGCTCCTGTATCAGGATGCTCACAACAGCCTGTAACTGGAGCTCCAGAGATCTGACACCGTCTGGCCTCAGAGGATACCCTGATACACATATATATATCCACACAGAGATACACGAAAATAAAAGAAAGCTTGAGGCCAGCTTGGGCTACAGAGAGAGTCCTTCTCTCAAAACAAAACAGAAGGCCTGGGCATAGCTGAGGGGTAGAGGGCTTGCCGAGCGTGGCGGGCCCTGGGTTCCATCCCCATAGCTGGTTATCTTTGCCTGATTGTTTCTATTTAGGAGTGTTTCCGATTTCGGCTTCCATCTGAGGCTCAGCCTGCAACGCCCACAGCTCACAGACTGTCTGTGAGCTACTCTGTAAGTTATGGCTTTAAAATTGCGTATGATTGACACTCAGGATAAGTACCCTGCAACTATCAGTCATCAATCCACGCAGGCTGCAGTTTGTTGGTCTTTTGGGCAGCGTTGGTGGGAGGAGGGGGCGTCCTTGTTCACCGTCAGTGTTGGGTGGTCAGAGCCAGCCTGTCGGAGGACCAGTTCCACCATCTATGTCAAAAGGCTGTGTTATTTACGTTAGGAGGGAATTGTCTGTCTTCTGCCTTCTAGGCTTGGGTCTGCCTTCCTCAGCGCTGGGACCCCAGCTCCTGGGTGAGTGTTAAGTTCTCTTGTTGAATAAATGAATGAATAAACAGATGAATGAACGCTAATCTTGCTCAGTTTTCCTCAACAGTGGGGAAAGCAGCATGTACTGTGCTGACTAAGCACGGTTTCTAATTGCCTGGGTGTGAAGTGGGTCAGCGACTGTCCATCTGGCCACTGTGGATGAAGTAGACTGCCAAGGCCAAGATGTCCTCAGCACCATTGAAGTGTTGGTGTGTGGCTACAAGCAAGTGACATGGCATCTCTCTGCGGATGCTACCGAGTGTAAGGATAGGACGGCAACAGGGTGCAGTGTGATCCAATTTGTGTAACGGTGTGTTGTGTGTGTGTGTGTGTGTGTGTGTGTGTGTGTGTGTGTCCTCCATGGCCACACGTGCAGGCAAAGGGCTCTATACCCTGTGTTCATATCCAGTACCATAGCTGTGCTAACTGCCTGTGCCTCCATCCTATAATTAACTCATGACGCACACCAGGAACCTGAGGTGCAGGGAGGTTCAGTAACATGGCCAAAGTCACTAAGCTGTTGTGCAGCTGCAGATTCCAGCATGACGACCCCAGGACTGAAGGTATGTGGGTGTGTGCTCAGAATGTAGGTGCCCTCAGAGGCCAGAGGTGTCCAAGAACCCTGGAGCTGGAGTTACAGGTAACTGTGGGCTGCTATGTGGGTGCTGGGAACTGAACCCAGGTCCCCTGCAAGAGCAACCACTGAGCCATCTTCCCAGCATCCCTGACAGTTGTTCTAGAGCACAAACATTTTTCTTCTTTCTTTTTCAAACAGTCCAGACAAGCAATCATCTGTTCAGAAATGTGTATGTGAGGCCATGAGACAGTTCAGTGGGTAAGGGTTCTTGACACCAAGCCCGATGACCCAAGTTCTATCCCCCAGACCAACATGAGTGAAGGAGGGAGCTGACCTCTGACCTCCACATACCCACTATGTTATTCATGTGTATGTATGTGTGTGTGCACACACACGCGAGATGTAATAACAATAATTAAAGCAATGTGAATTACAGTATCTTATTATTATTCCCTTTTTCTTGGTGTGTCTTGGGATCCCTGGGAGGGTGAGGAGAGGAGGCCCCATGGGGCTGATTCCAGAGCTGAGCAGCCTTTCACATACACAGAGCCAATCAGAGCCCAACCCCAGGACCTCTCATGAACCACCACTGCCCAGTGCCCGAGCACAAGTGGCCAAGGGCTGTCTACACTGCAGGAAAGCTGAGATGATTCAAGCGGGTCCATTGCTCTCTGCCCAAGCCCACTAACTCCACCTCCACTCCCTGGGCTCCCCACTTGGCTGTGGTTCCCCTCTATCACCCTCCCCCAGAGCTCCCCCAAAGCCTCCCTGCCCTGAGGTGTGGTCTACTCCCATGCTCACCCCGGCTCTGGATGGTACCACCTCCATGTTCCTGAACTGCAGCTGTCCTGGCAAGGGGCTCATCCAGAGCTCAGCCCCCCACCCCTGCCTCAGGAAAACTATAGCTTCTTCATGATAGGAGGCTCTGCTCAGCCTCTCCACTCACCACACTCCTCCTGGAACTTTCTATTCCATCCCTGCCCACGCCCAGCCTCATGACTTTGCATACAAGGTGCCCAGGCTTTTCAGTACCCTGTCTACACCCTCCCCTCTCCTCAGTTGTCTCTTTCTCAGAATCCCTCACATCTTGGGTTGTGATCCGACCAGTTACTGTCCTCTACTTGAGCCTCCTCGTCTTGAGAAGTGGGGGTCGTATCAGAACCATTTTGGAAATTAGATGAGAAAGACCATGATGGAGCATGCTCAGAGTGGCCTGGGCACACAGGAAGCACTCAGTGAAGCTACCCCTGCAATCGCTGCTCAAGCTTGCCTCCTCCAGGAAGCCCTCAGCACCCTCTCCACCTTCTCCCACTCCAAAGCTCCAGCCCTGCTCTGTGTTTTCTTTGTATGTTAGAAGCCCACCATGTGTTTAAAAACAAAACAACCAGTGGTTCTTCTCATGCCAGCACATGAGGGCACCCTCGCCACCTCTCCCCTCACCCGGGGTGCTTGTTGAAAATAACAGACACTTGAGTAGCCACACTATGGTCATTATCACTCCACTGGGAACTTCTTGGCCTTGGTGAGGAGGAAAGCATGTTCATGCCCCTCCCCTGCTCCTCCCTGCCACCTGGGGAACCCCCACCCAAGGCTAGCCAGGATTAGTACCTTGTCTGCCTGCTGGCAGGAACTAAGGCTTCCCCCACCTCCACCTCTGCACCTGGAGCTGCACCAAGGCATCCCGACTTCCCCCCTGCAGCTCCACTCTGCATCATTCCGCCAGCACAGGCGTCTCTCCCCTCCGGCCCAGAGGCCAAGCCTGGCCTGTGTACAGCCCCTCCCAGTCCTTCCCTGAGCCTGTCAGAGTCTGATCCAGGAGGGCCGAGGGGAGTCCAGCCATGGGTAATCCACAACAGAGTGTCCAGAAGTCATGTTCAGGTGGCTTTGAAGTGTGTTCAAGAACTCACTTTCATTTCCCTGGTGACACATTTAACTTCTGAGTCCCCTTGCACATCTGATATTGAGATGAGCCTACCTGCCCTGCACCCACACCATGGATGAGCAAGGTTTGAAGGCTGCAAGGAGCAGCTTTGGGCTGAAGCTGAGCTAGGCACAGGGCCAGACTCTGCTCCAGGGAGCTGGGGGGTAGCACTTCAGACACAAAAGAGCCCCCTGAGTCCCCAGTCCAGCAAGACCCTGGCCCAGCTGTCAGCTATGGGAACTCTCTGGCAGGGGCAGCCTTGTCTCAGGAGAGACAAGGACTAGATCCTCTCCATGACACAGGTAAACAAAGCACACACACACACACACACACACACACACACACACACACACACACACACAAACACACACATGCATACACAAACATTCACACGCATACATGCATATGCATGCATGCACACACACAAATAGGTACACACATACATGCCCACACACTCATCATCCATACATACGCTGGTACACACATATACCCCCACACAAGCATGCATACACATATAGACATGCATACTTGCACACACCATGCATATAAACACAGTTACATCACACAATACACACCAATACACATCAACACACACAAGAATGCACACATATATACAAACACATAAACATGCCTACACACACAAACACACAATTATATACTCACACAATACACATACACACACATCAGCTTTCCTGAGGAAAAAGAATAGTGAGTGAAAGGTTTTGGCACCCCAATAAGCATGTCCACCAACACAGCAAACTAAATCAGGCAAAATCAGACTGAATTAGAAAAAGCCCCAGTTTAATGGGTAAAGCGTTTCTGGGTGATTCTCCGGTCCCCCACAGGGGAGACAGGGATGAGAGACCTTTCACATGTCTGTTTTCTGGATATTTCTAGTTTAGATACCCTATGGGAGTGGTCTTGAGCACTCTGGGGAAGGAGCCTTGTTTGGCTGGCCTGGGGAAAGAGATGGGGGAGGGGAGTTGAGGTGGATCTTCCACCAGAATAGTCAGGTTCTTTTTTTTTTTCCCCTCCCAAGTGTCCTGGATCTCACTCTGCAGACCAGGCTGACCTCGAACTCACAGAGATCTGCCTGCCTCTATCTCCCAAGTCCTGGGATTAAGAGCATGCGCCACCACCACCTGCAATAGTCAGGTTCTTTAGAAACTAGAAAGAGTTAAGTCCAAATCCTGTTACTTGGCTGGTGTCCATAGTCCCCTACTCCCTGAGTCCCTCACCCCACGTCCATCCACCTTTCCCACACCACTGGGAGTAGTCCTCCTGCAGGAAACCTCCTTTCTATGTGCAGCTCACCAGGAGCCCATCACTCAGCCTTGCTAAGCTCCCAAGAGCCCTGAGAACTGGGGGCTCACACCTAACCTGCTGACTCCCCTACTCCCTGCTGGCCGAGGGCGAATGCAGACAATGGTGGTGAGCATGTGGGCTTAGCTGTGGGGACCCTCTCAGTCACCCACCATCAAGATGGAAGTCTCTGGAAGCCGTCCTTAGCTGAGTACTCACTGTGGGGCAGGCCCTTCGCAGAGCTTTGGAAACAGGAATTGGTGCTTAGTGGCACTTAGTGGCACTGCGCAGGTCTCACTTCCTGCTTCTCCGTGCAGGTGCCTAGGCTCAGAGCTCACTCTGAATAATCTCGTGTCCCCAGAGCCTGAACTCAGGCCAGGCCCGGCTGCAGTAAGATGCCGCCATTCCCACAGGCCCACGGCACAAGGGTTCATTGACAGAGAGATGGGCAAGGAGCCTCCCCCACTAGGAATGTGGACAAGCCTGTGCCTTGAAAACAGGCCACCCAGGGAGGTACAGATTGACCCCAGGCCCTTGACTCTGATGCTCTCCGTGATGACCTTAACCTTGACAGGAAGGAAGAAAAACCAGGTGTGGGATCCTGGCCTCCCGACTACTCCCTTCTCCACCTGCCTTGAACACTCTTCTAGTCATTCAACAAACCTTCATTGGAACCTGCTGTGTCCCAGCCCAATGGGAGGCCTGGGCAAGTTGGGCTTCCCTGACAGATCATACGTCAGACGTTGGCCAAGGGGCTCCTGGCATTCCAGAGCTCAGTGCCTGTGGAGAAAAAAAGCCCATCTTGCCTGCCAGAAGCTGAAAGTATCTCTTGGAAGTCATCACCTACAAATAGGGGGAGGGGCCCCCTGTTCTAGCAGATGCTTCTTCAGACCTGTGGATAACTGTTGTTCTGAAATCCCTTCTCAGGATAGACAATAGAGACTTGGGGGCCAGAGAGCCTCTCACGTGTGTCACCTTGAGCAAAGTCCTCCTGGGGACTTGATCAGCTATGAAATGAATAGGCGGCGGTCTATTTCTCTTATGTCTATGCCTGCAGCAGACACTGCTGAAAAGTCATTCATTCATTCACTCAACAAACCGTCCCAGGGCCCTGCCCTAGTGGGAAGCAATGTCCTAGGACCTAGAGATGGAGCAAGTTACAGAGAGAGAAGGTCTCTGCTTCCCTGGAACCTGCATCATGTTGCTATCATGGAGCACAGATGTGGCCTTGAGTGCCACTCAAGGTGGCCAGCACGGATCAGATCAACAGGACAGAAGAAGCCGGTTAGTCAGGCCCATCCATAGATGAAAGTGACCGGCGGGGGTAGGGGGATCTCTTAAGGATTTAACTCACACAGATGCAGAGGCTGGCAAGGATGAAATTTGGAAACTGAGGCAGGATTTGTACCTGACAGCCTTCAGTCCCCAGGAAACTTCAAATTTTGCTCTTGAGGCCTTCAACCAAATCAATGAGGCCCACCCATCATTAAGGACAATCTTCAAAGTCAATTGATTATAGATTGATTATAGATTCTAATCGCACCAACAAATGCAGGCTAGTGTTTAACCAAACTGCCAGACACCACAGCCTAGCCAAGGTGACACTGAGAATCCAGCTGATGTAAACCCCATTTCCATCCCTAGGAATAATCTCTAAGCAGTTGTCCAGCCCTGACAACCTGGGAGCCACAGTTCTGCGTGTTTCCTGAGGAAAGAACGGGGCAATTCAAGTGCACTCAGGTCCATCCAAGAGAAGGCTGGGCAGGGGAATTTGACGAGGAACTTGAGACAATCCTTGTAGACCCCTGTGGTAGTTTAAATGTAGTTGGCCCCCATAGGGATTGGCACTATTAGGAGGTGTGGCCTTGTTGGAAGAAGTGTGTCTCTGTGGGGATGGAGCTTTGAGGTCTCTTTTGCTTAAGCTTTGCTCAGTGTGACAGTCAGTTGACTTTCTGTTGTCTGCAAGACGTAGGACTCTCAGCTACTTCTCCAACCCCATATCTGTCTGCACGCCACCATGCTCCCCACCATGATGAAAATGAACTAAACCTCTGAAACTGTAAGCCGCCACCTCAATTAAATGTTTTCCTTTATGAGAGTTGCCATGGTCATGGTGTCTCTTCACAGCAACAGAAACCCCAACTAAGACAAGCCCCTTCAGGACTCACAGTTAAAACAGTTAGTTATTACCAGTGAAAAGCGCCTTCTTCCTGTTTCTCTTAGAACTTGGCAATGTGTGGCCCTGGAGCTCTTGGAAGGCAACTGTGTTAGGGCAGAAAGGACTTCTCAGGTTGGTGGCAATTTCTCTAATGTACTTGCCTTTCTACATTAGTGTCAGTCACTAAGGCAGTCACTAAGGCATGCCAGTCACTAAGGCAGTCACTAAGGCAGAAGGTGTGACCACCTATGTGGACATGGCCCAGTGCTAGGGACTTGTATTGGTCACCAAAAGCCCAGGTGGGTCTGCAGTGATGGATCACCTGGTCCTGGGACTCAGCATGGCAAAGAATCCTCCCCCCACGTCACCCATATGGTGCAGGTTAGCAGGCATCTCTGTCCCATTTACTCAGGGGCCCAGGGTCAGGGAAGGGACCTCATCTTGTGACGCTATTTCCCAACACATAGGGATTCTGAGGAAGGAAAAGCAGAGCTTGCAGAATTCCTATGTATCTCAGGCTGACCTCCAACTTATTTTATAGCTGAGGTTGACCTTGAACTCCTGATCTTCCTGTCTCTGCGCCCCTTCCTCCTGCCAAGTTCTGGGATTACAAGTGTACTCCCATCATGCCCAATTTATGTTGTGCTGGAAATCGAACCCTGAGCTTCTTGCACGCTGGGCAAGCACTCTGCTGAGCCACATCCTTGCCCGCCACATGTGCTTTTAAATGCCTTGGCCCAAGATTGGCCCCTATTATATCTACTTGCATTCCATTGGCTAGAGTCACATGACCCCCGGCTATAAGAACATCTGGGAAATACAGTCGTCTCTATGTCCTGAGAGGAGAGGAGAGCTGGATCTGATGACCACTGCTCTGCTGTGTCAGGGTGTTTGACCTACAAATTCGAACTACTGCCCATCAAGGCTCGAGTGGAGCACTTTATGGTTATTTGACCCATTAGAAAACTGAGGACTTCATCTGTGGTCCCATTGCATGGGCTTTCGTGAAGAGGCTCTCCAAGGGTCCTTTGGGCCTCCCTAGAATCTTTCTTCCTGTGATCCAGACCAGTAGTTCTCCATCTGGGAACCATGACTCATCAGGAGGGTCCCCTAAGCTACTGACTATTAACAAAAGGCAAATTAACTAAAATTCAAATCCTTTACTTTGTTAAGAAAATTCGACAATTACAGGAGGGAGGGGCGTTCAAGGTCAAGCCTTGCATCAGCAGCCGCTCCTGACATGCAAATGAGCAGGGCCTCAGGCTTCCAGAAGCTGTGTCCCTTGGGGATTGGCTTCTGTTTGGGTGGAAGGTTTGGAAATGACCGCCTGGCAGCCCGGGCTTCCAGCCACATGCACGCCCTTCCAAGCGGCAGGGGGTTTGTATAATTCTCTAAAGTATACATCAGCATGTCACTGACCGGACAGGAGTCTTCTGATCATGCCGTGGAAACAGCCAGGAGCAGAGAGAGAAGCATGGGTAGAAACGGGCTGGTCTCCAAGGGAACTCGGACTACCTCCCATTCACAGCCTTTGAGTCCCCCACAGAACGCCTAAGAACAGTGTCCACAAGTGGCCTCGAAGGACTAACTGGGAAAGTGCGGGAGAGCTCTGGCCGGTGCTTGTGGCTTCAGTGCCTTCCCCTCCTCCAGCTAATGGACAGCTGATATGGGGCCAGGTGTGCTAGGATGGGTCACGACATTCCCAGGGGAGTGGCTGCACCTGCCTTCTCACCTGCCGGGGAGGCTGAACGCGCTGTACTGAGGAAAAGAAAACAGGAGGAATAAAGTTTTCAGGCAAAACAGAGTGGTTAAATCAAACACATTCTGGTTGATGGAGAGTGTGCTGTGAGGTGCCGACGAGGAACCTGAAGTAACGGAATGCTGGTGACACCATTTCAGGGTGCAAAAAAACAGGACACAATACAGCATCTCAAAATCTACCAGCTCTGGAGTCCTGCAGCTCAAGAAGCCACACTGCTGCCCAGCTCCCTTTTTCATGTTATACAGTCCGGAATCCCAGCCAGGGAATGTTGCTGCCCACAGTGGACGAGTTTTTCCACCTTGATTAACACAGTCAAGATAATCCCCACAGGCATACCAAGGGGTGGGTCTTCCAGTGAGCCTAGATTCCATCAAAGTGATAGGTAACCCTGACCATCACACCGCCAGATGCTCTGCAAATCTTCAGGGAGGCAACCTCCTTGCAAATTATGTTTAACTTCCTATTTATCTCCTGTTACAACTATTCCTTTTTATTTGATCTTGTATTTGAAAAAAAAAAAAAAACAAATGAAGCCAGGCATCATGGCATACATCTATAAACCCACTTGTGAGGGGAGGTTCAAGGCAGGGAATCATATGTTCAAGGATAACATGGGCTGTATTTCAAGATCCTGACTCAGAAAATCAGAGGGGTGGGGGAGAGAGGAGAGAATCAGAGAGGAGGTGGGGAGGGGGGCGAAATGGGAACCATCAAGTTCTTCAGGGAAGGCCGAGCTGAACTTGAAGATGCCCTGCTCCTTCCTTGCTGTGACTTTGGTCAAATTCCCAGATCTTGCCACACTGCCAAGATGTCTATCCCAGAGTGTACAGCAGGACGCTGCTCACATGCCCAGTCCCTCCAGCCTTTCCTTCCTGCCCACCCTGTGGTCCCTCCTGAGCAAGCACCCTGGGCTCCTGTAATGTGACAGAGCTGGTTGTGCAAGTCCCAGAGCGGGGCCAAGACAGCTCCGTCTTCCCAGGGAGTGATGGAGGTGATGCTTCTCCTACTTAGTGTCTTTGAAGTCCAGGCTGTGGCCAGCAGGGCCATTGAGTAGGGTGACCTGGGTAGGGCTTCCTCCTGCTTTTATCAGTAGGAAAGTGGTAAGGCAGCCACCCACCACCACTTCCAATGGCCCTAACTCCAGCCTGCCTCTGCTTCTTCCACTCTCCAGTGGCCCCTGAGGCCCTGCACAGGCAAGACTCTAGAAACTTTCAAACCTCATAGGCCTGACTGGAGCTCTGTCCTGTGTTCTCAGGAGCATAGCTGCCTTGCTCCCCTCCACATGCAGAGCTCCTGAGGGCTGGGCCTCCTTAGTTATCCTCACACTCCTGTGCCTGCCTCAGCTAGGGATATAGTCAGTCTGTGCTAAGCTCCACCCCAGCACTGCAGATATCTGGCATAGTGGAGCATGCCTGTAACCCCAGCATCTGGGAGGCAGAGGCAGGAGGATCAGAAATTTTAGGTCATCCTCAGCTATAGGGAGTTCGAGGCCAGCCTCAGCTACATGAAACACCATCTTTAAAAAATAAGTATTTGTTGAATTCATAATCTTATCAATAAGGTCAAAGCTTAGTTGTTCTCCTGGAGGAGACAAGTATTCTCCAAAATTGAACCCAGGGTCTTGCATGCGACCTGTGGGCATCCTTCCATGGCGCCATACCCTAGACCCCAAGAATTCATCACTGTTTTCCTTTAATGGTTTCTGAAGGACTAAACACACATATTTTCAACTAATTGACCCACTTTAAATGCACAAACCTTTGATTTTTAGTAAAATGTACAGCTGTCCAGTGACCACCACATTTGAAATTGAGATTCTTTCCGTCATAACCCTGTGACAGTCACAGCCACCAAGCAGGCGAGGCTGCCTGGCCAGCAAGCCCCAGGGAGCCACCTGACTCCCTCTTCCACCCCAGGACTGAGGTCACAGGCATGTGCACCGTGCCCGGCTTTCCTACCTGGTTTTGGGAATCAAACTCAGGTCCTCACGCTCGTTAGGTAACTACTTCTCCTACTGAGCTATCTCCAAAGCCTGGAGACTGTGTTCAAGGTCCTCCTTAGATACATAGAGTGTTCAAAGCCAGCCTGGGCTACACGAGGCCCTGGCTCAAGAAGAAAATAAGAAAAGAAAAGAAACTGCCAAGCCGTAAGCAGGGAGGCAGCACCCCTGTGCATTCTCTCTTGCCTTGTATGAGGGTTCCAACTTCCTGTACTGCTCTAGCCCTGTGCATGAGCTGGGTTTGTTTTGTTTTGATTTGATTTGGTTTCATGAGACAGTTCCTTGTAGCTCAGGCTAGCCTTGAACTCGCTGTGTAGCAGAAGATGACCTTGAACTCCTGATCCTCCGGCCTCCACCTCCTGGTCACAGGTATACACCACCAGCTGTTGTACCCAGCTGTTGTACCCAATAGTTGTCCTTATTTATTTTTTAAATTACATTTTAAAATTGGAGGTGGAGCATGAAAGGGAGGTCAACTACCATCTCATGTGTAGGAAAGACAGCAACATTCAGGGGTCGGTTCTCTCTTCCCACCACGTGGGTCCCGGGGATCGAACTCAAGTCTTCAGGCTTGGCAGCAGCACCTTTATCAGAGGAGCCTTCTTGCCACACTGGTTGTCTGTTTTTCAACATTCATCCGAACCCGCGGGGAGTCCCTCTCTCGTTGTGATTTTAATTTTGCTTTCTCTGATGACAAATGGTGTTGAGTGTCTTTTGCTTTACTCATTGGCCATTTGTTTATCTTGTTTGGTGAAATATTTATTAAAGCCTTTTGCCCGTTTTTAATTGGCTTATTTGTCTTGCTTTTGAGTCACAGGAGCCTGGATTTTTTTTTCTGCCAAAGCTACAATCTCATAATTGCTTTGGGGAGCAGAGAGTTTATTTGTTGGAAAAGCAGATTTGTGTTTAAATCTTGGCTTGGCCACTTTGAGGACGTGGGGTTCCCTGAGAGTCCCCTGAGTTCTGGTTCTTGTCTTCCCTTCCGCTGAGCAGGGTAAGAATGTTCTGGAAAGAGCGTGAAACCTGACAGTTTCAATGACACAAGTGAGGTGTCTGGAGTGTGCTCAGCTTTTGCTTGCAGATGTGTTTAGAGGAACTGTACTGAGCTGGGAGCTGGGGACAGAGGAAGAGCAGAGTCCCTGTCCTCACCTGGCTAGCCCACAAGGCTGGAGGCATCGAACACACAGTATCAAAATAAAACAGGGTAAATGCATCATGTAACATCAGGAAAATACGATAAGGTATAAGGGCAGAGGTATGGGGCCTTCTTAGAAGGTTCTAGAATGTAGGAGCCCATCTGGGTGTAACTGCATATCCAAACTGACAGAGGCTTAAACCACACTGAAGTTTATTTGCCTCCCCCCCAACCCCCCCGCCGTGTGTGTGTGTGTGTGTGTGTGTGTGTGTGTGTGTGTGTGTGTGTGTGTGTGTGGGTGTGTGTATGTAATACCTCTATAGGCCAGAAGAAGGCATCAGATCCCCTAGAGCTGGAGTTATAGGAGCCGTCCAACATGGGTACTGGGAGCCCAACCCAGGTCCTCTAGAAGAGCAGCCATCGCTCTATAACCACTGAGCCATCTCTCCAGCCCTCTCAAGCTCTTTCTATCTCACTCATCACCAGGGCTCTGCTCCTCCAGGTCAACCTGGCTGTGCCTCCTGGGTGCACTCACTCGGACTCATCACCTTCTCCTCAGAGCAGGCTGCCGGAAGGATCACTTGGAAGAGGTCACAGGTCCTTCCAGCCACCTTCACACTTCGCTGGCCAGCGATTACTGGAATAGCCTGGATTCGGGCAGGGTGGGAGGCTGACTTCACGCTGCTGCTTAGCAGTTTGTTCAGCTGACACTCAGGGGTTCTATCGCTTCAGGTTAAAAAGGGGGTGCTGGGAGTTGGCAGTCCTTCTTACAGAGGAACTGAGTTCAGTTCCTAGCACCCATGTTGGACAGATCACAATAGTCTGTAGCCCCAGCCCCACAGAATCTGACCCCTCTAGCCTTTTGGGGCACCTGCACACACAGACACACACACTACATCTTTTTTTTTTAAAAAGAAAGGAAAGGTATCATGTTTTATCCATGGCTTCTCTAAGAAGAAGCCATTGAATGAACGCCCAAGAGAAGCGAAGGAGGGAGCCATGCAAGATTTTAGAGTAACAACATTCCCAACAGAAAACAGAGGGGTTCCAGAGTCCGTGAATCAGGAGCAAGTGTGGAGCACTGGAGGGAAAGCCAGGTCCAGCAACGCCTGTGTCTCCATGAGGTGATGGGTTGACTGACTTGTATGCTGGGGACTCAGGTGCCAGTCATACCCTCTTCATGGGCTCTGCCTAGACAGATAGATACACACAGGCTCCCTTGCCCCGTTCCCTGGCCTAAGCTTGCTGTTGCTGCTTCTTCACACACAAGACACCCAGCAGGGGTTCAGCATGTCAAGCTCCAATAGCAACAACCCTATCATCTTCAAAGTGCCGCACACTTTTCCATTAGTGGCGCCCAGGCTCCTGGGGCTGCTTTGTGCAGCGAGGGAGCTTTTTTCCCAGCCCTAAGGTAAGCTTGTGCCTCTCCCATCGGGGAGGCTGAAGTGTTCTGAAACCCTTCAGAGACGCCTTGGGGATCCCTGTGGCCTATCCCTGAGGCTCATATCTCCACAGGGAGCCTCACCCTGGGAGATACTCAGCAAACCCAGCTGGGGCCCAGCTTTGCCTCTAAGTCTTGCTTCCCTGAAGGCATCCCTGACTCTCCACCCACAGGTCCCATGCTGCCAAAGACAGCTGTGAACACAGCCCAAGACAAATCCCAAGCTTACTTAAGACATTGTAAGGATTCTTTTCGCAGTTTTATTTTCTAATTTAATCATGCACTTCTCAGGCCTGAACTCTGTTAATGACAATATCATGTTGTGATGTCAAAAGGTTAGAGGAGCCTGCTGGGGGACAGTCAAGAGCGGGGGCCCAAGCACCAGGCTGCCTGAGCTCGGATCCCAGCCTGGCTGGTCCTACGGGGATTTGTCCTATTGGGCCAGGCTCTTGGTACTCCAGCTTCTGTGTCTTCCTCTGCTCAATGCAAGAATTCCAAGCACAAGGGATTCTGGGAGATTAAGGGCTCCGGGTACCTGGCACAGGTGTTCAGCCCTAGAGAATGGTGTTATTCTACCAACCAGCTCCTTGTTAAGGTTAATCCTGCCACAGCCTCTCCCTTGGCCCCCCGAAAGCCAGGGGAGTCTGCAAGGTCTCCCTGTGACATCATCATCCCACTGCAAGCCTGCCCGTGGCCTGCTTGGGGTTTGACACCTTCCTTCACTCATTACCACATTTTCCTCTCGCTCTGTTGTCCAGCTACTCAACTTTCCTCACCTTAATAACTCACACTCCTGGCCAGGTGTGGTGGTGCAGGTGGGCCGCCCCAACTCTGGAGGGGTGAAGGTAGAAGAATTCTCTGCTAACCTTAGTTACACGGTTAGACCTTGCTTAATGCACTCCTACCACAGGGCCTTTGCACATCCATCTAAGAGGGAGCCACTCGGTGGTCGAGCATTTGCCTGGCATAGATGAGGGACTAGACTTGATCTCTGGCCAAACAAAGCAACAGCAACAACAATAAAGAGTAAGACATGTCACATAAAATGGAGATGCCAGTTAGTCTCTGCCAGAGTTTGACACTGTGCTGTGGCCTACAGGATAGGTCACCCCCTGCAAGGTTGAGACTAGGTTCTCCTCCAGCTGTGGGGGTGATGCAGCTGCCAGCTCACAAAGGAGCTCAGGCTACTGCCTAGTTTGGGAAGGCTCTTCTCTTGCTCTAGCTGGGGACCACTCTGCGGGGCCATCCCAGAACCACAGCCCCCAAGGGGTGTGCTGGGACTGCTGAGAAATCAGAGCTATAACTCGGCTCATCCTCCTGCCCAGGTCTGCCTCCTCCTCTCTTCCCTTGGCTTAAAACAATTACTGGTATTTTCCAGTAAATTCTCTGTATCCCCACAGGAAGTCAGAGAGGATGTTAAACAGTGAAAATTAAATTATGAAGGCATTGTGTTCAATAGATCACATTTGCAAGGAGGCAGAGTCAGGTCCAAATCCAGGTTCTCTGACCCTGAGGCTAAACAATATTCCACTTGAAGCTCCTATCCTGTTTTCCTCCCTGGAGCAGCATTGTGAAGCCTACCTGGGGCTGTTCCCTCAGGGAAGCAGGCCTCTGATGAAAGACTGGTTGCCCCTGGGCTGCAGAGCTCCACCAAGGCTGGACCCAAGTCCATTTCACTTATGAATTATCTTTGTGGCCCGAGGATAGCAGTCAGCACATTTGGTGAATGGGTCCATGAATGGTTTGGATGGATAGATAGATGGATGGATGGGTGGGTGGATGATGGATGGATGGATGGATGGATGGATGAACGATGGGTGGATGATGGATAGGTGAATGAGTGGATGGATGGATGGATAGATGACAGATGGATGGATGGGTGGGTGGATGGATGGATGATGGATAGGTGAAAGAGTGGATGGATGGATGGATAGATGACAGATAGATGGATGGATGGGTGGGTGGGTGGATGGATGAATGGATGGATGGATAGATGGATGGATGGATGGATGGATGGGTGGATGGACAGATGGATGGATGGATGAGTAGATGGATGGACAGGCAGATGGATGATGGATAGATTGATGAATGAATGAATTCTATATCTGTGCTACACACATGGTCCCAGAGAGCAAAGGTGGTATCCACTCTGCATCTTCAGAGTTCTGCAAGTGTATGCAGGGAAGTCATCAAACACTCACTGAACTGAAACCGACCACCTCTGTAGTGTGTCCCCAGCTACTGCCCATGGGTCTGCTTTCACAAGCAGGTGAAAGAACACTTCCATCTTCTCCAATGCTGCTCTGGGAACCTTCTGTTCTTGAAGGCCTTGTGTAGACAAGTGTTCTTCCATCCTTCCACCCTGGAGCAGTTTGGGGGTGGATTCTCTCTGCACTCCACTGTGTGTTCAAGTCACTGTGCCTAAGAAGGGTCCTGTCCTGCTTCCTTTCCTTCCCAAGGCCCAGCTAAGCCACTGACCTTGTGGGGGTGGGAATCCCATCAGAGTCATTGCTGCAGCCACACAGAGATGCACAAGTGCAGGTGCTCACCTGCAGGCCAGCACTTCAGGGCTGGGGAACTTTGGAGGTCAGCCTGACTGACGTGTGGAAGCCAGATGTGTGAGAGGCCAAGATGGAAACGGGGCTTGGGAGTGGGAGTTGGCAAGATATCCTTGCTTCCCTGAGGGGAACTAATGACAGGAGTCCTGGGCAGAGGGATAGCTCTTCCGTGTACATGTGTACTATGTGTGTTTGGATTAGTATGTAGATGTGCATGTCTGTGTGTGCATATGTCAAGGCCAGAGACCTTCCTCCATCTCTCTCAGCGACCCTGATGTTCTCTGACCGGTGAAACTGACTGGCCATTGGACTCCAGCAGTTACCTGTCTTTCCCTCCTCTCAGCGTTGGGGTTACAGATGTGTGCTGCCATGCTCTGCCATTTACGTGGACGCTAGGAATTCAAACTCAGGTCTTCCTGCTCTTTACCCACGGAGTTATCTTGCTAGCCCTAAAGGGTACCTTAATGTCATTCCTGGGCATCTCTGACACAGTGGCTTAAAACAGCACGTGACTATAGAATCCCCAGGGGGCACACAGAAAGTTCACACTGTAGTTGTGATGAGGTCTTGATTAAGCTCTGGGGACCTTTCTGTCGCCCCTCATTTCATTTTTCTTTCTTTTCTTTCATCAGAGATGGACTTGGAACTCAGGGCCTTATGTATGTTAGGCAAGTGCTCTAACCATTGAGCTACACCCAAACCCCATCTTTATTTCAGATGACACTCCATCAGACCTGAAAAGACCCAGTTCTCCCACCAGCACACGCACACACAGAGTCACTCTTCCCCCTTTTATGTGCAGTGCCCATACACACCCAACCCACCATTGTGTTGACCTACTCCGCATTCACAACTGATCCCATGGGAATCCATCACCGGTACATTGACTTACAGATAGAAACTGCAGCCAATGTGGAAACAGTTGGACCCTACAACCTCAGGAGGTGAGTAAGAGGGTCAATGTCCATTATAGCTCGGGGAACTCCCACGCAACCAGACTGCTGCCCCCAGCCCCCAACACAACTGTTCCGTACAGATGGCAGAGGCATCCACACCCAGCCTCCCTCTGCCCTCCTCTAGCCCACAGAGACAAAAGGAGATTATGTGTCTGGAAGGTTCCAGAAAAGCAGTCTGGCCCAGTGACAGCCTCCAGCTAAGACACAGCAAGAAAAACTGGTTCTACAGGCTGCTGTGGCTGGCCACCATCCCGTCCAGCCTGAGCTCAGCCACAGAAAGGCCAGGGCCAGATGCCCAGGCTTGGGGGTGACAGGTCAGCAGGAGTTCAGTCTGCTGCTGTAGAGGGGCCACAGTCCTCAGACACGTCTAGGTTTTCCTCTTTTTCCTCCATATCATTTAGCTCTTTGGAGCCTCAGTTTCCCTACCTAAGAACAATCCTAGCATATGGCCCTGAGAATTGTTGTTCAGGATTGAGAGAGGTGGGGAGCACAAAGGCTGGTTATGATTTTCCTTGTTTGCACTGATAGTTTTGTTTTTTGTTTTTTGTTTTTTGTTTTTACAATACTCAAAAGGAGCAGATTCTAGAATTGGAAGACCAATGTAGCCCCTTAGGGGAACGGTCACAGGGAGCAGAACCAGGGGCCCCAGCAGCGGAAAGTCTGGACACCTTCCTGGGATTGCCCCCACTGTCCCTGGCAGGATCCAGCTGCAGGGCGTGCAGGCAAGGGGGTCAGCGGGGAAGAGCTAACTCCCCACTCACCTCACAGATCGGGAGGAGGAGACAAAAGCCACTTGATGTGAAGCATGAGTCACTTTCCTGACACAGAAGCCCGCTTTTGCTTTTGAAGCAAAGGACAGGTAATCTTGAGTTTGGGGATTTCCAGTCTTCAGATCTCCGCGGCCCTCCTAGGAACACTTGGCTTTGTTGTTGTTTGTTGTTGTTGTTGTTGTTGTTGTTGGTGGTGGTGGTGGTGGTGTGTGTGTGTGTGTGTGTGTGTGTGTGTGTGTGTGTGTGTGTGGTTCCTGGGGAGCTATCCCCCTGGTATTTTGAGTCAGTGTCTCGCTGGAACCTGGCACTCTCTGAGCAGGCTAGGCTGGCAAGCCAGGTATCCTCCTGTCCCTGCTTTCCTACTACCGGGGACACAGGTGGCCACCCCCACACCCAGCTTTTACTTGGGTGCTGGGGATCGAAGCCAGGTCCTCACCCCCACATGGCAAGCACATCACTAGCTAAACCGTCTCCCGGGCTCTTCTGTTGTGCTCTCGGCCTCCTCTGACATCCAACTCTGTACAACAGCCTTGCCCCTCGCACCCCCTGGAATGACTTTTAAAAAGAACACATTGCTGACTCAGAGACCCCAGCAAATCTTTCACGTCCTGCATCCCTGCCACAGACACGCACCTTCACCCTGCTGTGGCTGCTGCTGCTCTCGCTCCTCCCGGGATATCCTTCCTCCGTGATCCCTGCGCAAAGCAGAGTGTCCCAGAGTCAGGGCCAGGTGCTCCCTTTGTCTGGGACCTTCCTGCCCTCCCTCTGGATCCTGCTCTGGGGACACAGGCTCCAGCCTTTGAGAAACTAAAGGGATCAGAGGTCTCTCTCCTGGGCTCTTCACACCCATGGCCAAGGTGATTGTTAAAGGGTTTCTTGGCCTGGCTTCAATCCCTCATCTGTTTATTCAGCGAATGCTCATCAAATACCCGCTAGGAGTTAGGTCCTGCCTGTGGGCGTGGCCTACCTGGCTCTGTGTGGCTTCCTCTGCCTCTTCCTCAGTTCCTCCTGAGGAAGGCACCTGGAAGATGAGTCCCACAGGAGGAGAGCCGTTTGGAAGCCCAGCTCCTCCACCTCCTGGGAAGGACCCAGACGACGTCTCTTTGGTCTTGGGTCATTTCCCTTTGTGAAGCTAGGGAGTGCCTATCTGGAGGATGGGGCAGAAACCAAGGGCAGATCCATCCCAGAGCACATGGGGAATGAGGACCTCCTGCAAGTGAGGCCTGCAGGGTCCTGGAGCAATGGTCCTGGCAGACACACTGGCTTGGCCATGGTCTCTGTTCTCTCACCAGCAGTACCAGGGTTGTTGGGCTGTCTGAGGTCCCTCCAACGAGGGGGCACTGAACGAGGGATCATGGTCTAAACTGTCCCTTTTCCATGGAGCCATTACTTCTCTGGTCTCCTGCCAACTCTTGGTGGCTGCTGAGGAGACCACCAGACCTGGTGTTTTCTGGAATGTTCCAAACAAAAAAATTAGTGTTCTGTCTCTCTCTCTCTGTCTCTCTCTCTCTGTCTCTCTGTCTCTCTCTCTCTTCGTGTGTGTGTGTGTGTGTGTGTGTGTGTGTGTGTGTGTGGGGTTTGTGCGCATTCTGACATGTATGTGGTGCCTGACATGTGTGTGGTGGTCAGAAGTTTGCATCCGGTATCTTTCTCCATTGCTCTCCACCATAGTCCTGGAGGCAAGGTCTCTCACTGAACCTGGAGCTCACTGATTGGCTACACTGGCCAGCCAGGGATTCTCTTGTCTTCCCTACCCCAGTGCTGGGATTGTAGACGCACTCGCCCATGGGCTTTGCTTTCTACAAAGGGAAGTTCTAGGGACCAAACTCAGAGCGAGGGGGCACCTCACAGACTGAGCTGTCTCCTCAGACTCTTCTCTTGGTTCGCACCTCCATCTTTCTTGCTTCAAGTGCCATTGTTCACTTGGTTCCACATCACTCCGCCCAGTTAGGAATTAATTCTGATCTCTTCTATAGGGACCCATAAACCCGAATCATGCCTCAGAGCCTTGGTACAAACAGACCTGGTTTGGAAGGGCCTCATGCATCCCTTAAAATCATCGCCCCACCCCCAGAGAATTGCATATCAATCCAGAAGCTTCTGCAAGCAACAAGCTCGATGCCTCAGTGACTAGGTCAACAGCAGGCTATCTGGACTGGGGATGCAAAGGTGGGTGGGTGGGACTAACCTGTTACCAGGGCAAGAGAGAGAGGGAGAGAAACAGAGAAAAACAACGGTCTCTCCCTTCATGGACTCAGCCACCTGGTCGCTTCTGCTTGTCCCTTTCAGGCTGTGACTCAGCCAAATGCCTCTTGTCCAGCTGCAAAGGAGCCTGGGAAGTAGTTTTTCTGGTTGTTCAGGAAAATCCAACTGAACCATACATAACTGAATGGACCCTTGTCCTGTGTCCACTATAGGCCTGTCAACAGGATTAACCAACAAAGGATGTAAAGTCCTAAGCTCAGTGCCTGGCACATAGTAGGTATTCAGCAAAGTTGATAGCTCTCTTTGACTTCCTCCATCACCAGTACCAGATCCCCAAGGGACCAGGTCCCCAAGGGGTCAGGCCCCTCTGCAGCCTGCTGCCTCCTGACTGAATGCAGGGTTCTGCTGTTTAGCACAGGCCCAGCGTCTAGGCTGTTTCCCCTGCAGCCCGTATTCCTCTACTCACTCTTCCCAGTCTTGGCTGGAGTCACCCTCTCTACCTTCTGCCCCCTGCACTTTCCCTCTGCAAAGCCTTGGTTTACACTGGACTGGAGCAGCTCTGGTGGGCTGTGCTATGTTAACACCATGTAGGGCACAGAAAGTCTTTGCTTCTCTGGCCGTTGCTGCCTCCCCACCCCTCCACAGGATGCTGGAGCCCAAAAGGCACGGTATCCTTAACTCACTGTAGCAGCAACATTAGAAGCAAGTCTCACTGGCTCCATTTTAGAGATGGAGAAATAGAGGCCCCGGGGTCACAATGCAGTGCTTCTAAACTTATTTGGCCTTTTCTTGCAGAAATAAAATCCAAAATTCATACTTCAAACCATGCCGCCCTTCTCAGGAGCCATCTGACATGGATTACTCAAGAGCTCAGTGTGTGCCTGCCTTTAGCACAGGGTTGGAACCTTCCAGAATTGCTCCCCAAATCTTCTATGAGCATTCATCTTTCCAGCCATGTCCCAACCCCTAAGGACATACTCAGAGTGACTGGGGGCCGGGACTAAGTGCAGAACTCTTGCCCTGGTGTGAGGCCCTAAGGACAAAACTGAATTTCAAGTCTGGGTTTTGCAAATGTGAGTGGGAGATCTGGGGAGGCGCCCCATGAGTAGAGAAATGGCCCGTGTGGTGGCAGAGACAATGGGACAGTAAACAGATGAGCTTGGCTGAAGCAGAACGGGTGTTTGGAGACAGTGACAAATGAGGCCAGGACATCACAGGGACTGGAGAGAATGGGCCAGCCATTTCGATTTGATTGGAGAGGCTTTGGGGAGCCCCAGGACGTTCTGCAGCCGGCTTGTGGCAGAAAGGGCATGTTAGAGCCGAAGAGAGACGACCTAAGAGGTCCGGGAGGACAGCCAGGCACAGGGCGCTCTCTGCAGCTGACCAGCATGGCAGGGCTGGAGGCACCAGGGGTACAGTAGAGGAAGGACAGTAACTGGACTGGGTGTGACAGACAGACAGTGCCTTAGCAAGCCAGATTCGGCCACCTGCTCCTCATAAGCCAACTAAAGCAGCCAAATTAATAGTGAAAACAGAAAAAAGAGACTTATTCAATATGGCCACATCGGGAAGAGGGACAAAGACATCCAATAACATCCCCAAGTCCATCTTTGGGGTCCAGATGTGAGGTTCATTGCTGTGGGATGTCCTGTATGTTGTGAATATATGTTGCTATGATTGATTGATAAATAAAACACTGATTGGCCAGTAGCCAGGCAGGAAGTATAGGATAGGTGGGACAAACAGAGAAGAGGGGCTGGGAGGTGGAAGCTGGAAGAGACGCCAGCCTGCCGTCCATGGAGCAGCATGTAAAGGCAGCAGGTAAAGTCACAGAACACGTGGTGACATATAAATTAATAGAAATGAGTTAATTTAGGATAGAAGAACCAGATAACAAGAAGACTGCCACGGCCATACAGTTTGTAAGCAATATAAGTCTCTGTGTTGAGTCTGAGTGGCTGTGGGACTGGCGGGTGAGAGAGATTTGTCCTGACCATGGGCCAGGCAGGACTGGAAAAAAACTTCAGCTACAGTTCATGTTTAAGTAGAGGCCAAGGTTGTGCACATCTGAGGAGTCCAGCGTAGTGGGTAGCTATTCCAGCTTTGATCTGGAAGTTCCAACCCCCACTGAGACTTCGGCAACTGTTACGCCAACAAGGCGGGGCCAAGGGAGGCGCCTGGAGACCGGAGATCTGGATGGGGCAGCGGTTCCGGGACCCTGGACGGTGGAGGTGGGCCAAGTAGAGCTCCAGAGAACACCGCTGGACTGCCATACACCTTCCCCAGACCCCGCGACCTACCTATCCCTTAATTTGTAAGTTACGCCTTTAAATAAATCTCCCTTTAACTACGTGGAGTGGCCTTAATAATTTCACCAATAGTCCAGGTCAAGCTGTGGTCCCGCCCGCCATTGACCTGTTGTTGCCTCTCCTGTAAGGCAGTCAAACAAGTTGCAAAACTCTTTCCAGGAAGAAAACTTTCCTCTCTAGCTGGCCCAAGCTTTAGGCTCTCTCTTCTCCCCGCCTGAAGTTCCAAGGAACCTCAGGCTCCACTGTTTGAATAGTTTGATAGCCAGAGTGAGAACATGGTGTCTCTTTAGATCAGCTCTGTCCCTGCTGGGAGGTGACAAGACCGAGATGCCAGGAGGAGGCAACCCTGCTGGGAACAAGTCCGTAGTCCTGGAAGGCTCACGGCTTGCCTCCCAAACCTGCCAGGTGTTTACTGTGCAACTCTGGGCAAGCGATCTGCCCACAGCCTGTGTCCGAGTTTGTTCTTTTGAAATACAGCTCATCCTGCCTTCTGGGCAAGTGCAAAGATTCATGAAACTCCACATGAAGCCCTGTCCAGGACATCTGCAAGCACAGGCCTGGGTACTGCTCTTCTGACCCATCACCTACCTGAGGCTGCTTATCTACTGCCTGCCTGGCGCCATGAGTCATCGCAGCCAGACTGTTTCCTGAAAAACAACTCCATGAAATGGGGAACATCACAGCTATTTGGGGGACAGAAAAACACTGAGGCACAGGGGACCCTTTCAGCACCATCAGCAGTTACTGATGTGGGGCGGAGGAGGGGGATGGACATAGCTCAGTGGATAGAGTATTTACCTAGCATTCGGGAAGCCCAAGGTTTGCTCCCCAGCACCACATAAGCAACACCTGAGAGGTAGCAGCAGATGGATCAGAAGTTTAAGGCCATTCTTGGCTGTTTAGCCAGTTTGAGACAAATTTGGACTAAATAATACCCCATGTAGAAAGGCGGTGGGGTGGGGGAGGGCAGGGGAGGAGGGAGGGAGGGAGGGAGGGAGTGAGGAAGGAAGGAAGGAAGGAAGGAAGGAAGGAAGGAAGGAAGGAAGGAAGGAAGAAAGGATGGGAGAAAGGAAGGATGGGAGAAAGAAAGGATGGGAAGAAGGTAGGAGAGGAGGAAGAAAAAAGAAGGAAGGATGGAAGGAAGAAGGGAGGGAGGGAGGAAGGAAGGAAGAAAGGAAATGGGACTGGAGAGATGGCTCAGTGGTTAAGAGTCCTGGCTGCTTTCCTGAGGACCAGAGTTCAGTTTCCAGCATCCACATGAGGCAGCTCACAGCCACCATCTGGTACTCCAGCTTCAGCGGCTTCAACATTTTTGGCCTCTGAAGGTACCTGCACTCACATACACATATAAACACATGCATCTACACATAATTAAAAATATGATTAACAATAAAGAGAGGGACTGCAGTGATGGTTCAGAGGTTAAGCACTGGCTGCTTTTCCAGAAGACGGAGATTTGGTTCCTGGCACCCACAGGGCAGCTCACAGCCATCTGTAATTCAAGTTCCGGGTGATCTACTGTCCTCTTCCGGCTTTCACAGTCACCAGACTTGCATATGCATGTGGTATACACACACACACACACACACACACACACACACACACACACACACGTGGAGAAGCATCTACGCACTTTAAGTAATTTAAAAGTCATAATAATAAATAAATCTAAAAGGAAATAGACCGTACAAGAACTCAACTATCCAGGGAGCCACCGACTCAGGATGACAACACAGCTGCTCTCCAAATCCAGGGTTGTGCAGCTGATTTTCAAGGTCATGGTGACCTGGGCATCTGTCTGAGTACGTCTGGTCCCTCCCTAGACTCATTCAGGGTCTAATATGAAGACTCTGGATTTGGGCGACTATGGTGGGACCCAAGCCCCTCATGCTAACCAGCTCCTAGGTCATGCTGTTTGGGTCAAATGGCAAGAATTTTTCAAGAATGGCTTATGGGATGGTTTATTCGTCAGTGGACTAGGTAAATCTGCAACCTGGCGGGGCTGTTGGGAGCTGGAGGAGGTGACATCTGCAGCTCCTCCAAGCACGGAGCCAGAACGGTGGAAGGAACCCGGTGAACGCTACTATGGCTGCTGTTGGTAGTGTGACTGTAGGCTCCTAGCCCACAGTGAAGGGGGCTCTTGGCCATGGAGGAAGGCCTTGCCGACTCAGGCTCCCACCTCAGGAGGCTTCCTGCCTTCACCTCCTTCCACCCCAGGAAGAAAACACCAGGATACAGGCTGCCATCTCCTATGGCAACCATGAATTTTACATTCACTTTCCCCATCAAATTCACAGGCACACCTGCCCTTATTTTATTTCCTAAATCCAAACAGCAGAGTCCTTCACGCCAAGCCTTCGAAACTGTTTCCAGGCCAGGGTGCCTTTCACCAACTGTAGCATGCCTTGTCCTTTCCTGAGTCCTGGTGCCACTGCCTCTGATCTGTGCTCACCTGGGACATAGGCAGCCCACAGTCCGTATGGGTGGTGGGTTTGAGGTCAAAGAGGAGACAAACTTCCACATAGACCTTGAATGAGGAGGCACCCTTGTCTCCTAGGAGCCTCAACATCTTCATCTCTAAAATGGGTTGATAAGGCCTGGAATGATGGCTCAGTTGGCATGGTGCTTGCTGAATAAACACGTGGGCTTGAGTTGAGATCCCCACCACCCAAGTAAAAAGCCAGGCACAGTGGCCTGCATCTATCATCCCACTGAATGTCTGTAAGTGAATGTGGGTGTGAGACTGAGTGGGGGTACAAGTGTGTGAGTGCATGAGTGTGTGATGGTGTGTGGCAGTGAGAGTTATGATGGATCACAGCGCATGAGAGAGACCAGTTGTGTGTGATTGTATGTGTGATTTTGTGTGGGAGAGTGGCAGTATAAACGGGAAGGTATGAGCAAGTATTGTATGAGCGCATTACATGTACGTGTATGAGAGTGTGATTTTGTGGGAGTGTGCATGAGTGTGTCAAAGTATGTCAGTAGTGGCTGTGTCCCTGAATTCCAGTGCCTGCTAAACCAGACTATACCCTCTGGGCCTCAGTCTCCCCACTGGCCAAACAAGGATCAACTCATCTTTGACTTTGCACCCCAAAGGTCTTCCCTCATGTGTGTGGGCACACTGAGGCACATTAAGAGGGTGCATGCCTTCTGTCTTCTGTGTTTCCCCAATGTCCTCTCTCCTCATTCTCCACACTGACCTTCCTCAGCCCTGTGCTCTCCATTCAGTGTTTCATCTACCATGGCCACCAGGGTTGTGACCTCCACCTTGGGAAACTGAGCCGGGCTCAGAAGGGGCCCACAGGATGAAAAGCTGACCACCCAGGATGGGTCTGTTGATCTGTGTGGCATCCATCTGAGGGCTCTGCCCTCCCCTGGGGCCACCATGAGAGTTCTCAGTTTATCCTGCCTGAGCACGCAGGAGACCAGATTGGTGGCGGCCAGGCACATCCACAGAAGCCCGATATAGACTTCCAATTATCTTTTAATTTCACCTCTGTCTTCATTTGTTCATTTCGGTTTTCTCTACACAGAGACTTAAAAAAAAAACTATAATTTATGGCATTTAGATAGTATTTGTTCACCTGCAGATGGGATGAGACCTGGGTTGGAGCCTGAGCTAGAATCCTAACACCCTGGAAGGGAGGTGCTGCCTCCAGGGACCCCAGAGTCTCCTTTCTTCTGCCGTCTCTGTATGAATCGCGGCTCCCGACCTTCCCGATACGCAATGGTCAGCCCTGGCTTCCCCTCTCCCTCTGTGCTCTGACCTCCCTGGGGGCCCCCACAGTAGGCACGCCCCCTCATCTTGAGGACTGACAGACTCTCTTCTTGTGGCTGCATTCTCTGTTCTGGTGGCCTCCTGCAACAGAGGAACAATAAACCCACATTGCAAACATTCACAAGTAGACTGCTGAGGGGGGAGACCACCATTTTCTGTCTCTCAGAGGGGTCTGTGAGCATCAGCTCTCATCTGACCGGAAGCCCACCTGCTTCAGCTGATGTCCCTTTCCTTGCTGGGTCTAGTCCACTAGGTCCAGGTCCAGGGGTCCACTAGGAGTCAGTCCTGCAGAAGACAGACACCTTGCTCTGGGGCCTTTGGCTATAATAAAGACTGGGAGAAGAGACTGAGGAAGGAAAAGCCAGTTTGGAAGGATGGAGCCCACAGTAAGGTGGCCGGCCATGGAAGGACCCAGGAAGGCCTGGAGTTTGACTGAATCTGAATAGTTGGAAAGATTCCCCACCTACAAAGATAAGGAGACCTGGCCTGCAAGAGTTGACAAAGCTCGGCATACTAGGCAGCAATCAGGATACAACACAGAAGGGTAAACTGAGGCTGTGGAGTAGAGCATTACACAGATAAGGGTCTGCTAGGGGGTAGGGATCCTAGGAGGCCAGCAAATGGCTCCCTGGGTAAAAGCTCTCAGCCAAGCCTGGCCAACTGAGTTCAGTCCTCAGGATTTACACGGTGGGAGGAGAGAAAGGACTCCTGAGGTTGGATTCTGACCATCAGGTGCATGCTATGGCGTGTACACACACACACACACACACACACACACACACACACACACACACACCACAAACACACTCACTATAACAAAAGCCCTCAGAACCAAGTTCCTGGGCCCTCAAAGCGGATCCTATTTTCGCTTTCCAGTCAGAAAACAACATTTAAAAAGTGGAGCGTGTGCAAAGAGCATCTAGGCAGCCCAGCCACCTGAGTCCTGGGCACGGAGGAAGGGTTATGCAGAGCGGGGCTGGGCCCCAGCCTTGCTCACTGACTTGGTAACTCCTTGCAGCTGAGACCTCTGCACACACCCTTGAGGACCCTGAGACGACCCTCGTGTGCGCGTGTGCGTGGAGGATAGGAACAGCTGAGACTCACAGAGCTTTAGCAACATGGGGCTTCACGCATGTTAACTACAGCCCGAGGAGGTACACATGCTGCCACGCTCCCTCCCCCATCAGATAGGGAAATGGAGGCACAGAGAAGTAGTTACTTGCCTAAGGTCACACAGCTGGTGAATAGCAAACTCGGGCAGTTTGGGTCCAGGGTCCCCAGTGCTGATGTTAAGGTGGGTATGGGTTGGGAGTTGAGGGGTGTCAGTCCTCCACGGGCCTCTTTCCCTATGAGGTTGGCTCATCATGAAGAAGAGGGTGTGTTTGTAGGGTCTGACTTTATCTGGGTGCTAATGCGCTGTATTTCCTGGGCTGCTTCAGCAAAGCTGGTTTCCCGTCAACTTGTCAGACACAGAGGAGGACAGAGGCGGTCAACAGCCCGGTCAGGTGGCTTGGCTGCTGGCCCAGGCTCAGCCTCCCCCACTGCTTCCTCGCTTGGCCAGTTAAACGCTGACCTCTCTGTTGGGGACCATCCCTACTCGCCCAGTACCTGTGACTCCACCTGCCCCCCAGGAACCACCACCGAAGCCGCCCCAAGCCTCCAACCTAAGGATTTGCAAAAGAGAAAACAGCAGTGCTCACACACAAAGACCAACAGCACACGCTTCCAGGTATCCAGTGATAAATCTGAGAGCCGGCTTCCTCTTCGGATCCCTGCTGGACACTCCGAATGCCCTCCGGCTGTGGCAGGAGGCTGATCTCAAGCTCAGCCTCTGGTTAGGAACCCCTCCCCCTTTCAGGGAAGGATCGAAAGAGGCCAGCAGGGACCTCAGCCATCCCTCACCCCAGTGCCACCTCAGCCAACTCAAAGTCACCTCTGCTCCAGCAACTCAGCTGGCCAGAACCGGCTAGGGCCTCCCTCCCACTCCGCAGCAGGATCCAGGAACTTGGCCCTATTGGGCAATCATTAATCGGATTCTTGGCATTCCTCTGCCCCTGGCCAGCATGCTTCCCACCAGAGCCGGAGCAGACACTCAGGACTGGCATTCGGACATGCAGCTGGCCAGCAGGCTGGTGCTGTCCGCAGCTGCGCTGCTCCTGGTAACGGCGGCTTACAAACTCTACAAGTCCAGGCCTGCCCCTGCCGGGCAAGCGGGGAGAAATAACAAGAGCCACAAAGCGGAAGATGAAGCGGAGGGCTCGGGGCGAGCTGCCTTCCAGGGGGCTCCTCCAGGGACCCCGCCAAGGGGGCCAAGACGCAGGAAGGCCAGCAAGGGGCCTGGGACCCCACTGGACCACAGCTTGGAGGACCCAGGAGACTCCTGCCAACTGGTCGCCTCCAGATCTGGGGAGTCCACAAGAAAAGGCTCTGATGAGAATCAGAGAGGGCAGAGCCCAGATTCTCAGCAGGTGCCTCCACCCTGCAGTGGTCAGGAAGCCGGAACAGCTGTTAGAGGTAAGCCCAACCCTCCCCACCTCCCTCATCTGGGCTGTGAACCTACAAGCTCCCCAGCCAGACTTTCTCCAGAAGTGGGCGGCAGCTGTGTGGGTGACAAGCTCTCTCCATGGCCAGACGGCAGACCCCCAGAGCAAACAGGGTCTAGAGACCCAGGAGCCCCCAACTGTTGCACTGATCCCACAGTGGTCAGCCGTGACATGAACCAGAGATGGGTCTTCACCCATGTGACAGGGGTCAGCAGGGGAGAGGCTGGGACCATCCAGGCTGCTGCAGACATGGGCCTGGCCACACAGCAGCAGGAAGGAGCCACCAATGCCTCCTACACCTTCTCATCTGTGGCCCGGATCCGGATGGAGGAGAATATTATACAGAAGGCCAAGGGACCAGGGCCTGAGCTGAAGGGCAGAGTATATGACTACTTTGTGGAGTCCACATCGAAGGCTGTCTCCAGGCCGCTGGTCCCCTGCACAGCAGCTCTGGCTGATGCTCCATCCCCTGGGTCTGGGCCAGAGCCCCTGGTCACAGGAGCAGACTCCAGAGGCCAAGCTGATAATACAGAGGATGCAGCTGAGGTAGTGCCAACCCCCTCTGCACCAGGCTTCAGCAGAAAGGTGAGTCTCTTGCAGATCGCTGAGAATCCAGAGCTCCAACTGCAGCCTGAAGGCTTCAGGACGCCCCCTCCTGCCCACCTGGACCAGAAAGCCCAGATCAATTCAGCCTGCAGCCACGGGGAGCCCCATGTGCAGCTTGTAGCTGGGACCAATTTCTTCCACATCCAGCTCACCCCTGCTTCAGCCCAGGATGTCCGCCTGGACCTGGGCAACTGCTATGAGGTGCTGACCTTGGCCAAGAGGCAGGGCCTTGAGGCCCTGAAGGAAGCAGCCTACAAGGTGATGAGTGATAACTACCTCCAGGTCCTCCGCAACACAGACATCTATGGGGGCCTGAGTGGGGCAGAACGGGAACTGATCCTCCAGCGACGGTTTCGTGGCCACAAATGCCTGGTGGTGGCCGATGTGTGTCCCCAGGAAGACAGTGGCCGCCTCTGTTGCTATGACAATGTGCAGGATGCCTGGCACCTGCTGGCTCAGCTGCCCATGGAGGCCATGTCCCGGGGCTGTTCTGTCTGTACTCTGTTCAATTATCTGTTTGTGGTGTCTGGCTGCCAAGGACCTGGGGGCCAACCCTCCAACCGGGTCTTCTGCTACAACCCCCTGACTGAAATCTGGAGTGAGGTATGCCCATTGAATCAGGCCCGGCCGCACTGCCGGCTGGTGGCCCTGGAGGGGCACCTCTATGCCATTGGAGGTGAGTGTCTGAACACAGTGGAGCGTTATGACCCTCGAGTGGACCGCTGGACCTTTGCTCCACCACTCCCCAATGACACATTTGCCCTGGCACACACAGCCACGGTGTGCGCCAAGGAGATCTTTGTCACTGGGGGCAGCCTACGCTACTTGCTGCTCCGGTTCTCAACCCAGGAGCAGCGTTGGTGGGCCGGCCCCACGGGGGGCAGCAAGGACCGCACAGCTGAGATGGTGGCTGTCAATGGCTTTCTCTACCGTTTTGACCTCAACCGCAGCCTGGGCATCAGCGTGTACCGCTGCAGCGCCAGCACCCGCCTCTGGTATGAGTGCGCCACATACCGCTTGCCTTACCCCGATGCCTTCCAGTGCGCCGTGGTGGATGATCATATATACTGTGTGGGACGCAGGCACATGCTCTGCTTCCTGGCCGACCACATCTCGCCCAGGTTTGTGCCTAAGGAGCTACAGGGTTTCCCTGCTCCGCGGGGCACCCTGCTGCCTGCCGTCCTGACCCTGCCTGTCCCTGATGTGCCCCAGACCCCTGTCTAGCAGCCCCTCTGCTGGGCTCCATCGGGATGCAGCAAAATTCTCCGCCCATCACTCTGGGTAAGAGGTGGGCAGGAACTCGGCCGTGGGGTGGAAAGTTATCTCTCCTCCACCACAGGCTACAGGGCCTTGGAGGATTCTTCAACCCCCACAGTCCGCAGGAATGCTACAACAGCGAAGTCAGGGCCCAGCATTCCAGGACAGCGGGTGTGACAACGGCTTGAGTGACTGACCAGCACTGTCCTGCAAATCAGAACTCCTGGCGGGGGCTATTTGAGGACCCCACTGGAACTCAGGGCCATAGTCTTATCCTAATCACAGTTCCAGGTGCCAGGGGACTCCCCAGGGGGCCCCTCAAGCGCTTAGCTTTCTGTGACCACATTCCTAAGCCTTGGGGCCCACCTTTGCAGCTTCTAGAACAACTGAAGGAGGAGGTTTGGGCAGGAGCAGGAAGGAGCTCAGGATAGCCCCGAGATTCAGCCAGAAGGACCGGCTAAAGCAGAAGGCACCCACAGGGACGCCTGTGTGCAGAACATATTGACCAAGGACCACTTTTCTTTCTTGGTTACCTCAAGTTCCGTGTGCTGGGAGGAAGAGAAGCATCCATCTCAGCAGGAGTTCTGTTTGAATATTAGTCATTGCACCGCTGAGGTCTTGGGAGACAGGGTACTGATGTGGTTCCAGACTCCCTTTTTCCAGACCACAGCCATGCCCTAGACTACCACCTGATCACAACACTCTCCCCAGAGTTCAGAATCCTCTCTGCCTGCTGGCCAGGACGGCCACCACTATTCATCTCGACAGCATGGCCTTCTCTGTGTCTGGTAGCCATCTTGTCTGCTTTGTCAGATGGGAAGGAACGGGGAGAAGAAGCAGGTCCAGGATGGAGCTAAGGAGATGGAAGGCCCCAGTGGAACATCCAGGCTCTCAATCTTTTACATCCGAGGAGACCCAGTTCCAGGAAGAAAGACAGAGAGCCTGGTCCAACCTTTCACACCACTGTGCCCTTGTTCCATTCTGGGGGAAACAAAGACGTTGGGAAGAAAGCAGTGATGTTCTTGGAACCAGGCAGGAACCACGAGGTGTGAGTCACAGTTGGGCGGGCCTGACAAGTGGGAGAATATCACTTGGACCCTTTGCCCCTTTAAAGTCCTCCACAGATCCCACTGATGGCCAAGCAGACCCATGGGCGGCCACGCAGCTGCTGGAACTGAGGCTGGGGGGCTTTTTGGAAGATGCAGGGTTAGAATGTAGAACAAGGAGGAGGTTAGCATGGAAATGAGAAAAGAGCTTTTGTTGGACCACGCAAGGCGACTATCCCTGGCCAAGGGCCTGGGAGGAGGAAGCAGCTGAGTGATTCTTGAATTGAAAGCTAAGTAAGGAAGGCTGTCTGGGCCACGGTGGGTTGCCAGGGAAGGAACTTTGCCAAGGCCATGTTGATACTCAGGCATCAACCTCTGAGGAACATTGGGATGCCAGGAGGGATGGCTTCAGTAAAAAGAGTCAAAGATGTTGTGGGATATTTGTACACTGTGTGAAAATGTATTGCTGTGATTGGTGTCATAAAAAGCTGAACAGCCAATAGCTAGGAAAGAGGTATAGGTGGGACTTTTGGCAGAGAGAGAATTCTGGGAAGAAGGCAGGATTGTTAGTCAGTGGAAGCAGCATGGGCAGTATAGAGAGATGAGGTAACAAGCCACGCAGCAGAATGTAGATTAAAATAAATGGGTTAATTTAAATTATAAGAGCTAGTGGGACAAGCCTATGCCAAGGCCAAATTTCATAATTAATAATAAGTTTCCTTGTCATTATTTGTGAGCTGGCAGCCCAAAGAAAAAAATCTGATTACAAAAGGGGGCATTGGCGTGGTGGTGCCAGGCTGAGGCAAGGTGCTTTGGGAAGAGACCTCCAGATCCCAGGCACAAGCGAGCCCAGGTCTGAGGGCAGCCTCTGACAATGAGCCAGACAGAAGACAAGACCCCAGCCAAGCTGAGTAGGGTCTGGGATAGGTTCTAGGCCTAAGAGAGGGAACACACTAGGGAAGCTTCCAGAAGCCTATGGTGCGCCAATGGAACCAGGCAAGTATTCCAACGAAGTTGCAAAAAAAAAAAAAAAAAAAAAGCAGGGGGGTTCTAGACCCAGTGAATGGTGAGTGTGGTCTTTATAGAGAGAGGGGCTGTTGAGATTGGGCTGTTGTGTTTCCCTTGTGCTCATGTGGCAGACATCATCAATCAATTCCTACACCTTCTCTTGATGAGTCCTTACAATGACCTCAGAACTGTTCCAAACAGAAACCCAGCAGTGGTGGCTGATAGGTCAGAGCTGGCATGCCATCACTGGCTTGCTGAGGAGCTGGTTTGGGGGATGGAAATGGTTACAGTAGAGCCAAGTAACCCAGGGAACTCAGCAGAGGCACGGTGGTCTGAGTTCACTCGTGAAGTGAACACATGCAGGCTGTTTGGGGCAGGCACTACTCTGTGGCTGGGGGAACAGAGTTCCAGTGGAGGAGAGCAGGCTGACTCATAGACCAAGCACAGGAAGAGAGACACTGAACTCAGCAAATGTAACCGCTAAGACAAGGGCAAAGCAAGGAAAGTGCTTGTTTGGGCCTCCTGATGAGATGGTATCTGCGGAGGGAGATGCACGGAGCAGGAAGGGAAAGGGTTTTGTCACTAAGGCTGGGGAACAGGGCTGCTTCCGAGGAAGACCATCTCAGATTGATCTGGCTCCGTCTCTGCTCTCTAGGAGAGAAGCTGACTTGGTGGCTGGAGCCGGCATAATTACCGGGGAGTCACAGGTACCATGTCCATGTCTGCAGCTGGGGGCAGCCTACTGGCATCTGCTTCCCGTGGGCTCAGAGTCTAGGCTGCCCACTTGACTTTGGGGAATAGCCTGGGGTCTGCCGGCCTCCTGGCCTCGGCTTCCGGATGGCCGAAGTGTCAGCTGGTTCTCTGAGGGCCGTCTGTCTTGCTTTTTTTCTAACAGGAGTTCTTACTGCTTTGGGGGAGGAAAAAATGACGTTCGGGTTATTTTCCACTTTAAACTAGTCCATGTCACTTTATAGAAAAATAAATAAATAGACAATTGGAAGATAGAGAAGTGTATAAGAAAACTCTCAATCCTGCCACCCAAAGACATCTCCTGCTGCGGTGCGTGTCCCTCGGGTCTCTTGCTTCTGTTTGTGTGTTTTGTTTGGCTTGGTTTTTGCTCGGGTGTGTTTGTGCTGAACATACAATTCTGTTGCTTCCTTCTGCACACGGCGTTTTCAGAATAAGCATCTTCCGTGTTATTACAAACCCTTGGTAAACATCATTTCAATAGTCACAGAATATTCCACCGAGTGAATGGATCACGCTCTATTTAAACATGCCCCCCTCCCTTTGGGCCTGTGGATTTGTACCCCCTGTTGATTTCTTTTTCTATCATAAATAAAATGGCCTTTGTTTTCTCACTCTTCTCTGAGGGCTCTACCAAAACCAGAAGAGACAGGTCAAGTCCTATCTGGAAGTGTGTGGCTGCCGAAACGAACAGCCTCGAGCGTTTACCTGGAATTGGGGCTTCACCCCTTTTGAACTGCAGGGCCCACAGCTGACCTTGGTGATGCCCCGTGAGAAAAATCAAAGCTGACTGGTGAGAAGGAGTGGCCCAGGCATCCTTCATACAGAGTTCTCAGTGAAATGACATTGTCAACATTGCACACGCTTGTGTACACAGCTCCTCACTACCACAGCCCCATTGACTGGTGAGAAAATGGAGCTCAGAGAACTTAAGGAAATATCTTCCCTCGAGGCAGAATCAGAAGACTTTTCATTTCTTTAAAGTACACTAGAGGAGCTGAGAGTGTGGCTTGGTCGAGTGCTTGCCTGGCAGGCGTGAAGCCCTGGGTTACATCTCCAACAGTGCATAAACCGGGTGTGGTGGGACCACATCTATAAACTTTGCACTCAGGAGGTGAAGACAGGAGAATATGAAGTTCAAGGTCATCCTTGACTATCTAGTAAGTTTGAGGTCAGTCCGGGGTTCTTGAGACCCTGTCTCAAAACCCCAAACAAACAAGTGTGCTGGACACCAGCCCCACCTCTGGGATTTTTCTAACCTTGCTTTACCCATGCCAATCAATCATGCTCTGTTTATGAACCTTCAACTCCAAAGAGATTCTCTTCATTCTCTCAATGCCTACATCTGCAAAGCAGGTTTGACCCCACCAAGCTCAAGGGGACGATGTGAGACCAAGACTACTCCCTGTTAAGCCAACAGCCCAGGAACAGCTCCAGAACATGCCCCAGAAGAACCCCCAGCTCTCCTGTAGAATCCAACTGGACAAGGGGCCCCCCACCCCACCCCACCCCACCCCACCCCACCCCACCCTGTGTGTTCCACTCCCTTGCTCAGTGCCTGGGCCTCTGGTCTGTGATTTCTCGAGATGAAAGGTAGATGTCCTATTTTTAGGGTATCTGGGTTTCAGGCACGTAAGCACCTGCTCTGCTCAGGCAGGGAGGGGAGTTCAGGACCAACCTGCTTTGCTGATTGGTGGTTACCCAGGCCAGAACACTGCCATTTTCTTTGGATAACTTAGAGTGCAGAGCGTCAACCCTCCAGCTCCAAGTGGAGGGGCACCTTTCCCTTACAGGTTGGGAGTAACCACTCCTTGGGAAGAAGAGGGCACACCCTGGCCGGAAGAGACTCAGACACAGGCATCTGGAGCTTCCTGCCTTTGTCAACCTTACCTGGAAGGGCCCTGTGGCTCTGCCTCGCCCCCAGAGTCCCCTGCAGCTGAAGCTCCACTTGGAAGCAGCCCCTAGGCAGACGTGAGGCTGCGGCAGAAAGAAGAAGATGAAACCAGGGCAGGAGGCACCTTCAGGGAGCTGGGGAACAGAAGAAAAGGACAGCCTGGAGGGAAGACTCCGCAAACAGCTCCCAGCCTCGGGTCCTTTGAAAAGTGAGAAGCGGGTCAAAATAAAACAAAAAATGAGACAGTGACCGAGTCTGGGCTGCCTTTTTTGTGAGAAAAGAGATGGAAACACCAGCATTCTCAGCCCCAGGGCTCTGCAGATGCACAGTAGAGATGGAAGCTGCCATCCCTCACTGACGCCAAGGTAGGGTACGTGGCTTGGCTACCATCTTCACGTCCCAGAGGAAAATGGGGATGGGATAATGCACCAAAAAGATTTTTTTTAAAAAAAGAAATTAGTATTTAAACCAGTCATGGTAGCACAGGTCTATAATCTCAGCACTTAGGTTGTGTGAGGGGAGGGGTAATTCAAGACCAGCCTGGGATACATAACAAGTTTTAGGCTAGCCTGGGCTACGTGAGACCTTGTTTTATTTAAGTGATTTAAAAAAAAAGAAATTGGGTTTAATAAATATATGTTAGTATAGACTCAAGCACAAGGTTTAAGAGAAGGAAAAAGGCCCGCCCACAGGAAGGAAGTAAGAGCCACTCAGGGCAAAGGTGTGAGCTTCAGTAAGACGCGCACTTCATTGTCTTTGCAGAGTTATATGCAGGTGACTCCTGCGAGACAACAGTCCACAAAGTAAACTCAGTCGCTCAGGGATTCGGGCAGGCAGGGTACATTCACATAAACAAGGTCTGATCTGAGATGCCAAGAGAATGTCTTGGGAGAGGAATAAGGCCCTACTCAAAGTCATATGCATTCAGGTTGTAAAGCTGGGACATTGTTATTAAAAAAACAAAACAAACAAACAAAAACAACCTATCTGTGGACAGAATTCCTCTATGTGGGAAAGCCTTCACTGCAAATGCTGCCAATTATGTTGGAGGTTTTGCTTTCCAGACAGCAGTAACAGCCACACTCCAAGGTAAGTTGCTCCTTTTTCTCCCCATGTCCCCATAATTTCTCCTGTTTTTTTTTCCTGCCTCAGTTTCCCTCCTATCTGAGATTCTGGTCAGGGGATCTTTTGATCTTAAGAATTGCAGAAGGGGGCTGGAGAGATGGCTCATGGGCTGAAGAGATTGCTCAGAGGTTAAGAGCACTGGCTGCTCTTCCAGAGGTCCTGAGTTCAATTCCCAGCACCCACATGGTGGCTCACAACCATCCATAATGAGATCTGGTGCCCTCTTCTGGTGTGCAGGCATACATGTAGGCAGAACATTGTATACATAATAAATAAATCTTTTAAAAAAATTACAGAAAGCCAAAGTTCTGTCTAATGTACTTCCCTTCCATACCAAAAAAAAAAAAGCCTGCAGCCCTGTAATCTGAGGGGACGAGAGAGTCCAAGCTTGGAGACAGAGGGTCATCATTTGAAGGGAAGAGAGAATATCATTACCAGAGACTTCAAGCCCTGAACAAGTAATAAAGCATTCTGATCGTTCTAAGATCAGTGCCCAGAGGAGTGCAACCTTCTCAGATCCATCTTTTACACTAGGAATCTCCAAAGGGAGAAATGCAATCATTATGTACACATTAATCGAACACCCAGGCTTATAGGCTCATTGTTTATTGGAAAAGGATCTTTTTAAAAAAGACTTATCTGTTTTCATTAGGTATATATGATTGTTTGCCTGAATATATGTCTGTGTGTCTCCTGCATGCATGTCTGGTGCCTGCAGAAGCCAGAAGAGGACATTGGATCCCCCTGGAACTAGAGCTACAGAGGGTTGTGAGCTGCCATGTGGGTGCTGGGAACCGAACCTGGGTCCTCTGATCAAGCAGCCAGTGCTCTTAACCACAGAGCCATCTCTCCAGCTCTGAGATAGGGTCTTGCTAAGTAGCTCTGGCTGGCCTGGAACTGTAGAACATAGCCCATGCTAACCTCAAACTTATGGGCATCCTCCTGCTGAGATTCCAGACACATGTCACCAAAGCCATCAAAGCTCTTTGTGTCATTTAAAACATATTTCATTTTTAAAGAGACTTGAGCATCAGGTGTACCGTGGTATGACAAATGCATGGGGGCAGCTTAAAGGAGTAGAGGTTTGCTTTGATTCACGGTTTCAGAGGGACCATCCATGGACCACTGGATCCATTGTGTCTGAATCTGTCAAAGCAGAGCTTCGAGGCGAGGACAGTGTAGTTGGGCAAAGCTGCTCAGGCCAGGGTGGCAAGAAGCAGAGAGAGTAAAAGGACCAGGCAAATTTCAATTTTTTGGTGGCCTGTTTCCCTCGATGAGGGATGAGGCTTTGCCTTCTCCTTTAATGCCATCTTCCAACAATGCCATCCAATTACGATTTTATCAACCAAATCCACTATTGAGGGTGGGATCCACTGGTAACACGGAATCCTCAGGACCAGTCAGTTCTAGGAAGCTCATCAGCGACCAAACAATCCTCCAATCCACAAGCTTATAGGGAACCCTTCTGAACCAAGCTTCATCATGGAGTCTTGCTATGGTGCTCAGGTTAGCCCTGAACTGATTCACCTGCCTTAGCCTCCCAAGTAGCTGGGACCACAGGCAGATGCCGCTTTCATCTGGCTTCAATTATTTCATTTTATCTTCAAACAAAGCATGGTAAATGGACAAATCCCCCACTTTCTTGTCCATCAATCCTTCCACCTCTAGAATTGGGTCGCATGACTTGCTTTGACCTCTGTGGGAGAGTAACACACCTGCCACAGCAGAAGCTTAGAAATTGATCCTGTGCGTGCATGCGTGCATGTGTGAGTGCGTACATATGGATCAGTGTCTGTGTTCTTGTGAGTTGCATATGCACATATGTGTTCATGCATGTGGAGGTCAGGGGTCAGGTCTTCCTCAGTCACGCTCCACTTTATATTTTTGAGACAGTCTCTCGCTGAACTTGGAGCTCACCAGTTCAGCAAGGCTGGCTGGCTAGTGAACTACAGGGATCTGCCTGTTTTTGCCTCCCCACACTAGGACCACAGGTGCATGTTATGGCACCCAGCTCCACCCCCTTTTGATATGTGGGTGCTAAGTCAAGTTCTCATGTTGTAAGCACTTTGTTGACCATCTACCCAGCCCCAGAAATCACTTCTGAGACTAGAACTTGCTCACCTTGCTCAGAGAAGCCTTGAGACTGCCACTGTGGAGATGAGCCCAGGCTAGCTACGGAACAACGAAATGGTGGTGCAATTATTCCTGTCAACAGCAAGCCAAGGACCTAACCTGGGAGTGAGATCACCCACTCACCCTGACCACAGATGCTGGAACTGAGCCCAGCAGAAACAAGGGCTGAACCCAGCACAAGCCACCAATCCAGAGATGCATATGAGAAGCAGGTGGCCATGGTGTGAGCCACTGACCTGGGCGCAGTTGGCAATCCACAACAGGCCTGTGAAGTCTATGCTAACGCCACCACTTTATCTGAGAAAACTAGAGTTCAAGACAGCAAAGCAGCCTTCCTTCCCAGGGTCACACAGCTACAAGGGAGAGGAGCTGGGATGCCACCTAGTTCTGTCTGGCATCAAGCCTTAGGCTCTTTACCACTCAGACATGTGGCTGGGCTCAGTTCTCCCCGGGAGTAGGGCATGGGTTTCCATCTGAGGGCCTGCCCATCTCTCTGTCATTCCAGAAAAACAGGGCCTTCTCCAGGGCCCAGGAATACAGGGGTGGGGTGGGGTGGGGTGGGGTGGGGTGGGGTGGGGTGGGCTCTGAGCCAAGTCAGAGGATTGCCTTAGAAAGATCTAGAGCCCAGGTGGTGTCTCGCCCGTGTAATCCCAACACCGAGGAAGTGGAGATGCAAAAATCCTTGTTGGCTAGCTAGTGAGGCTCCCAAAACAAGGCAGATGGACAGCCTCTGAGGAATTACAACCAAAATAATTGACCTCTGGCCTCTGCACCACACAAGCACAGATGTATGTACTCCTTTGCACATGCACGCACGCACGCACTTTCACACACACACACACACACACACACACAAAATCACAAGTTCAATTCCCCTAAACAGCAACCACTAATACCCATTAGGCACTTTATTTGAGATAATGCGTTACTTTCCTTCTTTTCTCAGTGTTAGGGATCAAACTTGGGGCCTTGAGCACCCTGGTCAACTACCACTGCTCTGTATCTCTTCATTTACTTCTCAAAACAGCCCTGCACATTAGACACTGCATGCACTATTTCACAAGTTAGGAAACTGAGTCACAGAAAACTGGAGCCACCTGCTTAAGGTCGAATAGCCATGAAGCAATGGTCAGGCCTGGGCTATTCCCCAGCATCATATGGTGGGAGGGCAATAGGAGGCTTTACCTCCACCTCCACTCTGGGATTTCAGAGTTGACCCCTGTTTGAGTTCCTTGTGGGTCCCAGGAGCCAAGGTCTCCCTTGGCTGTCTTGCCTACTGGGTTTTGGTTTACCGGTGTCTCCAGGTCCCAGACCTGACTCAGGCAGGGACTCGACGACATGTTACTGAAGGATGACAGTAGTGGGTGTCACAGCAAGGCTGCTGCCCAGAACCACACTAGATTCTTTTGGACTCCCTGGAGCATCATGGCATGGGTTTGGTCCCAGCTGAGACTGGGAAGTTTGGAATCCAGAGGCTCTTGTCACTCAATACTCAATACGAGTATTCACACAGCCACCACAGGGACTTCAAAGCCATCACCATCCTGTTTCACAGAAAAAGCATGGAAGACTGGGGTCTTGACATCAATGTCACCCTTCAAGGCCTTGAAGTGCGGCATCTCCTGTTGATCACAACACTCTCCACGCCATGGCCTCCGTCTGCAGGGTTGCCGGCCCCGTGGTGACCACAGAAAGTAACTTGTAATAGTTGATTGTGTTCTTGGTGTCCGCCATGCCCTTTCATGGAACTTAACTCAGAGACAGCACCGCAGAGCTGTGCCCTGTCCGAAACGGTCCCCAGCACGGCCCACAACCCGCTTCCCTGTCAGTGAGAGGAAGGACTGTGTCACATCTTGTCCCTATTGCTCGACACCCTATTAGCACACAAGGTCAGTCCCACTGCCTGCCTGCTGAAATGTGCTCTGTCCACCAAGAGCAGGCTTGGCACCACCCAGACTTCAGCGCCCCCAGAGGAGCTCCAGGCAACTACAGATGGTGTATCAGTTTTCCACCTCAGCCTTGGGGGAGGGAGTTCTGAGTCCCAGTTCTGCCCAGATTCCCAAGTAGGACAGCACCGCATTGTCCTACCAGAAACAAGATTGATAAAATCCCTTTAACCGTCGCTTAGGATCAACCTGTGCCCCATTTCCCTTCCCCCTGCCTTCTTTGGACCCCCCCCAACCCCCCGCACACACAGGGCAATTCTGCTCCAGCCCAGCTTTCCCCCACATCTGCCCCCCCACACACACACAGCTCTTGGCTGGGTTGGGGGGCCTCTGGAGCTACCTGCTTCACCAGACAAACCTCGTGGTACAATAAACAAAGCCATGAAAGCACGTTGGAAGGTGTCGAACGCCACCCACGTGTGATATGTCTTTATTTGTAATGAGTGTCAAAGGGATGTGGCCTTGCTCAGTTCAGGAGCACAGTTTACCCAGCTGCAGATTGCTATTTATTCCCACAATCACCTTGATTCGATCACACTCAGCGGTCTACCTGCTAGATCAGAGGAGGGTCGGCTTTAACCTGGCCTCAATTTGAATCTCAATAAACGGAGTGAGTTCTTACAAAAACAAAACAAAACAAGAACCGTCTGTAACTAAATCAAATCCTAGGGGGCCAAATCAAGCCTCACCCTCCCGGAGAGATGATTTTCCTGCCTGGATAGGACCTAGGAGCTCTCCATGGCTCTGATTCTTTCCATCTCTGGCTTCCACTTACTCAGCCTCCTGAATTCCCTGGGGGTGAGGGTGGAGAGTCATTGGGGCAAATAGGCCTCAGGAAGAATCCAGGCAGTAAGGTCTCCAGAATTAGTTGCCTTTTCCCCCCACAAAGACATTTAGGATGGGGAGCTAGGAAGCTGGAGGCCTGGGGTCTGAGAGGCTGAGGGACTAAGGGGCTGAGGGACTGGGGTGATTGGGGGGCTGGAGGCTGGGGGCCTTGGGGTGATGGGGAGCTAGGGTTATAGGGACCTGAGGTCCTGGGCACTGGAGGGCTGCAGTGATGGGGGAGCTGGGGAACTGGCTTTGTTAGTCATGTGCCTGTTTCATAAGTGTGAGGACCTGAGTTTAGATCCTCAGATCTCACATAAAACTGAGTTTGACTGGCACCTTCTGTAACCTCAGTGCATATGCACACACACACACTCACACACACACATACACACACACACTCACACTCATTCACACACACTCATACACACACACACACACACACACACACACTAAATAAATGAAAAAGACAGGGTTGGTTGTGTATGTGTGTGTGTTAAAATACCACACAGCACGACATTTGCCATTGGAATATCTTTAAAATACACAGTCCACCAGCAGGAAGTCCATTCACAGCCTGTGTCTTCTTACGTGTTTTTCTGATTACAAAAGATATATAAACATTTACTGCAGGATATATAATTGGAAAAATACAGCCTCCAAAGAGAGTGGAAGCCATTTCCCCTACACACAGCCCACTGCTGCTTGATTTCTTTATTTCATGATTTTAAAAATAAAAAATGTACTCTCCCCCACGCCAGGATTGATGCTGATTTTTTTTTCTCCCATCAGAATATTATGACTATTTTTGTGGCTTGAGTTTTAAAAATGTATCCCTGGGTCTCTTTTGATTGTGGTAAAATACACACAGTATAACATTTTTACCATTTGAGCATTCATAAACAGAGAGTCGGGCAGTGTAGTTCCCAGCACAAAGGGAAACTGCACCCATTGCACCCCCAACCCCTCTCCCCGGAGCGCCCCCACCCCCATAAACACTGACTTTCCCTCTGGAAAACATCCTTCTGAGGAAGAAGATGCTCTCTGCTCTGTCAGCACAGATAATTGGAAACATGCCTTAAGCACTAAGATAGACGGGCTTTTCATTCATTCTGGAAGGTTCCACAGACCACACAGCAGCCAGCTCAGTGGGAAGCTTTGGGGTAGGAGAATCTGAAGAATGACTTCCTCTCAGAGACACCACATCCCCTCTTGTTCCCGTGGGCAAGACAAGGGAGCGTCCTCGACTCCCTGCCTACTTTTCAGGCTTCTGGCTCAGTTAGTTACTTTTGGCATTTTAACAAAATATAGTTTGAAAACAGCGGAATAATACAGCATGCTAATGACTGTTCATTGCGGGTCCTCACTGTGCAAGTGCGGGTCTTCCGGGGATGCAGAACTCAGCAGCTGCGATTCAATGGTGACAATCTCTTCCTAGTAGCGGGATACTCAGGCCAAGGACCGTATTTACGGAGAATGGCCAGGGCTGGGGAGGTACCTCGGTTGGTAAGTCCTTGCTTTTCAAGATGAAGGACGTGAGTTCAATTCCTCGGATTCTACATAATCGGAGTGCAGTTGGAATCTCACTGCTGGGGAGGCCAAGTAGGACCCCTTGGGCTTGCTGACCTACTCAGTAAGCTCCAGGCCAGTGAAGACTTGCGGTGTGTGTGCGCGTGTGAGGAATGACATACGAGGCTGTCCTCTGCCATCTATGTGCATGTACACATGCATGTGTGTGCACAGCATGAACATGCACACACAGAGCATGGCTGAGCAGCATGGGAAATGAGAAGACCAAGATTGTGATGTGTAGTGGACACCAGAAAATGTACCCCATTTCAGGGAACAGTGAGGTTCAGGGAGGGAGTGGCAGGCTGGTCAGTCAACATGATTGGCAGGCAGGCATCTGGCCTCCCTTCCTCTAAGGTGGGTGGGCACTGAGGGGTAACACCATGGCAGTCTCACAGACCCCAGCACGGGAAGGAGATGGGACGACACACACAGCAGATACATGAGGTTGCTCTCCAAGTGGCTTCCCTGACAGCTGGCATATGAAGACTTACAAGACTTAGGGTAGCAGGGAAGGGGATACCCAGGGCAAAGCTGGGGTGTTTAACTAGACAAGGCCAGGTCTCAGGGCACTGTCAGCCAGGGTAAGAAGTCTGGGTTTGATTTGGAGCCTGCCTGGAAGGCTTCATTACAATTCATTCATTTTGTTTCATTTTCCTTTGAGACCGGATGTCATTATGTAGTTCTGGCTGGCCTCAAACTTGTGGCTACCTTCCCACCTTCCCCACCATAAGCTGGATTTACAGGTGTCAGCAGCTCTTTTTCGGGGTTACATGTGTCTGGGGGTAGGGGTTCGGTGCCCAAGGAGGACAGAAGAGGGCGTCGGATTCCCTGGAACTGGTGCTACAGACAGTTGTGAGCTGTCCAGTGAGTGCTGGGCATTGAACCTGGGTCCTCTGCAAGTATGTGTTCTTAACTGCAGAGCCGTCTCTCCAGGCCCCTTTAACACACTTTTATTTTAAACTTTGTTAGATGTAAGAGTTTCAAGGACAGCACCAGGGTACAGTCACCGTCTTCATACTCAGCTGGTTCACTTGTCACAGCTGCAGACACTGCTTCATTGACAGAAGTCCATACTTCATCGAGGTTTCCCGAGCCCGCATCCGATGCTCCTTTTCTCCCAGGATTACACATGAGAGACTGTGTTACCTGCTGTCTTTGTGTCTCTTTAACCTGCTCCTGGTGGGAACTCTTCCCCAGGCTTTCCTTGGCAATGGCCATGGTGCGGTGTTCAGGACTTTTGAAAACTGACCATCGTGGAGTTCTGTCTGAGACTTTTCTCGCGAGATCACAGGGTTGTTTGTTTGTTTTTGAGGAGAGTCAAAGGAGACAAACCTCTGGGCATGTCTGTGAGGGAGTTTCTAGCCTGGGTTAGCTGAGGTAGGAAGACCACCTCCATTGCTGAATGTGGACAACATCACCCCACGGGTTGAATAAACAGGAGAAGGTGAGCCGAGCACCAGCGTTCACCTCTGCTTCCTGTCAGTGGATACCACATGACCAGAGCCTCCCACTCCTGCTGCCATGCCTTCCTGCCATGATGGACTGTGCACCCTCCAACTGTGAGCCGCATAAACCTTCTCTTCCTATTTGTCAGGTGTCCCTGCCACAGGGATGGCAAAAGTCATGATTACAATACTGCTCTCCTCACTGCCAGCCAAGGGCACCTGCTGTCCCTGCGATGAGTCACTGCTGGCCCTGACCATGATCACCAGGGCAGACTGACCCTTTGGAAGGAAGTGACTGTGTGGGAGTGGGGGGTGAAATTCTGAACGGAACATTTCTCTGTCCTCCTCCTCCTCATTCTGCCTCTGTCAACACCAACAAAGGAGCCATCTTTCTGTCTGGTGATATTCCACCATGAACGAGGCTGTCTTATCCTAATTCCCTAGCACTGGGCATCAGGAGCTCTTCCAGGTTCCCGTATGTGCCCATTCCTGTAGCTGTCATAAAATACCTGAAGTTAGGTGCTTACAAAGAAAAGGGATTGACTTCACTTCCAGTTCTGAGATTTAGAACGTGGTACCAGCATCATGTGGGCTCGGGCCAGGGCCTTGTGTTGGCTGGTATCAAAGGTAGAAGTATGTGGAAGTGATCACATGGGGAGCTGGGGGAGGGGCCAGCCTTGTTCTTTTATAACAAATGACTTTCTGGAACTAATTCCCTCCCTGAGACGAGCATTAATCCAGCCCAAGGGCATGTCTCCAATCACCTAACCACTGTCCCCTAGCCTCTGCCTCCTGAAGGTCCTGTCCTTTTACACTGCCACCCTGGTGACTGTCTAGTACATGAACCCTGGGAGACAAACCACATGTAAATCACAAGCAGCTCCCTTGACACAAACACTCTATGGCTGTCTTCCTGGTACCAGAGATGCTGCAGACTCAAAGGCCCTGCTTTCCTCCAAGGAACCTTGAGCGCTGCATGTGGAGAATGACACCAGTGACCAATGTCTGACCCTGATGGTGTCTAAGCATCATCCAGTGTGTCCCTCAGGTCACCTGGGAAAGGATGTATTGGTGGTGCCAGTTTCGGGTGTGTTACTTGCTTTTCTTGTTGCAGCAACTACATGCCTGCAAAAACAACTTAGGAAGTGTCTTCATTGGTGTTTGTTGCTGCAATAAACACTGACCCAAAGCAGCCTGGGAGGGAAGGGTTTATTTGGCTTACACTTTCCGGGTCACAGTCCATCAAGGGAAGTCAGGGTAGGAACTCAAGGCAGGAACCGAAGTGGAAGCCACGGAGGAGTGCTGCTTACTGACTTGCACTTTCCACAGTGAGCTAGGCCCGGCCACATCAATTGTTCATCAAGAAAACGCTCCCGTAGACTTGCTTACAGGCAATGTAATAGAGGCATTTCCTCAACTGGAATTTCCTCTTCCCAGGAAAGGGTGCCTTATTCCAGCTTGCAGCTTGATGGTGCAGCCTGTGATGGCAGAGAAGAGTCTTAGCGGCAGGAGTGTGAGATGGGTGATCCTGTGGCATCTGCAGTCAGGAAGCAGAAAGAGGCGAATGCTGAGGCTCAGCTCCAGTCTTCCATTTTATTCAGTCCTGGACCGCAGCCTAAGGAATGGTGCCATCCACATTCAGGGTCGATCTTCTCTCTAAACTAATCCAGTCTAGAAATGCCCTCTTGAACATGTCCAGAGGTATGTCTCCTGGGTGGTTCTAAATCTTGTTAAGCTAACAATATTAACCCTCTTAGAGGGTTATAATGTCTGTGGAGGGGTGGTGGTCCACATCACACAAGACTTATGGACAGATAGAGGTTGATCCTTATGGTAGCCACGTGCCTACCAGGTTGGCCTGCTGCCCAGCCCCCATCTGCCCACCGACCCCTCTCATACCTTCTCTTCCCCAGTGACTCCAGATCACTTACAGCCTGGAACCATACTTGGTGGAGTTTAGCGGCTCTCATCTTCCACTTCTCCAATAGCAATAGGTTTCTAGCAGCTAGGTCTGCACAGAGCCCTGACTCTCACATGGAGCCACACAAGTCTGATGGGGACTCTTGAGATGCACAGCCGTGGAGCACCGATGTCAGTCCGCAGGGAGCACCATGGAGCCTACTTAACAAAATAAACTGTATTCCAGCTCTCCCCCACATTCGTTTGATGGAGACCATTAGTGTGCTAATTAAAATGGAGTCTTATCTGTTTACTGAACGGGCCCGGCAGGACCTTATGTTGGCAAGATTGCACTGGCAACATCCTTATGTTTCTTTGGTAATAGAATAGAAGCCACTTCGGTTTTAGCCCCACGTTTAATAATTCAGATGACTGCTGCATTTGGAGGCCCTTTATCCCAAGGGCTCTTGGTAGCACAGTGAGGAAGCACATGCCAGCCAACACCCCCAGACCCAACTCCAACAAACGGAATTTTGTAATCCTTCGCTCAGCCTGCCTGCCTTCATTAAGAGTTTGTTACTCAAATTAATAGTACAAACAAGATTGCAGAAGGGACTGTTTAACCTACTTAAGACAGCACACTGTTTTTAAGCAATTAGGACCATTTGCACACAGTGAATGAGCTCGCCAGATAAGCCCCATTTCTGCCGCTGGGACTGATCTGGCGAGCAAGGCTCCGCAACGCTGTGTGACGGTTCCAGAATGTGTAACATAGCCATTTACTGAAAACAGTCCCCTATGGCTCAATTTCTCCTTCCTTCTCACTGGGCCTGAATTCAGCATCTATAAAATGAGGGTGCACCTGTCTCACGGAGTCTTTGGAAAGAGGTAATAGGTGAGTTTACATCCATAAACAGGAATTGAATTGACCCAGGCCTTCCCCCAAATTGGGTCAGGTGAGAGGACGAACTCCAGGCTCAGCTGCTCATGGGGACAGTCAGGCATGGAACAGGCGGCCGCTGTGTTCGTGAAATGAGACCAACATCCGTCTTTGATCTGGGCTTTATTCACAACTAGCTAGACAATGTGCGGTCAAATTCTCTACATTTTAAATGCTCCATGACCCAAGGAGAAGTGCTTTGTGGCTTTAAGCTTCTTAAAAATTAGATGGATTTTCTAAGACCGTCTAATGGTTAGGGTTTGGCACTCTCCCGGCCATGGCTCGGGTTCCACTCTCTGTTATGGAAGCCTCTCTTCTTGGGGCTGGAGAGATGGCTCAGCAGTTAAGAGCACTTGTTGCTCCTGCAGAGAACCCGAGTTTGGTTCTCAGCACCGGTGATGAACAGCTGACAACTGCCCATAACTCCAGCTCCAGGGGATCCACTGCCCTCTTCTGACCCCTGAGGGCACTGCACTCACACACGAGCACACACCAAAATAAGATTCTTTAAAGTTGTTTTGGTTAGATAAATTTATTTAGATTCCACTAAGGAATAAATATTTTTCTTCTACTCTCTTAGGCTAATTCATGGGGCCTGAAAAGCAAGCTAGTGAAAGTTAGATTGATGGCTAAGGATGTATCTCTGTTGGTACAGTATTTGTCAGACATGCTTTGGGGCCTGGATTATAAACCAGCTGCAAAAGCACAAACCATCCCAGCATTTGGGAGATGGAGGCAAAAGGAGCAGAAATTCAAGGTCATCCTCCAATTACCTAGAGAGTTCAAGGTTAGCAGGGATGAATGGACCCTGTCTCGAAAAACAAAGACAAATAATAGACACATCATGTTTGATGAGATGTGCCCTGCCTGGAAATTCCTCCTCCCCACCAAAAGTGAAATTCAAAGAGGTGTTAGACTTGGAGCCTCAAATGCCTTTTTAAGAAAAGAAAGAGAGATGGCCTCAGAGGGAAATACATCTCAAGGGAAGCGAGAAGGACCTTCTGGAGTCAATCCCCATGGACACCAAGGTGACGGTATTCACACAGATAAAGAAATGATTGTATGGGCAGGGAGATGGTTCTGTGAGTAAAGGTACCTGCCAAGCAGACCCGAGGACCTAAGTTTTATCCCTAGAACCATACAGAAAGACAAGAACACATCTGTGTTCCCAGGGCTCCTGTGGAGAGATGGGAGGTAGAGAGGCAAAATTTACCTGGAAACTCACAGGCCGGCTAGTGGGGAACAAGAGAGACCGTGTCTCAAAAGACAGTGGAAAAGTGAAGACGTACGGAATAGAAGGGATCTATCTGCCTTTGTGTATGTGTGTTTGTAAGCGTGTGTGAGTGTGTGTGTCTGTGTGTGTGTGAGGTGTGTTGGTATGTGTGTGTTTGTGTGAATTCAAGTGTGTGAATGTATGTGACCCAGTGTGAGCATGTGTGAATGTGCTTGTACAAGTGTTTTCACACGTATGTAAGTTTGTGTGTATGTGAGTGTATGTGCATGAGTTTAAGTGTGTGTGTGAGTTCTTGAGTGTGTAAGTGTCTGTAAATGAGTGTGAGTGACTGAGGTTGTGTCAGCATGCTAAATGTATGGGAGTGGGAGCATATAAGCATGTGTGTGTGGTTGTGTGAGTGTGTGAACAAGTATGTAAACATGCACATGTGTGAATGTGTATGTGGGACAGTGTGCATGTGTCAGTGTGAGAGTATATATATTTGAGTCTGTGTATGGTGTGTGAATGTGAGCAAGTGTGTATGAATGTGCATGAGTATGTGTATGAGTGTGAGAATATGTGTAAGTGTGCTTGTGTGTGAGTATATTGGTGAGTGGGTGTATGGATATGTGTGGATATATAAGAGGGTTGTGTGAATGTGTGTGTCTCTGTCAGTGTGTGCGAGCATGTGAGTCTGTGTATGAGTATGTGAGTGTGTATTTTGTGAGTGTGTGGATGTGTCTTTGTGGGTCTGAGTGTGAGTCCATGTGTGTGTGTGTTTCTGTGTGGATGTGTTTGTGTATACACTAAGCACTTTACGGACTGAGCTGCAACCCCAGCGCATGCCCAGTTCCTTTTTATGCTATCTTATTTTTAACTTTTTGTGCTTTTTGAGGTACCGTGCAACCCAGCCTGGCCTTGAACTCTGTGTAACTGATGATGACCTTCAACCCCGGATTCCCCTGCATCCACATCCCGGGAACTAAGTTTACAGGCCTTAGCCACCACGCCTGTTGTTGTTGTGTGTTGGGGATCACTCTCCCGACTGAGCACCTGCCCCAGCACCTTGCTGTGACTGCTTCTGACGCTGCTGGCCAGTCCTGCACCCTGGGTTCTGTGTCACTGACCGCCTCTTCCTCTGAGAATCTCCTGTTCTCTCAACAGCTTTCTCACTTTCCCTCCGTGGAGTCCTGGTTCTTCTCAGGGAAAGATGGTGATCAGAAACCTGGACTTCAGGGCTTAGAGTGTTCATAGCTACTGGGGTGGTAGGGCCTTCACCACGGCATGACCACATGCTTCCACTTCTCTATTCATTTCCTTCCTTCTTTCCTTTCTGACTTTCCATCTGTGTGTGTGTGCATGCGCATATATGTATTTATGTATGTGCATGTGTATGCATGTGTACATTCATGAGCGAGTGTGTTTATGTTCACATGTATGAGTGTGTGTGTATATGCATGTGTGCATGTGTGTGTGTGTGTGTGTGTGTGTGTGTGTGTGTGTGTGTGTACCAGAAGGGACTTTCCAGAAGTCAGTTTTCACCTTTCTACCTTGTTTCAGAGGCAGGGTCACACTTGCATGTTGCCATTGAGCATACTAGGCTAGCTGGCCTGTGGGCTGCTGGGGGTTCTTCTGCCTCCACCTCCCACCTGAGCACAGGAGCACAGGAGCTGCAGATGTGCACTGCTGCACCCAGCTTTCTGTGTGGTCTCCGGAAGAAAACTGAGGGCGCCATGCTTACCTGTCAGATGCCTTCACCTGCAGAGCCATCTCTCCAGCCCACACAGCTGTTTCTTATCTGTGCAAATGCAGTCACCTGGGGGTCAACTGGGGATCAGTTCTAGACCACCAAATCTAAGGATGCACAAGTGCCCTCTGCATACATCTGTGGTGGCACTCACCTGTCACCCCAGCACTCCAGAGGCTAAAACTGGAGGATTGCCATGAGTCTTAGGCTAACTTGGTCTGTGTAGTGAGTTTCAGGCCAGCATAATTATAGTGGGAGAGCCCATTTCTAAAGAAGAGCACCTCCATCTACAATGTTGTGGCATCTTCCTGTAACCCCACATGTCCTCCAATGTGCCTTAATCGTCTCTACATGACATTGCACCCATACCTTGTGTTAACTGTCATTCTGTAGTGTGGGCGTGATGTCAGGAAGACAGGCACATGCTCTGCTCACAATTCTTTCTCTGTATTTTGGGTCCACAGTTGGTTGGATGCCTGGGTAGGTTGGTCTCAACTGTCAACCTGATTGGTTGAGAGAGGCCAGATTACTAAGTACACTTCTGAGCGTGTCTGTGATGAGGGAGACCACAGGCCAGGGTCAAGAATCCAAAGGAGAGAGTGGAGGCTGGTGAGCACAGGCATGTGTGCTGGCCCTCCTCTCCCCCCTCCCTGTCTCTGCTGCTGTCTCTTTGCCCCGTCTGTCTTTCTCGCTCTCTCTTCTCTCTTACTCTGCCTCTTATAGCCAGTGCATGGACAGAATGTGCTAGAAACACTCCATCCTGTGGTGATATTTTGTTTGTACTCTAACAAATAAAATTTGCCTGAAGATCAGAGGACCCAGCCAGCCACTAGATTAAACATAGAGGCCAGGCAGTGGTGGCACACACCTTTAATCTTAGCATTCGGGGGGCAGAGATCCGTCTGGATCTCTGTGAGTTCAAAACTACCCTGGACTACGTGAGATTAATCCAGTCTAAAAGAGAAACAGAGCCAGTAAGTGGTGGCACACACCTTTAATCCCAGCACTAGGAAGGTTGAGACAGGAGGTAATATGGCTGGGCAGAGAAAGGAATATAAGGCAGGAGGAGACAGGAGTTTGGTGCCCTTTCTGCTGAGGACTTGGAGGCATTCGGTCTGAGGATTCATGGAGACAGGATCTTCCCTTTTCAGCTGAGGAGTTGGAGAGGTGAGAAGTGGCTGTGGCTTGTTTCCTCTGATCTTCCAGCATTTACCCCAATATCTGGCTTGGGTTTTTATTCTAAGACCAATCAGGATTTGTGCAACACCGTCCTGCTGATGCAGATGCAATCAAGGTGGTGAAGGGAAAACATTTTTTACAAACAATATACTGATAAACAGTCAAGGACTGAGGAGGTGGCTCATGGGTAAAGTTTTTTCTGTACAAGTATGAGGGCCTGGGCTCAAATTCCCAGAATTCACATAAAGCCAGATGTGGTAGTGTGCACCTGTAATCCAGGTACTCCTACGGACAAATGGGAGGCCAGACAAGAGAATCCCTGGATGCTCATGGACCAGCTAGCCTGGCATACACAGCAGTGAACAATGAAAGGCCCTGTCTTAAACCTTCGGGGCTGTTCTCTTACCTCGACTTGTTTGTTATAGCATGCATGCATAAGCGTGTGCGCACGCACATACACACACACACACACACACACACACACACACACACACACACACACACATACCATATAACCCCCCAAAAGGAAAAATAAAAGTCTGATACCCAAACTATATCAAGATCCTTTATGAGCCAACAGCAATATAGTAATAATAGCAATCCACTTTATAATAGGCAAATAGTTTGAATAGGCAGATACTCGAATGGCCAATAAGCTCATGAGGATATGCTTAGCATCATTAGTTACTAGGGAAATGCAGTTGTGACCATGAGCAACTATGTCCTACTCAGGAGGATGGTTGTCATCTGGAAATGGAAAAACAACAAAGCTTGGTAAGAATATGGAAAAACCAAAAAGCACTAGTGTGTAGGCGAGGGGATGACTGGAGAGGAGGCTCAGTGGTTAAGAGCACTGGCTGCTCTTGCAGAGGACCAGGGTTTGGTGTCCAGCACCCACGTGATGGCTCGTCACTGTGCAACTTCAGTCCCAAGACATCTATCTGAACCCTTCTTCTGGCTTCCCCAGGAGCTGCACAGGTGCACCGTGCGCTTGCATGCGTGCAGGCGCAACACCCATGCACATACGAAATAAGTTAAGTGCTGGTGGGGATGTAGGATACAGCCACTGCAGAGACGAGTTCACAAGCTGTTCCCACAGTTAAACATGGCATTGTCAGAGAACCCATCAGTCTAAAGACAGAGTCACAGCTGAGGTAGAAGCTCAAAAGAACAAACCGCACTCACACAAGAACAAATACAAAATGTTCCCGGCAGCATTCTTCATAAGAGCCAAACAGGGAAGATAGTCCGGATACCCATCAACTGATAAATGCATGAACAATGTGGTGTGGCCATCAAAACAAGTGAAGGACCGATCTAAACCACATAATGTATAAGCCTTGAAAATATTACACTAAATGGGAGAAGCCACGCGTGGAGGACCAGAGTGTGCGATTCCATCTATACAGCCTGTTCAGAATCCATAGAAACAGAAAGCATATTAGTAGTTGCCAGGGGCTGGGACATTAAGGGGAATGAGGAGTGACTGCTCGTGTGTGCCGAGTCTCGTTGGGGGCTGGGGAAAATGTTCTAGAATTAAATACCGACAACTGCTGCATGACTTTGAATACATAAGAACTAGTGAGTGAGGACTGGGAGATGGCTTGGTGGGCAAAGCCCTTGTGTGAGGACCAGAGTTCAATGCCCAGGATCTATCTAGAAGCTGATGAGCATTATGGCACATGGCTGTTTCATCACAGTAATAATAGCCCTAATTAAAACATCACCATCACCATCATCTTCACCACCGTCAACATCACTACCATCATCCAAATCACCAACACCATAATGTAGTGTGTTATCTTACAGTGTTGTAGGTCAGAACACTTGATGAGTAACCTAACCTGAAAATGTCCTCATAGACATGCCCTTGGCTTTGTCTCCATGGTGTTCTTGGTCCAGTAAAGTTGACAATCAAGACTATTCCTTACCGTGTTACTTTTGTTGTTTAGGGTGTTGGGAGTGGGGGTTCCTGGTCTGTGGTATCTGTTAGGAGCAGAATCCAGATCCACTATAAGCCACCATGGTGCTACTTATGCTGACAGACAAGGACCAAACAGTGCTTCTGGTAAACAGTGAGCCAGCACACACTGAGTCAGCACACACTGAGTCAGCACACAGTGAACCAGCACACACTGAGTCAGCATGCAAACCCAGCATGCAGGGCTTTGGGTTTGCTAGAGAATATTTCTAATTTGAGGCCGAGCTCCACACCATACACCACTGTGTACCCCAAGAATTTAGCTTTGCTTAGAATTTTAAGAGGCTTGAGCAAATATTCAATTTCATTTTAAGGGGGACCTTAACTATGAGCCTTCCCAAGACACACCACCTCTTCATTTGCTTGCTCTCCAAGGCGTGAGGCTTCTCACTGAGTGGACAGCCTCCTGTGAGCCCATCTGGGTGCACCGCTGGGACCCGGCCTGTTGTTCCTCCAGCTCTGAGGAGTGGCCCAGGCCCCTGTGTGGCCTGAAGGTCCCTGAAACCAGACAGACATACCTGTGACTCTAGCCACGCCAGCCTTTCTGAATGCCACCTGTCTTGTCTGAGCAAACTTTATCTGTGTGCTCAACCTCTTCCCCTGGCACACACATGTGACTTTCCCTTTGGACAACTGCCCCAAATAAAAATAGTATGGATTTCCTGGTCAGTAAAACAGAAGGCAGCAAGAGGGTGGAGGAAAGTAATGGTTCCTGACAAGAACTCAGTCAACCCACCTGGTCTTGTGGGCTCATCCCCTGTGGGCTTGTCCCTCTGGGCCTGTTTTCTGCTCCAGGGGACTTGATCCTTTCAACACTGAATGCTTAGAGTAACAAGGACAGTGCAGGAGAGAGAGAGAGAGAGAGAGAGAGAGAGAGAGAGAGAGAGAGAGAGAGAGAGAGAGAGAGAGACTGGGAACTCAAATTGCTCTGAATTCAAACATTCCCTCCTGGAGAGAGGAGACTCAGAAAGTCAACACGTCGCTCAGAGTCTGGGAACTTAAGCCTACAGGACCCACAAGACCCTTCCCCAAGGTTACAGAAGCGGCAGAGACTCTCCAACTCTTGCAAGTCAGACAGGGAGCACCAGGGTTGCACCTAGGCCAGGGTTATGCAGCTGTCTTCCAGCCCTCCCTACTTCTGTGAGTAACCCCTCATTTATACACCTGTCAGTAAGCCCAACAACTCATTATTCACCAAGTTGGACTTGGGTGAACTTATTACTTGAGATCTGTAGTGGGTTCCCCACCCGATGAACAGATGTTTGTGTCACATCTTCCCAGGAAAAGGCTCACACAATGTCTTGACACACCTGCTTTGTGACTTCAAGTCAGTCATCTTTGTCCCTGAGCCCTGGCAGTTGTCTCTGAGCCTTGAGCATAAGTAGAGATGGCCATAGCCTCACTCTGCGAAGCTACTGCGACATGGAGGAGATAACGCATATGAAGAAGCCAGTACAGGCCCTGCCCTGTCCACAGGAACACAACACACAGTAGCTGTTGGAACAGACAGGAATGGCTGGGCCTCACTGGCCACAAGGTCACAAATGCTTCTGCTCATGTGCAGGACTGAGCCACCATCTGCCCTCAGCGACCAGCCACCACGTGGTTTATCCAGACCAGCAGGTTCACGTTGCCCTTGGCACCTAGCACAGGATTCACTACACAGGGACCCGACAAAGAACACATCGCTGATCCAGGCAAGGGAGAAACTCGGATCTGGGCCAGCAGAGTGTTGACTGTTCCCTTCTTTCATAAGTGACTCTCACAAACAAAGAGAGGGAGCCATAGTCAAAGCGACTTCTACGCAGCAGAGGCAGCTGGGATGCTGGCCAAATATTCTGGGCAACAGAAGAAACGAAAATCTTCCCCTCTTGTCTGTCAGAGTCAGTCTGCCCTCCAGAGTGAAGGTTACCATAGTTTCCACATCTTGTCAGTTCCCGGGAGTCTCGGTCGTAATCCCAACCCCTTTCTCAATGGTGTCAGCACCATTATTCATGTAAATGAAGTCTTATTTTCTGTTTCTGATGAGAGGAGTGGTTCGATGGGTGGGCAGCCCAGGGAACACTCCCACACACTCCAAAAGGCTGATGAGCAACAGGAAGGTATAGGCTGGCAGGGACTGAGTTTTCAAACTCCTGTCAGGAAAAGGAGGATGAGCAACCGTGTGGCCTTGGTGACACTAAGAGAAACCACTTTGAAGGTTGAAGACAGGAAGTGGGAGGTGGCTACATACTATTCACTGTCCTGTTAGCTGTGCCCTATTAGGGATGATCAAGGTGTGACACAACAGCAGAGCACCTGTCCATCATCTGCAAGTGAGGGGTCGGGGGTGTGGCTCCACGTTAGAGCACCTGTCCATCATCTACAAGTGAGGGATTGTGGGTGTGGCTCCATGTTAGAGCACCTGTCCATCATCTACAAGTGAGGGTTTGGGGGTGTGGCTCCATGTTAGAGCACCTGTCCATCATCTACAAGTGAGGGATTGTGGGTGTGGCTCCATGTTAGAGCACCTGTCCATCATCTACAAGTTAGGGGTCGGGGGTGTGGCTCCACGTTAGAGCGCCTGCCCAGCATCTACAAATGAGGGTTTGGGGGTGTGGCTCCATGTTAGAGCACCTGTCCATCATCTACAAGTGAGGGATTGTGGGTGTGGCTCCATGGTAGAGCATCTGCCCAACATCTACAAGTGAGGGGTTAGGGGTGTGGCTCCATGTTAGAGCACCTGCCCAGCATCTACAAGTGAGGGATTGTGGGTGTGGCTCCATGGTAGAGCACCTGCCCAGCATCTACAAGTGAGAGGTTGGGGGTGTGGCTCCATGTTAGAGCATCTGCCCAACATCTACAAGTGAGGGGTTGTGGGTGTGGCTCCATGTTAGAGCACCTGCCCAGCATCTACAAGTGAGGGATTGTGGCTGTGGCTCCATGTTAGAGCACCTGCCCAGCATCTACAAGTGAGGGATTGTGGGTGTGGCTCCATGTTAGAGCACCTGCCGTGAATCCTATAGTGAGGGGTTGGGATGTAGCTCAGAGGAGGAGCACCTGCCTAGAATTCACCAGTGAGGGGTGGGGACACAGTTTAGCTGTAGGGTGCCTACCTAGAATCCACTAGTGAGGGTTTGGGGGTTTGACTCAATGGTAGAGTACTGATTAGAATCAACCAGTGAGGAAGTGGGGCCAGGGCTCAGTGGTGGGACACCTGCCTGGAACCAACTGGCGAAGGGCTGAGAGTATGATCTCTGGCCTTTAGATGCATGAGCACACATGTATCTGTGAAGCAACACACACGAACCTACACAAAATTCACTCCAGAGACCATCTATGAAGGAACCTGGAGGCATAATTTGTCCGTGCCCATCAGAGACATGATGCCAATGTCACCCTGTGCTCTACTGCCATCTTGTGGGGGTACAGGAGGCCTGGAAGAAAGAGGACACTCAGCTTCGGGTGAGTTAGAGATGTCACCAATGCCCTCTGCCTCGGGCTCCATTGCTTTGGCATGCCACAAAGAGTAACCGATACTCCCCCTCCCCCCCCCAGCTCCCACAGGTCCAGGCCGCCGGAAGGTCAACACTAATGAAAGATGCTATCCGGAACACCGGCACCAGGCCGTGCTGACATAATTAGCTGTATTTGTGGTCCTTGAGGTTTGGCATGAGAGGATGGGCTGGGAGGAGAGTTGGGGAGGGGGACATCTTCCAAAGGCTTGGAACAAAGAGAGCAATTTGGATGGCTTCCAGTTAGCGATAGCATCTTTGAGAGTGGCTATCTAATTAGCGCCTGCCTGGTTTCCGAAAGACAGGCTGCACAGAGCAAACAAAATGGGACGCTTGGCTTCCCCTCAGCCCCAGCCCGTGACTGAGGAGGTGGAGACGGCTTCAGATGCAGCTATCACTGCCATTCTTCTGATGCCAGGGGGTGTTTTTTTCCCTCACCCCAAAAAAGAGTGTCATTCTCTTCGCTGGAGTTTGGAGTGCAGCTTAATAATACTGTTGACATCCCAAACACCCCAAAGCCCTCAACAGTCATTAGTTTTTGGAGGTTGATGGGGAGAGAAGAGACGTGTGTGCAACAGCAAACATCCTTTTTATCTGGGCTTTAATTTTCCAACGAGCCAAGTTGACTTCTTTTTAATTTCTTTGTATTTTTAATTGGCACATACTGTTGGTTCACGGGCACAGGGTACTGTGTTTGCCACTTTCCCCATTGCTGAGAAAAATAACTTTAGGAAAGAAGGGTTTGAGGGTGAAGTCCATCATGGTGGGGAAGGCCTGGCGGCAGGAGAGTGAGGTGACTGGTCACGAGGCATCTTCAGTTAGGAAGCAGAGAGAGATGGATGGAGGCTCGGGCTCAGCTCGCTTTCTCCTTTTCATTCAGTCTGGGACCACAGTTCACGAATTTGTGTTCCCCACATCCAGGGTGGGTCTTCCAACCTCAGTGAACCCATCTAGAAAGTTCCTCACTGATCAGACCACTCCATGCTCTCTGAGGTGACTCTAAATTTCTAAGTGCTTTCAAGCTGACAATCAGTATGTATATTTACTCCTCACAGGTATAGTGGGATCAGTTGACATGTGGGAGTGTAAAAATCACCAAATCAGAGGAATTCGAGTCTCCTACCCTGGCCTATTTACCATGGTCTCTGAAGTGTAGCTGTAGAATCTGCTGCTGTGGACCCCTAGGCTGATTTCCTACAATCAATTCGCTGTCTCCCCTCCACTCTTCCTTTTATCCTGTCTAGATTTGGTGATCATATTCTACCCTCTTTTTTTTCCTTTTTCAGATTGGGTCTCACATACCCCAGGCTGGCCTCAAGCTCACTGTGTTGTCGAAGATAACTTTAACTGACCCTCTTGCTTCCACCTCCTGAGGGCTGGGGTTATAGGTATACAACAACCACCCCCAGTTTATTACATTCTGGAGGTTGAACCAGGGTCTCATGTGCATCTGGCAAGCACTCGATTAACTGAGCCACACCCCCAGCCCTCTGCCCTCTTTTATGAGATTAGAAAGCAGGGAACGCTTTATGGATTCAAGCATGATACTTCCATGGGGGCCAACGCTGACCTCCCCTGCCTCGTTCTGATTTTAGGACATGAAACAAGTGCCCAAGTTCACTTCCAAATGGTCTCCAGTGAGTAGGTTGTCTTAACTCAGACTTACCTTGATCTCTTCATCTGTGGAAGAGGGTTAATAATTACAAGTCCCCCAAAGACCATTGTGAGAGTGGATGCCAACGGGTGTAGTTTGGTAGTTGAGAGATGAGACATGGGGATGGTGACAGGGTGACTGTAGTTGGCTTTTCTTTTTACTCTTTGGTCTTTGGGGGCCCACCAACCAACTCCCAAATAAATACATGGAGACTTACTCTTTCTTACGAATGCTCAGCTTTAGCTTGGCTTTTTTCTAGCCAGCTTTTCTTAACTTAGCTTGAATTATCCCATCTACCTTTTGCTTCTGGGCTTTTACCTTTCTCTATTCTCTATTCCTTTCTTTCCTTCTTACTCCATAGCTGGCTGGGTGGCTGGGTGGCTGGCCCCTGGCATCCTCTCCTCCTTTTCTCATTCTCCTCTTCTCTTCTCCTATTATGTTTATCCTCTCTGCCTGCCATCCCCACCTATCCTTCCTCCTGCCTCCCTATTGGCCACTCAGCTCTTTATTAGACCAATCAGGTGTTTTAGACAGGCAAAGTAACACAACTTTACAGAATTAAACAAATGCAATATAAAAGAATGCAACACATCTTTGCATCATAAACAAATATTCCACAGCATAAATGAATGCAACACATCTTAAACTAATATTTCACAACAGGTGACATCCAAGAAACCAGTGTCACCTGCAACCTGGCGGTGCTGCTCGTGCTGGTGAGGGTGATGGCGGTGTTCATTTCCCCCATAGGGATCCTTTGCAGATCAGGGAGTGTCCCAGGGAAAGGCTCACAAAAGGAGAGAGGATGGATGATGACTGAGCTTGAACTTCTCCATCTTCTTAGGGCTTCTGTACACTCTAGTGTTTGCCCCATGCTGTGGATCTAGAAGGGAGTTGCTGGAACTCATGGAAACATACAAGCTCAGAACTGGAAGAGACTAAGGTACCACCAACCATGAGTTGTATGGGCAGGTCTCCAAGCTGGCTCCCTCCTGGTTGATGATGGACTGAGGTCTCAGCTGTCTAGTCCTGGACTCCCTCTGTGTAGACTCTCCACCTGCTTGGGCTTTTTACAGCTGGAGAACCAGATCCCAAAAGACAACCTCAAAGGTAAAGGCTACAAAATGGAGGGAAAAGAAGAGGCCAACTCCATTCAGATCTGGCCTTGGAGGCCCCGGAACACAGTGGCTACTGTGTGCTATCGACTGAAGAGATCCTAGTGTGGATACACACTCATAAAGGCAGGAAGAAGCAACTCTGCCTCCTTTTGAGGAAGGAGGTCAAGACAAGGGTCATGCTATGTAGCCTGGGCTAACTCCTAACTCAGAGAAATCTGATCTCAGCCTCCCGAGAGCTGGGATTCTGACACGCATTTTATGCTCCATCTCTTAGCAAAAGAAGAGGTGTACATGTGGAGTAGGGAAGAGCTGACAGTGGCCATCTTTGGTGATACAATAACTCAGTCTTAGAGACCTTTCTGATTACTGTACTCAAGTACCTGACAGAAAAAAACTTAAGGAGCATTCAGTCTATAGTGACTTGGGGGTAAGGAGCGCAAACACTCACCAGCACCCTGTTGGCGCCTCCTTTCCCTTATTTATTCTATCTGAGCCCAAGGCAGCCCCCCACCTCTCTCTCTCTCTCTCTCTCTCTCTCACACACACACACACACACACCATTTATCTCCTCTGGAAGCACCCTCACAGATGCACCTGGCGGTGTGCCTCGCCAATCTCCTAAGGCGAATCGAAGTCCAGTCAGGTTGACGGTGAAGATTAGCATCATGAGGAAAGCTGTCTGCCATCCCTAAGCCGGAGGGAGTCTACGTTTGTTTTGTGAGGAATGACCTAGCTGGAGTCATATGCTTAACGATAATTGTAACCTGCTGACAGAAAGCTATGCACCACGTCTCACATGTCATCTCTATTCTTAGCACACCCTCAGCCTTATTTCTTCAGGAAGAGTCTCTCACTGACCCTGGAGCTCACTGATTTGGCTAGACTGCCTGGCCTGCGAGGCCCGGGGATCCATGCCCTGGAGCTTGGATTGCAGGTGTGTGTGACCATGCCCAGATTTCCATGTGGGTGCTGCCAATCCAAACCCAAGCCCCAGCCTTGTGCACCAGGCACTTTGCATGCTGGGCATCTCCCCAGAGAACCCCATCTCTTGAGGTTTCCAGTAATTCTTAGTCACACCACTCTCTGGGGATTAAGCTTTGAACACGTGACTCTCGGGGGGACAGGATCAGAACTACGGTATCTCACCAGGTGACATGTCAGGGCTTCAAAATTCTGCAGGATTCACTGATGTGAGAGGCTCAGGGAATTAGACCTGGGGATCACGTCAGCCAATAAATTAAAAAAAAAAAAAAATCCCGGGACTCTAGACTCCAGGTCTCAACCTGCCAATGAATGTCCTCCCTTTTGCTTAAGAGCTCTGCGGGGAGGGGGGCCCCCAGAGAGGGCAGAAGCACTGTCCTGAGGCAACCTTCAGGGTCAAACAGTGTAACCAGTTTTCAGTGTGCTGCCTGTGGAGAGCAGATGGCGCCTAGTCTAAGGCAGCTACAGATGTCCCCGCCCTCCTCGGTCTCTGAGTCATCATTCACACAGAGCTGTGCCCTTATGGCCCTTCTTCCCTCCAGCTTGTGAGTGTATGTGCTTGTCTGTGTGTGTATAGGTGCGAGGGTGGACATGGCCAGGAGCCTCCTGACTCTGGATCTCCTGCCATTCGGAGCTCTGGCCCAGGTGACTGTAAAGAAGTATACCTCTCAATAGGCCATTATGGTGCAAAGGAGTTTAGTAGAGCAGACAAGGGTTCAGGAACCACCCCTCTGCGGCCCAGCAGACTACTGTGTCATCAGCAAAAACAGCAAGCACGTGGAGGCCAGAGGACAACCTTTGGGTGTCACCCCTCACCTTTCTACTTCGTTGGAGACAGAGTCTCTTTACCAGTGTGTGTACCAGACCACCTGGCCTGCATGCTTCTAAGGAGTCTCCTGTGTCTGCCTCCTGCCTCCTAGTAGGGATTACAGACGTTTGCACTACTGCATCCAGCTTGCACATGGGTTCTGGGGGGTCTGATCGCAGGTTGTCAGACTTGCATGGTCATTGCTTTGTTCCCTGAGCCATGTCCCCAGCCCTATATTCTTCATCCTTGCTCTGATGGTCACCAAGACCGAGGTAGTGGCCAAGCGATTCTAGGTCCGATCGGCTCTGCCATGGGACCCTCCCTGCTGTTGAACCCACTGTGGGGATTTTTCCTGTTTCCCAAAGCGCTGGGGTTGGAATCTAGGGCCTAGGCAAGCACTCCATCCACCACTGAGCCACAGTCCTCAATGGCTGGCTCTAAATCCGATCTGGTAACCAAACATAGGCATCCACGTCTCTAAGAACCTACTTAGAGGGGCCTCCTGAGACTGCACAGGAGATAATGGAAGATGCCTCCGTAGTTTAGACAGAAGGAGCTTTGCCTAGCAAGGAGCATTAGCAGCCGCCAAACCATCGAGACAGGAGAAACAGGCTGTGAGCTGAGCCCTAGGGAAAACCTCCAGTCCCCAGAATCCTTCTGGGTCTCCTCCACCGTTGCCAAGGAAACCAACAAATCAGGAAGCTCCTTAAGCGCGCCATGCCAGTAAAAGAGAAGTGCGCGCTCCATCTCTCTTCCCATTTAAACTCTTTCCAAAGCCGGTCCTGCTCGCGTGACTCTGGTTGGTGAAGGCTGAATCGCATGTAAAAGTCTTCCTTGCAACTGGGTTATAGGGAAATTGGTTTTCTTTTCCTGGCTTCTTGGTGTGAAAAGGCACGCGTTGAAGGCGGTTGGAATTAATGTCGAACAAGCGAGTGCACGGCACCCTCCTCACTGCTAATCTCGCCACATCTGAACGGTTCTTTTCTTGACAGCCTCACTCAGAGACGGGCTTTGAGCTCCCTGCGAGCACGTTTGTCTGTTCAGCTCCGCCCGGGACTTAGGGAGAGCGCTTGCTCGGAGCGCGCGGGGTGGGGATGGGGGCTGTTTCAAGCCGTAGACAGAGAAATGAAGGAAGCTTGGGCGCTCTTCCTCCTGGAGTTCCTGGACAGAAAGGGGCACAGATAAATAGAAAAGAAGCAAAGAAAACAGCACGAGGCAGTGCTCCGGGGAGACAGGGGAGAGCTCAGTGGGGGAAGTGCCTCACCACTACGCAAGAGTTCCCGGCCCACAGCGTGGCGTAAAAGCAGGTTCAGTTCCCAGAACCCACAGGGCGGCTCACAGCCATCTATAACTCCTGTTCCTGGACATCCAACGCCCCCTTCTGGCCTCCAGAGGCACTGCACAATGCAGCACACAGAGATACAGGCCAGGCAAAACCCCTCATTCATACATACATACATACATACATACATACATACATACATACACACACATATGTTTTACATATAAACAAAACCTTATAAAAGAGATAAGGTGGAGATGATTGAGGAAAATGCCTGATGTGTGTGAGGGGTTGGGCCACTGGTGGCACGCCCTCCCTAGAAGAGGATGATGGGACCTTGGCCTTTCCCTTTTCTCTCAGGCCTCCCAGCTGAGTGATACGCAATTCCTCAGCCTCATGCTCCCTCCATGAAGCTTTGCCCCACAGCAGACCCAAAGCCAGAGCCTTTCTTCCCCTTCTGACTAACACAGAGTGTAGTTTAGCCCCCATGGCAGGTGAAAAGTTCATTCCACACCAGGAAGGCATGTCGTGTTATGTTTTTCTCTTTATGCACATATGTGTGGTGCATGTGCATCCACATATGTGTGTTCACATGTGCTTGGGTGCACATGTGTGCATTCGGAGCCCAGAAGCTGACATCAGGTGTCTACATCTATCAGGCTCCACTTTATTTGCTGAGACAGGGCCTCTCTCTCGAAACCTGAAGCTAACCGATTCAGGTGGTCTAGACAGCCAGCTTGCTCCAGGGATCCTGACTCCTTCTCCTGAGTACTGGGATTCTAGCCAGGCCACCAACCTCCTCAGCTTTTACTTGGGTGTTGGGGACTCAAACTTTGGTCCCCACACTTGCACCACACTCTCTACCCACTGAGCCACCCCCCCCCCCCCCCCCCCCCCCCGGCCCTGCTTCTTTCATCTCCCAATCGGGCTTAAACTTCCCCTTGCCTCTATCTGCTGTGCAGGCAGGAAATACGATCTCCCCTTTGCTTCCGAGGCTTGAGACAGGATTCCAGGGTCTGAACAGCTCAGAACACAGGGGAGAGCATGAACCTCATCCAAGACCACATCCCCCTGCCATGTCAGGTGGCTGCGGTGTTCCCAGGACATGTCCAGGGAATGGAGGGCAGGATGGCAGTCATTCCCCACAGGCTTGCGTCCTTGCTGGGGTGACACAATGGCTTGGGGTTCTGTGTCACTGCTTGACATTGCACAGCAGCCTCTTGTGTTCCCAGCCTTGGGGGAAGTCCAGAGTCCCCTCTCTTGGACACCTCCACCTCTGCTCTCCAAGGTGCAACTGTCCTCTTTTCCTTCATAGCCCCTGCTCAGTGGGAGTTCTCAGACACTTAGCTTGGTGTTTTACTTTGTTTGGGGAGGGAATCATGAACAAGTGCTATGTGCACGTGTGTGTGTGTGTGTGTGTGTGTGTGTGTGTGTGTGTGTGTGTGTGTGTGTGCATGTGTACATGCAAGGAGGCCCGAGGTAGACATCAAATGTCTTTCCTTAATTGCTCACCTTCGTTTTAAAGACATGTACCTGGAGTTGACAGTGACTAGGGCTGGCTGACCTGCAAGCCCCTGGCTCTGTCCTCCAGTGCGGGGATTACAGGTGTGCATACCAGACCCAGTTTTCATGTGTGTGCTGAAGCTCTGAACTCAGGTGCTCATGCTTGCATGGAAATACTTTACTGATAGAACCATATCCAGGCTGTTTGGTGGTGGTATTTTTGGTTTTGGTTAGTTGGGTTTTTTTAATTTGCTTATTTGTTTGTTTTGTTTTGTTTTGTTTGAGGCTGTATTAACTCAGACACCCAACTAAATAAGGACAGTGAAAGATACAAATTTTAAATCAGTCTCACACTTTCACATGGATACAAAGCATTCTAAGTAAAATATCAACAAATCGCAGGGGTTGAGGGTCCTGGAGATATTGCTCAGTTGGTAATGAGCCTTCTGTTCAAGCATGAGGACCCAAGATCCATCTCAGGCATCTGCATAGTGATGTGTGCTGGTAATCCTGGGTACTGAGGAGGCAGAGACAGACAGGTTTCTGGCACTCAGTGCCCAACCAGCCTAATGAAGAGACCCTCTCTCAAAAAAACAAGATTAACAGTACCTCCCCATGCACATATGCACACACCTGTGTATACACACATACACACACACACACACACACACACACACACACACACACACACACCCATACACACTCACAATGCCCAACCTATAAAAACCCAATACTTCTGCGAAATAAAAATTAAATTGTATAAAAAATATCTTCAAACTAAGCATAGCAGTATATTTAAGAGGGACAGTATCCTGACCAGGCAGATTTTGTGCCTGGTTTCCATACGCAGACTCCATCAAACCGTTCAAGTTTCTTCCCCAGGCTCAGCATCTAGGGAACTATTCTCTGCAGCTCCCCACTTGAAGACAGAGAGGTCAGTCATGTGCAGTGGTGCACACTTTAATCCCAGTACTCGGGAGGCAGAGGCAGGTGGACCTCTGGGAGTTCAAGGCCAGCCTGGTCTACAGAGTGAGTTCCAGGGCAGCCAGGGCTACATAGTGAGATCCTGTCTTGCAAAGCAAGCAAACAAATGAACAAATGAAAGAAAATACAGAGAAGCCCTGGGACCTCACCTAGACTCTTCAGTACCAGAGCGATTATTGGCTTGTCCCAGCAGATGTGGAGAACATTGGGGGAAAAAAATTGTAAACTGGTTTATGACTTCTTAAACAGAAAACATCAGTCCTGGCTTCCAGGAATCTGCTCCTCTGTGAACCAATGAGAGTGCAGTTGGACAGCGTTTAAAACCAACTTTCTGAGCACTGTAAGTACCAAAAGCTGGATTCGAGAGCACAGCTGAATCTCCGTACAGTTAGGGTGCTCTGGGGCATTTCTATTGTCTCTGTTTTTGCTCTTTTTTTTCCCGGGCTGGTAGCTTTGAAAGCCAGGAGACTCGCTACAGAGAAGCTATGAGAACAGCAGCTGGCAGCCACTAGGGACATGGCTGGGTTTGGAGCTCAGAGACAGCTCTGTCCCCAGAGAACTACTGTGTGCTTATCTGTCTGGAGCTCTCTGAAAAGTGCTATTTGCAAGACTTGCTATCACTTAATCTGATTCAGTGTTTGCTGCATGGAAAAGTCCCACAGAGCATTTGCAATAAGCTAATAATAATAAAATGATAATATAATAATTAGTGGTGATGATGGTGGTGGTGGTGGTGGTGATGATGATAATAATGGTGATGATGGTAATGGTGATGATGAATAAATAATAATAAAATGATAATATAATAATAGTGATGATGATGGTGATGATGATGATGATGGTCATGGTGATAATGGTGATGATGATGATGCATAGCAGTAACAACAGTTTGGCACCATAGGCCAGGGCTGGCAAGATGGCTCAGAGAATAAAGAGGCTTGCTGCCAAGACTGGCCACTTGAGTTCAATCCTGGGAACCACATGGCAGAAGGAGAGATTGACTCTCCAAAGCTGTTCTTTGACCTCCGTGCTCTGTAATGCACACACACATAAACACTGAAAAAAAATTAAATAAAAAAATGTAGACTAATTGAACAGCCCACAGGGAGCTTAGGAAACCTCCAACATCATCTTAGAAACTAGCTTCCGCATACAGGAGATCTGTGAGGTTTAACCTCTCACCTCTGGATGACCTTGAGATTCTGCACAACAGGAAGTAGAGGTGTACACAGGGCCTTGTGGCTCACAGCATTGAGGAAGCCTCGGTCCGGTCATCAGCTGACCACCGGGCTGCATAAGCTGAGACTTTGGGGCCCACAAATAACAGGAAACCCTTGAGACAATTAGTTCAGAAAAAGTCGCAAAACAAACCAACAGGAGAAAAAAATAAAAAGCACATTAGCAAATGCTGAGGGGAGCAGATATCCCGTTGTCCCACTGTATGGCTAAAGCTGCTCAGGGTTTTGTTTGGGGCTTGGTTTTTGTTCTTTTGTTTTGTTGTTGTTTGGTTTGGTTTTCTTGAGACAGGGTCTCACTATGTAGCGCTGGCTGGCCTGGAACTCACTTTGTTGACCAAGCTGGCCTCGAACTGACAGAGATTGACCTGCCTCTGTCTTCTGAGTGCTAGGATCAGAGGCATGCGCCACCTGCCTGGCAAGGTGCTCATTTTTAACAAATAATTCTAAGTTATGAAAAGAAATAAAGCCACAGTCCCCACACATAAAATCCTCTGTAGGTGGGAACTGTCCTGGAAGGACCTGAGATCCCACACTGAGCTTGTTAAAGAACTCTGTCAATGAGCACAAAGAACACGCTCTGAAGAGTTAAAGGAAACTGGGCTAACAATGTTTCTTGGAGCAGAAAATACAGAGAGAGAGAGAGAGACAGAGAGAGACAGAGAGAGACAGAGAGAGACAGAGAGAGACAGAGAGAGACAGAGAGAGAGAGACAGAGAGAGAGAGAGAGGGAAAAGAGCAAAATGTAGAGAATGAGCAAGGTTGAAGACAGAAATGAGATTCCTCCGTGGACAGAAAAGAAAAAACAGCGTGCAGACGACGGGGCAGCTCCAGGAACCTGCAGGGGACCATCGGGCCCACCAACACACTAACAGCCAGAGTCCCAGAAAGAGAAGAGAAGAAAAGCGCAGACATTTGAAGAAGTGGTGCCAGAGAATATTCCAGATATGATTCTAAAAGGTGTGTGTGTGTGTTCCCTGGAGCTGAAGTTACAAACAGTTGTGAGCCTCCGGAATGAGTTCTGGGACCTGAACAGCAATACAGCAGTCCATGCACCTAACCTCTAAGCCATCTATCCAGCCACCCAAAACGACTTTCTAGGGACTGCAGTGGGGACAGTCTCAAAGGAGACTGATCACTCTGAGGTCTGAGCACACAGCAGAACTGTGAAAGGAGAAAGACCAACAGAGAATCTTCAAAGCCGCTGGGGAGGCCCGGGGAGATGGCTTGAAAGCATAAGAACTGGGGGAGTCTGGATCAGCAGAACCCACGTGAATGCCAAGTGGGTGTGGCCTTCCAGTAATTCCAGCAAGGCGGGGCGGGGGGGGGGGGGGGGGGGGGGGGGGGCCTGAGCTATCCAGTACCAAGTGATCAGCCCTGAAATCACATGCACACAAGAAATATATACTGACTAAGCAGGCTGTATTTGTATATTTAGGAGTTCACACACACACACACACACACACACACACACACACACACACACCCCACTACCACCACCGCCATCATCACTAACAACAACTACTAAAGAAAAAGAGCCTATGAGTTTGAATGAGAGCATGTGGGTGACCTGGGAGGGTTTGGAGGGAGGAAAAGGAAGGGGAAAATTATATAACTTTAGCCTCAAAAAATAAAAAACACTGGCCGGGTGGTGGTGGCGGCGCATGCCTTTAATCCCAGCACTCGGGAGGCAGAGCCAGGCAGATCTCTGTGAGTTCGAGGCCAGCCTGGGCTACCAAGTGAGTCCCAGGAAAGGCGCAAAGCTACACAGAGAAACCCTGTCTTGAAAAAATAAATAAATAAAATAAAATAAAAAACACACATTTTTAAGAAGATAGTCTTGTCATTAGCAGTGTCTGCAGCGGCCACTGTAGACGGGCCCCACTAAGATAAGATACTAGGCGAACATTCCTTCTTTCTACATTTCTCAAGCACTAAAGATTGCTGCTGAGAAATGAGCCTCCCAATCAGATACAGGCACATTTTACAAATTAAAACATTTTCAGCTTGAAATTCTCCTGATTCTGCCTTTTTGATGGTTTGAGGCCAGCCTTGGGGCGCAGTGAGTCCTCTTAAAAAGAAAACAAGGCTAGGGCTGTAGCTCAGAGGTGGATGCTTGCCTGGCATCCGCAAGGCCCTAGGTTTGATCCACAGTGCTGGTACGAAAACAGGGAACATATTGTATTCATGGCATGAAGTGTTACCTGATTCTGGAATAAAGGAAAAAACACCTAATGGACCAAAAAAAAAAAAAAAAAAGTGTGTAATTTGCGTCTTAGTATGGCTGTTGTAGAATACACACGGTGAACTAGACATGCTTCTAATAACACGTGGCTATGAACAAACTAAACATCACAGTGTAATGGATAACAGGAGTTTAAAATGTAACTAAATCAAAATAAGGTAGGCATGGCCGAGGCTGGTGATGTAGGTCTATCATCTCAGCTCCTTGGGAGACTGAGGCAGGAGGATTGCCAAGTTCAAGGCCAGCCTGGACTACAGAGTGAGTTCAAGGCCAGCCAAGGCAATTTATAGAGACCCTGCCTCAAAATAAAAAGTTAATGGAGGGGCACAGTTCTGTGGTAAAGCCTGTGCGTTAGCACGCACCGGGCCCTGGCTACAGCCGTCAACACCTGACAGGAATAGTAACAAACCACATGGAAACAGCGTTTCCACAGTGTTATACCAGAGACCCGAGATGTCGGAGAGAAAGGGGAAGATCAGCCAGGCATGCTGGTGACCCCGCAATCGGGAGGCTGGAGCAGGAAGAGCAGGAGTTCTGGGCTAGCACCAGCTACACAGTGGGATCCTGACAGGAAGGAGGAGGGAGGGTAGAGAAAGAGAGGGGAGGGGAAGGAGAGGGGAGGGTAGAGGAAGAGGGGGGAGGGGAAGGAGAGGGGAGGGTAGAGGAAGAGGGGAAGGGGAAGGAGAGGGAAGGGTAGAGGAAGAGGTGGGGAGGGAAAGGAGAGGGGAGGGTAGAGGAAGAGGGGGGAGGGGAAGGAGAGGGGAGGGAAGTGGAAGAGGGGGGAGGGGAAAGAGAGGGGAAGGTAGAGGAAGAGAGGGGGAGGGGAAGGAGAAGAGAAAGAAGGAAAGGAAAAGAGGGGGTGGGAAGAGGAGATAACGCTAGTGCACAGTTACTATAAATGTTTACCTAGAAAATCTAAGATCATCGGCACACAACTAGGTGAGCAGCAGAAGATTCTGGACAAAGTCTGCTCCCGTCCCTGGTGCCCACAGCCATCAATTAGGAAGCATGAGTGAGAGAGTGTCCCATCCTCAAAGCAAGAAAAACTGAGTTACCTGTGAATAAATCCACTGAAAGATATCCCAGACCTTTATGGAGAGAATTATGAAAGTCACTGAGGACGTCGGAGGAGACCTGGGAGGATGGAGAAATATTCCCCCTTCACGCTCGGGGAGACGAGATATCAGACTTCATCTATGAATTCACTGCCATCCCAGAGTCCCTGCGGGGCACTTCACAGCCTTGACGGACTGATTCTGACATTAATCAGAAGGTTAGAGATAAGAACCTGTCCCACCAGATGGAAAGATGAGCCATGGGGCTGGGGGAGGTGGCTCAGCAGGTAACGTGCTTCTTGGGAAAGCATGAAGACCTGAATTCGATTCCCTGAATCCGGTTTAAAAAGCTGAGTGTGGCTGTGTGCCTCTGAAATCCCAGAGCTGAGCAGGGGGCAACGGGAGGATCTCTTGGGTTCCCTGGCCAGCCAGCTTACCAGAACCTGTGAACTGTAGATTCAGTGAGAGACACCATCAAAAACCAAGGTGCAGGGTCAGTGAGACGACTACTCGGAGAAAAACACTTGCCGCACAAGCACGAAGGCCTGACAACCTGAGTTCAAGACCCAAAACCTGTGTAAAGGTGGAAGGAGAGAACCCACTCCTCACCGCTGTCCTCTGACCCCCACACATGCTCTGTGTCATGTACCAGCATAACAGATGTAGTAGTACCTGCTTTTAGTCCCAACACTTGGGAGGCCTGAATAGGATGGTGAGAGTCTTCCTCTCAGCCGAGCATGGTGGTACACGAGGTACCACCTTTAATCCTTTAATCCCAGAACTCTCTGAGTTCGAGGCCAGCCTGGTCTACAGAGCAAGTTCCAGGATAGCTAGGACTACACAGAGAAACCCCGTCTCAAAAAAAAAAAAAAAAAAAAAAAAAAAAAAAAAAAAAAAAAACCAAACAAAAACAGTGTGTGTGTGTGTGTGTGTGTGTGTGTGTGTGTGTGTGTGTGTGCCTTACTGTCTTGAGGTGGAGTCTCTCACTGAACCGGACGCTCAGCGTTTGGCTAGGCTGGCGGCCATCAAGCACTTGTGATCCACCTGCTGGGCTCCCTTCTTAAAGTGCCTGAGAACATCCCTGTCAGTCAAAGTGATGGTGGACACTCAACCCTGACTGACCAGATACAAGGAGCCGGCACCCCACAGGAAGTGTCCTGGATGCCAGCTGCCTGAAGACTTCAGCACTCAGGGGTCACCACAGCCCCTCTGAGGAAGAGAAGATTCCCAGCCATGGGGGCAGCTGAGTTGGACACAGCTCCCCCAGTGGGAAGAGCAGGGTGGGAAAGACACAGGCTTTTTGTCCAGCCTGCTCAGTGCCCACTGCTGGAGGCCCTTTGAGCCGTTCTGCCCATCATCACCCAGGAGTACAAAGATGCGTCAGGTGTGCCTCACAAGTGAAACACTGCTGGAGGGGGAAAGGATCACAAGATAACGTCCGTGAAGAAATACATGCAGGGTGTGGTGGCACACAGCCATAATCCCAGCACTTGGGGGTAAGGCAGGATGACCAGGAGTTCAAGGCCATTCGTGGCCACGTAGCAAGTTTGGGGCCAGCCTGAACTACATGAGATATATCTCAAAACAAAACACAGAAGTCAGACAAACACATTGTGACACATTAAAATGTTTTCTTTGGGGACTGGGGAGATAGATCAGCAGATAATGTACTCACTGAGGATCTCAGTTGGGATCCCCAGCACCCGTGTAGAAAGCCAGACATAGCGGTGTGCACCTGTAATCCCAGTGCTGGGGAGGCAGACACAGGAGGATTCTGGGAGCTTGTTGGCCAGCCAGTCTCTCCAATCAATGAACTCCAGGTTCAGTGAGAGAGCCTAGCCTGTCTCAAAACAGAATGGCAGAGAAAGACACCTGATGCTAACCACTGGGTTCCACATGACACCAACACTTTAACGCACATGTGCGTGCATGCATGTGCACACACACACACACACACACACACACACACACACACACACTCAACATTTTCCTTCTGCCTAAAAGTTTCCTCTCTTCTAATTTTGAAATAAATTGGGTGTCCTTACGGTCAATTACCACTCTATCTATGTGCCCAATGGCTTAGTTGGCCTTGGGGGCAAGACACTGGGAGACCACGAAGGAGACATCACAACAGACACTGAGGTCAGTCTTGATGCAGTTACCATGGTGATGGTGAGCTGGGATAGATGAGGAAGGTGATGAGGAGCCAGAAGTGAACACAGTACTGCATTCCTCATAGAAAGGGAAGGATGGAGGGTGGGGAAGGAGCAGAAGGCCAGCAACCCGAGAAGCACCTCAGCCTCCCGCACCTCATGCAGAATAAATGAAGGTCAAGATTCAAAAACTAATTGGAGCCATTTGCAGCCTAAATGGAGCTGCTTCCTCATCCCTCCAACGGGACGACCCCACTGGGGGAAGCGGGCATCCAGAATACTTAGCTTCCAGGAGCTCGCTTCCTGCCAAGAACATTGCTGCTAAATGAGCTCCCAGGAGAGGCCCTCATGCCAGACTGGTGACAAAGGCATTCTGGAACTCCTGAGCTAGGCAGGCACAGGGAGCCAGCTCTCGAGATGCTCCCGACAGCTCTATCCACTGCAGGCAGACTACCCAGATGCACTGAATGCCTGTACAGAGCCCCAACACCTCATCTAGAGCAGGAACACTGACGGACCAACAGTGGCTGTCGGCTCATTTCTCCAAAGATCTGAGCCAGCAGCTGGGGGGAGGGAGTGGGAACAGTCCCCAATTAAAGACCCTGTAGAGCTGCAGGGGTGTCCCTGGTTTCTGGCTCCCTGCGATGGCTGTGCAGGCAAATGCATGATTCTTCCTCCTAGTCTTTCTTAGAAAGCTGGGTCAACATTCACTGCCTCAGTCCAGGGGCTCTGCTCCTTCCTTACACAGCAGAAGAAAGCGAAGATGTGGGCTTCCGCGTCCTCCTTCTACAAAATCAGAGTGCCTTCCTTGAATCATAGACAGCTGTCTGAGTGCCAGTGCCTATAGTCCCCCACAGAGGCCAGGTGATTTGCTGAGGACATGGGCTCCTCACCGAATCATCACTGTCCGGGTCTTGAACAGCCCATTCTCCAGCATCACTTAGGGGATCTGACTAACCACACCTTCAGGGCTTCTGATGAGCAAGTGTGGGGCAGGGTAGGACCCTGCATCCCCAGCCAGTTCCCAGTTGATGCTGATGCTGGCTTGGGGGCCAAGCTGTGCAAACACCAGAATCTACATCCAACCTTGTCTGTCACTGACTTCATGCCCACCCCCAAGTCCTTGGGTTTATGCCGTTCCTTCTTTCCTGACTTGACTGTCAACCTTGTCATCCAACCGAAATCTTTGTCTCCTGCAAGCCAGATGTGGCCGTGTGCCTGTGGCCCTCACCCCACCCCATCCCTACCTTCTCACTCAGGTCTCGCTTCAACAACCAGAGGGCACCACCACCACATGGATGCAAGTGGGCTGCTACCACACCGAGTGCTAGCCAGAATGACCAAAGGTCACCTCTCTCCTGTCCGGTGAGGGACCGATGGGATCAGAAGTTTATGCCCACAGGAAGTCCTCTCACGCACACCAGGATGCTGCCGCTTGGCGTTTTGTTGTTGATGCTGCTGTTTGCTCCTTTGTTTTGAGACGGGGTCTCTCTATGTTGCAAGCTGGCCTTGAACTTGTGAAAATTCCCGTCTCAGCTTCCCGAGTTCCGAGATTATAGGCAGGCACCACTACGCCAAGCACCTGCTATTGTTTTTCCTCAGAAGCTCAGAGGTGACGTGGTTGAGAGTTGAGTCACTGCTCAGGAAGCCCGGTGGCCCCAACATCCATTCTCTTTTGCCTATTTTTCCTTTTTTTTTTAGGTAGCTCTAACTGGCCTAGAATCCACAATGCAGTTGAGGCTTGAACTCCCGATCCTCCTGCACCCACCTTCAAGTGCTGACACCCACCCCCATGCCGGCTCTCTGCAACTCTTCGACCTTGATCTAGGGATTGTAGGAGAGCAGCCTCAGTTCAGACACATCGGTCTGAGCTCAAGACAAATGTCAGGGCTAGTCAGACAGAGCTTTTCTCCGGGGCGGTCTCTGGACAGGATCCTTCCACTTCCTGTCACCCAGCACTGGACGGCACCAGATGTCTGCTGTGGGGACGGTTGCCACTGCGTCCTTCAGAACGGATGCCCATGGGATTGTGGGAGAATCTCACGGCCAATATACTCTAGCCTATAAAACTGAAGGGTCCATGATCCCTCCTCTTTCTAGCCTCAGGATCAACATACCGAATCTTCCTACTCTCTACAAGGCCTGCTGTGCGTTGGGCCCATCCTTGGGCCCTGAGCCAGCAGGGCAGGGTGGATAGAATATCATTGACTTCATCTCTGAAACACATTATTTCCAAACTGTGTGATCAAACCATTTCAAAGACCTCTCTGAGCCTCATTTTTGTCATCACAGAGTGAATATCTGCTGTGACTGCACATGTGAGGTGAGGGGCATTTGGGTACGTGGCAGGTGAGTGCTCATTAAAATTATCTGACTGTGCCCCCAGCTGGCCCTGCTGAGTCTCCTGGGGAGGGCGGGGTCTCCCAGTCCAGCCAAAAGGGCCAGCACCTAAATAGGAAGCACCTCAATTGGTGTGGTGGCATCCATCTGTCATCCCAGAACTGGGGAGACTGAGGCAAGGAGATCACAAATTTGAGATTATCCTGAGCTGTAGAGCAAGAACCTGTCTTAAAAAAAAAAATGCTGGGGGTAGTGATATGGCTCAGTTGATAAAGTGCTTGCTGCACACGCCTAAGGACCAGAGTTCAAATCCCCAGGACCCATATGAAACTCCAGCATGCTGGTGCGAGCCTGCAATCCCAACACTGAGGAGGCAGATCCAGGAGGCTCCCTGGAGCTTGATGGGAAGTCAATCAGTGAGCTCCACTTCAGTGAAAGACTGTCTCAAGAAATGAAGTAGAGAGTGACAGAAGAAGACACCCAATCTCAACTTCCAGCTCCCCTACACACACACACACACACACACACACACACACACACACACACACAGTGGGAGGGGGACAGGTGTGGAGATGCCACTGTGAGAGCCCTGAGCTCAGCAGCTGTCTCACATGGCATCCCAGCAAACAGGTCAGATCTCAGCACAGAGGCGAAAGGGGGAAGGTCTCACTACAGAGCTCCAGTCCCTCCGGAAGCCCTCCGTCACCCCAGGCCACCATTTGCTCAGCGATTGCTTATGCAGCAGGAGCAATGCCAGAGCTTCACAATACCTGCTCTTTAATCCTCTTCCTAGGACTCAGGTGTCACGGCCACCCCCACATCTCAGAAGAGGAAAGGAAGCCCAATCAGGGGGAGACAAGGAAGCCCTGGGCCCCAACACTGGAGCCGGGCGTTCACCACAGAGCCCACAGAGAGTTCTGCGCGGCAGATGCCATTTGCTTGCCTGGGGGATCCCCAGGAACAATTGGGTTTGAATATATTCCCACTGGAGTAGCAGCAGGCAAATGTGGGCTCTGCCTGTGCCTCTCTGGGGGGGGAGGGAGACACTCCAGGGAGGAAGAAGCTCCTCCAGTCTGCACCTCTGGGGTACTTCAGGCAGATGGCTTGGGCCAGATGATGCCCACGGTGCCCTCATTGTGACAGAATTGTCTTTTACAGTGTCCTGTCGTGTTGTGCTGTGGAATCCTCTGTCCCTTCCCTGGCACTTTCTCTATACCAGGTCCTGGGCTGAGTGTCACACTGTCAGAGGCGTTCCCAACTCACTCTCAGCCCAGAGGGACAAGGTCTAGGTCAAAAGCAGAAGTTGGGAGTTCACAAGAGAAGCCAAGGGGGGGTGGGTCCTACCAGCCTCAGGGAGAAGGAGGTCAGAAAAGGCCGAAGGGACACTGGGGGGTGAGCGTGTGCCTGGAGCGGCATTGCAGGTGCTTTTCAGGGCGGGGGAGTTCATATGTGTGTAGGTTCATGTGCATGTGTGTTCATGTGCATGTGTGTTCATATTTGTGTAGGTTTGTGTGCATGTGTGTTCATATGTGTGTAGGTTCATGTGCATGTGTTCATGTGCATGTGTGTTCATATGTGTAGGTTCGTGTGCATGTGTGTTCAGTGCATGTGTGTTCATATGTGTGTAGGTTCATGTGCATGTGTTCACTTGCATGTGTGTTCATATGTGTGTAGGTTCATGTGCATGTGTGTTCACGTGCATGCAGAGTCAACCCCAGCTGTGATACCTCGGGTACCTTAGTCTTTTTATTGGTTGAGACAGAGTCTCTCACTGGCCTGGTGCCACCAGTTAGGCTGGGGTGGCTAGCCAGCCAGCCCCAGGGATCCACCTGGCTGCACTTCTCCAGTGCTGAGATTGCAAACGCATGTCACCATGCCCGGCCTTTGTCACGTGAGTTCTGGGATCAAATGCAGGTCCTTCCTAGGCCACTGCAGATGTTTTTCTGAAGTCAATGCCCTAGGACTCAAAAGGACCCAGCAAGGTCATTGCAACTACCATTCCATTCTCAAAAGGGAAACAGAGACAGAGAAATTAAGAGAACCTGCTTGGGGGTGTAGAAATAATAAGCAACAAAACCCAGTTTGGATTCTAGTCTCTGGGTTCTGGATCTCTGTACCACACAGGCGTGTCCCTAGCACCACAGTAACACACACAAAGGCTATGGTGCCCAGGGACAGCTAGTGGCCATGAGTGGAAAGGGTGCCCAGTCTGGCCGGCCTTTGCTCACCAAGGCAGCTCCTTGGCAGGTGAGTACACGGTGCAGTGTGTATCAAGGTTGGGCAGCTCCATCCTTGTGCAGTGGATTGGCAGCTGAATCCACAGACTCACTCTCGAAGGGTCATCCCTGATGGCAGCCCCAGCTAAGTGGGACTCTAGCCTCTGCCAAACCTTCTGAAGCTAATGAGGAGAGCAGAGAAGATACAACCCACCAGACAGGTCCTGGTTCCCAGCCTCTGGACCACTTGGCCTGCACCCATCATGCACCTGCCCAGCCCGTGTGTGTCTTTGAGGCAGCCTTCCTTGCATGCCCTCCAAGTCTGGCCAGTTTGCTAAAGCCAGGACCAGAATCCAGAGTCTCCTGGCCCTAAAACCAGGGGACAGCTACCCTTACAGGACAAACCGCCCAGCAGCATCCCACACTCAGCCCACACTCTCTGCAGAGGCACATGCAGAATGTTCTATTTTTAAAGCCATCCCCAGACTCTGGTTCTATTGATTCTGTTGATGTGTTTTTATACCCCCTGTCTTGTTCCACCACGTACATGGAAAAGCTCGAGGCTAGTTTCAAATGTGTAACTAGAGACGATGAATAGAATGAAGTGGGGACGCAGTGAAGGCAAGGATGAGAGCCGAATGCTTTTCTCACATCCCAGATGTCAGTTTGCTTGGGTTGCACTGTTTCGCTGGGGTTGAGCTTCCTGGTAGGCAAAGCAAGACAGATTAAATGTGTCTATTAAGCAGATAGATGTCTAGGGCTCATGAAGAAAAAAAGCATTATTAAAATGAAGAGGAAGAGGAAAGGGGGTGGAGAGGGAAGAGGAGGGAGAGGAAGAAGAAAGGGGGTGGGAGGAAGAAGAGGGAAAAGGGGGAGAAAATGAAGGGGGAGATGAGGAGGAAGGAGAGGAGGAGGAGGGAGAGGAGGAGGGAGATGAGAAGGAGGGAGAGGAGGAGGAGGGAGAGGAGGAGGAGGCAGAGGAGGAGGAGGCAGAGGAGGAGGACAGAACAACAGCCGTAATAAAGCAGCCTGGCCCATGCCATGTCTTTACCATTCCTGCAAGAAGAAAGATGGTGTCCTGTTTTGCTGTTGCAGAGGCAAAAACACAGAGAGGCAAAGAGCTTTACTCCAGGTCACCCAGTGAGGAAGTAGCCAAGTTGGAGATCCACCAGACACGCTTGATTCCAAGTCCAGGGCTTCCCCAGCTGCCCCACAAGCCCCAGCTCATCCCATGACTGGGAAAACACCCAGACAACCGGTCTCAGCCAGTCCATCCTCTGATCTTCAGCTGTTTATTCCATCCCGAGCAACAAAGAAGCCGCCGAGCTAGCCCAAGCCAAAGAGCTAGCCCAAGCCACTGCGCCAGCCCAAGCCTCCCAAAGCAGGCTCGTATATATCGGACTCAGGGATCACCGAGTTGTTTTGAAAGTTTTGTGCCGGGATTATCACTGTAAGTGCTAAACACTCATCCCTTCATTTCCCACACTAATGGGAGGGAGCAACGGTGCAGATAATTAAAAACACATTTATATTTGGCTCCAGAATTTGTTTTTGTTCTTCTGTTTGGGTCTGATGTTCCGGGAATTCAGGGTGACTTCATAATCCTTCTGTGCAAAGTGAAAAATAAAAAGGAAACAGCAAATGCCCTGCCTTGAGAGCAACCAGAAGACTGTCCCAACTTTTTCAAAGACAGTCAATGTCACCTCCAAGCTGGAGGCAGAAGCACCCGGTCCAAGGGAGCTGCAGAATACATGTTTTAACTTCTATGTTTGGGGATGGTTGTTATACAGCACTGAGTGACTGATATATCCCCATCCTGCTGTTGGAAAGCCTATGCCCTCCCCAAGATTGCTACAAAGTCCTGGTCACTTTGCAGGTCACATTTGTACAGGAGGAGGTATATGAATGTGTGCTTGTTCGTATATGTAAGAATTGACAGACATGTATGTAGAGGCCAGAGATCAACTTCCTGAGTTGTCCATTTTTATTTATTTATTTTGAGACAGTCTCTCACTGAACCTGACAGTCACCAAGTAAGCCAGCAAGTGTCCCAGATCCTCCTGTATCCACCTCCCCAGCACTGAGATTACAGATGTGCATCACCACTGGGCTTTGTATGTGACGCTAGGGATCAAGTGCAAGTCCCCACACCTGCACAGCTATCATTTTTACCAGGTGAGCCCCCTCCTCGGCCCCTCTCATTTCTAACCCCTCCTCCACCTGGCTCTATCTCCCCCTCTAAACCATTCCTTTTCCCGGCCTGCACCTCATCACTTCCCCCAACCCACAGCCTCCCAGATGACTTACAAGTATTTGTTGATATAACAGACTGGACCAAAGGTCTGGGGAGGGACAGGAGATGTCAGGAAGGTCTTTCTTGAGTGACTTGGAGCTGGAAATGAGAAGTTCTATATTCTTTTTGTTTGTTTGTTGGCTGGTTTTGTTTTATTTTTTGACACGGGGTTTCTCTGTGGCTGTCTCTGTGGTTTCTCTCCTGGCTGTCCTGGAACTTGCTCTGTATACCAGGTTGGCCTTAAACTCGCCAAGATCTACCTACCTCTGCCTCCCGAGTGCTGGGATTAAAGGTGTGGCTTACCACCGCCTGGCAAATTCTACATTCTTTAAAAAATGTATCTTATTTTATTTTTAAGTGTGTGTGTCTATGTGTGCATGTACACACACATGTGTAGGTACCTGCAGAGGCCAGAAGAGGGTGATGGATCTCCGGGCACTGGAGTTATAGGTGGTTGTGAACTGTGAGGCGTGGGGGCTGGGAACTGAACTCGGGTCCTCTGGAAGAGCAGAGTGTGCTCTTAGCTGCTGAGCCCCAGTAGTCTCTGTTCTTGAAAGTTTGCTCAGCCACCAGTGGCGTCTTCCTCACCTCTCCCCTCCCTTTCCCTGCCCTTCCCTCCCCCTTTCTCCCTCCCGCCCGCTTTCACTCTCCACACCTTCACAGTCACGCTCGTTGAGGCTGGTAGTTCAGCTATCTTACACTCACAGGCCCGTCATGCTCTCTAGGTCTCATCGGAATATTTTCTGAAAACAGCTTCCCCTAAGGGCCTGCGATACCAGGTATTAACTAACCGTCACACTTTGCAACCCTGTAGGGTGAGGTAGGAGGGCACTCCTCTCCATGTCACTCTCATGTCAATTCTTCTCTTTTTCTTTCAGAGCAGCCTAGTCCCAGCCTCCGTCATAGCCCAGTGTGGACCTGAGACACTATGTGGCCTTCGAGGGGTGTATAGTTGGGGTTCTCCAGAGGAACAGAACCCATAGAATGAATATATGTTACAAAGGGGACTCATTAAACAATTCAGACTGGGTCATCCAAAAATGGCTAACACACTGAAGAGGCTTGACAACCTGGATGCTTCAGTGGACCAAGACTTCAGCACTCTGGGGCAGGATCTTCCCCTGGCCTAGGAAATAACCTCCTAGCCACCCCCCCCACCTCCCAGAAGCATATCTTAGTTGATTCCAGATCCAGTCAGGTTGACAACTATACCGCTCCCACGCTCCTCCTGCTTCTGGCCTAGGATGTAAATGTAATGCCTAGCAGCGCAGCAGCCATCATGTGGCCAAGAGGATGAAAGTCACACGCCCAGGATGGGAGGGCAGAAAGAGCATGCCCTCCGACAGCTCCTTCCTGCCGCACCTGAGCTGCTTAATTCTTGACTCCATGCTCATTGCAAAAAATAGCCCTGTTGGTTGGGTTCCTCGTCCCTACATCCGGATGCAATCTTACCTGATTCAGTAGGCAATTACATTCTGATTTCAAAAACCTTTCCTAGTGTTGCTACTGTTGCTTCAGGTGAAAGGCTGCAGCGTCAGCCACGGGCCGGATACCAAACAAAGTAGCTAATATTGCCGATTAAAGAGCTCACATAATGTCACCTGCACTGGAAAGGAACAGCTGGGGAGCCCATCTCATCCCAGAATAGAGCGAGCTCCAGCCCTCCTGTGGGCAGACCTGGCATCCTGCTCCTACCGCCACCCCCCTGGCACACCCGGCTCAGAGGGGACCTTAGTGCTCATAGCTGAACAAGCCTACAGTGGCTTTCCCAGGAGACAGCCAGAGAACAGCTCCCAGCTTCTGAGCCTTGCTTCAGTTTGAAGTGGCCCCAAGCATGTGGCCTCGGTGAAATGCTGGGCAGATCAGCAGATCTTGGGAAAGCAGTTTGAGCCATAGCTAGCTAACTCCCGTCCCAGCTCAGTGTCAGGTGAGTTTTCTCAAAGACACTCAAATAAATGTCTACTCACATGGAGTGGACACCCATCAATCAAAGAAACACCTCACCCCAAACCTGCTTGATGAGTCATGAGCTTGGGGGGAGGGGTGTCCCTAAGGAGCGTGGGGACTCCAAGCAGCTATCCCACCACACCTCAGCACTACCAGCTCAGCGGCAGGTGTGCCACTGAAGAGTCCCCAGCCCTGGCTAGGAGGGACTGAGCCCCTTGAGAGGACATTAACTCAGGGTCCTACAGATGGCCTTGGTGCTCAGATTCCACCTAACAGTGACCTCATCCAACAGGAGGAAACTGTTCTGCCACACTCAGCCACTGAAGGTGTGACCTTGGATGGACTCTGCAGTCACTCTGCAAACCTCAGCCTGCAGAGCAGACTATGTGTCCTCATTAGAGAGGCAACCCATGCTTCCAACTCAGAGGGGGAGCACAGAACTGAGGGAGCGCTGGGGTGAAGGGAGCCACATAGGTGCGAGAGGACGAACTGAAGCTTCCCATCCCTCGACCCCCAGGCCCTTTCTCCGCAGCAACAGATTGAATGTTCACCTTTGCACCTGGAGCCGACACAGAAGACACGTGCATCTGAATTCTTTTTCTGCTGAACAGGCTGCTGAGAGGCCCGGCCCCTGCTCACACTCCCCTGGTGAAAGTATGCACCGTCAGCCAGGATATCTAGACCCAGGACTGGGCACAGCAGCCCTCATGAGGGACTGCTCCTTGTTTGTCCCACTGCCTAACTCCTGCATCCCCAGTTCCTTGCTTTCCTCCCAGGAGAGCGGCTCACACTGGCTCCATTCAGTCCAGCTCCCATGGGCTAATATTCCTGGTGATTGGGGGCTTTGTGTTTTCTTAAACAGCCGCCGGGAACCCCAATACCTCGCCATTACTATCAGACTCTGAAAACTAGGGCCCAACCAGAGGCCCTGGGGGAGTTGGAGACCGGTACCCATGGCTGACAAAGCTCTTCATCCACCTACAAGAACTCCACAGCAGGTCAGCATGGCCTTTACCCAGCTCCTGGATCAGCCAGCCAAGGTATAGGTAGTGACCCTAAGGGCCCAACTCTGAAGCCTCCTTTGGACCAGGTTAGCCCCTTCCTGACTCCTGCACCTTGTTTGGAAAACGCTTCTCTAAATGACCGTGATATCCACCCTCCCTTTGTTTCTGCACAGAGAGCTCTGTGGAGTCTGAGGCTGCCAGAGGTCCCGTGGCCCAGCCAGGCACCACCCTCCACGTGTCTTTCATCTTCTTGCTTTGCTGTCTTTAAATCAAGGTGCAATTTTCTGCCCAACTCCTTTTCTTGGGCGTTTAATATTTAATGAGCAACTACTGAGTGCTGGACTCCCTTATTATAAGCCGTTGTGAAAATAAAATAATAGTGTCAATAGAGTTGCCATAAGGGAAATAACTAGAGACCAAATGCCAGCCACAGCACTGGGCACGTTACCCTCTCATCATCCCCGCCATTAATCTAACTGCCGTCAGCCAGGGGCGCTTGCTCCCTGCTCGCGATGCACTGTGCATAGCAACACTCGGCTCCTGGTCCACACGAGACGCTGCAAGGTGTCTTTGTATTACAGATGGAAAGTGAGTCTCGGAGAAATCATGTGACCTGCCCAAGCTCACTGTTCCATGTAAAAATGAAGCAAGCAGGAATTTGCATGCAGGTTTGCCTGACTGCTAAAGACACGCTTTGAGCCCCAACGCATCCACTTGCCTCTAAAAGATGACGGTGTACTTGAAGGTGTGATAAAGACAGGCAGACAACATTGCACAAAGGGAAGGCTTACACTGCTCATCCAGGCAGCAGCAATGGTGTGTGCAGTGGATGCAGACACATCTCTGCCTCCCTCACAGTGTCTCTCTGCTTGGTGGCAATTTTATCTTTTAACATTTCTTTTCTGTACATGTATGTTTGTGTGTCTGTGTGTGAGTATGTGCATGTGAGTGTGGGTGCCTGGGGAGGCCAGAAGAGGGCGCCAGACCCCCTGGATCTGGAGTTACAGGCCATTGGGAACCATCATGTGGAAGCTGGGAACCAAATTCCAGCCAGGCCTCTGAAAGAGCAATAAGCGTTCTCGGCAACTGAGTCATCTCTCTAGCCCTTTGGTGACAATTTTCATCTGAAGGAATAACAAATCATTGTTTGTGAACTTGGCTGTTCCGAAGCAAGAGATTCTCCATCGTAGTCCATGCAGAAGGCTCCTCATCCTCGGACAGGATCCTCCTCCCCACCTTTCCCTCACAGACACCCACACCCTCCCCCTGGCCAGCCAGCCCCCAGAGTCAATTAGCGAGACCAGGTGGCCCTGGAGGAACCCTTGGGATGACGTAGGGAGGTATTGATCAGCTGAAGTGGTGGATGTCAAGTAGGACTGGAGAGTCAGCTCCACCACGTCTTCCCCCCCCCACCCCCCCCCAACCCCCCCCACCCCCCACCCCCTGGGCAGTAGGGACTCCAAGGTGAAGATGGAGCTGTATTTACTGTGATGGTAATTGAAAGGCAGCTGTGGCTACCCCACACTGTCCCCGCTGATACCTAATTGCTGAACCAAAAACTGCTGGAGAGAAGAAGGGGACTGGGGGAGTGGAGGGGGGAGTCGAGCCCAGAATCGATAGCAAAAGCTTTCATGGTGTCAGGCACAACAAATGGAGTTGAACGGCTGGAAGCTGCTGGAAATTAGCCTTCAGGCTGACTGGGTTTGAAAGCTGAGGGGCTGCTCAGAGTAGGAACAGAAGGGCCTCCTCGGGGCCCCTCCCGTCAGCGGGCCTTCCTGTGTCTGCTCAGTTCCCGTCACAGGGGTCGCAGGGATGGTCCCAAATCAGCTCTAATCTGGCCCCTGAAAAATCTGTGGCAGCCACAACCTGGCACCCTCCTCGCAACCCACGGACCTTGAGCTTGTTCCTTCTACCGCTGCTGTCTGAGGGCCGTGTGTGTGTGTGTGTGTGTGTGTGTGTGTGTGTGTGTGTGTGTGCATATAACATGGAAAGAGGGGCTGAGGAGCGGGCTCAGTGGGTGAGAACCTGAGTTCGGATTCCCAGCACGTGTGTAAAAAGTTGGGTGTGTAACTTTTTCCTGGGGGGCAGGGCACAGGCGGGCTGATCCCTAGAGCTAGCTGGCCGGACAGTCTAGTCAAATCGGCAAGCCCCAGATGAAGTGAGAGCCTGTCTCAAGAAATAAGGTGAAGAGCTGTAGAGGAAGGCACACCCGGCATGAACCTCTGGCCACCCCAGGTGCGTTCACCTGCTCGTGTGGAAAGAACAGGTTTGAGTCTAGGGGTACCACATCCTCTCTATGGGACCCTGACCACAGGACTTCACCTCTTCTGTGAGAGGAAAATGGTGGTGCCTGGTTGTGGTGGCTGAGAACGGTCTTCAAAAGATAGATGCTCATGGCCTGAGTCCTGGAGCCTGTGATTGTCACCTTCTGAGCAGGGGCCCTTGAAGGTGAGATTGTGTGGAAGGCACTGTGGCAGGGAGACATCCTGGACCATTTGGGTGGCCCCAGGGCCATCATGGGTGCCCTTAGATAGAGACAGTGGGGAAATTCAAGAGATACACTGAGGAGAGGGAAGACTGAAGGTTCCGCCATTGCAGATGGGAGTGATGCGACCACAAGCCAAGGAATGCTGGCCGCTCTGGAAGATGTTCTTCCTCAAAGTCCCAGGAGAGATCACTGGGTTTTGAGCCAGAGGTATTGATTTTGAACTAGTGGTGTCCCCAACCAGAAGAGAATACCTTTCCATTGTCTAAACCAGCAAGGTGCAGTGATCTGTCGGTCACAGGGAAGACGAGGCACACCCATTAAAACAGTAGTGTAGGGTCTGGGAGACGGCTCAGCAGATAAAGCACCTACTGTGCAAGCCTGAGGTCTGGACTTCAGATCCCCAGTATCCATGAAAATGCCGGGTAGGTGGGGTAGCCTGCCTGCGATCCCAGCACTCAGGGGTAGAGAACCTGTGGTTCCAGATTCTCTCTCAATATATAAGACAGAGAATGACAGAGAAAGACACCAGACACCATCCTCTGGCCTCCATATACACATACATGCACATACTCACACACATGCACACAACACACATACTCGAAAAAATATTTTAAAGAAAACAGCTGCTGTGACAGATGCCACAAGGCTCAAAGGAGTCACAGCTGCCACCTCAGAGTCTAGGGCTATTTTCATTTCAAAGAGAGCACCCACAGTTTCTCCAGCACCTTGAGTAGTTGTTTAATGTCTGTTCCCCTCCCCTAAGCTGTGAGGCCCAGGAAGCAGATTCTCTGCTCTGCTCTTCCCAGAGCTGGGCAGAAGCTGGCAAGTAGAAAATGCCTGGTAGACATTTTGTGTGTGTGTGTGTTTGACAATGATGAAGAATTTTCACAGACACCATCCACCTGCTCCCAGACAGTGTCAGCAGCCAGGGCCTCAGGCAGCATAGGGTCCTGCCAAGCCTGGGGAAAGGGAATGCTTGGGAGAGCTGCTCCCAAGAACTGGCCATGGGGACATCCAGGGAAGTCTGGGAGTGCTTCAAGAGTTGTGAAGTGAAGTCCCAAGCCTCACTAGCCAGCCTGGCCTCTGTGGAGCCTCATCTCAACTCCCCCCCCCCCCAACCCCGGCCAGTGTCCTTTGGTTGCCTTCAGAGCCCACAAGTCTCCTGAGTGGCTTAAGCAAATGAGTCTCCCAGTGTTTTATTTATTGACCAATCAGAGCAACACATTTGCTATACAGAACATCCCACAGCAATTCTTAGCAGGCCTGGGACCCAAAACAGTTGCCAAGGCCTGCCACAGGCTCCACCTGCCTTCCTGGCAGCGATGACCAGCCCCAGTGGCCTCCCAGGAAACAGCGGCAACCTCTTTTCCCACTTTGCCTTAACCAGACCCTGGCAACTGTGAGCCCAGGCTGCAGAGTGGAGGGAATGAGGGATAGGGTTGGGGGCTTCAGACTCTGAAAGACAAAGGGGAGGCCCAGGAGCTGCTGCAGAGAACTCACACATGCTCCCAAGGTCCCCGTGCACCGCTCCCCTGGTCCCTGCAGCTCCAGACACCATGTATGGGAGTTTACGCCACAGGAATTGACAGATGCTTAGAACCTGAGTTCACCTCCTCCTGCTGGCAAACTGGACATTGAACCAGCACAAAAAAAGGGAAAGCCCACTTTGGAGACAAATCGGTTAGAGCCTTGCACGGAAGCCTAACACACACACACACACACACACACACACACACACTCACCAGTACTTATGAACACACATACTCTGTGGTGGCCAGAGGTTGACACTGAGGCACACACACATTCATCCATCTCACAGTCATGTACACTCATGCAATCACACACAGATGCATTCAATCACTAACACACAAGTGTATATAACACACAAAACACACTTGAATATACATGCCTGCACACTCATACAACTGTGCACCAACACACATGTGCCTATAACACACATGTGCTCACACATAAACACATGTATTCACACAACCAAACACACACTAACGTGCATGCACAAAACGTACAACACATTCACACTCACAGGCATTTACACCTGGAAGATCTCAGATGGGGAGGTTCATGAGGGACACTGGGTTGGAGGACTGGGAAGGAACAAGCTTATTTTAAAATGTATTAATGCTATGGACAGACAGACAGACAACAGTATGACCGGGGCACTGAAGAGAAGGCAGAAGAGAAGACCCTCCTCACATCTTTCTGAGGACAAGGAGATTTCGCGGCACATGCCTGCAGCCAGGCCTTCTGGTTCCCAGGCAGAAGGCAGAGAATGGGTGGGGAGCAGGGTGTGTGGCCACCGCTACCCCCTGCAATGTAAACTCACTTCCTGGGTGAGAGATCTTGGCCCCTGAGAGTCTATTAGCTGAGGACTCAGCATCTCAGTAGGTGCCTGTCCTGTGTGCGAGGGGAAGGGCTGCGGGTGTTATGTCCCGAGCAGCAACTAGATGCTCGAATGTCATTTGTACAGCACCCTCACACACCCTCACATACTCTCATACGCTGACATGTTCACATTCACACAACACACCAAACACAGGCAACCTGAGCCCCTGTGCTCACAACTCATTGTGAGGATTCTTAGCAGGGCTCTCTGCTGGACCTAAAACACAGAAGCCATCCCACCTCACCTCGCTTCATCTTGCTCAGGGGCTGCCACCCAGCCTGCTGGCATCTGGGTTTAGGAGCCCTTTGGTGAAGTTGATCTGGGGCCTTGAGGGCCATCATTACAGAGACAGCCTGGGCCTGGGCCCAGCTTCCTCCTCACTCAGCTTCCTCAAGGGGGCATCTCAGCCCCACTTCTTGGAACCGTGTGGGTACCTGCAGGAAGTGCACAGTGGTGGGATTAAACGTCGGTCACTTCCCAACTCTACACCTCTGTCTTGTCCTCTGCACCTGACTCGGGGATGACAAAGACAAAGGTCACATGCCCCACGTCCCTCGCTGTGCATCTATATACCTGAAGCTTGGCAGGGGCAGCACAATCCTCCCTGGTGACCTCTGCCATTTCTGCCTTCCAGATGAGAGCACTGGACTGAGAGCTGTGGGACTCCACTCTCAAATCTGCAGAGGAACTGGTGATGGTTCAGGGCTAGGTCACATATCTCCAAGACCTTTGTCCCAGGACAGAGTCACGAACTCCAATGGTGGTTCCTCTGCAGTCCATGGAGGGGACACACACACACACACACACACACACACACACACACACACACACATGCAGCAGCAGCAGCTGTTGCTCCTTCCCCAGGGAGAGCCACACCACCAGCCCTGGGCTAATTGTTGCTGTGTGAGACAACGTGCCACACACAGCAGAGCACGCGGCCAAGGCTGATTACTGCAAGTTCCACTCAGCCCTAGGTCCCGCTAATTGGCACCTTCTCATTAGAGCCCTTTGTGAAAATGAAACAGTGTGTTCGTTGAGTGGGGGAAGCAGCCGCAGAGCTGGAATATCCACACACCGGTGCCTGCGTCTCCAGAGAGCGGCTCACATGGAAGAAGGCACTGCGGCAGGGAGGAGAGGCCTCTCCCGAACCGACTCTGGCCAAGCAGCTCCTCTTCAGCTGCGGAGGAGTCTGAGTGGAAGCGGGAGCCTGTAGCATTCACACTGCCTTGGCTGGAAGACATGCAGGCCAGGTCCCTTCCATGGGAGGACGCTGGCATCTTAACAGTGGTGATAATTGGCTCTAGCCACCTATGAGATCATGCATCCAGACCCTAAGAAGAAGAGGATGTAGGCACCCTCCATCTACCCATCCACCTCCTCATCCTTATGTACATTCAATAGGCGCTTCCTCCTCAGGACCTTTGTATGTGCCGTTCCCATGGGCTGGGACGCTCTTTCCCTCAGGCACCCACATGGAGGGACAGGTTCATCATTCGGCTCCTAGCTCAAATGTCAGCTCTTCAAAGAGACCTTTCCCAGCCATCTACACAGATTCAGCCACCTCCTCGGTACCTTTTTCTGTCACCTGTGGTTTTGCTCCTGTGGTTACTCATTGCTGAACCCTCCCTCTCCCCTTCCAGTCCAAAGAGAAAAGCAAGCATCTTTCCCAGCTCGATGGCTGGGCACACGGTAATCCAGTGTTCAGGGGGGATCTTGATGGAAGACTACAGGTCCCAGGTGAGCCTGGGCTACATAGAGAGACCCTGTTTGGGGTGGGGGAAGATGATTAGGGGTGCACAGAAGAGAGATGAGAACAGAAAGGGAGAGGATAGATGGGGAGGGGAGGACAAGGGAGGGGAGAGTAGGAGAAGGGAGGAGAGGGGAGGGGAGGGGAGGGAAGGAGAGGGGAGGGGAGGGGAGGAGAGGAGAGGACAGGATAGAAGAAGGGAGGGGAGGGGAGGAGAGGGGAGGGGAGGGGCGAAGAGGGGAGGGGAGGAGAGGAGAGGAAAAGAGAGGAGAGGGGAGGAGAGAAGAGGGAAGGAGAGGGGAGGGAAGGGGAAGAGAGGATAGGACAGGAGAGGAGAGAGGAGGGGAGGGGAGGGGAGGGAAGAAGAGGGGAGGGGAGGGGAAGAGAGGTCAAAGGACGGGGGAGAGGGGAGAGAAGGGAGCCTCCACCCTCTTTCCCCTGATTTCCACACCTAGAATACTATGAGACACAAAAGCAGGTATGCAAATGTAAGAAACATTTGCTGAGCACCTACTGTATACCACCCCCATGCTTGGGAACACGTAGTGCAGGAACTGCAAGTCCTCTGTCCTCCAGCTACTCACAGGCTGCTGCAATGGGTCAATTGTTTTAAGGGTGACAGAGGCAGGAATATACCCCCAGGGGAGAGCCTGGCAATGCCAGACAGGGCTGCATCTGAGTGGAGTCAGGATGTGGCACAGAAATTCTGAGGTGGAGACTCCCAGGAGAGAGGTCTGAGCACCAAGGAGGGCGGCATGCCCACATTGTCCTTCAAGATGGTTCCTCAGGCAATGGGATTGTGGGTAGGTGGGAGGGACTAGCAGGGACACGGGTAAGAAAGGAGAGAAGGAACAGTGGGTGACAAGACAGGAGAACCAGGAAAGAGGCCAGGGCTGGGGGATGGAGAACCTTGAGGGCCACCAGGGCCACCAGGATCCACACTGACCACTGGACAGATGGAAAACCATCCAAGCTGGGGAAGCCAGTGCCCTGAGAACCTACAGGAGGAAGCACTCAGGACTGGCCTTCCTCACCCTCAGAAGCTTCCCAACCACAGGGACAGCAAAGCCTGGTGGCTTGGGACAGAGATGAAGATGGGGAGACACATGCATGGTGGACTCATCTGCTTGTCTTCCGAAAGGTGGGGTGGCGGGAACGAGATCCACCCATCATCCAACCTCTCATCTCCCAGATAAGGAAACAGGTCCTAAGAGAATTCATTCTTGTATCTGTCAGTAAATGCTGCATCTTCTGCAGTAACAAACATCCCAGCGTGTCAGTGATGGACTGTGCCATGGGCTTACTTCTCACTGGTTTAACACAGTGGAGACAATGTTCTTTTTCCTCCTCTTCCTTTTCCTGTTTCTTTTGCTCTGTCTCTTTGCCTTGCCCTTCTCTTCCTCCTCTTCCTACAGGACCCAGCCTTCCTCAGGATACTAAGGACAAAGAGGAGCAAGAGCCTCCTGGCACCTATTCACATGCTGATTCATTGGCTGAAGGCAGCCCAAGGCTCCACCCACCCCTAAGGAAGCCAAGCGTGGTCTTCAGGGAGCTCAGAGGAAGGGACCAGGACCGTGCTGCACAGGGCCCCTCCCGGCAGAGGTGCCTGGCCCTGGGCATTGGGATGCAATTCTCACGTTTCTTACAGTCAAGAGGAGGGCAGTCCTGCCATGGGACCTGATCGTCCCAGACATAGTGAGTCTGAGAACTCGAATGTCTTGGCCAAACCCCCTGCTCTGGTAAGAGGTAGAACTGGGGGTGTGGAACCCACACTTCCTCCCTCTGGAGGAAGAGAGGCTGAGGAGTGGTCCTGCCCTCCTCAGGGGCTGTTGGTCTTCCGTGTCCAGTTGTTCCCACCGGCCACTGCAGTCAGCTTCATGTCCTGCTCTTGGGGGACCACAGGGGAAGAGCGAATTTGATTGTCACATCTGTCAGGTTGGTGCAGTGCGAGAAACCAACGCTATGCCCTTTCCAGGTGCTTTGATTGAAAAGGAAAGGCGCAAAGCCCAGAGTCGCGCTGCTGCCGCCGCCTCTGAAAGTGCGACAAGGCTGGCCAGCTGTAAAAGTGACAGCTCGGAGCCGGCCTTCCTGTTAATTGCCTCAGGGCCACTCCCCTCTGTGGGAGCACAGCACACACAATTAGAGAAAAGCTTACCACTCCAGTGCCTACCCTGTCAACACATCTGCCCAGAGAAGGACAGCTTCTGCACCCGGCCTGACACGGCCAGACCCTACATTTTTTCTTTTGTTTGTTTGTTTGTTTGTTTGTTTGTTCTTCAAGACAGGGTTTCTCTGTGTAGCCTTGGCTGTCCTGGGTCTTGATCTGTAGCCCAGGCTGGTCTTGAACTCACAGAGATCCGCCTGCCTCAGCCTCCTGAGTGCTGAGAATAAAGGCGTGCGCCAGCACCACCTGACCAGACCCTACGTTCTTAAGAAGACATATTCTCGGTGTTTCCTGAGCACCAGACAGGACTAAGGTCTGTGTACAACCCTGCTCACCTCCAGGTACCTCCACCTCTGCCTCTGCCACCTACATTGTGTGGCTGTTGCTTCCAATGGGAATAAAAACCCAGTGAATGTCTTTGAATGTGAGAATGTTGCCTGAGCCTCAGGCTTTGTGGATTTACCTGCTCTTCACTAGTCAGAGCAGATGCAGGTACAAACATACACATGTACGAATACACATATGCATACAAGCACATACATCATGTACTCAGACACATACAATACAAGCAAACAAATGAACACACATGTATATACACATATATGCACTTATCCTCAATTCACACATGCTGACATATGTGCACACATACAAACATATACACATGTATACACCTAGAAATACATGCACACACATGTGCACACAAGTACACACATACACAAGTACACAAATGTGTACACACTCAAACACACACACATATACAGGTGTGTATATATAGTTATCCATACTATATGCAAATATATGTATGTATTTATGCGCATACACATGTACACACATATTAACATGTATATACAGTCACACACATGCACATACATACATACATATACACAGATATACATGTAGATATATGTGCATAGGTACATATACATATAGACACATATACATACATGGGTACACATATACAAACCCACATAGACACACATTTAAGTATATAGATATATATAAATACACACATATATAAACATGCACATACATACACACAGGCATATGTATACACCCACCCACAACACACACATACATATACACACAAACCCACTCAGGCACATGCACACACACGAACATATGAATACAGATAAGCATACAAGCCTGTATGTGCATGTACATACATATACACTGATTCACACACACACAAGTACATATATATATATATATATATATATATATATATACATGCTACACACTCATACACACATGTACATATGTGGGTGCAGACATACACAGGCATGCATGTACACATGTGTGTATATACGCATATGCATATTTATAGCTAGGTTATCTGTTTGGGTCCCCACTCTGACAATACCCCCGTTTTGTAGATCAGGTGACTCAGACACATTAAGCATGGTGTTCACACCTGGTAAAGAAAAGTCTGGAAGTATCCTCCTGGTCATTAGCGTTCATACGTGTCCTGGGGACCCATAGACGCCACAGAGGCCACAGAAAATCACCCCAGAGAGGACAGGTCCTCGGTCATCCGAACGCATGGCTCTCGCCTGGACATGAACTGACACCGTGTCAGGTTTTGTTTGAAGGATCAGTTCATCGCTTCAGGAAACATGTGCACATCTGTCCGGCTGCTCCGGGAGGAGACACGAAGGCCTTTGGGGACAGGTCGGATGACAGTGTGGCGCCTCATGAAGCCACGTGGCATGGGACCCACGGCTGGCACGCCGCTGTCGTCCCCACGGGCCACGCTGTGCCCGGAACCCTGGAGTTTTATTGGTGCCCTGTGGCTGCTGATGCCCTGACGCCCCCAGCTGCGTGTCGTGAGATCTAATCAAGCGTTGTGAGATCTAATCACGTGTCGTGAGATCTAATCATGCGTCTTCCGTGTTGTGAGATCTAATCACACAACGTGAGATCTAATCACGCGTCATGAGATCTAATCACGTGTTGTCCACACGTGGCTCCCAGACGCAGCAACAGAGCTGTGGGTGACATCAAGGAGCACGATGTCACTCCCTGCTCCGTGCAGCGCCCACGAGCCCTGCTGGGTGGGAAGGTGGATTGGACACCAGAGCACGCGGGGGTCGCCGCAGAGTCTGGGCAGAAACTCCACAGGCCACCTGAGGAAGCCGACGTGCAGAGGAGCACGGTGGCTTATGCTCGGGGTCCAGTGGGAACCGGTAGAGGCCGGTCTGGTCAGCGAGCCCCGTGTGCTTGGTGTCCGTCCTCCTGACCCCGCACCCTGACTTTGATAGATGCCAGTCCCTAACCCCGGGGTGTTTTCCAGTCACGTCGCTGCAGGTCCGCTGTTGCATCGAAAGCCACAGGCAGCAGCCAGACCCTGAATGTCAAGTGTTTCTCTCAGCGTGGCTGTGGTGGACCTAGGCTTACCAAAGGGGAAACTGAGGAAGAGGGAGGAGACAGGACTCAGCTCAGGCAGCAGTTACTAGGAGCCCCCCTGGAGTCCAGCCTGTCTGCCAGTGGCCACCTCCACCGCAGGTGCCCACACTGCCTGCCTGCTGCCCGCCCTGGGCCAGCTCAAGCTTCAGGCTGCTGGTCAGGTGACCTGAAGGGCTCCTGAGCAGGCTGAGTACCCGTGGGCTCGAATTTCTAAATAGTCCTATTAAATAAGAAACAGTGGTGGCGCACTCCTTTAATCCCAGCACTCGGGAGGCAGAGGCAGAGGCAGGTGTATCTTTGTGAGTTCAAGGCCAGCCTTGTCTACAGAACGAGATCCAGGAAAGGCGCAAAGCTACACAGAGAAACCCTGTCTCAAAAAAAAAAAAAAAAAAAAAAAAAAAAAAAAAAAAAAAAAAAAAGAAAAGAAAAAAAAAGAAACACAGAGCCAAATACAGGGGTAATAGCCGAAGAGACCAGAGAAAATGGCCACTGACTAGCCTTATCTTACCCGTAGCTTTCACCGAGAGAAAGCTTCTTCCCGTCTAACCTTGTTTTTATTGCCTTCCTGTTCCCCAACCCCCTGTTCCACCTTCTCATTGGCTCTAAGCCCAGCCACATCACTTCCTCATCACTGTGTGTCTGTATAGACCTCCAGGTCTCTAGGTTGGTACTGGGATTAAAGGCATGGGTCACCATGCTGGCTGTGCCCTTGACCAAACAGAGACTCTGTCTGCCATGTGATCAGATTAAGGATGTGGGCTACCACTGCCTGACTCTGCTTATGGCTCGCTATGTGACTTCGCTATGTGACCTCTGATCTCCAGGCAAACTTTATTTATTAACATACAAGTAAAATCACATTTCAGCACAGTTAAAAGATCACCACAGCTGCCATCAGCTCTTTCCCCACGATCTGTTAATCGGCATCATGGTGAAGTAGTCAGTGGTGGATGATGGGCTAGTGGTGGCTTTAGAGACGGGAGTAGAGAGAGGGACGGACAGGAGAGGGACAGGTCAGGGCTTAGCGTGAGTGAGGCAGGAATAAACCAGGGGAGGCCATCGGAGGGAAGATTTTAAAACTATTGCTCATGCTGGAGACATGGCTCAGAGCAGAGTTCCATCCTAGGACCCAGTGTAACACAAGCATGTGCCTGGGATCCCAGTCTTGGGAGGTGGAAACAGACAGAGCAGAAGTTCAAGGTCCATCCTCAGCTACATAGTGAGGTCCAGGCCAGCCTGAGCTACATTATCCCCTGTCTCAAAAGTAATAAATAAATAAATAAATAAATAAATAAATAAATAAATAAATAAATAAACAAACAAGGATTTGCTCAGAGTTGCCTCCCGGGCACACTCCTGCAGAAGCTGGGACAGTGACCCACACAGGCTGAATGAAGAGGAAGTGCAAAGGTCCTGTGGTAGGGAACATACAGTGAGAGAGAAAGTGGAAAGGCAATGTAGGCCATCGTAACCATGACAACCTATCTTCTACTGAGTTCTACAGGGAATCTCTGGGCAGCAGAGTGCCAGGATCCTATTGCCAGGCTGCCCCAGGTGATGTCACTCATCCTCCTAGTGAGTGCCCCCATTATTGCCATGATGATTGAGAGAGGAACGTGGCCCTCACTGTGGGTTCAGAATCCTGCAGCCCGGAGATTCTCTTGAAAGAGCCCCGGGAACTTGCTTGAAGGACAGCTGCCCTTCCCTGCAGGGGAGGCTCTAAGGGCAGGAGCCTGGTTACAGGCTGCCGGGGACGAAATGGAAGGATGCCAGGAGCACTGATGAGTGGAATGGGGCAAGGGCAGGGAGCCCAGGGGAGGCCTCCCTGGGGCTGAGGCCACCACAGGTCACTATGAGTTATCTGTACCCGAGGCTGGACAGTTGGAGTGAAGAGCAGCCTGAGTTTGCCTCTCACCTGTACGTGAGGCCCTTGCACCAGGGAGATAGCCCCAACTGCTGGGCTCACTCTCACACCCAGACAGAGAGCAAGGGCCTCCAGAAGGGGGTGTGCAGTGGGTAGCTGTTCTAGCTTTGACCTGGAAGTACTACCCCTAGAGAGGCTTCCGGTAACTGCCACGCCTACCTATGACTTGCCCCTGGGGTGGTCTGAGACGGGAGCCTTTTAAGACCTGGGATCCAGATGTGCCAGCTCTCTTGGTTCCTTGTGATCTTGGATGCTGGATGGTAGACGGAGCGGAGTTCTCCAGAGAACCCCGCTGGACTGCACCTCAACTCTCCCAGATCCTGTAACCAACCCCTTTACTGGCTGTAAGTTACCCCAAAATAAACCTCCTTTTAACTATGTGGAGTTGCCTTAATAAATCCCCCAATAGGGGTGCTCCAAAGAGGAGGAGGAGGAGGAGGAGGAGGAGGAGGAGGAGGAGGAGGAGGAAGAGGAGGAAATAACAGAGGGTAAGAGCTGACTGGCAATCGACTGGAGGAGACAGCCCTCAACCCTGGGAAATCCCAGTGTAAACAAAGAGCCACGGCCTCACCTGCCCCTGTGCCCCTGTCCTCCTCCTAACAACCCCAGGAGGCTTCAGGGTGCTTCCCTGCCGAGGCTGGAGCTTGCTGCTGGCCACTGAAACCTGGTTCCTCCTAAACGGCTCACTGGGGTCTGTGTTTAGATTCAGAAGAGGAACAGGGGAGCAGAAAGAAAACAGGCCAGGGGGATCCCAGTGGGGTACTGGGCAGGTGGGCAGCAGGCGATGGGCTCCAGAGGTAACAAATGAGGCTCCTTCCAAAACCACAAGGGAGGGGGTGAGATCTTGTACATGTCCGCTTTGCTCCTGGCCACTAGTCCCTGTGTGTGGGTGCTGGAAAGGAGCCCTTTGCTCTCTGGCCTGGCCTGCAGCCCCTTCCCCATCCCGCTGGCTGTCAGCCATTGGCTCTCATCGGTCCTGTGCAGTTTAAACCCCCAGAAAGTCACCACATACCCCACCCCCACTCCATGGCAGGGTCCCACTGTTCTCCCACTTCTCAGAAGAGGCAGCTGAGGCTCAGAAGTACAACATTCCTTGCCCAAGGCCACCAGAGGATGAATAGCCAGGCCACCTGGAGTCTGAATCCCAGGTAACTCCAGCCACCTCCCGTTCTGAGCCAGCCAAAGGATGAGAAATGATACCTCTCCCAGGAGCTTCTCTTTGGCTGAGGTCTCAGGGGAAGATGTTCTGTCCCTCGTGCATTATTTTTATATCCAAACAAATATGGATTGATGGCAGCAGGGGAGGCCGGAACTTCCATAAATTTTTAGAGAGAAATCTCAAGACCTTTGCAGAAATCTCTGGCCATTTCAGATTGTATGAGGGCCACCTGCCCTTCCTCAGAGGGGTGAACAGAGGCCCTGAGAGCAAAAATGTCCAAGCTATCAGCTTCCTAGGGCAAAAGTTGGTCAGAGACCCCAAGACACACAATCCTGTGATCCATAGCGGGGGAACCTGGACAGAAATAGCAAACAGCCCAGTGAGGCTTCACACCTCCCTGGCTTGCCCCAAAAGAACGGAAGGAGCTTCCTCCCATGAGGACCAACACTGTGTGCAGCCGTGTGGCAAACCTGGGACCAGCCACGGGGGGAGAAACTCCCAGAGAAGAGCATGACAGAGCCCATCCAGTAGGCAAGAGTGCAAAGAGATGAGAGAGAGAGAGACAGAGAGACAGAGAGAGACAGAGACAGAGAGACAGAGAGACAGAGACAGAGACAGAGACAGAGAGAGAATGATGCCTGGCCCAAACGTCAGTGTCAGAGAGCAGAGGGCCGGGTGAGCGACTGGGATAGGAGACAGGGAATAGGTTGCACACCATCTATACTTACAAACATAAAACTACATATTTGCTTCGTTTTGCTTTCTTGTCATGCATGGGGTGGAACTCGGGGCTTTGTACAGCCTGAGCTACACCCAAGGCCCACGCGGATGTGTTCTGGAGATACAGTCTGAGTTCCATGGAGACAGACTTGGATTCTTGGAGATTCCTGGAGAGGCTGAGCAAGTTCATACTGGCAGTGGCTCGTTTGTGACATTAGAAACTGTCTGAAACCACCCCAATGGGAGAATTTATACCAGGACAAGGGGCAGGGCCGCCCATCAGCTCACACTGACCGCAGAGAACCTCCGTGTAGACAGGCCTGCGCCTGCTACCGCGTTTTCTTCAACCACAGCCCTCAGCCGTCAAGTGGCCCCAGAAGCTTCTGTCACCTCACACGTGGCTGTCCCAGCATGCGTGAGGCTGTCCTGGGTTGCTCTCACAGCAGCAAAGTGGCCTAATGAGGTGGATCTCAGAATGTTTCCCCATCATTCCGCAACATGTGACTATGCACGGCTGTGTGTGTATGTTCCTTGGAGAGATTCTATATGTAATAGACAATGTTTGGCTAATGAGGAGACAAATTACATATGCGTGTACTATGTTAGATAGATAATTTATGCCTGACTGAACCTTACCACAGTTGCTGTTTTTCAATTGTTTGGGCTACTGACAAAAGATAATTTTGTATGGTTATATGTACGGGGGAGTTGTGCGTGTGTTACCTTATATATGTGTTTGTATGTATGTGTGTGCATGTTTATAGGCTTTTGTTTGTATTCATACATGTGTAACTGTGTGTATATGTATATATGATTCTATGTACATATATATATTTGTGGATGTATGCATGCATATGGATGCACATGCTTCTATGTGTACATGTGTATATATGTATCTGTGTACACATGTATGTATGTATCTATGTATATGCATGTGTGTATGCTTACATGTGGATGTATGTACTTCTATGTGTACATGTATGTATGTGTACATGTATATGTATATACATATTTATATGTATATAGGTGTGTGTGCTTGTGTGTGAGAGTCTCTGTATGTGTTCTGATTCAAATGTACTCCATTCTAAACATCAAAGAGGAGACTAAGAGACCTGGGTTCCCAAAACAATTCAGCTACTCCCCAGCTGTGTGGCCTTAGCAAATGGTCTGCCCTCTCCAATCTTGTTTTCCTGCTACCAATGTGAGGGCACTGAAGCCCACCTCTAAGTGTGCTGAAGGGACCCCAGGCAGGAGGACATGGCTCGAGCTGAGGCCAGGCAGGCCCTCCAAGGACCCTCTCCAGCCAGCAGCAGCCTTGCGCTGCTCCTCTGTGGCTCAGTTGGTCCTGTGAGCCAAGAGGAAGCGCTCTCCCACTGTGGCTGCTAGCTCTCTCTAGGGAAGCATCTCCACCCTAGGCCCCTGCAGCTCCCCCATCAGCTCCCCACCCCACCCTACCCCTGCCATGTCCTCCAGCTCAGAGGGATGAGGCGCCAGCTGACAGATTTCTCATCCCTGGCGCAGCTCTTGCATCTGGCTGGAAAATGACCTGCTGGGCCATCCATCAGCCGACAGTGACTGGCGCCTGTCCCTCAATAGATTCATCATCAGCCCCTGTTCACCTGTCTCCTGTGTCCTGCCAGCAAACTCCCCAGGGAAAGGCCTTTCAGAAGGAGTGGGCTGCATTTGAGCAGCAATCCGGCTCCAGTGCTTCTGGGTGTCCCTGCCTGGCTGTTCCTGCTCTAGGCCTTGGCTTACCTCCTGTGTGTTTAGCTTAAAGATGTTCTTAAAGTCAACTGACAATAAAGCGGGAAACGGGCCATCCAAAGCGAGCAGCCAGAGATAGGTCCCATGCACGAGACTCTTGCATGGTTACCAGGCAACCAGCCCAGAGTCACACTCCAGCTCTGCAGCCTGCGGCCAAGCTACTGGATCTCTCGAAGCCTCAGCTTCCTCTCTGGTACAGTAGGACTCACACCAGCCCCTGGGGTTCCCATGGAGATTTAAAAAAAAGAAAAGGAAAAAACAGGAGGGTAAGCCCCATCTTTATAGAGGACTGATTACAAGCCCTACCCCACCTCAGGACCTTTGCACCTCCAATTTCTCATAACAGAGAAGGAAACTGAGGCTTGGGAAGGTTGAATGACTTGCCCAAGGCAAATGGCAAACTCACAGTATGGCTTCAGACAGTGTGGCACATGTGTTCACCAGACACCAGGCCTGGGAAAGGTCTGAGCATGTGCATAGTAGGTATTCTGTCTCTGTCACCTATTAGAGTCTCATTATTAACTCTTCACCTATCTTTCCTAAGCTAAACAGACCCTTTGGACTGGGCTGGGGCCTCCTGGATTAGCCTCTGTGCTTTGGACTGAGCTGTGGGGGGCGGGGAGAGAAAGTGGTATGGTACGTCTGTGTGTGTGTCTGTGTGTGTATGTGTGTTGATAGAGGTTGATGGTGGGTGTCTTCCTTGATGGCTCCCCACTTTATTTTCTGAGTCAGGGTCTCACTGAGCCCAGAGCTCACCAAATAGGCTAGACAAACGAGCTGTGGGCACCCACCCGTCTCTACCTCCCTGATACTGAGATTCTTGGTATATGCCACCCCACTTCACTTCTTTGTGGGTTCTGGGGGATCAAACTCAGGTCCCTGGGCTTGTGTGGCAAGCGCGGTGCTCACCAAGCCATTTCTCCAGCCTCAGTGGTACCTTTAAAGGCAACCTGAACCTGTACAGCTCAGCATCCTTTGCTGTGCGGGGACACTGGAGGCTGCATGGAGACCCAAGGGAGGAAGCAAGGAGGGGGTGGCAGTAGGTCACAGGTGTGGCTCAGCCTGACAGGAGACAAGAGAGGGGGAGCCTCCCAGGTCACAGCAGACTGACTGAGGCAGGAGGGAGAGGGAAAGAACATGAGTTTCGGCGTATCTGGGAACTAAACGTGATGGATATCTCCATTGGCCAGGATACCTTCTGTGTGACCTCGGGGAGGTGAGCTGATCTCTCTGGGCCTAACTTCATCATGAGTCAACTAGGGCTCTCAATGCCAGCTTTGGGAAGCTGCGATGCCCGAAAGTGCCTGGCACAGAGCAGACGTTCCGTAACGGGTAGCTGTCGACGTTTATTATTTTGCTTGGGCAAGCTGCTCCTTCTCGGCCAATTACAGTCAACCTGCTTCATACTCAGCAGCTGTCGGCCAAAATCTGCCTGGCTGATCTCAGCACACCCGGTGGCTTCCGGGAGAGCTAGTTGAGTTTCACTTGCTGGTTATTGGCATAGCATCCGACTGCTCAAATCCAGCCTGGCCGGCAGGCTTGTCAATGGGCCCATCTCTGATCTGAGCAGTGTGGGCATGCAGAGGCCAGTTGGCGGCATGTCTGCAAACAGCCAGGTGCAGGGTGGCAGTCAAGCTCTTTTCTTTGTCAACAAGGGTCTGGCTTGGACTATACCTGGCTCAGCCCCCGCGGTGGCTAGCATGAAGGTGACGACGGCTGGACACCCACTTCCAAGCCTGTTCCTGTAATAGAGACATTGGTACCATGCTGTGGGGATGTAGGAAGATGTGAGCCCTGTAATGATGCCAGAATGTTCCCTGGGAGGTGGAAGAACCTTAGGGGCTCTGGGAAAATTACTAGAAAGGGTCACATCTGTTCTGACCAGACCCCACACCCTGGAAGAGCTTCTGTCCCCTGCCATCATGCATGGAAAGATGCAGCAAAGATATAAAGGCAGAGCAGAAAAGACACAGATGGGAAGTCACACGCTCCAGGCTCGATTAGGGGGTCCAGAAGCTGGAGGGCCTAGCAGGAGGCCTGGGAAGCAGCATTGGGTTTTTTTGTTTTGGTTTTGGTTTGGGTTTTTTTTTTTTTTTTTTTTTTTTTTCCTCCTCTGCTGTGTGATCTTGCATTTTCTGTTTGCCCTCTCTGGGCCTCTTCTGCCTAATCTGAGACACAGAGAGTTACAGCAGCCATGGAGCAAAGAAGACCAATGGCTGGCCTGGGCTCACTACTGTGCCTGGGCCTCGGTGGCCCCGCTAACGAGTCACTGGGTGGATGTACTTCTCCCTCCTTCCTGGTTCCATCTCATTTCCCCAGAAGTACGCTGTGGATAAGAAGTGTTCTGAGTGGCCATGGACAGATGCTGGTACAAGTAACAGCTATTGTGTCTCTAATTTTAAAGAACATCGATTTCTAGCCTGTCCCGGTCCTAATGAGGCAGTGGTGGCAAAGTCACTGTCACTCAGAAACCCTCACCGGACCTGCTTGCAGCCCTGTGCAGCTGACAGCCACCACAGGTAGCAGGACTAAAGACACCTGCAACACAGGCCAGGGCATGGGGGAGACAGGCCCCATGGAGACAGCACCCTTCTCTTCGGGAGAACATGGTCAATGGAATGTGACGTGTTTTATAAAGATGCTCATCTGGACATTGATGCAAACTCCCCTGATTTGTAAGTACCAACGACGCAGTCAATCCAAAATGAAATGGCTGGGAGAGGAAAGGGCATCCTGTGGGTGGGATTTAGGGGTGCTCCATCTGATGAGTGGTAGGAGCTGTAGGAAGCTCCTCAGAAGGAGGAGACTCAGTCTTTAATCTAGGGGACCCATTAGTCTGGTGGCAGAGCTGTGGCTCTGCCCTTGGTGGTCTCCAGCCTGGCAGAAATGAAGACACTTCACAGAGACCCTTGTGTCCATCAGTCTATCAGACTATGGACATAATGGATTCCCCCACCCCGTACCCCCCAAAATGTGAATTTCCCCCAGAAATCTTATGTTAGGAGAGGAAAAGCTTCAGCCAGAGAGGAAACTCCCCTGTCAGAGGGAGGTTCATCTCTAGGAGAGTGGTTGCCTCTAAGATGGGAGGATGGTAGGTGGGACCACAGCTTGACCTGGACTGCATTCATCGCTCTCTGCTTCCTGACTGTGGAATGGATGCCATGTGACCAGCTGCCTCACGGTCCTGCCGCCATGCCTTCCCCACCATGATGGACTGTGCACCCCAGACCATGAGCCAGAATCACCCCTTCCTCCAATAAGCTGCTCTTGTCAGGGGCTTGGTTACAGCAATGAGAAAAGTGACAGACACAGGAAATCAGTACCAGGAGTGGGGTCGCTGCTGTGATAAGCCTGGACATGTGACCCACAGGCTGCTGAACTGGTTTGCAGAAGGATTGTGGGAGAGCCTGGAGCTGCAGCCATGGAACCCCCAGAGTGCTGTAAGCAGAGCTGGATGGGCCATTCTGGTGGAGTGTAGGAAACAAGAATGCCAAGAGAAATGGAGAGTGGAGGCTCGTGAGGTCAGAGGGGAACAAGGCCTCTCTCAGGAGCTGCGCTAGAGGCCATGCATGGCGCATTCTGGTAAAGAATCTGGCTGTATGATGCTTGTACCCAGAGAACCTGAGTGAAGCTGAGTTTAAAAGCAATGGACTATGGCCAGGAGTCAGCTCAGTGGGCAGAGAGCTTGCTGTGTAAGCCTGAGACCCTATCTTAGTCACTACTCTGTTGCCGTAGAGACACCCTAACCAAGGCAACTTATAAAAGGAAGCATTTAGTTGGGAGTTTGCTTACAGTTTCAGAAGGTTAGTCCATGATTATTATGGCAGGAAGCAGACAGGCATGTCTGGAGCAGTAGCTGAGAGCTTTATATCCTAATCAGCAGGCAGCAGGTAGAAAGAGAGACACTGGGCCCAGTATGAGCTTTTGAAAACTCAAAGTCCATCCCCAGAGATACATATCACATCCTCCAACAATGCCACGCCTCCTAGTCCTTCCCAAACAGTTCACCAACTGGGGTGAGCTTTTAAAATGTATGAGCTCATGGAGGCCGTTCTCATTCCAACTGCAGGACCTAAGTTTGAATCCTCAGATCCCACATAAAGCTGGCTGCTACAGTGTTCTAATGGTGAGACAGGAGGCAGAGACAGAGAGCTCCAGAAGTTTCTGGATTACACAGCAGTGAGAGGACTCTGTCTTAGACAAGGGGAAGGTAAGGACCAATACCCAAGGTTGTTTTCCAATTTCTACACACGCGCCAAGGCATGTGCTGCTGTGGAATAATCCTCTGTACACTGTGAATATGTATTACTCTCATTGGTTGTAAAAAGCTGATAGGCTGGTAGCTGGGCAGGAAGTTAGGCAGGAAAGCCAAACTAATAATGATGGGAAAAGAAAGGGCGGAGTCAGGAGTTGCTAGCTAGATGCAGAGGAAGCAAGATGAGAATGCCATACTGAGAAAAGGTACCAAGCCACGTGGCTAAACATAGATAAGAATTATGGGTTAATTTAAGTGTAAGAACTAGTTAGTAATAAGCCTGAGCTATTGGCCAAGAATTTATAATTTATATTAAGTCTCTGAGAGATTGTTTGAGAGTGGCTGTGGGAAAGAGAAAGCCTCCATTTGCAATGTGTGCTCACCCTCACACATAATCACATAGTCACACACACACACACACACACACACACACACACACACACTATACATAGAAACACATACAAAAATAAAAAGTAAAACGTATTTTTAAAGCAATGGATTTACTTGTTTAAAGGAGGCACTCTCAAGAAAATGCAGCTTTCAGACTGCTCACTGCTCTTATCAAGGTCTACAGTGAAAAAGAGCAACAGATGGGACAGAAAGACAAAAAAATGATCCAAGCATGCTTTAATCCCAGCATGTGGGAGGCAGAGGCAGGTGGATCTCTGTGAGTTTGAGGCCAGTCGCGTCTACATAGTGCATTTCAGGACAGCCAGAGCCTGTCTCAAACAACAAAAATTAAAAAAGAAAGAAAGAAAGAAAGAAAGAAAGAAAGAAAGAAAGAAAGAAAGAAAGAAAGAAGGAAGGAAGGAAGGAAGGAAGGAAGGAAGGAAGGAAGGAAAGAAAGAAAGAAAGAAAGAAAGAAAGAAAGAAAGAAAGAAAGAAAGAAAGAAAGAAAGAAAGAAAGGTAGGAAAAACTGAACAGCCTGGAGGGTGGGGCAGTGTCTTAGTTAGGGTTTCTATTGCTGTGAAGAGACACCATGACCATGGCAACTCTTATAAAGAAAACATTAAATTGGGGTGGCTCGCTTACAGTTTCAGAGGTTCAGTCCATTATCATCATGATGGGGAGCATGGCAGTGTGCAGGCAGACTTGGTGCTGGCTACTTCTTGATCAGAAGGCAACAGGAAGAGGACTCAGACACTGGACAGGTATCTTGAGCATAGGAAACCTCAAAGTCTGCCCCCCCACACACAGTGACACACTTCCTCCAACAAGACCACATCTGCTCTTCCACACTTCCTGATAGTGCCACTCCCTATGAGCTTATGGAGGCCAATTACATTCAAACTACCACAGGGGGTATCCTAGTTAGGGCTTCTATTTCTGTGGTGGAACACCATGATCAAAGCAACCCAGAGAGGAAAGAGTTTATTTGGCTTACACTTCCACATCACAGGTCATCATCAAAGAAATTCAGGACAGGAACTCAAACAGAGCAGAAACATGGAGGCAGGGGCTGTTACAGAGACCATGGAGGGGTGCTGTTTACTGGCTTGCTCACCATGGCTTGCTCAGCCTGCTTTTTTATAGAACCCAGAACCACCAGTCCAGGGATGGCACCATCTGCAATTGGGTAGACCCTCCCCAGTCAGTCACTAATTGAAAAAATGCTCTACAAGCTTGCCTACAGCCTGATTTTATGGAGGCATTTTCTCGATTGAGGTTTCAATTGACTCTCGCTTGTGTCAAGCTGACGTGAAACTAGCCAGCACAACTGACCCCTTGTCAACCTGACACATAAACACATCACTGTTAAGCCATAACCTTTCCTTTCTTGTTCATCCCCAAGGGCACATGAATATCAACATTACAATGAAAGCATTCCAAATTTTAAAAGTCCCAGTCTTTAAAATTTCAAACACTTAGAAAATTCAGTCTCTTTTAAGATCCAAAATCTTTGTAAAATTCCAAAAACTCTTTTAAAGTTCAAATTCTCTCAACTGTGGGCTCCTGTAAAATCAAAAATAAGTTAAATACTTTCTTACTTCAAGAGGGAAGAGCCAGAGTACAGCCACAATCTGAACAAAGAAAAATCAAACTGAACTCAATGTCCAATGTCTGGGATCCAATCGTGATCTTCTGGATTCCTCGCAAGGGCTTGAGTCACTTCCCCAGCTCTGCCCTCTGCACACACACAGCTTGTCCTCTAGGCTCTGGCTGGCTCCACTGCTGCTGCTGTTCTTGGTGGTGCCAATGGTACTGACATCTCCAAAATGCTGGGGTCCCTCACTGCAGCTGGGCTGCACTTTCACCAATAGCCTCTCAAAGGCTCTCCTCATGGTGCCAAGCCTCAACTTCTCTGCATGACCCCTTCAGTCCTGGGCCTTCAACTGCCACCGAGGCTGCACCTTCACCATTGACCTCTCCTGACCTCTCACAGTGCCAAGCCTCTGCTGCTCTTCAGGACCCCTTCATGACTTCAAAACCAGTACCACCTAGGTAACTTTTACACTGCCAGGTTAGGCTGCCAGCAAGAAGTACAACTTGGGCCACCTCTAGAACACAGCTTTTATGTGCTGAGTTTGAAGAAACACTTCCCAGAAGACTTCACATCAGTGATGTTGGTCTCTTTTCTTTCTTTTTCTTTCTTTCTTCCTTTCCCTCTATTTATTTATTTATTTATTTATTCATTCATTCATTCATTCATTTATTTATTTTTGGTTTTTTAAGACAGGTGTTCTCTATGTAACAGACTTGGCTGTCCTGAAACTCATTTTTCAGACCAAGCTGACCTCAAACTCACAGATATCCACCTGACTCTGCCTTCTGAATGCTGATTAAAGGCATGCACCACAACCACCAGGTAGATGCTAGTCTCTTCTTAATCACAGCTGATTCTTCAGCCCCATCTAACCAGAACTCAAAATTATTGGAATTTTCCCAGGGTCCTGCCCTGAGAAAATCCTTCCCAGAGTCCTGGGGAAGATGCTATATCTAGCATGGGGTTATCTGGGGGAAAAGAATCTATGTACACCATGCTCTTTCATCCATTTATTTCTCTAGGGCAAAATTCTATCTATACAGCTTCAGTTCCATCCTCACACTCAGCTCCTCTCTGTACCTACTTTTCTTGTCCTCTCATAGCCCTAGTAATAACTAAGCTCTTATGTTCTCAACCTCATCCTCCATTCCTTCGTCCTCCATCTCTCCTTCCTCTTCTCCTCTCCTGACCTGATTCAAATCCACCTACAATCTGCAAAACTTTTTCTTGTTTCTTACTTCTCAGCCTGAGTCAGTCTGCTTTACCATCTACAGAAACTCTGCCTTGTTCTCTCCTCTCTGGCCATGTGACTCTGCTCAGACCAGGAATTCTGCTGCAGTCTTTACTGCACCTGGTTATGCAAAAAGCCCCATTGTCCTGAGTCAATAGCTTTGCAATGCTACTAGGCCTGAAGGAAAGGGATGGTCTGAGCATCATTGCACAAGAAACAAAGCTATGCATCTACAGCCTGACTGTCTCCTAGGCTCTGTAGGGGTATTACTTAGTAGATCAGCACTAGGTCTGAGCTTGTACTTTTTGCCTTATGGCCTAGTAGTATATGAACACACAAGAATTCATAGCAGAAGACAGCTAATATATTAAAAGCTGAATAGCACCAAATATTCCCTGATAAATAGCTTCCCTCTAGAAAAATTCCTTGACTTTTCTAGGTATAGCTTTATTATATACAGTTGAATCTCTAAAATATATTCTTGTGGCTTGCTTGCAACACAAAATAGCAAATAGCCTGATAGAGTCATTAAAGGATTCTCAAACTTACCACAAGACAGGCCTCCATCATCTGCATTACTCTCAACTGACTTGTCTTCCAAGGTCCCACAGAGCAGCTCACCAAGCTTTGAAATCTTAATGGCTTTTCCAGCCCAAATTTCCAAAGTCCTTCCACAACCCCCTGCAAACCATATGGTCAGGTTTATCACAACAATACCCCACTCCTGGTACCAGTTTCTGTCCTAGTTAGGGTTTCTATTATTGTGATAAAACACCATGACCAAAGCAACTTGGAGAGGAAAGGGTTTATGGGCTTACACTTCCACATCACAGTTCATGATCAAAGGAAGTCATGACAGGGCAGGAACTTGCAGGCAGGAGCTGATGCAGAGGCCATGGAGGGGTGCTGCTTACTAGCTTGCTCACATGACTTGCTTATCCTGCTTTCTTATAGAACCCAGGACCAGCAGCCCAGGGATGGCACCACTCACCACAGGCTGGGTCCTCCCCCATCAATCACTAATTAAGAAAATGCCCTACAGCTAGATATTATGGAGGCATTTTCTCAGGGGAGGTTCCCTCCTTCCAGATGACTCTAGCTTGTGTCAAGCTGACAGGGGCAAAGGAAAAATGAATTCAAAGCATCTGACAAAGCAGGTGCCCAAGAAGGACTGACTGGTAGAGAACCCACCCTACCCTGCACTGGGGTAACAGGGAAAATGCCCAAGAGAGAGACTCCATCCATCAACATAGAAGACTCCAATTCAAAATGTGTTTGAATGGAGAGAGTTTGTATTGCAGATTCCACAGAAGGGGTCCCCTGCTCACGAAACAGATGCCAGGGAAATTTCTTTCACAGATTCAACCACCAAAACACCATATCTCGAGCTAGCAGCACAATTTGGCATCATTACTCATGTGGTGCTGGTTTTACAGACGTGAAAAGCAGGAGAGTGAGGGGGTGGTTCATAAGGGCTTGGACCAAGATTCCAGAAAGCAGCTGGGGCAGGCAACATCTGGCAGAATTGGAGTCTCTGCCAGGAAGCTCTGAGAGGTCATTGTGGGGATCTGTAAAGGTGAAATCTGGGTTGCAATGGAGACCCCAGGATGTTGGAGATGCTTGGGACCATGGGTTATCTACAACCATGGGATGGAGCCAGTCCAAGAGAGAGGCTGTGTGTGTTGCAGGCAGCAAAGCTAGAGGGACAGGGATGCCTAAGCAGAGTCCAGATGATTCCATCGTGAGTCTTAGGTGCCTGATGTGGAGCTACAGGATTCGGTGTTTGTCCTGCTGGGTTTCAGTCTGGTTGTGCCTGAATTCTTCCCTTCTGGAATGGAAATGTTCATCTTGTACCGTTCTACAGTAGAAATCTGTGAGTTGATTTGATAGGCTCTCACAGTGCTGAGATTGCCTTCACAGTGTTCGTACTGTTAAAGACAAAGGACACCTTTGATATTAGGATGTGTTTCACATACAAAATGAACACAAGGCTTTGGGGAGTGGGGTGGGATATTATTTAAACAAAATTTTATTTGGGTATCAAGTTGGCAAAGGATGGGATTGTGGTAGTTAATCTCGGTTGTAGACTGGGTGGGATTTAAAATCGCCATGGAAACACACCTCTGGTTGTGACTGTGAAGGTGTGTCCAGGAACCTAATTAAAGAAACAAGGCACCCTGGATGTGGGGGGCACCATCCCCTAGGCTGTACAAAAAGGAGACTCAGGGTGAGCATCAGCATTCATCATTTTCTGTCTCCGAACTGGACACAATGTGGCCAGTTGCCTCCCGCTCCCATCCTGTAACTTCCCCTTGTGTCTCAGAACTGGACACAATGTGACCAGCTGCCTCCCGCTCCCATCCTGCGACTTCCCCTTGTGTCTCAGAACTGGACACAATGTGACCAGCTGCCTCCTGCTCCCATCCTGCGACTTCCCCTTGTGTCTCAGAACTGGACACAATGTGACCAGCTGCCTCCCGCTCCCATCCTGTAACTTCCCCTTGTGTCTCTGAACTGGACACAATGTGACCAGCTGCCTCCCGCTCCCATCCTGTGACTTCCCCACCATGATGGATTATCCCCTGGGACTGTGAGGCAGAATAAAGACTTCCTCTCTGCTGTCGTCTTTGTGGGGTAATTTGTCACAACAAGGAGAAAGGTAATTAATACACTTTCCTCTCAGAAAGGCTGATGTGGGTGACAAGGGAGGTGGCTTAAGCAGGACATGTAGCAAGCGCAAAAACTCAGACAAAGCAATGCGGGAGCTGTATGCGGTTCCAGGAGAGAAGGGGAATGCAGCCAGTGGACAGAGAGACCCAGCCAGGAGGACTCCCAGGGACCCCCTGGGCCACTGTCCCAACACACAGCTAGGAAGGAGGGAAGGAGCTGAGTCGAGGCCCTGCAGTGGACTGGTGCCCTGTACAGAATGAGAGGGGACCAGGATGCCATGGGAGGGCACCAGGGATCTACCTGCAGGTAAGCCATTCTGGCGGTGACCCTTCTGATGCCCTGTCTAGGCTGTGAGCTGGAGGAAGCCATCTCCCAGTCACACTGCCCTTTGAATTAACCTTTAGACTCAGATGAATGGCGCCATCCACCTGCCACCTAGTGTCCTCACGCAGGTGACAGAAAAGTCAGTGTGGCCCAGAGGAGACAAGGGGCTCTGTTAGTGCTAACTGGTGTCTCAGAGACAAGATACATGGGGCCTTGCTGCCCACTCAAGGCCCAGGAAACATGTGTAACACTGTTCAAGGTGGGCCAGGTGCCTGGGAGCAGGGCTCCATGGATGTCACATCTTTGAGTCCCCTCTCCACCCAGAGAGGCCAGGACTCACTGTCTGTGTTACAGAGGGAGACAGGGACCTGTCCCAGCCACCTAGCCAGAGAGGGAAGGAAGCTCTAGAATGTCAACCATTCAAGACAAAAAACAAAAACAGGCAAGATCACGTGCCTGCCTGGTACTCACCGCGCTGCCCCCCTCGGGCATTTGTCAATTTGTGTTTCTCCTCATGGATCCCTCCCACTCCCTGATCCCCAGCCTCACCCAGTAACTAACTGTGCACTCTGTTCCCTCCTACATTCAGGAACTCTCTTCTGATGTTGTCCACACAGGACCACCTGGGAGTCTGCAGTGCTCAGGGGTGGGAGAGAAAGAGATTGGAGCTGAGGACGTCCTGGTGCCAACTGTCTGGGAAAGCAGGGTGGAGGCAGAGAAGACATCATCCCATGAGGCCAATGGACGAATTTTCTCTTGGTTGCGTCCTTTCAAATTATTTGACTTAGAGTAGGAAATGCCTGAAAGTCACCGCACTTAAGCGATCAGCTCCATGGACTTGTCGTCATCTGTCTCCACAAACCCTTCATGAATATGAATGGTGCACATCAGTCTAGCGTCCAGAGTTTTCCACAGTCTACCTGTTGAAGGTGTATACCTCAACTGTATGTGTAGGTACACATCCACATGTGTGTGCACACCCCAACTGTGTGTACAAGTACACATGCACATGTGTGCATGCCCCAACTGTGTGTGTAGGTACACATGCACATGTGTGTGCACACCCCAACTGTGTGTACAAGTACACATGCACATGTGTGCATGCCCCAACTGTGTGTGTAGGGACACATGCACGTGTGTGTGCATGCCCTGACTATGTGTACAAGTGCACATACACACATGTGTGCATGCCCCACCTGTGTGTGTAGGTGCACATATAAATGTGTGTACATCTGTGTAAAGGCTGCATGGCAATCCTGGCTGTTTTTCCTGAAATGCAATCTACCTTGTTTTGTTTGTTTGGAGCTCATTATTTATGTACATGCGTGTGTGTCTGCTTGTCTGTATGTGCATGTAGGTGCCCTCAGAGGACAGAAGAGGGCATCAGATCCTTTCTCTCCGACTGGAGCTAGAGGCTGTTGTGAACCTTCGTATGGGTGCTGAGCACTGAACCCAGGTCTTCTGCAAGAGTAACACGCACTCCTAACCACTAAACTCTCTCTCCAGTCCCCATCTTGTTTTTTGAGACGGGCTCTCTCATTGGCCTGAGGCTCACCCATTAGGCTGGGTTGGCTAGCCAGTAAGCGCTAGGGATCTGACTGCCTCACATCCCCAGCACTGGAACTGTAAGCATGTACTACCTCTCTCTCTCTCTCTCTCTCTCTCTCTCTCTCTCTCTCTCTCTCTCTCTCTCTTTCTCTCCCCCCCCCCGCCCCTGTGTGTGTGTGTGTGTGTGTGTGTGTGTGTGTGTGTGTGTGTGTGTATGTGTGTGTGTGTTCTGGAAATCAAATTCATGATTACATGACAGGCATTTACTTCTCATATATCTGAAATACAGTACAGACAGGAGACACCAAGGGTTGCCAGGGCTACTGGACTCCAGAGCTGATGTTCCTGGCTTGTGGGTGGCTGCCATCTCTTGGTGTCTTTGTGTCACCTCTAGGTACCTGGTTGTGTCAATGCCTCTTTCTCTAAAGATGCTGTCCCAGGGCATCAGCACCCTACTCACTCCAAGGTGACCTCATGCATCTGGGTTCATGACACATAGTGACCTTGTATCTGAAGACAATCACATCGTAGGTACTAAGAGTTAAGGATTGAGAGAGAACACAGTGGTACAGTCAGTGCCTAGATCCAATCTAGACTGGCCCGTCTGCTCCTCTTGCCTCTTGGTCCCTGTCTAGGTTCACTGTCAAGCTCCTGTGATGATAAAAGGCTTTATTTTTTTTTTAAAGATTTATTTATTTATTATGTATACAATGTTCTGCCTGCATGTATGCCTGCAGTCCAGAAGAGGGCACCAGATCTCATTATAGATGGTTGTGAGCCACCATGTGGTTGCTGGGAATTGAACACAGAACCTTTGGAAGAGCAGCCAGTGCTCTTAACCTCTGAGCCATCTCTCCAGCCCCTATTTTTTTTTTATTTATTTTTATTTTTTTGGTTTTTCGAGACAGGGTTTCTCTGTGTAGCTTTGCGCCTTTCCTGGAACTTGCTTGGAAGCCCAGGCTGGCCTCGAACTCACAGAGATCCGCCTGGCTCTGCTTCCCGGGTGCTGGGATTAAAGGCGTGCGCCACCACCGCCCGGCTGATAAAAGGCTTTAGACACACAGCCCCAACCCAGGTCTTCCAGGCTCAAGGGCCAGCAGAGGAGAAAGCCATCCCTTACTACATAACCCATAATCCTCCCTTCCGGGCTGCAGAGTCACACTGAGGCCAACATTCTAACAAGAGGCCACACTTGAATTGGTCCAGCCAAGTCCTGTGAGGCCCTGGAACAGAGCACAGGGTGAATCCACCAGCCCAGTTCCCCCGAGGATCTCAACAGAGCCAGAGTGCAGCAAATGTCTGCCACAGACAAGGGAGCACTTGAGCATGTGACTTTGGCCAGCCTGCAGCCAGCATCCACTGAGGTGGGGACAAGAGGAGTTTGTAGAAGTTCTAGGTCAACCTCCTAAAGCCAACGGCACTCCTTACAGGATGGGGGCTGCCATCTGGGTCTCTTGAATCACATTCCCATTCAGAGAACAGCATGCTCAAAACCCAGCCCTGAGATCCTAGGGAAAAATGATATTTAAAGGCACTTATTAAAGATACTCAGAAGGCCGCTCGAATGTCAAACAGCTGTGAGCCATCCCTAATTTGATGATCTATGTGTTAATGAACCCCAGACATGCAGATTAAACTCGCTTTAAATTGCACGTGGTTTTAAAATGTATTTCTTTCCAGCATGTCTGGTGCAGAATGAGGTTAGCAAACACCTGTGAAGCAGGTCCACTGATGTGAGGGTGGGGCCTGAGTCCGTGACGGCTCTAGCTCCAGCTTTGGAGCCTGAGAAGAAGAAGAAGAAAAAGAAGAAGAAAAAGACCTGGGCCAGGTAGAGAGCTCACCTACCATGCACCGAGAACGACCCTCAGCACTTCAGAAGCCGAATATGGTAGCATATGCCTGAAATCCCAACAGGACAAACAAGCCTTTTGGGGTTCAGCAGATTTGCCGTGTTGCCCCACAGGACCCTTGTGACTGGACACCCCTGGCTACAGTGGTCAGACTGCCAACAACATCTGTTACTTCTGCCGCCCACATGTTGCCCGGGAAAGGCAGCGTTGGAACCTTCCGAAGGTGACAGCATGACAGATTGGGGGTCTTGGTCCAGAGGAGATGAGGGGAGGAGATGGTCGCTTCCCTGTCATTTCCCGGCTATTTTTATTTCTTTCTGAACCTTGAAAGACAAGGGTCCTCTCAAAGTCATTCTCTGTGCTGACAGAGTCATGAAGTGTCCTGGATGCTTATCAATGTCCTTGAAGTCTGAGAACCTGGAGTGAGCCACAGGACTGGGGATGGGAGAGGAGAGTTTGGGCTGTGGGTCCAGGAGGGTCGGGGTTGGATACAAGGACTTCAAAAGGAAAAGAATTCGGGCTGGAGACATGGGGAGATTTCAAACATGACAAGCCATGTGACCTCAGCAGCCTTCCCAAGGCTTGGGGTCTCCCATCCATAAAACAGCTATGGTTGTCCCAGCCCTTCCCCTCCACTGAGACTCAGAGGAGAGGCAGGAACCTGCAGCGTATGCTGCTTCACCCGACATGTCCCATCGGATGCCCAAGGACAGATTTGCCCCTGGCGTCCGTAAAAGACCAGAGCACCCATGCTTCTGCTTCCTGTGATTTCCCTACTGTGCCAAAGTGAAGGCCGGGGTAAGATAACTAAATCACTCTCTCCCAGCTGTGCGCACTGGACAGGACTGGCTCCCCTCAGGGTCTTGGTCTCTACTTTTTCCTGGTAGCCATGCTGAGTGTGATGTGAGTAGCAGAACTCTGAAACACCTCCCACTCACGACTGAACACCTCCCACAGTCAGTCTCAGCAAGTAACATCATCATCTGTAAACCACCCCCACCCCCCACCCCCCACCCCCCACCCCCGCAAAAAAAAATCATGTACCCAGTGTCATGCCTGACTCATATCTGTAAGGCCAGCAGCACCCAGGAGCTGGAGGTAGGAGGATCAGGAGTTCAAGGTCATCCTCAGCTGCATAGGGTGTGTGAGGCCAGAATAGGCTACACAAATCACTGTCTCAAAAAAAAAAAAAAAAAAAAAAAAGACAAGAAAAGAAAATGTCCCTGTTATCTTGTAAAATTTGCCCTGGGGTGAGAGGGCCCGTGAGGCTCCTGAGTAGGGCCATAGACCTTGCTCTGGTTCTCCCAGGAGTTAGGCCTGGAGGTACCAGGTGGCAGCTGCCAGGATTTTCCGGTGCTATGGGTACTGTGTGCACTGAGGGTGTGGATGCTTGTCGCTGCTCTGGAAGGACCTGGGTGCTGGCTCACAGGGACTGGGTCTGTCACCTGAGGCCCCCAGCCTGCAAGTGACAAAGCCCAGATCTGAAGCAGGTTTCCAGAGGTGGGAAACTGAATTTAAGTCAAGAAGCCTGTTGTCTCCTGCATCTCTCTGGGTGCTGACTTCCTCCAGATCAGTGGTTCTCAACTTTCCTAATTCTGCAACCCTTTAATACAGTTCCTCATGTTGTGGTGACCCCCAACCAAAAAACTATTCCCTTGTTATTTGTAACTGTAATTTTGATACTGTTATGAATTGTAACATAAATATCTAATATGCAAGATACCTGATATGCGACCCTGTGAAAGGGTCGTTCAACCTCCCAAGAGGTCTCGACCTACAGGTTGAGAACCGTTGCTTCGGGTGCCGTGGAGGGATGCTCTGGGCTGGTTCTCTGCTGCTGCCTCCCTGTCCCTGGATTGTGTGGGTGAGCCCCCTTCCACCTATGAGATGCTCAGACCCGCCACCCCACTCCTTGACCAAAGCTGGAGAGCAGATGGCTGAAGATCTTATTAAAGGGGACTGAGGCCACTTCTGATGCCACTGGCACAGTGGAGGCTGCTGGGGAGTTGACAAGCAGGACTCAGTCACCTGCTGCCACCTGCTGGGGATAGAGGCATCGAGGCTGTGCCTCTCCCTCCAACAGCAGTCAAGAGCCTAGTCACTCAGAAGCTGTCTGGCTTGGTTTTGTCTGTCCGTCCAGCAGGTGCAGTCACTAGAGTGGGCTGACCTTGCCACCCTGGTCACTAGATCCCAGGCACAGATCTGCACCTGCCTTTTCACGGTAACTCATTCTGTACCTACTAGCTCAGTCGCTGGCATGGCTCTGGGGAACAGCTTCTGAAGGGGGCAGAAAGGAGTGGGCTGGATTGTTCTCCACCCTGTTTGCCTCTGGGGAACCTGGAACCGGCTGGTGTTGGAGAGACTGCTCTTCACAAATGCAAACGAAACAGTGTCCTGCTTGCCTCTTGGAGAATTCTCCCCAAAGCTGGACCCTCCAGACAGGCGTATGGCTGGGTCTTCCCGGTGGCTTCACTGGCTCCTGGGCTGGGGCCTCGGCCCCTTATTGCGAAGTATGTAACTCAAGCGTTTAAGGACAGACATTGAACAGGGCTAAGCTGAGGCCTCATCATGCTGAGGAACCCTGAACTAGTTACAGCCACAAGGTCAAGGAACTCGCCTGAGGCTGCAGAGTCAACAGGTGCGGGCTGAGGTTCTGCCCCCAACACTGCAGGAGTCTGTCCCTCTGCATGCTGTGGGCACCTGCTCTTCCCTGCTTGTCCTCTCCATCCATCCTGCCCACCTGTTCCTAGGAGCGCCCTCTCCACTCCCCTATGTTCCAAGACCTCCCCATGTTCCTTCTCTCCATCCTGGTGGAGGTCCTCTTCCTTCAGGGATCCCACCTTCACATCCCCCTCCTTGAAGCAACTTGTCACAGGGGGAGGCCAGGCCTCTGTCACCTTGCATCCTGTGCTTTGCTTGTGTGTGGTAAAAGCTCCTGCTTCTTCAGGCCCACGCCAGTCCAAGCCACTCTCATGGCCGACTTGGTGTCTCATACTGTCGGCAAGGCCCCTGTCTCAACCATCAACCCATTTCTGTCCCTGGCTCTTTGTATCTTCTGTTCTCTTGGCCCTGGTCATTTGCTCAGGAGTGTCATAGCCGAAGGCCTCGGTCACAGTATACTCCAGAAGGTGTCCCCACCATGCTTCCTTCCCTCACCGTTCACAGGGCTTGTGTCCTGTCACAGCTATCTCCTCACATTCTAGCTTCGGCTCTGACTCCGTCTCCGACATACGACCCACAGGGCAGGGACTTGTCTTCCTCATCCACTGCGCTGCTCCCAACTCCCAGTGAGCACTCAATAAATGTGTGGTGAATTAATGAATAAGTCAACTAATCAACTGAGCAATCAATCATGAAGTTGACCTTTTTTTTTTTTAAAGAGGTTCTGAGTCCAGAGTTGCCACAGAAAGCCAGTATCAGTATTCCACAAGGGAACTCGCTGCATCGCTTAGTCATGTGATTAGTCAACAAACATTCACAGGGCTTGATCATATACCTCACTCGATGATGCAGGTGGATGTCCACCTTGTCCCCTGGGGCTGATGTCCTAAAGAGATGTTGGCAGCAGTGGATAAAGAGTGGTTGTCCCCCCAGGCTCCACGCAGACGAGTGTGTCTGCCAGCACCGCCCTGTGCACTCTTCCCCAGGTGTGGCAGTTGGTACTAATTGTCAACTTGGCAGAAGCTAGACTCTCCTGAGAGATGGGCCTCTGGGCATGTCTGCGGGGGTTTATCTTGACTGTGTTAATTGAGGTGGGACGACCCATCCGCTGTGGGCGGCACCATTCCCTAGGCAGGAGATTCTGCACCCTACAAGGGAAGGAAAGAGAGCTGAGCCGCAGTCCTTGTTCACCTGTTTTTCTCTCTCCCTCTGATCAGGGACCAGTGTGACCAGCTGCTTCAAGCTCCTGCTGCCTCGACTTCCCCACCCTGATGGGCTGTGCCTTGAACAGGGAGCTGAAGTAAGTAAAGCCCTTTCTCCTTCGCTTCTGTCTGAGTTCTGTTTTGTTTGGGTTTGGAGTTGGTTGTTTGAGACAGGGCCTCACTAGGTAACACTGGCTGACCTAGAACTCTCTCTGTAGACCCACAGAAAACCACCTACCTCTGCCTCCCAAGTGCTGGGACTAAAGATGCGCTCCACCGTCAGAGTATTTTATCACAACAACAGGAAAAGAAACAAAGACCCTAGGTTAAGGGGACCCACTCATTCATTCATTCATTCATTCATTCATTCATTCATTAACTCACTCATTCATTAACTCTTTAACCTTTGCTCACTGTGGTGTGGAAAAGCAGTTAGCCCTCTGGACCTGGGCTCAGATCCTGCCTCTGACACTGAGGACATCATGACTGTCAGCCATCTGTCTGGGTCTCTGTCTGCCCACCTGCAGTTGGGGACAACAGTTTTGTCTCACTTGTGGGGTCGCTCTGAGGAAAAGGCGTCAAAACGAACTTACCGTGGTGCTTGGTACCCACCATGAGAGTTGGTCACTGTTGTCAAGATGTCTACAAGCTGCCCAGCTGAGTCCTAGGGTGCATACGGGATCCAGACACTGCCCACTCCCAGACATACACAGAACCACAGGGCAAGGGACAAGTGTCACCGGACAGAAATGAGGAGAGCCTCAGGGAACAATGGGCTTTCAACTCACCCTAGGACCACAGCTGGACCCCAAAGTACCCATACCTGCTAATCCAGGCCTTATTTCTGTATATATACATATATGTGTATAGATATACACATTATATATACATAGATATAGATTACACATTCAAACATATATGTATATATACATTACACACACACACACACACACACACACACACACACACATCAAGCATAAGTGGGGATGCAGGCCTGGGTGGTAGTTGGCCTCTCCCCATTCCCCTCTGACTCTGAGTTTTCTGAAAGGAATCAGTCACCGGCTCTCAGGGAAGGAGGGGACAGAGAGCAGAGGCTGCAGTCAGGAGCACAGACCCCCCTTGCCCAGCTGGCAGACCCCAGAGAGATGCCAAGCTCTCTTCAGCCCAGAGCCTGGGCCCCATAGGGGCTGGGCCTTCAAATGAGAGGCACCAGCCAGTCTCCCCTCCCCTCTGTGGTTCCCCGCCCATTTCAGATGCCAATCAACTCCCCAGTACAAATGGGGAAACTGAACCTCAGGAGGCCCAGGGGTGGGGTCTTGCCAAGATCACAGGTGGGACCTGTGCTGCAGTCCCCTGGGCCACCCTGGTAGTCTCCCCAGAAGACTCAGCCCCCCACCCCACCCCAGCCCAGCCTAACCAGAGCCTTGACTCTGCTGCCCTCTAGTGGCTACATCAGGTCCATTTGCAGATCTTTAGCTGAATCTGGAACAAGTTCAACAGGAAGGAGGCTGAGCCCAGCGGTATTAACACGGAAAAAAGGTCACTTTCCCCAACACAAACTGAAGAGAGGCCTCAGGGAAAGCCTTGGGGCCTGGGGAGTGCAGGGTGGGAAGGCGTGCAAGAGCCTTAGTCAGACACTTGGGCTCTGGCTGAGCTCAGTGAGGCTGACTACAAAGGGCCCACACCCTCTGGCTTCTCCCAAAGTGCAAGGCAGTGTCTCCTTCCTTACATCCACCTGCCATGCTCCTGTCCTGACCCACAGAACACAGCAGCTGCAACGTCACATAGGTCGTAAGAGAGCATGCACCACTGCCTTGGCCTTCTAGAACAGCCGCTAAGCTCAGCTGCCCATCACCTGTTCTAAATACCACAGGTACAGTGCTCCATCCAGGTGGCCTCAGCTGGAGCCCAGAGCTAACAAGATGGAAAGCCTCCTGTGTTGGGGGATATTCAGTTACACTGTGAACCCCGAGTTTACATTTGTGTTAATTAAATAAAATTAACCTTGGGTCAGGAGGCTGAGTTAGCAACTAGTTGACAGAAAGTAGTTATAGAGCACCAGAGGGCATCTGGAAGAGAGAGAGAGAGAGAGAGAGAGAGAGAGAGAGAGAGAGAGAGAGAGAGAGGGAGGGAGGGAGGGAGGGAGGGAGAGGCACCAGAAGGAGGAGGGAGGGGTTTGGAGTGACAGTTTTGTTTTTGTTTGTTTGGCTGAGCAGAAGGATGCTGGTTGGGGGGAGATGTCAGCAGGGGAGAAGGTTAGCTAGTTGCTGGTCAACCTTTCTAAGTTAGCTTTTCACCCCAGCCTTTGAATCTCGAGTCTTATTTATAAATAGAACGATAGAGATTTAGCTAAAGCCACCTTTAACAGCAGCGGCAGAGCCAGTGCCTACAGGAACAGAATTCCCACCAGGCTGCAGCCTGAGTGGCTGGCTAGGCATGAGACGCCACAGTGATGGAAGTCACTTTGGGCCACTGATTTTGGACTAGCTAATTATGAGAAACAAGTAACTCAAATAGGGTCTACCCCTCAGTGTCTGTGTGACGTTGGGCTGGTCACTTAGCCTCTCTGAGTGTTAGTTTCTGTACAGGTAGGCATTCTTAGCTAGAGTAACTGCAGGATTGAGTGAGGGATGGATGGTATGTGACATACTGACTACGCAGACCCGGTAGCAGCTGGTACGAGCTAAACAATGAGCAGCTCTGGGCAGTGTGTGATCTCTGTGCACTTCACCTCCCTTAACTATGAAGGTCTCATCTGGGGTCAGGACTCAGCTTTACAGGTAGAGTGGCAGCTAAAAAACAAAACAAAAAGAAAAAAGAAAAAAATCTCCCAAATCACAGTGTAAGAAACTGAGATGTGGAGAAAATAGGTGATTTATTGGGTGGCAAAAGAGCTAGGATCCAAAGCCTGTGATAGAGAAAGCATACAATAAAGGCTAGCTCATCATCTTCACCACCACCTCCATCATCATCACCTTCCTCTCCATCATCTCCCCCATCCCCACCTTTGCCATCACCATCATCACCACAAAAAGCAGCATCTTCACCATTATCATCAACATCTCCACCATCAACACACCATCAACACACCATCACCATCATCACACCATCACCATCATCACCACCATCACCACCATCACCACACCATCATCACACCATCACCACCATCACCACACCATCATCACACCATCACCATCATTACACCATCACCATCATCACCACCATCACCACCATCACCACACCATCATCACACCATCACCATCATCACCACCATCACCATCTTCACTACCATCACCACCATCACCACCAACACCACAAAGAGCAGCATCTTCACCATTATCATCAACATCTCCATCATCACCACACCATCATCACACCATCACCATCATGACCACCATCACCATCATCACCACAAAGAGCAGCATCTTCACCACTGTCATCAACATCTCCACCATCATCACACCATCATCACCACCATCACCATCATCACCACAAAGAGCAGCATCTCCACCATTGTCATCAACATCTCCACCATCATCACACCATCATCACCATCACCATCATCAGTATCACTTGCACTATCATGATCATCAATATCACTACCCTCATCTCCACCATCACCATCATTATCTCCAACACCAGCAACACCAATACCATCTCCATCATCTTCACTATCATCAACACCAGTATTGCACTATCACCACCATCAACTTTATCTCCATCATCACCACCATCTCCGTCAACATTACCACCATCACCATAATCTTCACCATCGTTTCATCAATGTTAACACCACCAGCAGCAATAGCACATCATCACCATATCCATCATTACCATCATCACCATCATCTCCACCATCAATACCACTGTCATCATCATTACATCCATCATTGCCATCATCATCATCTCCACCAATCACCATTATCATCATCACCATATCCATCATTGCCATCATCACCATCATCTCCACCATCATTATCATCATCACCATATCCATCATTACCATCACCATCATCTCCACCATCATCACCATTATCATCATCACCATATCCATCCCATCATTGCCATCATCACCATCATCTCCACCATCATTATCATCACCATATCCATCATTACCATCACCATCATCTCCGCCATCATCATCATTACCATCATCACCATTATCATCATCATTACCATATCCATCATGACCATCATCACCATCATCTCCACCATCATCACTATTATCATCACCATCATTATTGCATGGGGTGGTGCACATATGTCAAATCTGAAGTGTTGAGGTCAGAGATTGACTGGTAAGAGCTGGTCCTCTCCTTTTACCATGTGGGTCCCAGAGATTGAATTGATCACCAGGTTTGGTGGCAAGCATCTTTACCAGCTGAGCCACCTTATTAGTCCTAAAATTTCCATTTTAACTGATAGGTGACACTTGAGAAAATTTTGAAGGAAGTAGTGGGTGGTCCTAGCACGTGTGAGGGTAGATAATACCTGTGCAAAGGTCCTGGGGCAGGAAAGAGCCACCACCATCCACGATAGCAAGAGGCAGGGTGATGGAAACAAGATGAACTAGGGACAGGGTATTGTAAGGACATTGCCTTTCCTCTGGGGGCGCTGAAGTGCCAGGCAGAATCTGGTTCAGGCTCCTCCTGGCTGCAACTTATGAATAGAGTTGGAGGAGGAGGGAGGAGGCAGGAAACCACAGAGCAGGCCACTCAGCAATCCAGGGCTGTCGGGATGGGGCTCAGAACAGGGATTCCAGGGAAGGCAAGCAAAGCACTCCCACCTCCCACCTCTTGTCTCATTTTACCTCAGAGTTAGCTGAGGCTGGGAACCCAGCTCCTTGGGGGAGCCACCAGTGGTATCTAGAAGCTTCCAGAGAGGAGCCAGGGGCCCAGGTTGAGGGCAGCTAAGGAGAAACAATCTTGCCTAGAACCCCATAAAATGAGCCAGAGCATGAACTGGTGGTCTGTTAACAGCCTGGAGCCCCCAGCAGCCTGTCTGGGCAGTTTATAAGTTCATAAAAACACCGTGGTCACAGCCATAGAGATGGCCTCCTTCAGCTGAAGATGAATGGGCTTGCCTGGGACAGAGACTCCAGCTGTGGGGATCCCCTGAGCTGGGGCATCATTTGGTCAACTGTGATTGGCCCCTTCCTCTCTCACCCCTGGACTGGGCCCCAGGCTGCACAGCAGCCTCAGAGCTCTGTCCCCACCTCCCTTACTCTCCTAAACATGACAAGGGAAGGAGATGTGCAGCTTTTTACAGCCCAGTGTCCCCATGAGGTTGAATCACAGTTCCATCTTACTCACTGATGGGCCAACTAAAGCCACAGCCCTCAAAGATCCGGTCTCAGGTCACCTGAGAGGTGAGATTCAAACCCAGGAGAGATGGCCAAGCTGGTGCCATCCAAAGCCACAAAGCATCCACACACATGCTTGGTATGCATGCCTGCTTATGTGGACAGATAGATGATCAGGCTGGCACTGATGTGGGGATGCCAGTGCCCCCCTGACTAGTCCCTGGCATGAGTCAATATGTGGGTTACAGGAACGTCCTGGAGCTGGAGCTCAGGGTACTGCCTGTGGCCCTCCCTCCAGCCTCTCTCTGCTACTGCTGAGTGACTTTTCACACATCTTATCATTACCAACAGTGTCACACCAGGCTCACATCCAAACATTTCATAAATTGTATGTTCCTTTTCCTGCCATGGTCCCATGAGTGGCCGGGAGAAGCCTGACACCCCAGTAGCTCACCAAGCCGCACATAATCCCATAAACATTGGGGTTTTAGAGGAAAGTGTGGAAGTTCATCAGTCCAGCTCTTTGTGATGTAAAAGAAGAAACTGAGGCCTGCTTCTCGGCACCGCAGACTTGGTACTGGAAAAAGTACCCTTAGAGCATGCTCACCCGGCCAGGCCATAGTCATGTCTTGGTTGGTAAAAACGACTGTGCCCAGGTCCCCTCAGCAGGTGACACTGGGATCAAGATCTGGATTCAAATCCCACCACCTCTGCCCAGCTCTGGCCCCTTGCACGAGTTACGTGTCAACCTCAGCCTCTCCTCTGTGGGTGTGGTGATGACACCAAATGCCTTCTTAGCAGGATTTTGACTTCCAGGAACCAGAAACCCGGCTCAATCAGAAACCCAGCAAAAGGAACCATGAAGCAGGCGTGGTGAGGTCTGGTTGGGCAAGGGCTAACTATACAGCCCTAATGCCAAGAATCCTCTGCTTCCTCCATGATCTCTACCCTGCCCTAGAGCGGCTGGATTTGCTGCTCTTCTATGGCTATGACAAAATACTTGACAAGAAGGAGTTTAAGGGGAAAAAGGTTTGTCCTGTTCACAAGTCAAGGACGCACATCCCGTTATACCAGTGAAGGCAATGGTGGCAGGAGGAGGAGGCCAGCCGCACACTGCATCTGCAACCAGAAAGCAGGTGGTGACTAGGAAAAAGAGCCACCTTCCCAAACAACATCGCCAGCTGGGGACAAAGTGTTCAAATGCCGTGGGGTGGGGGTGTTTCACACCCAAACCACAAACAGACAACCGCTGGTGCCATTATGGGCTAGCCATTGGCCATTCTGGGGCCAGAGGCACCCTCGTTCGCACCCTGCAGGAATGGAGGGTGCTTGTGTGCACACATAGTTAACATCTGACCGTCCCAAAATGGGCTCTGTCATCCACACAGGCACAGGCATGAGTGTCTGTTCCACAGTGTAACTAACTAAAGGTAGCTTCTGGGAGAGGGGATGTGTGTTGGTTTGAAGAAGAATGGCCCCCATAGGTTCATATATTTTAATGTTTGGTCCTTCTCCAGCACTGTGCTGACAATGGACTAGACCTCTGAAACTCTAAGCGAGCTCCAATTAAATGTTTTCCTTTATAAGAGTTGCTGTGGTCATGGTGTCTCTTCACAGCAATGACTAGGACAGAAATTGGCTGTCATCAGAGAGGCTTCACCCAGCAACAGATGGAAACAGAAACAGATATTAGGTAGAACTTGGAGAATTCTGCAGAAGAGGAGGAGGAAGGGTTGTAGGACGCAGTGATGTCAAGGGCACCACAAGAAAACCCACAGAACCAACTAACCTGGACTCTTGGGGCTCACAGAGACTAAACAGACAACCAGGAAGCCTGTATGGGACTGACTTAGGTGCTCTGCATATTTGTTATAGTTGTATAACTTGGTCTTCCTGTGAGACTCCTAAGTAGGAACAAGGGCTGTCTCTGCTGCCTGCTTTGGGGACTCATTCTCCTACCAAATTGCCTCATCCAACCTTAATAGGAGGTGACTAGTCTCATTGCAACTTGATATACTATGGCTGGCTGATATCCATGGGATGCCCACCTGTATCTGAAGAGAAACAGTGGAGGAGTGGATGGGGTAGGGAGATAGGAGAGGTGGGGAGAGAAACTGGGAAGAGGGGAGGGGGGGGAAACTCTGGTTGGAAGATAAAAACAAAAAAATAAAAAGGACAGAAATTGGTACCAAGGAGCAGGATATTGTTGTGACAGACTTGACCATGTTATTTGATGGCTGAATGTGGACTTTGGATTAGGAAAGCAGTCAAATGCTTTAGTCAGGGCTTAATGGGCCAGCATGGAAGACAGCAGTACAGAGGCCAATGTAGATTATGAAGATCCAGCTCAAGTTTCAGAGAAGAATACTATCAAATGACCTAGAGACCATTCTTGTGATATTTTGGCAAGAATGTTGTTACTTTTTGTCCTTGTCCAATTAAAAAGAAAATCTGCCTGAGGCTAAATTGAAGAGTTTTGGATTAATGGCGTTGGCAGAGGAGATTTCAAAACCACCTAGTATTGACTGTGTTGTTTGGTTATTAGTGGCCACTCTTACACAGATATATAACTGAAAGGAACAAGCTGAGAAAGGAAAAATACAAAATGTACAGTTTGAGGAGAAAAGGAGCACCAGGAAGTATAATAGAGCTAAGTCCTGTGTTCAAGGAGATAAAAAGTTAAAAGAAAAGCCTGATGCCAAATGAAATAAAGGCAGTGGTGACCTCAGGGCAAGACTCCAGCCAGTTAAGTTTCCAACTTGTGAAAAGGAACTAAAGAAAAGCTTAAGAGGTAAAGGAAAGAATCAACAACAGAACAGAAACCCAGTGCAGATGTAAGTGATCAAGGGGCCATGTCCCAGCCCCAATGAGCAACAGAACTTGGCAACTTTGGACACGTGGTTCTGGCTTTAGAGTCGAGGGTAGAAGAAAGAGGTTATGGAATCCCCCTCTGTGGCTTTCCTTAGCCACAGAAGCCAGGCATGTGTCAGGGGTGTCCCTGCATGGAGACCTAGAGAGGACACTTGATGAAGATATGAAGGTGAAGCCTGGATTGCCTTGGAGACCTCATTTGCCATTATGTGTTGGAAGTATATGATCTGCTTTTTGATTTTGCTTTTACAGGGGATTACAGTTAAGAGAGTCCTTTGAGTCTCCAAAGAGACTTTGAACTTTGGACTTTTAAACATTGTTGAGACTGTGATAGACTATGGGGACTTTTGAAGTTGGACTGAAAGTATTTTTGCATTATGATATGGCTACAAGCCTATGGAGCCAGGGAGTGGAATGAGGAGGTTTAAATAAGAATGGCCCCCACGGGCTCATGTATTTGAATGCTTCATCACCAGGGCGTAGTGCTATTTGACAGTGATTAGGAGGTGTGGCATTGTTGAAGTGGGCGTGGCCTTGTTGGAAGAAGTGTGTCACTGAGTGTGGGCTTTGGAGTTTCAGAAACTCAAGCCAGGCCCAGTGTGCCTCTCTTCCTGTTGCCTGTGGATCTGTAAAGCTCTCAACTCCTTCTCCAGCACCATGTCCTCCTGCCTGCCACCCTGCTTCCCGCCATGACAATAATGGACTGAACCTCTGAAATTTATGCCAGCCCCAGTTAAATGCTTTCCTTTATAAGAGTTGCCGTGGTCATGGTATCTCTTCACAGCAACAGAACACTAAGATAGGATGGGAGGGGGAAGGAGGTGGAGGGGCTGGACCCCTGTCAGAGCTCTGTGTAATTCAGGGAGACTCTTTGGTGCAGCATCCAAAGGGGTCTGCAGTCTATGGAGCTCAGGGCCACCAGGGCAAAGACCATTCCTGAGGTTCAGCAGAAATCTTCTGGATTGGGGCTAGAGTATAGGTATAGCATGCCTCCTTAGGGATTATGTTAAATTTTAGTTCATCTTCAGTTATGAAAAGCTGATACATTCTCACATTCTTACAGTAGGTGAGGTAGAGGCAAGAATATGAGAAGTCCATAGCCTATTTCAGCTACATGGTAAGCTAGAGGCCAACCTGGGCTACATAAAACCCTGTCTCAAAAAAGAGAAAGAAAAAACAGGGACTTAAAAGCAGTTAAGAGCATGGACTGCTCTTGCAGAGGACCTGGGTTCAGGTCCCAGCACCCCGATGGCAGCTCACACAGATTTGTAATCCCATTTTCAGGGGATCTGACTCCTCTCCTGACATCCACAGACCAGACATACACACATTCAGGCAAAACACCCATACACATAAAATGAAATAAATAAATCTTAAAAAATGTTTTTAATGACAAAATAAAAACAAGGTGAGCAGGTGTCTTGGTTTCCTTGTGCTGTTTTGTTGTGAAACAACAGCAACTGACCAAGGGCAGCTTGGGGAGGAGAGAGTTTATGCTTCCAGGTCATAGTCCATCATTGTGCTGGCGAGTTTTATGTCAACTTGACATAAGCAATATCAGTCAGTGCCTGTGTGCACACAGGCAGCTCTAACTGGACTCAGCTTTATCGAAAACAAAAAATGGAGGACATGAAGTTGGGAGGGAGATGGGTAAGAGGTTCTAGGGAACTGGAGGGAGGTGGTGGTAGAGGAATATGATCAAAATACATTGTATAAATGTACATAATATTCAAAAAATAAATAAAAAACAGTAAGAACAAACTAACAACAATAAAAACCCAACCCTGTTGCTGGGTGTGAATGTGTGTGTGTGTGTGTGTGTGTGTGTGTGTGTGTGTATGTGTTTCTTCACACATGTGCAAGTGGTCTTGCACCATTGTGACTGGGGCAGAGGGACAGAGGACAACCTCGGGTGTTGTTGCTGAGGTGCCATCCTTCTCAGGGTTTTTTGAGACAGAATCTTCCATTGGCCTGGAGCCCACAGAGCTGGCGAGGCTGGCCAGCCAGTGAGCCTCAGGGATCTGCCTGTCTCCAGCTTCCCAGCACTGGCATTACAAGCGTGGGTTACCATGACCAGCTTTCCCGTGGATTCTGGGACTTAAACACAGGTCTCTGCTTGGAAGGCAAGCCCTTAACTGACTGCATCATCTCTCCTAGCCCAGCTGCTGTCATGATCAGAATCAAAGTGTATTTATCAATTAGCTGAGAGATAATTAAAATTACATGGTGCTGAGCCTCCTTCCTGGAATTCGATGTATCGAATCCTGCTCTTTCTTCTCCTTTGTTTTGTATTAGTTTTGTTAATTAAAATATTTCTTGAAATAGAGCACATGTATAGAAAAGTCACAACTCATTTGGAGTTGATATGATGGATTTCCACCATGTGAAACAGCTACCCCCACTGAAAGCCAGACATGACCTGAAGCCTGGAAGCCCCCGTCACACTCAGAAGGGTCACTGTTCTGTTTCTACTGTCCTTAGTATTGTCTGCGTTTAATCACTGTTATTGTTGTTTGGCACAGAGTCTTCTATAGCCCAGGCTAGCCTCAAACTCACTAAGTAGTGGAGGACGACCTTGAACTCCAGATCCTCCTGTCTCCATATCCCCAGTACTGGGAGGTCAGACAGACATCATCATCCCTGGTTTCTGCAACACTGGGGATTGAACCCAGTGCTTTGAGCATACTAGACAAGCACTCTTAAGACTTGCATTGTCTGGCTATAGACAGGAGGCATGTCCTCTGCCACTGGACCCCATCCCCTGAGCTCTGTCGTTTAGTCCAGCTGTAGATGTCCTGGGATCTGGCTGTCTGTAGCTGGAGTTTTTCTGGTCCTGCCTGGCCCACGGTCAGGACAAATCTCTCTCACCTGCCAGTCCCACAGCTGCTCAGACCCAACCAAGTAAACACACAGAGACTTATATTGCTCACAAACTGTATGGCTGCAGCAGGCTTCTTGTTATCTAGTTCTTATATCTTTAGGCTAATTTTTTTTTTTTTTTTTTGGTTTTTCGAGACAGGGTTTCCCTGTGTAGCTTTGCGCCTTTCCTGGAACTCACTTGGTAGCCCAAGCTGGCCTCGAACTCACAGAGATCCGCCTGGCTCTGCCTCCCAAGTGCTGGGATTAAAGGCGTGCGCCACCACCGCCCGGCTTAGTTCTTATATCTTAAATTAAACCCATTTCTATTAATCTATACCTTGCCACATGGCTCGTAGCTCTCCAGCATCTTCACATATTGCTTGTCATGGTGGCGGCTGGCAGCGTCTCCTGACTCCGCCTTCCTGTTCCCAGAATTCTCTTCTCTGCTTGTCCCACCTATACTTCCTGCCTGGCTACTGGCCAATCAGCATTTTATTTATACAGAGCGATATCCACAGCAGCTGTCAGTGCACCATGCAGCATGAGTTGCCCATGCTCTGCAGGCAGTGGCCCTTCATCCATCTTCATGGCTTCAACATGCTGACAGCATCATAGTGCATCTGGGCATTTTCCCTCTAATGGATGTTTGGGTTATTGGGAATAGTGAATGGCATTGGGGATGCTGCTGACAATTTAAAACAGGTCTTAATAACAGCAACAAATGACAGTATCAGGAACAGATCGACCTAATCCACATCTGCTGCTCACATTGGTTGACTCCCTAAAGTCTGCTCACCTCATCATATAGGGCACCAGGGACAAAGAGATCATGCCACCCAAGCCTAGCCTGGTAAGTCAATGAGTTTATTGGGGTTACTTATAAAAGCATGAGTGACCCCTAAACAACCACATCACTAAAGGGTCTAACTCCAATGTGGATGACAGTCCCATAGATGCATAGACGGGGTTCCCACTTCATCAACTCTCCACCCTCTACACACCTCCTGCGCCGAGGCAGAATTGCATACAGCTGAGAGAGCTATGTGCCCCTAGTCCTTCCATGGGGGACTGTCAACAGGCCTGATCTTACTGAAGGTCTCCATTGGGTAGCCATGTTGTGATGATTAGGATGATAATGGCTGGCATGCCCAACAGGACAGTCTCCTGTGGCCCTGGGTCATAGGTGTGTCTGTGAGCTGAGACGAATGCCATCAAACAGCTTTCCGAAGGCTGGCTATTCCTTCCCTCTGCCCGTGAGTGGCTACTTTACTTCCTACTTTGACAAATGCCTAATGGAAACATAGTCCCCTCTCTCTGTTGTGTTCATCCATCATGCATGTGCAGGTATGTGCAGGGGTGCTCACCTATGCCTGACCATGTGGAGGTCAGGGGTCAACAACATGTTCCTTCCTCCACTGCTCTATGCTTTATTTGGGGGAGGGGGCAGGGTGTAGTTGTGTGAGTGAGAAATGTGACCCGGGGCTCATGTATTTGGGGAGCTAGGATCCTTTAAGGGGGGGAACTGCCGGAGGAAGTAAATCACGGCAGCAGCGGGCTTTGAGGGTTCACAGCCCCACCCCAATTCCAGCTTCCTCTCTCTGCTTTCAGCCTGTGGTTGGAGATATGATCTCTCAGCTTCCTGCTCCAGCTGCCTGCTGCCATGCAGCCCCCGCCCCTCTCCTCTGCCATTGTGGGTTCTCCCTCTGGAACCATGAACTAAAATAAACTCTTTCTACTATATGTCACTTTAGGTCATGGTGTCTTCTCTCAGCAACAGAAGAGTAACCAACAGACTGGGTCTCTCTCTGAAAAGGGAGCTTGCTGTTTTAGAGGACTGACTGGCCATTGAGGCCCCAAGATCCACCTGTCTCTGCCCCTGCAAAGCCTACAGACACGTGCCACCCTGTCTGGCTTTTACTTGGGTGCTGGGATTTGAGTTCAGGTCCTCAGACTTGCTCAGTAAACACTTTACCCGCTTGACTCTACTCCTCCCCCCACCCCACACCCCCTAACAGAAACATCTTAAAGCAGGGAGGACTTATTTGGGCTCATGTATTCAAAGAGTTCTCCAGGGCCAGAGCATGTGGCAGCCTAGCTGCTTCATCTCATGGTCAGCCGGAAGCAGAGGAAGGAGCCAGGGTAGTGTACAGTTCCCAAGAACTTCCTCGAGCTAGGGCCCCCCTCTACCTCTCTGCCACAACGCTATCGTATCATGACTCCATCAAGGGGTGAACCCACTCATTAAATGAAAGCCCTCAGATCTGATTGTCTCTGGTAAAGCTTTCCTTCACAGACAGATCCAGAGGGGTATGCCACTAAATCTCCAAGGCAGAAGTATTTGTTTTTAAGAAAAGGCCTCATGCCGGGCGGTGGTGGTGCACGCCTTTAATCCCAGCACTCGGGAGGCAGAGCCAGGTGAATCTCTGTGAGTTTGAGGCCAGCCTGGACTACCAAGTGAGTTCCAGGAAAGGCGCAAAGCTACACAGAGAAACCCTGTCTCGAAAAACCAAAAAAAAAAAAAAAAAAAAAAAAAAAAGAAAGAAAAGAAAAGTCCTCACACTGTAATTCAGAATGGCCTTGAATTTGAAGCAGTCCTCCTGCCTCAGTCAACAGAGTGTTGGGGTTACAGATGTGCAAGGTGAAGCCTTGCTTTTTTCCAGGCTCTCTCTCTCTCTCTCTCTCTCTCTCTCTCTCTCTCTCTCTCTCTCTCTCTCTGTATGTGTGTGTGTGTGTGTACGTGTGTACAGAGGCCAGGCGTCAGCATTGTGTATGTCCCCTCTAGAACTACAGTGACCAATACCAAATGGTAGTGCCCAATGAGAGGGCAGTGAGATGTGCAGAGGTTTCTGCTTCCTGAAACCCTCTATGGAGCAGAGATGTCTACATGCCACCAACCGAGCAAGTCTAAGTGTTCAAAGCTCAGTCCCCAGAACGGGATGATCGGGAAGTTGGATCCATTACTTTTCTGTGACCAGGTGTCTGACATAGGCAACTTCAGGAAGGACAAGGTGGTCCTGGCTCAGCTTGACAGCACACGTCATAGTGAGAAGGCACCGAGGCAGGAGCATGAGGCGGTTGGTCACATGGCACCCACAGTCAGGAAGCAAAGAGAGATGAATGCTGGTGCCCGGCTCAATTTCTCTTTTTTGTTTGGTCTTGTATAAAATTAGAGGGACCAGTCTTAATATTATACATCCCAGGGGCTCAGGAGAGAGAACTACTAACAGCGAGGACTATATTCAGGAAATAGAATCTCAGCACACAAAGCTCTATAGTTCACTTGCTTTAATTCCTCTGGCATAACATCCTTTATACACAGCTTCAGTTCTGTTCTCATGTCTAGCTCCTTTCTTGCCTGATTTCTCTCTATATTTATCTACTGCTCCCTCTAAGTTCTATCTTAATTCTCTCATCTTAACCCTGCCTCATCTAGGTCCTTTTTATCTTGTTCTTACCCAGCTAGTACTTCCCCATCTGGCTCTTCCTCATCTTCCATCTCGTTCCTCTAGTCCTCTCTTCTAGCCCTTCAATCTAGTTCTTCCCCATCTCAGTTTGTTCCTCTCAAGTTCTTACCCATCTAGTTCTTCCATTCTCCTTTCTCTTCTCTGTCCCTCATACCCTGGAAGTCCTGGTATATAAAGCCAGGCTTCCAGGGTCAAATGGAGGGGTGATAAGAATCACATTGAGAGGCAATAACCATTAATTATCATTTGCAACCTCAAAGGGAAGTGACCAATGGGGAAATGAATTAACTAAAGGCTAAATTCGGGTAATATCTAAGAAGAGGGAATCTTATGTGCTCAACTATAGTCTTAAACATGATTAATAGAAAATGTTAAGAATCTAAAAGTTGCTAGGTCAGTGGGAGAAAATAAAACTGCCTTCTTTTTTCCTGTGGCTCCTATCTGTCCAAGCTATCTGCTGTTTTTCTGCAGGGTGGGGGAAAGTGTGCTCAGTCGCTAGGCAACCTGTGTATAGCTGGATGCCTCTGGTGATAGTTAAAGGGAGATCTGGAACCAGAGGTAAGGTTTGGGAAAGGAGGAAGTAAAGCTTAATTGGCACATCCTCCAGGCCTTCTCAAACAGATAGCCTGGATGCTTAAGTCTGTTCTTAGAAAGTACAGAGGTATCTCTGATAAGGTACTTTCCTCCATGTGGGGATGGACCTGGCCGGATGCTGCCAATGATGATAATTACAGGGAGGCTTGAACTGGGGTTCTGGCTGAGCACAGCTGTCAGCGCAGAAGGTTATCTAAATATTCCTAGAAGTGGTTAGGTAAGGTGTGAGAGGCCTATAAAGTTAGTAAGGCTGTAAGAAAGGAGGGTCCGAGCTAAATTGTGTAAAGCTATTACTTAACATCAACCTGACCTAGGTGGTGTCTCCTTGTGGAATTTATCTTAAATCAGGAGACTTGCATGTGGACTGTTATTACTGCTAGTCCTTGAAAGTGGCTAAGGGAGATAACTGATTCCAGAGAAAGCCTTTCCTGAGGCTGTTCTCCAAATACTTGGAATGTGTATGTCCAGAGAGTGATCAGTCCACATTGTTAGCCCTTCTTAGGGAAAAATCAACTGGGAAAACTATGAAGGCACACATGATTTTCATAAGACAGCTGATATTTAACAAGCCAAATAACACCAGAAACTCCTTGGAATTTGGCTTCCTCTGGAGGAAATCCTTGATCCCTCCAGGTAGTAACTTTGCCATAACCAGCTGAGTTCTTATGATATATTCCTGTGGCCTGCAGCAGTTTGGTCCAGGCCCCCAGGCCATGGGACAGTGACAACTAGGCTTCCTCCCTTCCTCAATGAACACAATCTAGAAACTCCCTCACAGATATGCCCAGGGGTGTCTCCTAGGTGAATCTAGATCCTGTCAAGTTGGCAGTCATGTTAACATCACAAGTTCAAGTTCCCCACTTACCAATTTGACAACTAAACACAATCACTTCTTTTTTTGTTTGTTTGTCTTTTTGATTTTTCAAGACAGGGTTTCTCTGTGTAGTTTTGGTGCCTGTCCTGGATCTCGCTCTGTAGACCAGGCTGGCCTTGAACTCACAGAGATCCTCCTGGTTCTGCCTCCCAAGTGCTGGGATTAAAGGCGTGCACCACCACTGCCCAACAACACAATCACTTTTAAGCCATAACTTTCTATCCCTTGTTCCCATGGCTTAAGGCCATCCAATAATGCAAAATTTATACAATCAAAACAATTTACATACTTCCAATATGTGATGACACAAAATGAACATTTAGTCCCCATTCCAACAGGGACTAAAGGGGTCACACCAAGGCAACACTGGACCAAAGCAAGACTGAAACCCAGCAGGACAAACACCAAATGCTGCAGCTCCTTGTCAGGCATCTAGGGCTCATGATGGAATTATCTGTGCTCCAAGGGGCTTTTGTACCCTTGCCCCTCCAGCTCCGTCACCTGCAGCACACACAGCTTCCTTCTTGGGCCAGCACCACGCTATCCTCTATAGCTGACCTCAATGGATGTCCCATGGTTCTGCCATCTCCAGCATCCTGGAGTCCCCATCATCCCATAGGCTTCACCTTGTCAGCTTTATGAAATGGTCTCTCCACATCTGTTTACAAAGACTCCAATCCTGCCACCATTGTCTGTCCTCGGTGACTTTCTGGAATCTTGGTGCAAGCCTCCATGACCTACTCCACCCCCAGCCTCATTCTCCCCCTTTGCATGCCCGTAAAACCAACATCACATGGATAATGCCGTCAAGTTCTGCCACCAGCTTGAGGTGTGACTTGAGCCCTTGGACCACATCTGTGGCGACCTCTCTAAGTCTTGGTGGTTTAATTGGTGAAAATACTTTCCCAAGCATTTATTCTGTGAGCAGGGGACTCCTTCTGTGGAATTCTCAGTACAAATGCTCTCTGTTCAAAGAAATTTGCATTTTCACAAGTGGAAGTCCTCCATGGGTGGGGCCTTGTCCTCAGGGTACCTTCCCATTGTCACAGTGTAGAGTGTGAGGTTTCTCTGTGATGGTGCTCATCTCTGTAACAATTAAGTTGTGTTCTCTGCACACTCCTCATCTGGAACTGTATACTCGCTCATACTCCGTCTCAAACTGCACACTTTTCATATTCTCTTTCTCTCTCTCTCTCTCTCTCTCTCTCTCTCTCTCTCTCTCTCTCAGTCCAAGAGCTGTGAGCAGTAACCATCCACAGCCTGAATGCAGATTGCAGCCAGATTCCTTGTCAGAATATAGCTTGGATTTCTAGACCAGTTCCTGATAAAATTCTTATTTCCTTCTGAAACATCACTAGACAGGTCCCCATGCCCTGCCCCCTCAGCATTTTGGTCTGTCACAACAGCATCCCCTGCCCCTCTTCAGTGTCAACATTCTCAGTTACCTCTATGACAAACAGCTTCAGAAAAGAAAGGTTTATTTCGGCTCACGGTTTAAGGGTGCACAGCCCATCGTGGTGGGGAAGGAATTAAAGCAGGAACAGGAGGTGGCTGGTCACATCACCTCTGCAGTCAGGAAGCAGAAACAGGTGGATGCTGGTGCTCAGCTTACCTCCTCCTTTTTATTCAGCCCCGGACCCCAGTCCACAGGCTGTTGCCGCCCACATTGAGAATGGATCTTCCCTCCTCAGTTAACCTAATCTAGAAACTCCCTCCCAGATCTTCCCAGAGGTCTGTCACAGAGATGGTGGATCTGTAAGAAGTGGAAGCCAATAGGAAGTCCTTAAGTCAACGGAGATGTTCCCTTGAAGGGAGCTGCAGGACCATCGTCTTTTTTGTCTGTTTCACTTTGGACCATAAAGTAAACAAACAATCTGTATGTGACAGTTCACCTTCTCTGGCATCAAGTCAGTATAGAATAGCATCTTTTCCTTGCAAAAGTTAGCAGTGTCTTCAGTAACGTTGAGATTAATACCAGGAGTGGGGTGGCATCACCTAAACTGAATTATGAGTTATGGGTGAGAATTACTGGTCATGTGGTGGATATTTTCTACATTCCTTACCTATCAAAGAATGAGAAAAGTTGATTAAAGTGTGTCTCCTTGGGGGCTGGAGAGATGGCTCAGTGGTTAAGAGAACTGTCTGTTCTTCCAAAGGACCTGAGTTCAATTCCCAGCACTCACATGGCAGCTCCCAACTGTCTGTAACTCCGAGATCTGACACCCTCACACAGATATACATACAGGCAAAACACCAGTACACATAAAATAAAAATAAATAATTTTTTAAGAAGTGTGTCTCCCTGTATCTCACATGACTGCCCCCTTGTGCATGTATCTGCTCTATGATTTAATACATAGATGCCCATGGCTCCCATCTTTGCCATGGATGATATGCCTGTACATTACAGATTTCCTTTCTTTGTGTTACTATTCAGATCTGTGTGATCTAGATTTCCATTACTATAACAATCAACTTACAGAGAGAAAAGATTAAAATTAGCTCATAGTTCCCAGCCATGATTGATTGGCTCCATGGCTTTTGGCCTGTGGTGAGACTGCACACCATATGGAAGCTTGTGGTAGAGAAAAGCCATTCACCTCACATCCAGGAATCAAAAGAAAGGAGAAGGAGAGAGATATGTTAATGTTTCATCCACATTTGCCTGGTATGCCTTGACCCACGGTTTATGTCTAGTCACCTTGAATTATATTGGTTTGGATGGCCTGGTATGGAAGGCAGGATTTGATTTGTTTTTCTGATTAAATCTGAATTTTTTCCTTTGATTCAGCAAATTAAGCTATTTATTTATATTTACTGGTATTTCTATTATCTGTTTCTTATTATTTTTTGTGATGGGGGCAGGTTCCAGAGGAGGATTCTAGAAGCCCCTTTCTTCTTCCCTTTACTTCCTGACTGTGAAGTAGATGGCTTTACTCTACCATAAGCTCACACATGGTTGACAGGCTCACCACAGACCCAGAGCCATGTGACCAATCAGTCATGGGTGGGAACCTCCAAAACTAGAAACCAATACAAACCTTTCCTGTTTATAAGCTAGCTGTCTTGGGTGTTTTGTTACAGCAATAGAAATCTGACTAACATACACCCACAGACCAACCTGATCCAGATCATTTCTGAGTCTCTCTTCTCGGTTGACTCTGAATTGTGTCAAACTGACAGTTAAAACTCACGTGCTGGCGAGATGGCTCAGTGATGAGATGGCTCGGTGGGTGAAGGTGCTTGCCACCCAAGCCTCTGGCAGCACTAAAAAGCCACATCAGAGGGGGGAAAAGGTGAACCAAGCTGGGTAGAATGGTACAAGCCTGTGATCCCAGCCCTCTCGAGGCTGAGGCCAGAGGATCACAGGGAGAGGACATTCTGGGTTACCTGGACTCAAAAAGAATTAATTAAAAAATTGGGCTGGCAAGATGCATCAGTAAGTAAAAGTACTTGTTACCAAGCCAGAAGACCTGAGTTTGATACCCAGGACCTACATGGCAGGAGTCGAGAACCAACTTCTGAAACTTGTTGTTGATCTCTGGGCATGTATGGTGGCATGCACACACATGCGTGCACAAGTATGCACATGGGCGTGTGTGTGTGTGTGTGTGTGCACACACACACTAAATAAATAAATAAATGTAATTTTAAATTTTTAAATTAAAAGAAACTAATTATAGGCCAATGACAGAGCTCTTGCTTATCCTGCTCAAGGCCCTGGGTTCCATCTTCAATACTGGGGGTGGGGAGCATGTTCGTACAGAGAGAGTCCTGCCAGACATGGTGCTGCTCACCCCTAAGCCCAGCACTGGAGAGGAGAGGCAGGTGGACCTCTGTGAGTTCAAGGCCAGCCTGATCTGCACAGTGAGTTCCAGAACATCCAGAGCTACAAAGTGTGTGTGTGTGTGTGTGTGTGTGTGTGTGTGTGTGTGTGTGTGTGAGAGAGAGAGAGAGAGAGAGAGAGAGAGAGACATAGAACATCATTGTGCTCATTAGTTTATTCATTTGATGCCTGTATTAATCATGATTCTCTAGAGTGACAAGTTAGAGAATAAATAAATGAATATACATATATATAAAGATATAAAAGGGATTATTAAAATGACTTACAAGCTGCAGTCCAGTTAATCCAGCAATGACTATGAACAGAAAGTCCAAGAATCCAGAAGTTGCTCAGTCCACAAGGCTGGATGTTTCAGCTGGTCCTCAGTAGATGCTGGAATCCTGAAGAAGTAGGCTCTAATGCCAGTCAAGGAATGGATGTGTTAGCAAGACAAGGGCAAGCGGGCAAAGAGCAAATCTTCCTTCTTCCATGCCCTCATATAGGCTTCCAGCAGAAGATGTGGCCCAGATTAAAGGTGTGTCTTCCTACCTCAAAGTTCAGGACTAGAAGTGGATTCACCCACTTGAAGCAAAAAAAATCTCTCACAAGTGTGTCCTCTATTTCTGGATTATATAGTTCATTCCAGATGCAGTCAAGTTGACAACCAACAATAGCCATCACAATCCCCCAATTCAAACAACACAGTTCTAAGATAGCCCCATCACGAAACAGTACATGACTATGCCACAATGAGACCTTTGTAGGAGGTTCTGCTGGGACAGCTCCCTAGGCCAGGCATCCGGGTCAGTTCTGGATTCCAGAAGGGAGGAGTGAGTGTGGCCACTGGGTGGCAGCATTGCTTCGCAGAGAAGGCAGTGGACTCGGGTGTGCTGTCCAGGCTCCTCACCAACTCTGGCCCCTCACTGTTATTGATGGGGACAGATATAATGATGCTCCATTGTTGCGGAGACAAACACCATGCGGTGCTCAGAAAATCCATGAGCTGGCGTCCATGGGGCATGGGATGCATGGTCCATTCACATCTGAAAACAGGAACAGGGCTTGGCTGGCCCAGACACCCCTTCTTTCCCACTGATTGACCCTTTCCAGAATCTCACACACTGGCAGCTGGGAGGAGGGACCGGAAGATGGAGTGGGAGGTCACTGTCTGGTTCTGGCTCAGATGTGGAGCTCAGCTGAGAAGGGAGAGCTAGACAGAGAAACACTGTCACCTGGGGACCCTTCCACAGGGTCAAAACTCCATCCTCATTAGCAGAAGATGATGTCCAGAGTGAGCCTGAGGCAAATAAAGATGGACTAAGACATCCGTGGTGGCCCTTGTCTGTCGTCACAGCACTAGGAGTTTGAGGCAAGAGGACTGTGAGTTCACAAGCAGCCTAGGCTGCAGGGCAAGCCTGTCAGAAGGAAAGGAAGGAGAGAAACAAACACCAGCAGAGAAGTATGCTGTAATTGCCTGGCTGTCCTTATGACCCTCAGAGAGCCAGGGCCTGCGAGAGGGCTCTGCAGGTGTCAGGGCTTGCCAATAATCTTGACAGCCTGAGTTCCATCCCCAGAACCAACATAGGAGGAGAGAATTGACTCCTGCAAGTTGACCTTTGACCTTCACATGCACACTATGGTGTATACACACACACACACATACATACATACATACATACATACATACATACATACATAAACACTTTTTAAGGAAGAGAGTGCTTATGTCTCTGCCTCCCACCCTAGGCCAATTCAAACCCCAGTAGACCTGCTCTTCAAGCACTCAACAACCTCTTGAGGGATTCTGGGAACCCCACACCTCTTCCCCACTTGGCCCATTTTGGCTCAGTGCCGTGTTCTCATCCTCCAAAATATGCTTGTAGATAGGAGAGGGTGTGCACACTAGTGAATGAGTGGATGGGTGATGGATGGATGGATGGATGGATGGATGGATGGATGGATGGATGGATGGGTGAGTGAGTACTCTGACCAGTTTCCATGACCTCAGATTAATCCTCCTGCCTCAGTCTAGAAGTAATACGGTAGGATGGTGGTCACCTCCCCAGGAAGTGCCCCATCATCCTCAGGTTGAGGCAGCCATTGGAGACTCGCAGAGGTTTTTCACTCCTGTCTGTTGGGTAATTGGGATTTCTGCCACGCACAGGGACGCTGAGGTCCAGGGGAGGTCACTTTGCACTGTGCATCCTTTCTGCTCTACCCAGGAAACAAACCTTGCCAGATAAGACACAGGACAAAGGTTGGGGAGCACTTATGCTAAAAATGTATTTACCATTCATCCAAAATTCACATTTCACTGGGCAATTTGATCTGCTCCATCTGTGCTATGGTTTGCTAAACCTGCATATTTTTTTTTTTTTTGGTTCTTTTTTTGTTGTTGGCTTTGTTTGCTAAATCTGGCTGTCTTCTTACTTGAGACATGCCTGCTCCCCCTCCATCCCCTGTTGCTACTGTCCTTAAGAATCAGGACAGGTAGGACAGGATGACACATGCCCAATGTCTGTGTCTGTCCCTCCCCAACCTGAGCCATGCTGGCCTGGCACCCTGGGCCCTGCTGTGAACACACCACACGTTTGAACAACAAAGACCCATGAAACAAGATCCAGGAGTGCTTGCTTGCCTAGCACAAGGCCCTTGTTTCCAAGGCTGGCACCACAGAGAGAAAAAGAAAAAAAAATCTTTGAGAACAATCACTTCCCACAAAACTTGCCAAAGTCCAACCTTCTGTGTATTCCCAGCCCTCTAGGGTGCTCCCAGGAGAGTGTTGGGGCAGTCTGTGGCTCCTAGAGTCCAGTACAGGCCTAGGGATGTGACCTTGGATGAAATCCTGTCCTGTCTCTGGGCCTCAGTTTCTATACCTGTGGGATGGAAACTGCCCTGCCCCAGGAGGCAGAGCTTGGGAACACTCCCCAAACCTGCAAGATCCTGGGGTGGGTCTGTGTGAAGGGCTGTAGCATGAATCTTCAAAGTTCTTATTAATAAAATCAAACCTGAGGCTAAGTATTGGGGTGAACACTGGAAGATCAGAGAGACAGAACAAGCCACAGCTAACCTCACCTCGCCAACTTCTCAGCTGGTCTTGTTTCCTCAGACTGGAAGCTTCTGTGTCCTCATCCCAATGGCTCTCAGCTGAACTGCTGCTCAAAAGCCTGAAGCTTAACCAGGTAAAAGCTTCTAGTTTCTGGTCCTCACGCCTTATATACCTTTCTGCTTTCTACCACCACTCCCTGGGATTAAAGGCTTGCTTTCTGAGATTAAAGGCGTGAGTCACCATGCTTGGCTGTATCCTTGAACACATGGATTTCTGCCTCTGGAATGCTAGGATTAAAGGCGTGTGCTACCACTGCCTATCCTAAGTATCTAGTGGCTTTTCTGTTCTCTGACCCCAGATAAGTTTATTAGGGTACACAATATTTTGGGGAACACAATACCACCACAAAGGGCCGCCTCAGTCTTGCTCTCTAGTGAGCAGAGGGGCCTTCATGGTCACTGATGAGGGCCCTGCATGTCCCAGACTCTCAGCAGGGCACCAGCATGGTAAAATTCCCACCTATGTGATTGAATTCTGGCCCTGGCTAAACTCCATCTGAGGGGCCTTGCCACTGGGTATATCCCCACAGATATCACACACACACACACACACACACACACACACACACACACACACACACACACCATGATGGGCATGTTGGAGCCCCTCCCACAAGTCACATGGCTTCCAGTCCGTCAGGTCTTGCTCACTGGTATGTTCCAGGGGTAGGACAAGGGCCAGTGCATAGTAGGTGTTGGATGTATTGCTGTGTAGTGAGTTCAGGGACAGTGCTGACAGCACAGGCCACTTACTGTGCCCCTTCCACACATGAGGGAACTGAGACTCTGAGAGAGAAAGTTATAAGAGGCCACCTGGCTCTCACACTGACCCTGGAGAGCCTCACCAGAGCCTACACTACACAATGAACCATCCCTACATGGGCACACGCAAAACCAATCAAGGAATGTGTGGGACACGGAAGGAAGGAAGCAGGGAGGGCCACTTTCATGCTCACTCTGCGCCCTCTAGACCTGAGTTTCTCCCACCTACTCAGGGAGCATGCACGACCAGAGACAGACAAGACAGCCTGGAGTCACACAGCATAATAGCACCAGGCCATACCTCCTGTCCAGGAACACACACACACACACACACACACACACACACACACACACACACACACACACACACACTGCTGCCATACTGCCCACAGTGAAATCACTCTATTCTATTCATAACTCACTCCTTCCTGCCTATGTGACTTCAGATGAGTCCCATTCCTCTCAACATACCTACCCTACCCTCAGCACTGTGCTGACCACTAGGCCCTGAAACTGTGGACCAGATCCAGGCTGAGATGAGGCAATAGAGCTGCCCCTCTCAGCCCCTGGACCTCCACCCACATCCTTCCAGGAACACAGGGGGACAGAGCCCACCTGGTAGCTCCCAGAAGCTAAATCAGAGGGAAATAATTGAGGTTAATTCCTGGCCTGCATGATACCACCCACCTCTCTTCCCAGCAGGCCTGAGGATTTATGAGTTGATGGTGGCATTGTCATGTAAAGGATCCTTGGGGATCCTTAGAGAGGGCTGTGAGGATGAAAGAGGAGGTAGGTGGGCAGGATGCATCTTTACCCAGCAGCTCCTCCATGCTCATGCAGAGTCTCATAGCCATATTCCAGCCACCTCTCTGCTGTCCCCCACAAGGGCCAGGCTGGGACTAGAGGTGCCCTCTACTCAAGACACAGTCCTTCCAGATGCTGTGTGGCCTTAGGAGATTCACATGCCTCTCTGGGCATCTTGGCCCCACAGTTGTGTGCCAAGTGACCAAGGAGAAGGTGAATTTGATTGGGAGGAGCCAGAGCACTCAGCCTACCCCTCATCTTAGCCTACTGGAGGACTAATTAGTGCTGACTGAAGTTCCAGAATCTTCCATAGTAATGCATTAATCCCAGCCAACCCTCTATAAAGTCCTTGCTGTCTATCATCCTGAATCTGTGAAAGAGGAAACTGAGGCAGGTGGGCAAGACCTCATGAAGGTCCCGGAAAGTAACAAACCAGGGCTCAAAGCCAGAGGTCTCAAGGTAGACCCTTCTCATCTTGGGAACCCTTCCCAGCATGGACACTTGCTGGCTTCTGAGTACCCTGGCTGACAGTTGAGGCCAAGGGGAGCCAGTGTGACCTTTGACACAGAGCCGGCCCACACCCAGCAACCTCACTCCTGGGAATCCTGCAGAATAGGAAGAGAAGTTGGGCTGGGTGTGGTGGCACACACCCTTAATCCCAGAATTCAGGAGGCAGAGGCAGGCGGACCTCTGTGAGCTCCAGACCAGCCTGGGCTACAGAGTGAGTTCCAGGACAGCCAGGGCTACACAGAGAAACTTTGTCTCAAAAATTTAAAAAAAAAAAAAAAAAGAAAAGAATGGGGGGATGGGGGCAATTAGCCAGATTCTCACAGCTGAAATCCAGCCAAAGGCTGCCTGTTTTCTATTCAAAAAAGCCCAGGCTGGCCTTGAACTCATGACCCTCCTATCTCATCCTCTTCAGCGATTGCCTACTGGTATGTGTCATCACGGCCACCACCACAACTGGCAGCTTTCGTGTTCCTTGGAACGTTCCTTGCTCCCAGTGTCCATCTGTACCCGTCCTTGTGCCTGGGAAGGTAAGTGGTTTGGTTTGCCCTGACTCCACCCTCTTCCACGATGGCAGCTCAGAGCTGGAAACAGGTGCACAGTAAGTAGATGTTCAACACACCCGTGTGAGTGTGGGGTAGAAACGGTGTGTGGCAGGCCGAGGGGTGGGGAATCTTAGGGGAAGTCACCGGAGGGAGGCAATGAGACCAAGATGGCAGGGATAGAAACCCCAACTTGGAGAATAATCAAAGCTGACAAGCCAGACCTCCAGGGGAGGCAGAGCTGTGGAGCCTGCTACTTGGTACAGTCAGTACCAACAGAGTCTCTGAGGTCTTCCCAGCCACGTGTCCCCTTACACACACACACACACACACACACACACACACACACACACACACACACACAACCAACAGAGCAAGGCAATCCCCATGGCCTTGACCTCTGTCCTCAGACCCTGAAGAAGTGTTCTCTGCACCCCTGCCCAGGTCCTCCTCCACCTCCTGCTCCCCCACTCTCCTTGCCATGCACCCCCATGCCACCTTCTCCACCCATCCGAAGTTAATTCCTGAGAAACTTTCCTTAAGAGCAATTTTCACTTCTTATTATGCCCGCTGTGCCAGCCCCTACTCCGTGCTATCTGGCTCCTTCAGCAGGGAAGCCAATGTGACACTTGCCTGGAACAGCAGAGGTGACTGATGAGGGGTGGAGGGGTGGGGGGGTGGCTGTCTCCTGGGATTATGATAAGGGCTGGCGGGCTCTTGGTATGCCGGCCAGGCCTCGCCTTCCCCTCCGCACTGACTGATAGGGGTAATTTTCCATGCTGGCCCTATCTGCTATCGAGAGAGAACATTCAAACTCAGCCCTCCGCTTTCGATGCCACACCACCCTGCAAGACGCCATCCCCCTCTCCCAAGGAATTAGAACCTCATGATTTGAAAGGGGAAAAAATTTAATTGAAGTAGCCAGGTCACTCCTTCCCTATCGACTCCCAGATTTAATAGAAAACTCCAGAAGGGTTTTTTGAAGCCACATGTGAATGTTGGGTGCCGGAAGACAGGCTGGAGGATAGGATGGATGAGAGCTCAGGCGGGTCCCAACCCCAGGACCATTGTGACCTCACACAAACATCAGAAGGTACCCTAGCCCAAGACTGAGGCTCTGGTGTGGAAGTGAAGGTGGGCTATGAGGAGTCCTGAGGAGCCATGGGGGACAGGGACAGGGAGCTGGCTTCATTTCCTATGTGCATAACATTTTACCAAAGAAGAAAGAGGCTTCTGGAAGGTTCCGGCTCTTGCCTTTATTGTCGTTATTGTTATTATTGGAGGGTCGGGGCTGTTTTCTAGGCTCGGAGCCGTCAGCAGAATATTTACTGTATCGCACGGTGCATTAGTAACTAGATTGTCTCCCGTTCCTCCTCTGACTCCAAACCCCGTCTGTCTTAGGCAGGAGGAGGGTTCCCTTTTTGCCAAAGTCAGCAGCTAGGGCAGAGACGCCTGGCTCCCGGAACTCCGGCTGGCTTCGGTGGTATCGCCCCAGGGGCCTCAGACAGGGAGGGGAGGCTGCCTGGCTACAGGATCCATGCTCCTGCTCAGCCTAGAGTTGGCTGCTGCCTTCTGTGCACCCCCTGCCTCAGAGTCTCCCCGCAACCCCCTTGGCAGGACACCATACCCGGAACAGCCTTCGCTAGCCACAAATGACAGCCTAGACAGCCAAGGGTGGCCGGCTGCAGGGAAGGGCTGGGCCAGGACGGGAGGTGCCATCAACCCGCCTCCTCCTGCTGTAGCTGGGGGACAAAGGAGCCCAGCCCACTGCAGCTTCCCATACAGGTTTAGCAGGTCTGCCCCAGAGGCCAAGGAGACATGGCCACAAGCCATTCATTACAGATTGGTTCAGGGGGAGAGGGCTTCTGCAGGCACAGCCCAGCTCGGGGCTCAGGGATCTTTCGTTTGCTCCTCCTCCTGTGAGCAGAGGCAAGTGCTCAGTCCTCCATCAGCATAGGGCTCTGGGCTTCACTTTTATCCATCGTGATGGACTGGACTGGACATCTCTGGGGCCTCCTAACTCTGAATGTAAGAGCTGAGCAGTGGGGCTGGAAGTGTGGCGTAGCAGGTAGAGTGCTTGCCTAGCGTGCACAAGGCCCTGGGTTCAACCCCCCAATTCCACATGAACCAAGGATGTAATCTCAACACTTGGGAGACAGGGAGATCAGAAGTTCAAGGTCATCCTCGGCTACAAGTTGACTTAGCGATAGCCTGGGCTACGTGCAGCCCTGCCTCAAAAATAAGAACGACAGGGTCAGGCTTTGTAGCATGCAGCTTCTCAGAGTCTTCCCCACAGCACTGCAGCGGTGGGGTGGGGAGCACTGCTTCATCCTTACTGCAGACAAGAGGAAAAGATGTGTGACCTGTCCTGCCCTGGGTGTCTGCAGTACTGTACTCCAAATCCCTCCTGGGGACCAGGCATCAGCACCCACGATGCTTCTGTGAGTCTAGGATTAAACCTTCATCATCCAACTTCTCATCAACCTAAAATAAATACAAATGTGTGCCTCGAATCTTAAAGCCCCGCGCCGATTCCCAGCCACGGCAGACTTTGTGTGCCAGGGCAGACATCCATGAGCTGGGGGGATATTGCAGGCTTTTACTCTGAGAGATGGACAGGGAGTGGATAGAGCTGCCAAACCCAGCCTGGCACTGGAGGCACCGGATCTTGGTCTGGTTTCTGTTGCTGTAACAGGATCCCCAGTTTGTGGTGTTTTGTGAAGAAAAGAGGTTTCTTTAATTCACATTCTGCAGACTGAAGAGCATGGAGCGGGGCCTGGCCACATCGGAACATGGCAGGGCATCTGGTGGGAGCCAAGAGACAGGGAGAAGGCACTTGGCAAGAGAGGAGGCCTGAAAGATTCAAGGACAGGTTCATTATTTTCCAGCAGCCTGCTCTTGCAGGAACTAACCAGGGTCCTGAGAAACCCTCATGAACCTCTGCAGTGGGCAAAGCCCTGTGACCTAATGGCCTTCCATTAGGCCCTGCCTCTTAAAGGGCCCACCACCTCTCAACACAGCTGTGCTAGGAAGCACCTTTCCAGCTGAGGACTTGGACCGATATCCTTAAGTCATACCCAAACCATAGCACACCATTTTCCCAGCATCCTCTCAGCTTCTCCACAGTTCCCAACAACACCAGGCCCATTCCACCCTCTCTGGATCACTGTCCAGAGCATGGACTTCCCACTTCTGCGTCGCTGCTGACTCAGGTAGGTTATTCAGCCTCGACCCGACAGGCACCTGCAGAGACCAACCCTCCCCAGTTATGACAGCAAATTCATCGACATATTTGCTGCTCACTGGAAATTTTTGCTCGCTGAGGAGGGAACTGACCCACTAGAAACCACAGGCTCCAGCAGCTAAAGCCACTGGAGTAGCTATAGCCAATGGCTTAACCTCTCTGACCTTTTCGTCTTCTCATCTGTGAAATGGGATCATCAAGATTCTAATACATGTGCTGGGGACCCCAGGACATAATGCTTGAGAGTCATACTCTAAATACTTAGCCCAGCACTCAGGGGATGAGTTCACAAAGGAAACGGCATCCTACAGGAAAAACTAACAGGGTCATCTAGAGGAGCTGGTGACTTCCCGGATGGGACACAGTGTCCTGGGGTCACATTGCCCTGCCCTTGGTCCTCGGACTTCACAACAAGGTGTACTTCTGGGTCTCACAGCTGAGCTACAGGGGTGCATCCACATCTAATGGGCAGATGCCAGGGAAGCGGCTGGGCACAACTTTATCTCATTATTTTAGGTGTATGAGTGTTTTAATTGCATGCCTTGTGCCTGAGGAGGCCAGAGACAGCATCAGATCCTCTGGACTGGAGTCATAGATTATCGTGGGCCGCCATGTAGGTGCTGGGCATCGAACCTGAGTCCTCTGCAAGAGCAGCAAGTGCTCTTAACTAGTAAGTCATCTGTCCAGACCTAGGTTTCCGTGTGAGAGTGTCAGATCTTGGAGTTAGAGACAGTTGTTAACTGCCATGTGGGTGCTGGGATTTGAACCTGGGTCCTTCAGGAGAGCAGTCAGTGCCCTTAACCACTGAACCATCCCTCCAGCCCCTGGACCTAGGCTTCTAACTTTAACTCTTTCTCATCCAGTTCTCGTGTTCTCTCCTTTTCTCCTCTCAACAGGCCTTCAGGGCTTTTCTTTTTCTTGCACATGTATGTAGTTTCACATGGTGTGTGCATGTGGACCTGGACTTGCTGATTCAGTTGTCCCCCAAATCCTCCTGGCTCCTCCTCTCCAGCACTGGGATTAGGGACGTATGCCACCACAGACAGCATTTAGATGGGTTCTGAGGACAGAACTCAGGTCCTTGTGTGGCAAGCGCATTACCAACTCATCGATCTCCCCACCTGAGCCACCCCCTAACCTGGCGGACAGTTTCTCTTGTGAATTGCTTCATCATTTTTAAAGCCATATAAAGCAAGCAGGTGGGGAAACTGAGGCAGTTCCAGGTGTTCAGTGAGTAACGAGCTGAGACCTGCTGGAGAATTGAAGGGAACCTCCGAGACCAGGATAATCAGCATCACACACTTGGGCAGTGACAGTGATTCACATATGATCTGAAGTGGCCAGTTCATCTGCATGATGACCCCTGAAAGCATGGCATAATTTCCTTTAACTGGTGAGAAAATGCAGCATCCCCAGCCAGCATGGATGACCAAACCAGATCACCTCATCCAAAAGCAAGCTGCATTAATTCTCCACAGGCAAAGACCCCAGGGGGCTAACACTGGATCTTATCGACTCATTCCCAGCCAATTATCCCTACACTGTCCCCTCCAGTGCCCTTGACCAGCTGCCAAGTGTGCCACCAAACTCAAAGGGGGCAGAAGCAGGTATCTGCACTCGGGAATATTATTCAGCCATGAAAAGAGGGGCAGGGATCAGCAGGGTGAGCCTGAAATGTGTGATGAATGGAAGAAGTCGGGTTCCCATGGATCCACACTGCAACTTTACCCGTAGGAAACCCAGACCGATGGATCTCCTGAGACAGGAAGTAATGGCTGCGCCTGTTAAAGTTTGTCGTCCTCATCAGATCTTTTGATACTTTGTAGCCTCGGCTGGTCTTGAGTTGTCCTCATCAGATCATTGGATACTCTGTAGCCTAGGCTGGTCTTAAGGTCTGGATCCTCCTGCCTCAGCTTCCCCCAGCAGTTAGAGATGGCTTTAACAAGGGTTATAGTATGTCTGTTTCATCATAAAATAAACACATAAATAAATCGACAAACATCTGGGTGTAATGTGCATGTGATCTTAGCACTCAGGGGGAAGTCAAGGTCACTCTCCTACATAGCAAGTTCCAGATCAGCGACTATGGCTGAGGAGATGGCTCAGAAGTTAAGAGCACTGGCTCTTCTTCCAGAGGACTCTGGTTCAATTCCCAGCACCACATGACAGCTCAAAATTGTCTGTAACTCCAGTTCCAGGAAATAGGACACCTTCACACAGATATACATGCTGGCAAAACAGCAATGCATATAAAATAAAAAATTTTAAAAAGAACATGAGACCTTGTGTGTGGGAAGGAGAGCATGGCGAGGGGCAGAGGGAATAACCTTTACCTTTCTAAGTCCGTCTAGCTGAAGAAAAAAAACCAGAATGGACACCTGTGATTTGACTGCTGGCCCCGGCGTTCCTACTCAGATCTACATGAAGCTATTTCTTCTTCGCCTTTGGATTTATTTTACTTTTGAAAACAGTGTGATCCAGAGCTTCAGCATTCTGCGGAGTGGACACAGCAGCTGCGTTCACTGCTCCCAGCTGAGACCTGGGTGGCCCAGCCCACCCCCCACCCCCACCCCCACCCCCCGGGGTAAACAGTGACCCAGCACACCTGTTAAGTACTCCTCCCCGGAAGAGCAGCTCTGGGTCCCCCTGTTTCGTCATTCTCTCCCTGGCTTGGATTGAGACCAAAACTGACTTTGGCTCCGATTGCCCGAGGGCCAGCTCCTTCAAAGATAGCCCTGCCCCTCTCCTATTAACTGGCCAATTTGGATCCCTGGTCTTGAGTGAAAATATTATTTTTCCCCAGTCAATCTCAAATTGCTTCTTCATGAAGTTAAAGTGGCCAGTCCAAGCGAGGGAAAAGAAAACAAAAATCCAAGCTTTGAACCAGCTGCACACTCTTGTGTAGACAAAATATCCCTTTGACCGGCGTCCCAGGCAGCCCTAGGACCCCCGTCCATCCTCCCAGCTCCATGCTCTGGCTTCTCACACTTCCCTGCTCTGGGTGGATTTGTGATACAGATGGGATTCCAACATTGCAGAGATGGGATGAAAAGGAGCTGGCCTTCCCTGGCTCCTGGCCCTGTCTTGCTTACTCATCACCGAGAACGGATCTAGAGCCTCGTAGATACTAAGTAAGCATTCAACCACATGCCCAGCCCTTTTTTATGTGATTATTTAATTATTTACTTTAGAGATGTAGCCCAAGCTGGCCTTGAACTCTTTGTAGAAACAAGTATGCCTTTTGAGCTCTTGCTCCTCATGCCTCCACCTCTGGAATGCTGGGATTACAGTCATGCTCCACCATGCCCAGTTTATGAGGTTGAACCCAGAGCCTCCTGCATGCTGTGAGAGCACACATGCATACACACACACAAATACACACACACACACACACACACACACACACACACACACACACACATGCATCCCCAGCCTTCGGATACTTTTCCTTCATTCTCCTGACTGCAAAGAATGAACCTGTTTTTCTCTCAAGGATTCTTCTTTCATCTACATGGGTGTTCTGCCTGTATGTATGTGCATCATATGTGTGCAGTGCCTGAGGAGTCCAGAAGAGGGCCTTGGCTCCCCTAGAACTTGAGATGGTTGTGAATAGCTATATGGATGCTGTGAACAGAACCCAGGGCCTCTGAAAGAGCAGCTAGTGCTCTTAACTGCTGAGCCATCTTTCCAGCTCAGTATTGCTTTTTAAATCCAAAACATTTTTTTCGTTTATTTTTCTTTCGTGTATATGTACATGTTTTGCCATGGGTGTTAGGTCCTCTGGAACTGGAGTTACAGACAGTTGTGAGCTGCCATGTGGGTGCTGGGAAATAAACCTAGACCCTCTGGAAGAGCAGTCAGTGCTCTTAACCACTGAGCCATCTCTCCAGCACCCCCCCCAAATGTTTTTCTTCCCAAGAAAACTCCAGGGGATATCAAAGAACAGCCTCCCTTAGAAAGGGCTCTCAGTTTGAGGCCAGCCTGGTCTACAAAGCGAGTTCCAGGATGGCCAGGGCTGTTACACGGAGAAACCCTGTCTTGAAAGAAGAAAAAGAAAAAAAAGGAAAAGAAAAAAGAAAAAAGAAAGGGCTCTCAGCTTGCAACTGTCTTGCAGCAGCATCCACAGTGGGAATTCTCACAGCAGGAAGGGGGTGGGCGGAGTTACAGGTGGTTTAGGCCTCCCAATCCTGTGGCTGCTCTCTGCCCAGAAGAGTCAAGAAGTGCAACCCAGAAAAGACCAGAACAGCTCTGGGGAACACACCACACACACCCACTCAACCACGCCCACACATTCAGACACCCACTTACACGAACTCTCAAGCATGCTCACTCATACTCACACGAACACTCCCACTCTCTCACACAGCAGAGCACACACTATCAGACACACAAACGTGTACAGTCAAACTTGCACACATTCTCCTCTCTCTCACACACACACACCCACACACCCACACACTCACACACACTAATCAGCTACTCACACACGGACTCAGCTTCCTTCCCTGGAATGAGTCAGTGTGCACACAAAGCTCAGCTTCTGTCTCTCACAATCAACAGTACTGCTCTGGATATGCAAAGCCCAATAGAAGTTCCAGATTTCAATTCATGGATTCAAGATCAGGACCCCCTGACTCTGTAATTAAATCAAGGGACAAGGAAACCAGGGCAACCTACTGGGCTGGAGAGATGGCTCAGAGGTTAAGAGCACTGGCTGTTCTGGATGTCCTGAGTTCAATTCCCAGCAACCACATGGTGGCTCATAACCATCTGTAATGAGATCTGGTGCCCTCTTCCTGTAGACATGCATGCAGACACAACACTGTATACATAATAAATAAATAAATCTTTTTAAAAAATAACCTACTGTAGGGCAGTGGTGGTGCATGCCTTTAATCCTAGATCTCAGGAGACAGAGACAGATCTCTGTGAGTTCAAGGTCAGCCGGTCTACATGGTGAATTCCAGCTACACAGTTAGACCCTGTCAAAAAAGAGAGGTAGGGGTGGGAGGAAAAGGAAGGAAGGAAGGAAGGAAGGAAGGAAGGAAGGAAGGAAGGAAGGGGAAAAGCACAAGATCATTGTGGTAATTTATGTTAGCCAGACTCCAGAGCCTAGTGTAGGGAGAGAGGCGTGGGATTGAAGACATGGGCTGGGGATATGGCTCAGTGGATAACACACTTGTATGAGGACCTGAGTTCAGATCCTAGAGCCCCCTCAAAGCTAGGTGTGGTGTGCATCTGCTGTAATCCTAGCATGCCTGTGGTGGGACAGACAATCCTCAGAGGCCCCGGGACTTGCCAGTCTAGAGTACGCACCAGAGATTGTCCTCTGACCACAACACATGAGTCATGTACATACACATTCACACTTAAACATACATTTATGAAGAAGGAGGAGGAGGACGATGGGTGGAGAGATGGCTCAGTGGTTAAGAACCTATCTGTTCTTGCAGAGGACCTGAGTTCAATTCCCAGCACCCCATGGCAGCTCACAACTATCTGTAACTCACAACTGTCTGTAACCCTAGATCCTGGGGATCCAATGCCCTCTTCTGGCCTCCAAGGACATCAGGAACACACTCACTGGGAGCAACAGACCCCACCCTCATCTCAACAGACTCCACCCTACCCCAACGGACCCCACCCCACCCCATCCCTTACCCCCAACAGACCCCACTCACATACACACAGGCAAAACACTCATACACATAAAATAAAAATCAATAATAACAAACATTTACAAAGAATTGAGGACAATGTCTAAGTCACAAAGAAACAGATAATGCTCCCTTCCCAGAGGAGAACCGTGGAGGGAACTTCTGCAGACACCAGCACCACAGAGAGTTCTCCAAGACTCCTTGGCTTAATGTATGTGGAGAGATCTTTGGGGAGTTGTTCCCATTAATCAGCTGTGCTGAGACAGAGGGCTGGCGGAGACACTAACTCATTTACCAGAGCCTGGCTTCCCAATTTCAGAAATGAGTTTAGCAGAGCCAGCCACTCTGGGAGTATTCAAAAAGATGGGAAAAGCCCACGTCCTCCTCAGACACCCCAAATTCTGTGTGTACTAGTCCCTCAGTGACTCACTAGTTATGTGCCTTGGAATCTTTCAGAAGGCTTAGGGAAGCAGAGATTGCGGCCTCCACCAGCCTCTCCACTCTTCAGAGCTCTGACTCAGCAAGTCTATTGGGGTGGGTGGGATCTGGTGGGGGTGGAGGTCTGTTGGGGGTTGGGGTGACTGTTGAGGGTGGGGGGTCTGTTGGGGGTAAGGGATGGGGTGGGGTGGGGTCTGTTGGGGTAGGGTGGAGTCTGTTGAGATGAGGGTGGGGTCTGTTGGGATAGGGGTGGGGTCTGTTGGGGTAGGGGTGGGGTCTGTTGGAGTGAGTGGGGTTTGTTGGGGTGGGGTCTGTTGGGGTGGGGTCTGTTGGGATGGAATGGGGTCTGTTGAGGTGGATTGGGGTCTGTTGGAGTAAGGGTGGGGTCTGTTGGAGTAAGGGTGGGGTCTGTTGGGGGTGGGGTCTGTGGAGTGAGTGGGGTCTGTTGGGGTGGAGTGGGGTATGTTGGAGTAAGGGTGGGGTCTGTTGGGAGTGGAGTCTGTTGGGGTGGGGTCTGTTGGGGTGGGGTCTGTTGGGTTGGAGTGGGGTCTGTTGGGGACAGGGGTGGGGTCTGAGAAGCTTCATTTCCCACAGGCTCCCAGGAAACACTGAGAGGCTGCTGGTCTGTTGGGGTGGGGTAGGGGTGGGTCTTCAAGGTTCATCGGCAATGTCCTGAACACTACATAGATGGTTCAGATGGAAGAGCGTCTTTCTTCACCTGGAGCAGAAGGGTGCATTGTTTTGGACTTGGGACTCAAAAATCAAGCAGGCACTGGGAGCCGGTTCAGTCCATAAAGTGCCTTCTCTGAAAGCATGGGGACCTGAGTTCAGATCCCCACAACCCATGTGAAAAGCCAGGAGTATCAGCACACACCTGAAACTCCAGGAGCGGAGACATGGAGACAGGAGGATCTTTTGGGGTTCAACAGCCGGCCAATCTAGCCCAGTTAGTGAGCCCCAAGTTCAGAGGGAGAACCTGTCCCCCCCAAAAATGGGATGAGGCATGATCAAGGAAGACACCTGACATCAACCTCTGGCCTCCACATTCGTGCACACACATGTGCACTGCCCCTTGTGTGTTCTCAGGAACACACACATGCACAGAGTCATGCAGACATGGTGGTCTTGGGGAGCTCCAGCTCCAGTGGGCATGCTGCAGCAGTGATCGAGAGTGTCTCTGCTTGTTACCTTTGCTGGTGAGAGGGGCAGACCACAACAGGGCCTCTTGCCTCCTGAGAGGAGAGAAACGGGAGAGGGCGTAGGGTCACAGGTGGGGTGGGGACACCTCTGGCGACTGCCTTCATTTACTTGGGTGCTGGAAACAAAGGCAGATGCA